>NC_143195.1:17235000-18435000 GCF_051530095.1 Phoenix dactylifera
TAGCTTCTCAAAAAGCAGATTTAAAACAATATAATCGTAAAGGAGTTAGAAGCCCTCAAACGCTTTTAAGCTGGTGAAGAGGTATGGCTTCTGGAACTCCGGTCTCCTCTTGAAAGAGTGGTCGACTTGAATGCAGGAGGAGGAAGCTTTGATTGTTGGGAAGAAGTTGTTGGAGCAGTAAATGCAGATCTTCCCTTTTTTGTTTAAGAGCACTTGGAGAGCTTGAAAACTTGAATGCTTGGAGTGGAATATCTGTTCTCTGCCTTGCTACAGTCCTCTGTGGCTATTTAAGCCAACCCCCACGGAAACTAGCCGTTACTCTGCTTTTTCTAGCCGTTCTGCACACTCTGCGCAGCCTGACAATATGACCGTTGGTGGGTTGGAGTCGACTCGCGCGATCAGGAGTCGACTCGGCTGTAGCAGGAGTCGACTCACGCTTTTCCGGAGTCGACTCGGCAACTGTTCCAAATTTGAATTAAAGTTGCCGTCTTGACTGGGAGTCGACTCGTCTTGACCTGGAGTCGACTCGCCAACTTCTGGAGCTGACCTGGCAATTTTGGAGTCGGCTCATCCACTGAAGTCCGTGGATCCAATTTTGAATTTTGTCCACTCGAGTTGACTCGACTGTCCTGGGAGTCGACTCGAATCTCAGAGCCCGAACTCCCGATTCTCTGTCTTTTGGCTCATCCAGTCTTGGAGTCGACTCGAACTTCCTTGGAGTCGACTCGGCTCTCAGTTTCCGAAAGTTGGTCTTCTGCCTTTTGACGTGAAGCTTGTCTCGGAGTCGACTCGAGCTGTCTGTGAGTCGACTCGAATCTCAGAGGCAGTAACATGGTCTTCTGTCTGTTGATGGTCGCTCAGTCTCGGAGTCGACTCGCGTACTGCGGGAGTCGACTCGAATCTCAGAGTCCGAAAATCGTTCTCTGACTTTTTCCTTGTGTTCCTCTGAGAGTCGACTCTTACCTTCTTTGGAGTCGACCTGCCAACCATCGGAGTCGACTCGTGTTCCACTGGAGTCGACTTGAATCTCAGACCCGAAAACTGCTCTCTGACTTTTCTTTGTGTTTCTCTTGGAGTCGACTCTTACTACCCTGGAGTCGACTCGTTGAACATTGGAGTCGACTCGCGCACTTCGGGAGTCGACTCGTTGACAGTTTCTGAGTTGAAGCTTTCTGTCCTTCTGTCTGTTCTCAGTCGGAGTCGACTCGTACTGATCTGGAGTCGACTCGAGCTCGTGCCAGTGAACTTGATACGCTTGGAGTCGACTCGTGATACTCGGGAGTCGACTCGAGTCTCAGACTTTGGTTCAACAGACTTCTTACCTTATCCAAAATACTATGAACCAAATCTAGAGACACTTGGACAGGATTTTCACTGAAACACTCAATTGAATTCATTAGTAATCACAAGATATACTCAAATGCTTTGAGCTCATCAAAATCAAATGGGGTTTTAATCAATCACTCCACAATCTCCCCCTTTTTGATGATGACAAAACTTTGAGTATATGTAAAATGAATTGCTCATAAAACAATGAAGTAAAATCCATAAATGAATTCAAATGTCTGATAATTTAATTTATCCAAGTTTGAAAGGAGTGAAACATTAAATTTCGGAGTTAAAGCTCCCCCTTTCATTTGGAATTATATAAGCCTTCATATTATGCAATCAATTGTTTGGCTTATATGTCATTAATGATTTAGCTTGATTAAAATTCAGATTCTCCCCCTCAACATATGCATTCAACTATGTTTTGATTCTCTGAATTTCCTTTTAATGCTTTGAAGTTTTTGAACTGAATTTTATCTTTTTAGAGGAAAAATCTGTCAATTTGTTCTTGAGTAGGATTCAGCTAATCTCCGAATATCCCTTGAATAGATTCTGGAGATTACTCCATTAGGAGCCCCAAAAGAGAGATAATGAGCCTCGAGGTACCGAATCCACTTAGAACAAATTTGAGTGTGTTTTTAAGAGTTTATCTTTTTATTTATTTCCATTGATTTCTTTTACATATTTTTTCATATTTCTCCCCTTTTACACATTTTATACATATTTCTCCCCCTTTTTGTCATCATACCAAAAAGGAGGTAATCACACACAATCAATCATAAAGCAAAGCACATAATTGAAGATAAAATGTCTACTCATTGTATTGATATGAATGTGAATACATGTGAGAATACAATAAGTAAAGCAAAGCAAGACAAAACACAACTCAAACACATCTATGTCCTCCTCGAGGATGAAGCTCCCCCTCTCGAGGATGCATCTCCTCCTCTGGAGGATGTGGCACCTCCTCTCGAGGATGGTGCTCCTCCTCTCAACCGGCTCTGCTCCATGAGGAGGGTGACTGCATCTGTCACATGTCCGAGCTGCGTGATAATAGACGTGGTGGCTCTGCTATGTGTAGTGGAGAGCTCTGTCACCGACGCCTGAAGCCCAGTCACCGATGTCTGAAGTGCGTCCAGCTTGTCGATGAGTACATTCGCCAAGCGCTCGGCCCCCTCGGTGGTGGTGTGCATGTCACGACCTATCTCCTCTCGCATCTGTCGAGTGGAGCTCGTGACCTCACTCATGCTGTGGAACTGGGCCTGGACCAAACTCCGGACATTGTAGATCTCTTCCCGTACATGAGCCGTCATGTCAGTCACGGCTGTCAAGGAAGGGACCAACTGAGAAGATACGGGTGCAGGAATGGGGGCAGGCACCGCACCTCGGAGCTCCCGAAGCAGCTCATCCCTCAGATCTCGGACGATCTCCTGCCGCAGCTCCCGGAGCTGCTCTGTATCAATACGGACCTCCATAGATGGTGGAACTGAGGAGGAAGGTCCGGCAGAGGTGGTAGGAGCAGGAGGAGTGGATGGGAGGTCTGGATGGTCTGGAAGGTCTGGGTAGTCTGAATCTGGCTCAGGACTGGGTGATGGTCTGGTGGTCTGAGCAGTGAGAGTGGACTTCCTAACCCAGATCCCTTCTCTCTTCCGAAACCCCATCCTGTGCATAGTCCCCTTACATAAGCGATCAGTCCATCGCAAGGCACGAGAGGGTTCCCTCTCAGGAATGGGAATCTCGTACTGCCTAAATAGAAGAGTGAATAACATCCCGTATGGGAGTGAGAGCCTAGGTCTATCTAGGGGCTCACACATATACCTATAAATGAGCTTTGGGAAGTTGATCGGGGTGTCCTGAAGGATATAAGACATAATAGCTAAGTCCCTCTCATTCACAAAATCAAATCTCCCTGTCTTAGGGAAGATGGACCTGGACAGAATGCTCAAAAGGATTCTCACTTCAATAGGAAGTGAGCTAGCAGATACCTCATCTAGGGGGGACTGAGGTGGATGCCCTAAGACGACCGTAAGGGCCGCAACTCTATCCTCAGGGTGTGCGGGAGCCACCCCTACTAATGGAAGGTGAAGGATATGGGCAATGAGGTCCTCTGTGACACGCAACGGGACACCTACTACCGTGCCCTCGATACCTCCATCTCCCCGATGGACGGTACTGTAAAACTCTTGAACTAGGCCAGGATAGGTGGGAAGGTCCAAGGTGAGGGAGTACTCTAGGCCCTGGGCTCTAAGCCTATCGCCTATGGTGAACCCCTTCCGGGAGAGATAGTCGAAATCGACAAACCTCCCGGAGGTGACGGCCTTCCCGGCCAACGGCCTAACGAGAACCACCCTAGGCGGGGAACGATCCGGAGGTGGTTGCCTCGCGGGATCGTGCCGCGCCTTGGAGCGCCGCTCGGGACCGGCCTCGGGACGGGACCTCTTCCTAACGACGGTCTTACGAGGCATCTTGACCTAAACAGGAAGAAAAATACCTAGAGGACGGTGAAGGACCGACAGAGGAAGCTCGGGACGGACCGGAAATGACCTAGGAACGGACGGAAACTCAATGTCCGGCGAAAAATCGACGGGAAAAGGGCTTGGAGACGATCGGGGATGACCTAGGAGTCGGCTCTAGGGCTTTGTGAACAGTGGCGGCTTGAGGAAAAGTGTTTGCGAAACGACAAACCTAGGGTTAAAAAGTCGGATCCCGACTGCGAGTCGACTCCCCTGAGTCGTGAGTCGACTCGACCTCGAGTCGACTCCAGAATATGCGCGAGTCGACTCCCGACAGTGTGCGAGTCGACTTCCCCTCAGCTGCCAACTTTGCGAGTCGACTCCCGCAAATACGCGAGTCGACTCCCCCTTAGGATCCGGCTCTGAAACTTACTCGAATCGTCTCTAACCTTGGCACGCACCTAAAAACCATGCCATAATCGTGCCAAATGAGGGAAAATCACCTAATTAAGGACTGATTTGATGATCACTGCATAGAAACTCTATTTTAACCTCATTCTAATCATCAAAATCAATTAATCTAGTGAAAAACCCCACTAGGATGGATCAATCACTCCTAATCCCCTTCTAAGCACACTAAACCTCTCTTCACTTAGGGGTTTTGTAAAAATGTCTGCTAATTGATTATCAGTACACACAAATTGGAGTGACACATCACCATTCAATACATGATCTCTTATGAAGTGATGTCTTATCTCAATGTGTTTAGTTCTTGAGTGTTGAATTGGATTTTTAGTGAGATTTATGGCACTTGTGTTATCACAATTAATGGAGATTTTATCTTGTTTAATGCCATAATCTTCTAATTGTTGTTTAATCCATAAGATTTGAGCACAACAACTCCCGGCTGCAACATATTCAGCTTCTGCAGTGGATAATGCAACCGAGTTTTGTTTCTTGCTAAACCATGAGATTAGGTTTTCTCCTAGAAATTGACAGGACCCGCTGGTACTTTTTCTATCAAGCTTACATCCAGCGAAGTCTCAATCTGTGTACCCTATTAAGTTTAGGCTAGATTCTTTAGAGTACCACAGCCCTATGTTCTTAGTTCCAATTAAGTATTTAAAGATTCTCTTAACTGCAGCTAGGTGTGATTCTTTAGGATTAGCCTGATATCTAGCACACATGCACACACTAAACATAATATCAGGCCTACTTGCAGTAAGATACAGTAAAGAACCTATCATACCTCTATAAAGTTTTTGATTTACAGATTTACCTGATTCATCTTGGTCTAACTTACATGATGAGCTCATGGGGGTGCTGATTGACTTGTTTTCCTCCATATCAAACTTCTTGAGCATCTCCTTGATATATTTTGCTTGATTGATGAAGATGCCTCCTTCAGATTGTTTGATTTGAAGCCCGAGGAAGTAGTTCAGCTCTCCCATCATGCTCATCTCAAACTCACTCTGCATCAAATCAGCAAATTCCTCGCAGAGGCGATTGTTAGTAGCACCGAAAATGATATCATCAACATAAATCTGTACTAATAACATATCCTTATTTTTCTTTTTCAGAAATAATGTTTTATCTACATTTCCCCTAGAGAATTCATGTTCTAATAGGAATTTACTAAGTCTCTCATACCATGCTCTAGGTGCTTGTTTTAGTCCATAAAGTGCTTTGTTCAGTTTATACACATGATTAGGGTATTGATGATTTTCAAAACCAGGAGGTTGTTCTACATACACCTCCTCATTAATAAACCCATTTAGAAAAGCACTCTTTACATCCATTTGATATAGTTTGAAGTCCTTAGAGCATGCATATGCTAATAGAAGTCTAATTGCCTCAAGTCTAGCTACGGGAGCAAAGGTTTCATCAAAATCTATGCCTTCTTCTTGATTATAACCCTTTGCTACTAGTCTAGCCTTATTCCTTATAACAATTCCATTTTCATCTAGCTTATTTTTATATATCCATTTAGTACCTATAATTGGATATTCAGAAGGTCTCTCCACTAGATCCCAAACCTTGTTTCTAGTAAATTGATTTAGTTCTTCTTGCATTGCATTTATCCAATTTACATCATTTTCGGCTTCTTCTATATGTTTGGGCTCAAAGTGTGAAACAAAAGCTAGATGATTATTCAAATTCCTAAGGGATGCTCTAGTCCTAACCGGTTGTGATGGATCATCTAGAATTAGTTCCTTAGGATGCCCGTGAGCATACCTCCAAGCTTTAGCTAGCCCATGATCCACTATAGGCTCTTGGTTTGACGATTCTCCTTCAATCAACTTTTGATTATCATCTTGTAATCCCATCTCATCTATCTTTTCTTCAAGTATTTCAATATCATCATCAAAATTAACCTTCTTACAAGATGAGATGTCACTAGAGTCATCAAAAACAACATGTATAGATTCTTCTATAACTAGAGTTCTTTTATTAAAGATTCTATAGGCTTTACTAGTTGTAGAATAACCTAGGAATATTCCTTCATCAGATTTAGGATCAAATTTCCCTAGATTATCTTTTCCATTATTATGTACAAAACACCTACATCCAAAAACATGAAAATAGTTAACTTTTGGTTTTCTGTTTTTCCACAGTTCATAAGGTGTTTTCTTTATAATGGGTCTTAATAAAACTCTATTTAATATATGGCAAGAAGTATTAATGGCTTCTCCCCAAAAGTACTTAGGGAGGTTACTTTCACATAACATCGTTCTAGCCATTTTCTCTAGAGTTCTATTCTTCCTTTCCACAACTCCATTTTGTTGTGGTGTCTTAGGTGCAGAAAAATTATGGGTTATCCCCTTTTTACTACAAAATTCATCAAATAATTGATTTTCGAATTCGGTACCATGGTCACTTCTAATGGCTATGACTGAAGACTCTCTAGCATTTGTTACTTCCTTATGGAACTTTTTAAACATTGAAAATGCTTGGTCCTTATGTGCTAGAAACATGACCCATGTGTACCTAGAGTAATCATCTACTATGACTAGACCATATTTATTTCCACCTAGGCTTGTTGTTCTAGTTGGACCAAATAGGTCCATGTGTAATAATTCTAGAGGCCTAGAGGTAGAGACACATTTTATGGATTTAAAAGAGTTCCTAGATTGTTTGCCAAATTGACATGCTTCACATATTTTGTTCTTTTCAAATTTTAATTTTGGCAAACCTATCACGGAGTCTCTTTTAACTAATTTAGTTATTGTGTCCATGCTTGCATGACCTAACTTACGGTGCCATAACCAACTAGCATCATTATCTTTAGTTTCATTTACAACTAGACATTGGTTATGTTTTGCAAGATCTTCTAGGTCTACAACATATACATTTCCACGTCTAATCCCTTTAAAAACTAAGCTATTATCATTAGGATTTGTTATAATACATAGTGATGGTTTAAACATAACATCATATCCTTTATCACATAATTGACTGATGCTTAACAAGTTATGCTTAAGACCATCAACATATCTAACATTATCTATAAAAGTAGAAGGGGTGATTTGAACTTTACCAATACCAATGATGTGACCTTGGTTGTTGTCTCCAAACATCACAGCACCTCCCTTCTTAGCTTCAAGGGTGAAAAATTGGTCTTTATCACCCGTCATGTGCCTTGAGCAGCCACTATCCAAATACCAGCAATTTTTGTTGACCTTGGCTGCAAGACACTCCTACACAAGCAAATCATGTCATCTTAGGTACCCAAGTTTTCTTGGGTCCTTCATGGTTAGTCAAGTTGGTTCCTTTTGGAACCCATACCCTTTTAATTTTTCTTTTAGTTTTACTTTTCCTAAAATTACATACATTTGCTTTATGGCCTACTGTACCACAACAAAAGCAGGTTATTTTCTTAGTTTTTGTTTTCCCAGCTTTAACAAAGAAGTTACTAAGAAGTTTTTGCTTATTCCTTGGTTTATATCCTAAACCGGCTTTATTAAACACTGCACGTTGACTATTTAGTATCATGTTTAATTTTTCAGAACTATAGGTAAATCTTTCAACTAAGGGTTTGTATTTGTTAAGTTCTTTAGTTAGTGTCTGATTTTCGGCTTTTAGATCATTAAGTTCTTTAGTAAGATCCTTATCTAAGGTTTGTTTATATTTTTTAAGTTCTGAAAATTCCTTAGTTAGTTTTTCATTTTCTTTAGTTAAGGTGTTGGTCTTTTGAGTTAAAAGTTGGTTGCTTGTTTTAAGTTCTATATTTTCTTTGGTGATTAAATCCTTATCCTTAACTAATTTATCGTATTTATGTAGGTATGATTGATTAGTTATTTTCAGTTCTTTATTCTTAAGATTTATAGCCTTATATTCTACCATTAATTCATTAAATGCATCATAAAGTTCATCAAAAGAAAAATCAGGATGCGTGTCGGAAGTTACCTCGTTTTCGTTGGCCATGAAACAGAAATTGGCCTTCTCTTCTTGTTCATCATCTGATGAGGAGGATGATGAGTCGGAGTCCGATAGGGTAGTGACAAGTGCCTTTTTCTTCTTGTACTTACTCCCCTTCTTCAGTAAGGGGCACTCCGCTCTTATGTGACCCGGCTTCTTGCACTCGTAACAACCAATCCCCTCATTTTTCCTTTCCTTACCTTTGTCTTTGCGGTAGGAATTTGAGGGGCCTCTCCTTTGATGATAGGACTTCTTGTGGTTGATGAATTTCTTAAACTTGCGCACAAGAAGAGCCTCACCACCATCTTCCTCATCTTCTTCTTCTTCACTGCTGCTGCTGCAAGACAAGTCCTTGTTAGAAGAAGTAAATTTAAGGGCTATTACCTTTTTCTTATGGGAGGACTCTTCCTCGTTGTGTTGTTTCATGGTGAGCTCGTGCGTCATGAGGGATCCAAGAAGCTCCTCAAGTGGTAGCTTGTTCAAGTCTTTGGCTTCTTGGATTGCTGTCACTTTAGCTTCCCACGACCTCGGTAGACACCGAAGGATTTTTCTGACAAGCTCACTGTTAGTATAGTTCTTGCCAAGGCTTTTTAGACCATTGACAATATCAGTAAACCTAGTGAACATGGATGTGATTGTTTCATTTGAATCCATTTTAAATAGTTCATATTTATGAACCAAGATGTTTATTTTGGATTCCTTGACTTGATTCGTGCCCTCATGGGTCACTTCAAGTCTGTCCCAAATTTCTTTTGCTGAATTACAAGTTGAAATCCTATTGAATTCATTACGGTCTAAGGCACAATAGAAGACATTCATTGCTTTAGAGTTTAATTGTGCCTTCCTCATGTCATGTTCATCCCAGTCCATTTCTAGTTTAGGTACCTTAACACCATCTACGTAAATGGATGGGATGTATGGCCCATTTACTACAATGGACCACATCTCATAGTCTTGGGCTTGGATGAATATTCTCATCCTAGCCTTCCAGTATGAGTAGTCAGATCCATTGAAGAAAGGGGGTCTTTGGGTGGACTGACCCTCAATGTGAGAAGATCCAAATGGGGTTGTCATTTTGATCTTTTAACTCTTGAGTGGAAGAGTTTTTGGCTCTGATACCACTTGTTGCCCAGATAGACAACCCAAGAGGGGGGGTGAATTGGGTTTTTAAAATAATTTGGCTAATTAAAACTTTATGGATGATTAATTAAAAACTATAGCAAGTTATTTAATTAAAGCCTAGTGCTGTGAGTAATGTGCGGGGAAGAAGATGAGAGACAATGCACTACAAACACAAAGTTTTATAGTGGTTCGGAGCTAACCCTTGCTCCTACGTCCACTCCCCAAGTCTCACTTGGGAATTTCACTATAACCCCCTTGGATTACAGCCGGTTGTTTTGCAAGCTCACAACCAAACTTGTTGTTTTACGAGCTCACAACGAACTCGGTCGGTTTTCCCAGGCTCACCGACTAGAACCAACCCCGATTGTTTTTCCGGGCTCACAATCAAACCCTTACACACATTGGTTTTAACTTGGCTCACCAACCAACCTTAAACCCCTTGATTCAATCCCCCGATTGAATCAAGTAAATACAAGAGATAGAAGAAAACAGAAAATAGCTTCTCAAAAAGCAGATTTAAAACAATATAATCGTAAAGGAGTTAGAAGCCCTCAAACGCTTTTAAGCTGGTGAAGAGGTATGGCTTCTGGAACTCCGGTCTCCTCTTGAAAGAGTGGTCGACTTGAATGCAGGAGGAGGAAGCTTTGATTGTTGGGAAGAAGTTGTTGGAGCAGTAAATGCAGATCTTCCCTTTTTCGTTTAAGAGCACTTGGAGAGCTTGAAAACTTGAATGCTTGGAGTGGAATATCTGTTCTCTGCCTTGCTACAGTCCTCTGTGGCTATTTAAGCCAACCCTCACGGAAACTAGCCGTTACTCTGCTTTTTCTAGCCGTTCTGCACACTCTGCGCAGCCTGACAATATGACCGTTGGTGGGTTGGAGTCGACTCGCGCGATCAGGAGTCGACTCGGCTGTAGCAGGAGTTGACTCACGCTTTTCCGGAGTCGACTCGGCAACTGTTCCAAATTTGAATTAAAGTTGCCATCTTGACTGGGAGTCGACTCGTCTTGACCTGGAGTCGACTCGCCAACTTCTGGAGCTGACCTGGCAATTTTGGAGTCGGCTCATCCACTGAAGTCCGTGGATCCAATTTTGAATTTTGTCCACTCGAGTCGACTCGACTGTCCTGGGAGTCGACTCGAATCTCAGAGCCCGAACTCCCGATTCTCTATCTTTTGGCTCATCCAGTCTTGGAGTCGACTCGAACTTCCTTGGAGTCGACTCGGCTCTCAGTTTCCGAAAGTTGGTCTTCTGCCTTTTGACGTGAAGCTTGTCTCGGAGTCGACTCGAGCTGTCTGTGAGTCGACTCGAATCTAAGAGGCAGTAACATGGTCTTCTGTCTGTTGATGGTCGCTCAGTCTCGGAGTCGACTCGCGTACTGCGGGAGTCGACTCGAATCTCAGAGTCCGAAAATCGTTCTCTGACTTTTTCCTTGTGTTCCTCTGAGAGTCGACTCTTACCTTCTTTGGAGTCGACCTGCCAACCATCGGAGTCGACTCGCGTTCCACTGGAGTCGACTCGAATCTCAGACCCGAAAACTGCTCTCTGACTTTTCTTTGTGTTTCTCTTGGAGTCGACTCTTACTACCCTGGAGTCGACTCGTTGAACATTGGAGTCGATTCGCGCACTTCGGGAGTCGACTCGTTGACAGTTTCTGAGTTGAAGCTTTCTGTCCTTCTATCTGTTCTCAGTCGGAGTCGACTCGTACTGATCTGGAGTCGACTCGAGCTCGTGCCAGTGAACTTGATACGCTTGGAGTCGACTCGTGATACTCGGGAGTCGACTCGAGTCTCAGACTTTGGTTCAGCAGACTTCTTACCTTATCCAAAATACTATGAACCAAATCTAGAGACACTTGGACAGGATTTTCACTGAAACACTCAATTGAATTCATTAGTAATCACAAGATATACTCAAATGCTTTGAGCTCATCAAAATCAAATGGGGTTTTAATCAATCACTCCACAGCTGAGATGAAAACGCATGAAACAGGGGATCTGGAACGTATGGATGAAGGAAGTTTGGAGGAGATGAAGCTGGGACGTCTGGCAGTTGGGAAGAAATCTGGGAAATTCAGAAGCAGGGGAGAAAGTTTGATCCGAAGATCATGGGATCTAGCTTCGGAATGAACACCTAAACCTTATCCTATGGTGATAGGATTAATCCGGAATGAGAAGAAGCTCGGGAATGGCTGCGGATGTGGTTGATCCGGAACTTGGTTTCAAAGCATAGGATGAGAGATGAGTTGAAATGCGATAGAGATGGATTCGGCTCTGTTTCGTTGGAACACGGGAGAAGGGGATGATGGCCTGGAAGATGCTGGGAAGGATGATGTGGCTGATAGTGGGATTCGGGAGGATGAAGCAGCTGGGAGCAAGGGATTTTGTTTGGATACGGGATGAAGACAAATCATGAACATGGTGAGCTGGGTGAATGTCGTGGAACGCAAGGGATTTGGAAGGAGCTTTGACATGGGGTGAAGATGAATCGTAATGCTGGGATTTGTTCCGAAGAAGGGATAAGAGAGGCTTTGATTTGCGGTTAGCTGGGATCTGGGGATGAGCGTGTGATTTCTTTTGGCTACATGTCTGAAAGAGTAGATGCCCTACAAGCCAATCGCAATATGTATTGCGAAAGGTTTTTTCTTTTGATTTGTCCAAATCATGTACATGACATTTAAATATGAATAAAGGCGTTATGTTTTATCATATGCTGTTGATTATATTTATGATAAACTCCTTAGATTAGAGCAATGGTTTTAAGACTATGATGAGATCATACTAGTGAGACTTAAAATCCTAAAATCCTAATCTTAAATATTCCCAGTCATTGGTACATTGAGTCGGCGATCAATGATTACCAGAAAGACTGGCATGTCTTATGTATGCTCGATGCAGAGGATGATTGATCTCACAATCATTTGTGTGGAGACACTAATACAAAGATGTGGGTGCTCAGTAGAGGAATGAGTTCACTGAATTGACCTACAAAGAGAAATCTTATGAAGTCTTACTTACATGTCAAAAGACGATTCTCTTAGTGGGAGTTGTGCAACTGATCCTATGACCTGAGATCACCATGGTATCTTGTGCACATGAACCCATATTTTGGTTTACACTCATTCATGACAACAAGTTATGTACGAGGTCTTCTGGATATGGTGAATTGTGTATGAAGATTAAGAGTAGGTCAACAAGGAATTAATCACTTCTAGTAAGAGAAGATAGCATCCTATTTATTCTAATCATATGATAATTCAGGAAACCTTTGATCAAAGTAGAATGAAAATTAGAAAGAGTTTCTAATGTTTCATTATTTGAATTATCATTAAAAGATTGAAAAAAATATGAATATGAAATTGAGTTTGACATATATTCATACTCATATGCATTTTTGGGATGCAGTTTGATTAAAGGATTGAATTGCATGGTAACTTGCCACTGAAGGGTATTTTTGGTATTTCCACCAAATTTCATATTTTTCGGGTAGACATGACACATTGCTAGACGTCAATCTTGTTTTATAGGTTTGATCAAATTAAAGAGTTAATTCGATCACCAATTAGAAAGGATTCTAATTGTTAAGTTCGGGTTCGCGCAGTTTGGACTTAAATCGATTAGAAGAGTTCTAATCAAGTTGGGTCAACTCGCACTCACACCTATTGCTGGCTAAGTATGGAACCCAATGGGTCACACACAAGAAAACTTATCAAGGGTCTAATTGGATTAGATCATGTTTGCAAGATAAATATCCTAGCAGGTGTTGCAAACCTTAGCTCCTAATTCAAATTGGATTCGAATCTGATTCGAATTGGATTCGAATCTGATTCTTAATTGATCTAATTTGATTAGATCATATTCTAATATGGGTTAACCAAGAGTTGGCACCTAATTGGCTTGGTTTGAGTCTAATTGGATTAGATTTAATAAATCATTCAATCTAGACCGTTAGATCTTGATCTACCGTTGGATGAAGACATAATGGAGAGTTGGTTTAACCCAATTGGATTGGGTTAGAGGATGGCTACCATAATTGACCATTGGATCTTAATCCCACCATTGGATGAAGACATAATGGGTCAAGTGAATGGCGCCTTGCATTGGAGCCCTTGGATCATCATCATGAAAGATCAAGAGGTGAGGCGTGATGGACATGTGATTAGCATGTGATGTTGACTTGGTCAAAATATGGCACCACATGAAAGGACATATCATTTGATACACCTCCTCACTTGATCTGCACCTCCTCTTATTTGATATGGCCCTTTAGATGATGCCCTTTCATGAGAGGATGTGTGGATGGGATGCATCCCTTGGAGATGCATCCCTACACCTATTATAAATAGGTTAGCACTCCATGGGTTTCATCATTCCAATTCCACCCCACTCCTCTTTTCTTTCTTTCTTACATTAGTTTCTTTCTTTCTAGCATTGCTTCTAGTGTGTCCTAAGCCAAGACAAGGTGGTCTTCTTTAGGACAAAAGGATTAGAAGTGATTTTAGAAGGCTAAAGGAAAATAGGAAGGAAGGAAAGCAAGCCATTAGAGTTCTTTAGAAGAATTCTGCATTAAGGATCAAAAGTCTTTGGAGCTAAAGTCTTGATCAAGTTTTCGTGTGGATCACCATTGGAGGGCAGACACTTGGACGCCTCGTAGAGATTGTACACTTTGGATTAGCGTTTGAGGTATTCTACTAATTCTGCATTTATTTTATATCATTTGATTGTAATCATTAAGGTAATCTAGGCTTAAAAGGGTTTCATGCATAGGGACTTTATTAAGAAATTTTTAAAATTCCTAGCTTCCGCTGCGCATTATAACATGCTAAAACCCTACAGTGGTATCAGAGCAAAGGTCCAAGAGTTGTGACCGATCTTCGAAAACTCTCATGCGTGATCGTGTGACGAAGCGTGGCTCTCCGTCCGGAGGCGTATAGAGATGCGTGCTCTGATAGGTATACATGGGTGTCACCCTATTTTTAATAGGACCGAACCCATGTAGGAGTAGAGACTTCCCCTTCAGTGGTATCAGAGCCATCCTTAATTGGTTCAATCAAATAATTATGTATGATGTATGATTATTAATTTACTATGAGATAGTAATGTCATATGCTTAGAGAAATGCTGAAATGTATGATTAATATATGATATGTTATATAATAAAATATCATGATATGAAATTTTCTATATGAAAATATATTGAAGCATGTTAATTAATTGCTTATGATTTATACATGCTATGAGATAGCCATGATGCATAATAGTTTATTTTAGACATGTTAAATGTATGTTACAATTAAAGAATGTGCTAGAGACTAGTAAGCCCTCAATAAAAATTATATTAAGTCATAGTGTTGAAAAACTTTGAGCTAACCCATTCTAGAACAATTAATCTAATTGGTGTCTAAGGAAAGCACTAAAGGTGGTTACTTAATTAGGACCTTACTCTCTGAGTAAGGGGAGCCTCCCACCTGCTTATCTGGCCAATTGTTTGATTGCCTATTATGGATAAGCTTAATATTGATATAACACTATTGATAGCCTTCCTTCATGCCTCGATATTATTATGTCAAAATCCATGCTAGTTTGTTGTGCTAACACAAGACTTGCAATGGGGACTGATGTTCTACTGTCTTGGTGCATTAAGATGCTTATGGCATATTTTAATATATTGCCTTGTTGTGCAACCACAAGGGCAATATTATTCGAATATGACTATATGGAAATGAAGGGTTTGACTTAACTAAAATATTATTGTTTGCTGTGCTAACACAAGGCAATAAGTATTTTAAGAGGACAAGATAAAGTTGAGAATTGCATGAGATGCAATTGGAAAGAGTTTCCTACCTTTGAACTCATAAGAGTTTGTTGTGTAAACACAAGGCTTTTTATGATGAATTAGGATCTCAACCCTACTAAGAAAAATTATATTTTCACGTTTATCATAGGGGAGGGCTATGATATTCGATAAAAATAGTAGGAGACAAATTAGATTAAAGTCCTTATCTAGTTGCAAACATGTCATCATGATTGGTCTGCTTATATTAGTTTTGTTCTTGCATATGTAGAATTATTAAATGGCTTCTTCACTTTCACTAAGAGGCATCTTAGATGCCAACAAGTTGACCGGACCAAACTATGTGGACTGGTTGAGGAATTTAAAGATAGTACTCACTCAGGAGAAAATTTTCTATATACTTGAAACCCCTGATCTTGGAGATCTAGGGGATGATGCTACAGAAGAGGAGGTTGCCACACATAAGATGTGGAAAAATGACAGTGTGACTGTCAAATGTATCATACTTGCCTCTATGAACAATGAATTACAGAGGCAACATGAAGGCATCGACACTCAATCCATACTTCTCAATTTAAAAGAGTTGTATGGAGAACAAAGCAGGACTGCTAGGTATGAGATATCTAAGCAGTTGTTCCGTGCTAGAATGAATGAAGGAACTCCAGTGCAAAACCATGTTCTTATGGTTATAGACTTGATCACCAGATTAAGTCAATTAGGTTTTGCTATGGATAGTGAGCTCAGTCAGGATTTGATCCTGCAATCACTGCCTGATTTATTCTCTCAGTTTGTTGTGAACTTTCACATGAACAAGCTGAACACCTCCCTGCCCGAGCTGTTAAATATGCTCAAAACAGCTGAAGGGCATATTAAGAAGGATAAAGGTCCACTCCTTCTTATAAATAGCACCTCTATGAGGAAATCGGGAAATAAGGGTTCTAAGAAACGATTGAACCCCAAGAGTAGCATCAAAAAGAAAAAAGGAAAGAAAAACTCCGGATCAAGTACCTGTTTTCATTGCGGCAAAGCTGGCCACTGAAAAAGGAATTGCAAGAGTTTTCTTGCAAGTATGAAGAACGATGCAAGAGTTGCATCAAAAGGTATGTTTATGTTACATGCCAACTTGTCATTAAGTTCTTCAAATTCAAATTCATGGGTATTGGATACCGACTGTGGTTTTCACATTTGCAAATCTTTGCATGGACTACAAAAAATTAAAATTTTGAAGAAAGGTGACTTCGAGCTGTATGGCGCTGGAGGAGAGTCCATCCAGGCTGAAGCTGTTGGAACCTACAACTTGGAATTGCCTTCGGGAAAGCTCCTACAATTAGAAGATTGTTATTATATGCCCAAAATTATTAGAAATGTAATTTCCATTCCTTTGTTGTTAAAGAAAGATTTTGAAATTAATGGAAAGGGCAATGGTTGCTCTATTTATTTTTCTAATAAGCATCTTTGCAATGGCATTATGGAAAATGGTCTTCTAGTTTTATTACTTAATGACAATGTCTTTTATATTAATAAAAGCAATAAAAGAAAGAGAGAGGAAGTGAATAATACCCTCCTTTGGCATTGCCGACTTGGTCACATAAGTGAATCAAGAATTAACAAGTTATACAAAGAAGAGTTCTTTGATCCTTATGATTATGAATCATTAGGAACTTATGAATCTTGTCTTATGGGAAAAATGACCAAGTCTCCATTCACTGGACATGGAGAAAGGGCAAGTGAGTTATTAGGACTTATACATACAGATGTATGTGGTCCTATGACAACTCCAGCTAGAGGTGGATACTCTTACTTCATCACATTCACTGATGATTTATCAAGGTTCGGATTTGTGTATCTTATGAAACATAAATACGAAGTCTTTGATAAGTTTAAAGAGTATCAAAGTATGGTTGAAAAACAAACCGGAAAGTGTATTAAAATCCTTCGATCTGATCGAGGAGGTGAATACCTTTCTAGTAAATTTTTAAATCATCTTAAAGAAAAGGGCATTCTCTCTGAATGGACACCTCCGTATACGCCACAACTAAATGGTGTAGCTGAACGGAGGAATCGTACTCTATTAGATATGGTAAGGTCCATGATGTGCTTTACAGATCTTCCTATTTCCTTCTGGGGTTATGCCTTAGAAACTTGTACATATGTGCTAAACAGGATACCTTCAAAATCTGTATCTAGTACTCCATATGAGATATGGAGAGGTAGAAAGCCCAATCTTAAATATTTTAAAATATGGGGCTGCCAAGCATATGTCAAAAGAAATTTTGGACATAAGCTAAGTGCTAGATCAGATAAATGTACATTTATAGGTTATTCCAAAGAAAGTATTGGATATCTCTTCTATCACCCTACTGAACAAAAGGTATTTGTTAGTAGGCATGCCACTTTCTTAGAAAAAGAGTTTATCTTAAAAAGGGCAGTGAAAGAAGAATTGAACTTAATGAAGTTCAAGACCTATAAATAGAAACACAAGAAATTCTTCAACCAGATGTACCCATTGATGAAGTACAACCACAACACACATCTCCTCTCCAAAGGTCAGATAGAGTGCGAAATGCACCTAAGAGGTATGGGTTTATCATTGAGAATGATGAAGCCCACATCATCGAAAATGATGATCCTCTGACCTATTCAGAAGCTATCATGAGTAATGACTCTAACAAATGGTTAGAAGCTATGAAATCCGAAATAGACTCTATGTATACCAACCAAGTATGGACTTTGGTTGATGCACCAGAAGGTGTTAACCCTATAGGTTGCAAATGGGTCTATAAGAAGAAGATTGGAGCAGATGGCCAAGTAGAAACCTACAAGGCTAGATTGGTGGCAAAAGGTTTCAGGCAAAAGCAAGGAATTGACTATGATGAAACTTTTTCACCAGTTGCCATGCTTAAATCTATTCGGATTTTACTTGCAATAGCTGCATACTATGATTATGAAATTTGGCAGATGGATGTCAAAACCGCCTTCCTTAATGGTTATCTTGAGGAAGAGGTTTACATGACACAGCCAGAAGGATTTGTCTCAAGTGGGAGAGCAAATCAAGTATGCAAGCTTAAGAGATCCATTTATGGATTAAAGCAAGCATCGAGGAGTTGGAACATCCGTTTTGATACAACAGTCAAAGAGTTTGGTTTTATCAAAAATGTGGATGAACCATGTGTGTACAAGAAGACTAGTGGGAGTGCCGTTGTCTTCTTAATATTGTATGTAGATGACATACTAATCATTGGAAATGATATTCCAATATTACAATCGGTCAAGACTTGGCTATCAAAAAGCTTTTCCATGAAAGACTTGGGAGAAGCATCCTATATACTTGGTATAAAGATCTATAGGGATAGATCTAAAAGGATGCTAGGCTTGTCCCAGTCTAAGTACATAGATCGTGTGCTGAAAAGATTCAGCATGGAAGGAAGTAAAAGAGGTTACTTACCTATGAGTCATGGCATACGTCTCTCTAAGAAGATGTCTCCTAAGACATCTGAAGAGAGGAATAGAATGAATTCTATTCCCTATGCTTCGGCAGTAGGATCAATTATGTATGCTATGCTATGTACTAGGCCTGATGTTGCTTATGCCTTAGGCATAACAAGTAGATTCCAGGCTGATCCAGGAGAAAATCATTGGATAGCTGTAAAAAGTATTCTTAAGTACTTAAGAAGGACTAAAGATATTTTTCTAGTTTATGGAGGATCTGAGTTGAAACTAGAAGGATTTTCTGATTCTAGTTTTCAATCAGATCCAGATGATAGCAAGTCCACTTCAGGGTATGTCTTTACCCTAAATGGTGGTGCAGTGAGCTGGAAGAGTTTCAAGCAGCAAACTATAGCTGACTCAACTACTGAGGCAGAATACATCGCTGTAAGTGAAGCCACTAAGGAAGCTGTCTGGATGAAGAAGTTCATCGCTGAGTTGGGAATAGTTCCTGAGATTGCTGGACCAGTTTCAGTTTATTGTGACAACACTGGAGCTGTTGCTCAAGCAAAGGAACCAAGATCTCATCACAAATCCAAGCACATTCTAAGACGCTTCCACCTCGTTCGAAAGATCGTCGAGAGACAAGACATAGTCATTGAACGAGTAGACACAAAGAACAACTTAGCAGACCCGTTCACTAAAGCTCTATCACAACAGCAGTTCAATCGCCACCTCGATTGTATGGGGATAAAATATAAGAGCGATTGGCTTTAGTGCAAGTGGGAGATTGAAAGAGTAGATGCCCTACAAGCCAATCGCAATATGTATTGCGAAAGGTTTTTTCTTTTGATTTGTCCAAATCATGTACATGACATTTAAATATGAATAAAGGCGTTATGTTTTATCATATGCTGTTGATTATATTTATGATAAACTCCTTAGATTAGGGCAATGATTTTAAGACTATGATGAGATCATACTAGCGAGACTTAAAATCCTAAAATCCTAATCTTAAATATTCCCAGTCATTGGTACATTGAGTCGGGGATCAATGATTACCGGAAAGACTGGCATGTCTTATGTATGCTCGATGCAGAGGATGATTGATCTCACAATCATTTGTGTGGAGACACTAATACAAAGATGTGGGTGCTCATTAGAGGAATGAGTTCACTGAATTGACCTACAAAGAGAAATCTTATGAAGTCTTACTTACATGTCAAAAGATGATTCTCTTAGTGGGAGTTGTGCAACTGATCCTATGACCTGAGATCACCATGGTATCTTGTACACATGAACCCATATTTTGGTTTACACTCATTCATGACAATAAGTTATGTACGAGGTCTTCTGGATATGGTGAATTGTGTACGAAGATTATGAGTAGGTCAACAAGAAATTAATCACTTCTAGTAAGAGAAGATAGCATCCTATTTATTCTAATCATATGATAATTCAGGAAACCTTTGATCAAAGTAGAATGAAAATTAGAAAGAGTTTCTAATGTTTCATTATTTGAATTATCATTAAAAGATTGAGAAAAATATGAATATGAAATTGAGTTTGACATATATTCATACTCATATGCATTTTTGGGATGCAGTTTGATTAAAGGATTGAATTGCATGGTAACTTGCCACTGAAGGGTATTTTTGGTATTTCCACCAAATTCCATATTTTCCGGGTAGACATGACACGTTGCTAGACGTCAATCTTGTTTTATAGGTTTGATCAAATTAAAGAGTTAATTCGATCACCAATTAGAAAGGATTCTAATTGTTAAGTTCGGGTTCGCGCAGTTTGGACTTAAATCGATTAGAAGAGTTCTAATCAAGTTGGGTCAACTCGCACTCACACCTATTGCTGGCTAAGTATGAAACCCAATGGGTCACACACAAGAAAACTTATCAAGGGTCTAATTGGATTAGATCATGTTTGCAAGATAAACATCCTAGCAGGTGTTGCAAACCTTAGCTCCTAATTCGAATTGGATTCGAATCTGATTCTTAATTGATCTAATTTGATTAGATCATATTCTAATATGGGTTAGCCAAGAGTTGGCACCTAATTGGCTTGGTTTGAGTCTAATTGGATTAGATTTAATAAATCATTCAATCTAGACCGTTAGATCTTGATCTACCGTTGGATGAAGACATAATGGAGAGTTGTTTAACCCAATTGGATTGGGTTAGAGGATGGCTACCATAAATTGACCATTGGATCTTAATCCCACCATTGGATGAAAACATAATGGGTCAAGTGAATGGCGCGTTGCATTGGAGCCCTTGGATCATCATCACGAAAGATCAAGAGGTGAGGCGTGATGGACATGTGATTAGCATGTGATGTTGACTTGGTCAAAATATGGCACCACATGAAAGGACATATCATTTGATACACCTCCTCACTTGATCTGCACCTCCTCTTATTTGATATGGCCCTTTAGATGATGCCCTTTCATGAGAGGATGTGTGGATGGGATGCATCCCTACACCTATTATAAATAGGTTAGCACTCCATGGGTTTCATCATTCCAATTCCACCCCACTCCTCTTTTCTTTCTTTCTTACATTAGTTTCTTTCTTTCTAGCATTGCTTCTAGTGTGTCCTAAGTCAAGACAAGGTGGTCTTCTTTAGGACAAAAGGATTAGAAGTGATTTTAGAAGGCTAAAGGAAAATAGAAAGGAAGGAAAGCAAGCCATTAGAGTTCTTTAGAAGAATTCTGCATTAAGGATCAAAAGTCTTTGGAGCTAAAGTCTTGATCAAGTTTTTGTGTGGATCACCATTGGAGGGCGGACACTTGGACGCCTCGTGGAGATTGTACACTTTGGATTAGCGTTTGAGGTATTCTACTAATTCTGCATTTATTTTATATCATTTGATTGTAATCATTAAGGTGATCTAGGCTTAAAAGGGTTTCATGCATAGGGACTTTATTAAGAAATTTTTAAAATTTCTAGCTTCCGCTGCGCATTATAACATGCTAAAACCCTACAATGTCCACTCGACTGGGAGCAGATCCATTCGAGACTATTTGGTGGGAAGAGGTTCACGTGGCTATTAAGTTTGGGAGGACTCACATAGTAGGTGGAATGCTGG
This sequence comes from Phoenix dactylifera, assembly GCF_051530095.1. NCBI lineage: Eukaryota > Viridiplantae > Streptophyta > Magnoliopsida > Arecales > Arecaceae > Phoenix > Phoenix dactylifera. Next base: position 17,256,644 of record NC_143195.1, read on the forward strand.
GAGGAACTTGGACACAGTGGAAGGCTATTTCGCTGAAGAGGGGATTCAATGTGGAGCAAGGGAAAAGATGCGTGAACTTAGGATGTCCAAATTAGAAAGTTTGGACACGTGGAGAAAATCGAGGATAACGTGTAAAGAAAAGAAATTGATGGGGTTTAGACATCATCCAGTTGAGTTTGTCTTGACCTGCATTCATTAGGCTCAATTAATAATTAAATCAAACTCGAAGTAATTTAAAATGCAATGATGAGGGTAACACATCTTTTTATGTTTTAAATTTAGAATATGTGTATAAAAATAATAATATGTGCTATGTAAAATAGATTAATTTACGCATTATTTAGCACTTATCACACCCCCAACCTACATTTTGCTAGTCCTCAAGCAAAATAAAAACTAACTCACTTTCGCAGGAATCGCGATTGCATTTACCGTATGCAATAAGGCTTTAAACCCCTAGGTGGCCCTAGTGGACGAGTTTTGTCTCGTGAGAGTTTTCGGCTCAGATACCCACAAACTGCTGTCTCTACCCAAAGAATTTATTTTATTGTTTTATGAAATCTAATTTCAAATGCATTAATGCCAATAATTTCAAAAGCACACAAAGTTTTAATTACTAAATCAGCCCAGATCTTAAGTCAGTATGCAACTTAAGTTGAAGTCATTAAGTTTCTGTTAGAGAGTTGTAAGGCTAATTTATACTTGGGTACTCGGTGATATCTGGACCATACACAAGCTAAGACTTTAGATCCCCCAAAATACTGCTAAAGCTAGTAGTTTCCAAGAATTGGTCAGATAAGACCTATTCACTGATTCAAAATCATCCTATCTTGCAGGATTTCGAGAGTTGTGGATATTTACTTTAATACCTCATGGGCTTTATATGTAATATTTCAGTTTACTCGGATTTTTACAACGACGGCTTTCACACTATCGTCTTTTTCACAGTCAATATTATTTTCTTTTTTTTTATATACTTTGATTTTGTATTTATAAATAAATCATGCACTTTTACTCTTGTAATGATTCCTCCGTGTAATGAGCATTCTGTCAACACTCCCACACCAGATGGCATAAGATGTTGGGCATCAAGACTTCCCTACGGACCTATGCTCGGGTTCATCATACAAGCCCGCTGACTATTGACAATAGGTAGCCCTTTTCGATGTACCTGACTAAATTCACTCTCTCTTTTTTTCTCTTTTTTTAAATAAATATGGAATAATAGTGAATTAGATAGGAATGATTCATCAGGACTCAAGGTTGCTACCAGACTTAACAACATAATGTTGAACCTAACCCTTAGAAGTGCAGGCCATGTGTGTTGTGAAATTCCAAAGTAAAAATTATCTTACAACTCGCTAAAAGAACTTTTAATAAAAAGAACTCAAATTGTCTTACTCCTGACTAGTTATTGGGCTTTTTAGATTTTATATACTTCGTGTGTTTATCATTTAAGCACTAAGGCATAGAAATTAGTTTTTTTTTTGAAAAACTTATTTAATAATGCAAAAAATTTCTTCAAAAATTCGAATCCTATATCCCCCAACCTAGATCAGACATTGTCCTCAATGTTTTTTTTTGAATATGATATTATTATTATTATTTATTTTTTGGTATTCTATTTTAGACGAAAATATGATGTATATGGAGGATAGAAGCATTTTATCTTAGCTGCATCAGTAATATGAGGACTCCTGCTAAAAAAATTGAAAAAATGCAATAAAAAAATGACCTACGAAAATTGGGTTGCCTCCCAGCAAGCGCTAAGTTTAACGTCTTCAGCCAGACGCAGTGCATCCTTATCAAATCATACCGGGTTCATGCCGAGTTCTCCAAGGAAGAAAATTTGTGGGAGACTGATTGTCAGGCAAGGAGTTGACTGCTTCTATGGCCTTGTCTATATCAAAGTCAAAATAGGCCAAGCATGTTTTCAGAGGATCATCTGCCAAAATATAGGAAAGGGTTTCTTCTACAAGATCGTCCATTTTGTCTATTAGAAAGCACTCAACTTCCTTTGCGGGTTGATCAGAGGCACGAAATATATTTAACTTGACCTTCATATTCTCAAAAGATATATTGATCACCCCATTTCTACAATTTATACTCGCATTGGCTGTAGCTAAAAAGGGACGATCTAGGATCACGGGGATTTGTTTCTTAGGATTAGGCTCATGTTCCATATCAAGGACGATAAAATCTACAGAAAAATAGAATTTGTCTACCTTGACAAGAATATCTTCAATTATCCCATGTGGTGTTTTTATAGATCGATCAGCCAATTAAAGGGATACCGAGGTTGGTTTTAACTCACCTAACCCAAGTTTCTCATAAACTGAGTAAGGTAAAAGGTTGACACTTGCCCCTAGATCTAAGAGTGCTCGATCAATGAAATTATTTCCTAGAGCACAAGAGATGGTGGGAGCACCAGGATCTTTGAATTTCGGAGGGATGTTGTGTTGGAGAATAGAACTTACTTGCTCAGTTAGAAAAACCTTTTTAGGCACATGTGTCCTAGATTTTCGCTTTTGGGTACAAAGGTCTTTGACAAATTTGGCATAGGAGGGAACTTGTCTAATAGCATCAAGAAGCGGGAGGTTGATTTTGACTTGTTTGAAAACCTCCATCATCTCCTCTAGTGAAGTTCCTTTCTTGCCAAAGGGAGTGGGTGCATTAAGTGCTTCAGGAAATGGGGCCTTTGGAATGTGAGTTTTGGCAGAAGGTGGACTAGCTGAAGAAGAAGAAGAAGGTTTTAGATTTTCATTTGACACATTTCTATCCTCTTCTTTACCTTCCTTATTGTTACCCTCCCAATCTTATTGTCTACTACACGTCCCCTTCTTACCTTCCTTAAGGTTTTAGAAGGAAATGGGTAGTCAAAGCATTGGCTTGTTCATGATTGTTGCTGGGGGTCCAAACCAAGAACGATTGGCACAGCGGTGTGAACGGGGTTCCCTTGGAATTACTTCGGTTGCGCTCCACCTTCCGCCGGAAAACCTGCAAGCAAGCCTCGCACCACCACCGGGGTAGTGGGGGCCCTCCGCCGATCAAGTTAGGGGAGATCGAAGGAGAAGGAGAGGCAGCAGGTAAGATGATACTCTGGAAAATCTTGCTTACCCTCCCCCTTCCCCCCCCAGCCGCATATATATCAGGCTGGGGGGTTTTTCCGGGGATTGGTCATCGTGTGGCGCGATGGGGTTGCCACTGACATGGTCGTTACAGGGCGTCGTGGGGCAGCGCTGGGTACGGCTATGGCAGGGCGTAGTGGAGCTCCGCTTTGTACGGCTGTTACAGGGGATCGTGGGACAGCGCCGGATACGGCGGTTGCAGGGAGTAGTGGAGCAGGGGGCCGCGGCGTGCCTCAGGAGAACAGTCTGTTGTTGTCAAGAGTTTGCCGACTCGGGGTCGGATCGCTGGATCAAGGGGCAGCCGACTCGGGGTCGGGCTGCGGAGCCAAAGATATCCGACCCGAGGTCGGATTGCTGGATCAGGGGGCAGCCGACTCGGGGTCGGGCTGCGGAGCCGAAGATATCCGACCCGAGGTCGGATTGCTGGATCAAGGGGCAGCCGACTCGGGGTCGGGCTGCGGAGCCGAAGATGTCCGACCCGAGGTCGGATTGCTAGATCAAGGGGCAGCCGGCTCGGGGTCGGGCTGCGGAGCCGAAGATGTCCGACCCGAGGTCGGATTGCTGGATCAAGGGGCAGCCGACTCGGGGTCGGGCTGCGGAGCTGAAGATATCCGATCCGAGGTCGGATTGCTGGATCAAGGGGCAGCCGTAGTCTTCCTGGGCGCGCGTGCCGGTCACGTGGGGCATGGTGGCTAAGTTCCCCCGTAACAGTAGCCCCCCACTTCCGAGCCTGGAACTAGGAGGGGAACGGGTGAAGGGAGTGACGCTTCGAGATTGCCGCCATCCCTCGAAAAGGCGCGCGCGCTCCGAGCTCCCCACCTTCTTTATGGCGTATGGCGGTTGTCGCTGATCTGGCGGTCTGCGGATTTCGGCGGACATCCTTCCTTAATGGCGTCGATTCGCCTTTGGGGCGCGAACGATCCTTCGGCAGCCAGGCGTCCTCTGGCGTCACCGAGGCGTCACCCGCCTTTCCGCCTATTTAACCGGGGGCCCTCCCCCGTCCGCCTTTCTCTTCACAGGCATCCTCGAGTTTCTCCCTTGTGCTGCTGCCGTTGCCGTCGGACTGTTTGTTCGCTCCTCCTTTGACGCCCTCGGAGCCGTTCTCCCTTCCCTTCGCGGACGTGCTCGCCGTTCCAGACCCAGGGGTTCCTCCAAGCTGACTCTCTGTACTTTTCTTTGTTCTTTTCTTTGTATGTTGGCGTTTTGCCATGTTGTATGGGTCTCGGCCCTGATGCAACGGAAGTTAATGCAAACAAAGTGTTTCCTCATTTCACTTTCGTCCTTCCTCTTTTTAACTCCCGGTAGCGTCTCGCCGACTCCTGACTCTTGAAGTTCCTCCGGCGCTAGGCCAGGCATCCGAGGGTTAGGCCTCAGGGAATTCTTCCGGCGCTAGGCCAGGCATCCGAGGGTTAGGCCTCAGGGAATTCTTCCGGCGCTAGGCCAGGCATCCGAGGGTTAGGCCTCAGGAAATTCTTCCGGCGCTAGGCCAGGCATCCGAGGGTTAGGCCTCAGGAAATTCTTCCGGCGCTAGGCCAGGCATCCGAGGGTTAGGCCTCAGGAAATTCTTCCGCTGGTCGGCCAAGGCTGGCGCAAGCCGAGGCGACCGGACGGGGCTTCAGGCTAGTCTACTCCCGGGATGATCATCGGGTTAGCCTGGCATCCGAGGGCCGAGCCTCGGAGAATTTCGCTCGTTGGTCGGCCAAGGCTGGTGCAAGCCGAGGCGACCGGTCGGGGCTTCAGGCTAGTCTGCTCCCGGGATGGTCATCGGGTTAGCCTGGCATCCGAGGGCCGAGCCTCGGGGAATTCCGCTCGTTGGTCGGCCAAGGCTGGCGCAAGCCGGGGCGACCGGTCGGGGCTTCAGGCTAGTCTGCTCCCGGGATGGTCATCGGGTTAGCCTGGCATCCGAGGGCCGAGCCTCGGAGAATTCCGCTCGTTGGTCGGCCAAGGCTGGCGCAAGCCGAGGCGACCGGTCGGGGCTTCAGGCTAGTCTGCTCCCGGGATGGTCATCGGGTTAGCCTGGCATCCGAGGGCCGAGCCTCGGGGAATTCCGCTCGTTGGTCGGCCAAGGCTGGCGCAAGCCGAGGCGACCGGTCGGGGCTTCAGGCTAGTCTGCTTCCGGGATGATCATCGGGTTAGCCTGGCATCCGAGGGCCGAGCCTCGGGGAATTCCGCTCGTTGGTCGGCCAAGGCTGGCGCAAGCCGAGGCGACCGGTCGGGGCTTCAGGCTAGTCTGCTCCCGGGATGGTCATCGGGTTAGCCTGGCATCCGAGGGCCGAGCCTCGGGGAATTCCGCTCGTTGGTCGGCCAAGGCTGGCGCAAGCCGAGGCGACCGGTCGGGGCTTCAGGCTAGTCTGCTCCCGGGATGGTCATCGGGTTAGCCTGGCATCCGAGGACCGAGCCTCGGGGAATTCCGCTCGTTGGTCGGCCAAGGCTGGCGCAAGCCGAGGCGACCGGTCGGAGCTTCAGGCTAGTCTGCTCCCGGGATGGTCATCGGGTTAGCCTGGCATCCGAGGGCCGAGCCTCGGGGAATTCCGCTCGTTGGTCGGCCAAGGCTGGCGCAAGCCGAGGCGACCGGTCGGGGCTTCAGGCTAGTCTGCTCCCGGGATGGTCATCGGGTTAGCCTGGCATCCGAGGGCCGAGCCTCGGGGAATTCCGCTCGTTGGTCGGCCAAGGCTGGCGCAAGCCGAGGCGACCGGTCGGGGCTTCAGGCTAGTCTGCTCCCGGGATGGTCATCGGGTTAGCCTGGCATCCGAGGGCCGAGCCTCGGGGAATTCCGCTCGTTGGTCGGCCAAGGCTGGCGCAAGCCGAGGCGACCGGTCGGGGCTTCAGGCTAGTCTGCTCCTGGGATGGTCATCGGGTTAGCCTGGCATCCGAGGGCCGAGCCTCGGAGAATTCCGCTCGTTGGTCGGCCAAGGCTGGCGCAAGCCGAGGCGACCGGTCGGGGCTTCAGGCTAGTCTGCTCCCGGGATGGTCATCGGGTTAGCCTGGCATCCGAGGGCCGAGCCTCGGGGAATTCCGCTCGTTGGTCGGCCAAGGCTGGCACAAGCCGAGGCGACAGGTCGGGGCTTCAGGCTAGTCTGCTCCCGGGATGGTCATCGGGTTTGCCTGGCATCCGAGGGCCGAGCCTCGGAGAATTCCGCTCGTTGGTCGCGCGCCTATCACTTGCCGCTCGACGGGGTTTCTCCGTGGCCAGCTGCGATCGTGTTTCTCCTCCTCTCGAAGCGTCGCCTGGGGAACACCAGAAGGCCATTAAATGCTAATTGAGGCGTTACCTGGGAAATCGGACCGGCCAGTTGCTGCTTGCGAGGAGTGCCAGTTAAGCGGCCGCGATACGCGCGTTCTTCGAGGCGGATGCGGCCTGGGCGCGTGCGGAGATACGTGGGCCGCGGGATACACGCCGCCCGGAGTGTCCTACACGAAGAATGCAATTAAGGAGAACGACGCTTAGGAGATCGTGGTGGGATAAGCCTCGAGAGCCGGAACGGCTCCGGATTCGATGTGCCCGCATTTATTGGAGCCACCCGCATGGGAACGATCGGGGGGCCACAGTTTGGCTATAAATATAAGCGCAGGTGCGGCGGAGCCTGCCAAGCCGGAGCTGTTCAGGTTGCCATGGATCGTGGACCTCCTCTCCGGCGCGTGGCTGGGAAATCCCTGCCGGAGGAACGGGAGGCGCGCCCCTCGCGACTTCCACCAACTAGCCGTTTCATCTGGGATCAACGGGAAGATTCTCCCCGGTGGAACTCCGCTCTAGGCGTTTCATCCGGGATCACGCCTCCTCGCGCTCTTCTCCCTTGTATTCCTTTCCTCCCCTTCTCCTGGGGAGGACCGGAATATCCCTTGGAGGTGGCGTTCCTCTAGGAGCAGTGTGAACTTCTTCTTCATCCGCGCCGGCTCTTCGTCTTTTGCGTGAGGCGTCGATGGCGCCTCCGGGGGGAAGCACCCACGTCCGGTGGGATTGCAGCTGCTTCGGGTGGAGGGTTCGGGATCCCGGATCTTCAGCTCCACGGAGTCCCCACCTCTTCCTTACTTTCTTTACTCCCCAATCCCCCTCTGGGAATTCTTTGTAATCACACGAACACGCCATTGTAACCAGAAATTATTGAAATGAAAAGAACTATATATTTTTTTGAACTGTCTTTCTGGCTTTGTCTTTCTACTGGTAATATACCCGCAGGTTAGCGGAATTCCAGCTCCTTGGAATTTCTCGACCACCTAGGGCCTCCAACTAGTAGGAGCCAGGTCGGTTTACCCAGCGAACCCTATACGGGCCTTCCCAATTTGGCGCCAGCTTCCCACCTTCCGCGGGTTGAGATGCTTTGGCTCGCCTTAGCACCAGATCTCCGATTCTGAAAAGTTTTGGTCGGACCTTGGAGTTATAATATCGGGCCACCCTCCGCTGATACATCGCCATCCGAACCTGCGCCATTTCCCTCGCTTCTTCCAAGAGGTCCAGGTTCCCTCGGAGTTGCTCCGAATTGGCCTCGGGTCGGTGCGCGGCCACCCGGGGCGAGGGGAGTCTGTTGCCCAGAGATGGTCACCCAAGAGGGGGGTGAATTGGGTGTTTTAAAACTTTTCGCCTAATTAAAAATAAAACACACAAATATATGCACTAAAGTAAAGAAGGAGGAATGAGAAAGGTCAATCGCAAACACAAGGTTTTATAGTGGTTCGGAGCTTCCACTGCTCCTACATCCACTCCCCAAATCACCTTTGGGAATTTCCACTATAATCCAAGATTACAGTACGGTAGTTTTGCGAGTTCACTACCTAACTCGTTGTTTTACACTGGGCTCACAACAAACCCTAACACCCCCAATTTCACTTAGGCTTGGGACGCCTTTCTCTTGTTCCAAGTTCCTTGACTGGAACAAGCACCACAATGAAAGAGTTTACACAGAAAAGAAAAGCTCTAGAAAAGCAAATATGGCAATGATGAATAATAGAACCCGGAAGAATCCTTTTGCTGTTGGAAGCGTGGGAAATGGTGATTCTTCCGATGTGGATCGCATAGATTTGAGTGTGAGCTTTGAATGCACGAGCGGAAGAGAGTGGTTGAGCTTGAAATCACTTGGGAAGCTTGAAAGCACTTGATTTCTTCACTTGAATGCACTCACTCCCTCTTGCTTCTCTCTTAAATGATCTAGCATTTGGGTTGGTGAAAAGTTGTTTTGAAGCACTTAAGAGCTCCCTTTTATAGCCCAAAAAGCAAATATAGCCGTTAGAGATAAAGTAAAAGAGATTTGAAATTCAAACCAAACCTGTAAAAGTTGTCAGTCGCGTCCCAGGCGTTCCGGGGACGTCTCCGCTTCAACGAGAGACGTCTCGGCTATAAGATTTTACTTTTTACGTTGTCTGGGGTCGACTCGGCACTTTACGGGGACGACTCTGCTTGTTTGCACTTTTTGAATGGGGACGACTCCGCTGTCTCGGGGTCGACTCCGCTTCTTTATCTCCGAAAAACATGTCCTCTGGAATTCCTTGAGAGAGCCGACTCCGCTCTTTCAGGGGACGTCTCCGCTGCCTTATCACCGAAAAAATCATTCTCTGGAAAACCCTGAGAGAGCCGTCTCCGCTATCTTGGGGACGACTCGGAAAGTCTCCTTTTTACTTGTGGGGACGACTCTGCTTGCGGTGGGGACGTCTCGCGCATATCTCTTGAAAACTGCCTTTCTGCCGCCACTGAGAGAGTCGACTCCGCTACTGAGAGAGTCGACTCCGCTATCGTGGGGACGACTCGGCAGGTGCCGGGGACGTCTCCAAGTGTGCCAGTTCTTCCTGTTTGTGCCAGAGACGTCTCTGAGACTATCAGGAGACGTCTCGGCTGTCCCTGAACTTTTTCTTTCATCTCAAAAAATTCTTCAATAAATTCATAAAAATTATGGAAACTTGCCTAGACATTTCTTAACAATATTCTTAATAAAACACATGAATTTCTCAATTAAATTGTTAAGATAAATGGAATTATACTCTAGTATTTTGTATTCATCAAAATCCATTAGGGGGTCAACAATCTCCCCCTTTTTGATGATGACAAAACACTGAGTATATGCAAAATTCGAAATTTAAACATATACACAGTATTTGCTCAGATGTACAGGTATAAAGATAATTGAAAGCTAAGTTCTTTTTGACTCCCCCTTTCTTTTCCAGAAGGGCAATTATCTTAAGGCCAATATTCTTCAATTTTATCTCTTCTAATTTAACTTTTAAGCATGAATTTTGTATTTTGCATTCCAATGTATCCATATTGGTTCTACTCCCCTTATCCATATTGGTTCTATGGTTCTACTCCCCCTTTTTGTCATCAACAATGAAGGGGACAAATTATCTGTAGGTGCTTAAAGCATACTTCCTAGTAAGATTCAGCATATTCCCATGAACGACTCAAGAATATTCAAGTTGTGCTCCCCCTGTCCAAGTCATTTCTATTAATGAATTCAGTCATTCATATCACTCCCCCTTTGTTTTGGAATTCATTTCAGACTCATCTTTTTGTTTAGTATAGTTATCACAAGATGTGCTCCCTCTGTTTTATATGCATTGTTTCTTTGTATCAAATTTGAACACTCAAGGTATGTGATAAGATTTTTATGGCACATCACAAACTCACATACACAATCACATACACAGAGTTAGAAATGTACACAGGGTTTCAAAAGAGATTGTATGTCATTCATATGTCATTGTAAACCTTTGAAGTCAGTACATAGTCAAAAGAAGAAATCATTACAAGTATTGATTTCTAATACAAAAAGTGTTTCAAAATAGCCTAGGGTTTACAAAAAGAAGATTCCTAGATGTTTACAAAGCGTCCCTTATCGGCGACGTTGCTCATAAATCCTACAAGCTGCATCTATAAAAGCATTGATTGAATCCATTAGGGTCTTAAATTGATCTCCCTGTGACTTGTGGAAGGCTACCACAAGTGCTTCAAATTCTTCAGTTGCCATTTCAATCCTCCCTCTAAGTTGGGCAACTAAAGTGCCCACATTGCCTCCTGGGCTTGTCAACTCTTTGAGGCTCTTGGAAATGGTCTTCAAGCTGTCCTTGAGCTCTATTGATCTGAATTTTTGGGAGGCATCCACACCAATTATTTCATGTGTTGTGGCTTCAATTTGACTTCTAATGTCCTTCAGCTCTTGTAGAAGCACTTCATGTGAAGCTCTGAAGGGGGGCCAACTCTGTAGAGATCATGGATCTCATCTCCTCCCTCATTTGTTGGCAAATGGCAGATGCTAGGGTGCGCATCTGATCTTCTGAAAGAAAGGAGGGCCCGCTAACTGGAGGAGGTGGTGGCATGGATGTGGAAGGTCCAGCTGAGCTGGAGGGTATATCAGGGATATCCAAGTGGCTAGGTGGAGGAGAGTGATGGTCAGACTCATGATGTGGGTTCTCGGGCTCTAGGATTTGGGCTTTTCTTTTTGGTACCTTCACCCACGACCCATCTATCTTATGAAATTCCATTCTTCTCATTGTGCCCTCATTATAATAGTCGGTGTTTCTCAAGGGCTTTGCAGGTTCATTTGTTGGAATGGGAACTTTGAAGTGTTTGAAAACTAAGGTAAAGATCATGCCGTAGGGTAAACTAAACCTAGAATACCTATGACATAGGGCAATGTAGTTTAGCATAAGTCTAGGGAGGTTTAGGGGTATCCCTAGTAGGATATGGTGCATTATAACTAAATCTCGCTCCGAAACAAAATCGAAGCGACCGGTTTTGGGAAATAGGACCCGGTTGACAATACTTAAAAGAAGTCTCATCTCTGCATTTAGGTCCTGGGAATTGACAACATCAAGAGGGCCGCAGTCCTCTCTTCCTAAAAGTAGATTTAGGGCTGATTCCCTTTGGGAATGTGAGGTTGGAGCCTCACCGTCCTTAGGGATTTGTAAGACAGTGGATAGGACATCTTCATTGACTTCTACTAATGTCCCCCGGACATATGCAGTGTACCCTTGGTCCCCTAAGGCCATATTGCTAAAAAGTTCTCTAACTAGGCCGGGGTAGGTCGAGGTATTTAGGGTACAAAGGTGCTCCCACCCTTGGGCTCGGAGTCTCTCTCCAATAGAGAACCCCTCATGATCTAAAAATGAGAATCTATGTACCTTCCGGTCGTGACTGTGCGATTTGCACAGAAAATAGTCGTGGTTGGCGGAGCAACCGGAGGAGACGGCGGGGAATGTTCTTCCCTTCGTTCCTCATCGTCGGCCGCTGCCCTAGGTCGCCTTCCACGGGTTGTCCTAGCTCTTTTGGGTGCCATGATTGGAAATCCTAAGAAAAAGTGGAGAAGGAGGCTAGGGTTTGTGATGGAGAACAAATGGAGGCTAGGGTTTTCGTTTTTGGTCGGGGATGAGAGAAGATAGCTCGGGTCGGCTCGAGCTGTTTCACTTATTTTAAAAACCCTAGTTCGGTCCCCGAGACGTCTCCGCGACTAAGGCGAGACGTCTCGCCTGGGGGGACGTCTCTGCGACTTGCCAGAGACGTCTCCGGCACTGAAAAATTTCAGATTGAATTTTATCTTTTCCCAAATTTTTATTTAATCGCCCTAAACAACATGATTTCTTTTGATAAACACAGAGTGAATTTGTTTGTGATCCTCCCCATTAATAATACACCCTATAATAATTTGGTTATGATTTTTGAATTATTAATATTGAAATGAGGAATGTTTGACCCAATTTCGAATACCTATGATATAGGCTCTGAAAATATCTCTATGAAGAGTCCAAGGGAGGGTAACCATCCTCCGGAAAGTCAAACAGTTCGTCATTTAGCTTAGATGGATTCATGCTTTCACTTATATTGACCTTGAGATGGATTACTAGTTTGAGTAGCGAAGCAATGCAATACAAATTCAATTCATTTGCTAGGATCATACAAGCTTAAAGCATTCCTCAAGAAATTGAATCTATCTTTACAAAGGGGCTTTGTAAAGATATCAGCCAATTGATTTTCAGTACATACATATTCAATCATCACATCATTTTTCAGCACATGATCCCTAATAAAGTGATGCCTAATCTCTATATGCTTTGACTTAGAGTGTTGGACAGGATTTTTTGTTAAATTAATTGCACTTGTATTATCACATTTAATTGGTATATTATCCATTTTGATACCGAAATCTTCAAGTTGTTTCTTAATCCAAAGAACTTGGGCACAACAGCTTCCAGCTGCAATGTACTCAGCCTCAGCTGTGGACAAGGCAACTGAATTTTGTTTCTTGCTAAACCAAGAAACCAAATTGGCACCCAAGAATTGACATGTGCCACTTGTGCTTTTTCTGTCGAGTTTGCACCCGGCAAAATCAGCATCGGAATAAGCAATTAAATTTATGTCAGATTGTTTAGAATACCATAAGCCTACATTAGATGTCCCTACTAGATATCTAAAAATTCTCTTAACAGCTTACAAGTGTGATTCCTTAGGACATGCTTGGTATCTAGCACACATACAAATACTGAATAATATATCTGGTCTACTAGCAGTAAGGTAAAGTAGAGAGCCTATCATACCTCTGTACAATTTGCAGTCTATACTTTTACCTTTTTCATCTTTGTCAAGCTTGCAACTTGAGCCCATGGGTGTGCTGATTTCCTTTGCATCCTTCATCTTGAATTTTTCCAACATTTCCTTGATGTATTTGGACTGACTGATGAAGATGCCCTCCTCTGATTGTTTTATTTGTAGCCCAAGGAAGAAGTTGAGCTCACCCATCATGCTCATTTCAAATTCTCCCTGCATAAGCTTGGCAAACTCTTGACAAAGACTATCATTAGTAGCACCAAAAATTATATCATCCACATAAATTTGTACAAGCAATAAGTCATTTTCTTTTCTTTTAATAAAGAGGGTTTTGTCTACATTTCCTCTCTTAAATTTGTTTTCAATTAGGAAATTACTTAATCTTTCATACCATGCCCTAGGGGCTTGCTTGAGGCCATACAATGCTTTATGCAATTTATACACATAATCTGCATGTAAGTGATTTTCAAAACCTGGAGGTTGTCCTACATAAACTTCCTCCATTATATAGCCGTTTAAAAATGCACTTTTTACATCCATTTGATAGAGTTTAAAATCCATGAAGCATGCATATGCCAAAAGTAATCTAATAGCTTCTAATCTAGCAACAGGAGCAAAAGTTTTATCAAAGTCTATTCCTTCCTCCTGATTATATCCTTTGGCCACTAGCCTGGCTTTATTTCTTATTACTATCCCATCTTCATCTAGTTTATTTCTATATACCCATTTGGTGCCTATAATTGAAACATTAGGGGGTCTTTTCATTAGAGTCCAAACTTTATTTCTTTCATATTGATTTAATTCCTCTTGCATAGCATTCATCCAATTATCATCTTTTTCAGCTTCTTCTAGTGATTTAGGCTCTATTTGTGAAACGAAAGCAAGATAATTACTAGTATTTCTTAGAGAGGATCTAGTTCTTATACCTTGTGAAGGATCACCAAGGATTAGATCCTTTGGATGACCATGTGCATACCTCCATTCCTTAGGAAGATCTTGAATTCTTGATGGAGGTTGATCTTCTTCACCTTGCTGATTTGTATCTTCTTTGATCTCATCCTCATGTTGTTTGTCTTGTATGGAGAATTCCTTCATTCGGTCTTCAAGTATACCTGCATCACCATCTTCTTCTTTTCTAGAAGAATCTCCATTAGCTTCATCAAAAACAACATGAATGGATTCTTCAACAACAAGAGTTCTCTTGTTGAAGACCCTGTATGCTCTACTAGATGAGGAATAACCTAAGAAGATCCCCTCATCTGATTTAGCACTAAATTTGCTTAGATTGTCCTTTCCATTATTTAAAACAAAGCATCGACAACCGAAAACATGAAAATAGCTTATATTTGGTTTCTTACCTTTTATTAACTCATAAGGTGTTTTCTTCAAGATGGATCTAACTAATGCACGGTTCAAAATGTGACATGCAGTATTTATTGCTTCAGCCCAGAAATATTTTGGTAGATCCGATTCGCACAACATGGTACGAGCCATATCTGCTAGTGTGTGATTCTTCCTCTCTACCACCCCATTTTGTTGGGGTGTTCTAGGTGCCGAGAAATTGTGATTGATACCATTTTCGTCACAAAACTTTTCAAAGTGCTGATTTTCAAACTCGGTACCATGATCACTCCTAATTGCTTTTAATTTAAGATTGAGTTCATTCGAAACTCTATTATGAAACTTGATAAAAGCGGGAAAGGACTCATCTTTATGTGCAAGAAATGAAACCCATGTAAAACGTGAAAAATCATCAATAATTACAAGACCAAATTTCTTACCCCCTAGACTAGCAGTTCTAGTGGGTCCAAACAAGTCCATGTGAATTAGTTCCAAGGGTTTTGTTGTTGAGACTATGTTCTTAGACTTGAAAGAATTTCTTGTTTGTTTCCCTAATTGACATGCAGCACAAATTTTATTCTTTTCAAAGTCTATTTTTGGTAGTCCTTTAACTAGATCCTTTGTAATTAATTTAGAGATTAAATCCATGCTAGCATGCCCTAACCTACGATGCCATAACCAACTAGTCTCATTGACTTTGGGATTCATGGCTACAAGACATTGGCCATCCTTCATGGTGAGATCATCAAGATCTACCATGTAAACATTTCCATGCCTATGTCCTGTGAGTATGATCTCATTATCAATTGGACTACTAATTATGCATAGTGATGATTCAAATGATACTTTAAATCCCTTGTCACAAAATTGACTTATACTTAATAAATTATGTTTTAGTCCATTAACTAACAATACATTATCAATGAATGAGGAGGGTGATATGGAGATTTTACCAACACCAATGATTCGGCCTTTAGCATTGTCTCCAAATGTGACTACTCCTCCTTCTTTTGATTCCAAGGTGACGAAGAGACTCTTGTCACCGGTCATATACCTTGAGCAGCCACTATCAAGATACCACATTCTCTTTTTATTCCCGGCTGCAAGGCATACCTGCAAAATGATCACGTGAAGCTCTTAGGTACCCAAATTTTCTTGGGTCCTTCGTGGTTAGTGTAGTTGGTTCCCTTAGGCACCCGTACTTTAGTTATGTTTTTAGCTTTCACAAATGTACTCTTGTTAGTTTGGATCTTTCTTTGAATACAAGAGTAGGCTTTATGTCCATTCTTTCCACAATGAAAGCATGTAGGTTTTTCAGTTTTTACATCTTTTGCTTTTACAAAGAAATTCTTTAGATACTTTTGTTGCTTGTTAGTTTTATATCCTAATCCGGCTTTATTAAAAACAGCTCTTTGATTTGAAAGAATAAGATTTAATTTTTCAGAGCTTTGTGTAAATTTTTCAACAATTGGTTTGTACTTATGTACCTCATTCTTAAGATTCAAATTTTCTTTGACTAGTTCTTCCTTATCCTTTTTAAGAGATTCAACATTTTGTGCAAGTGAGGTATTATTATCGAGTAGGGATTTTACTTTTAGATTTAATTCCTTAATTACTGTTTTTGCCTTTTCATTTTCAATGGTAAGTTTTGAATTTTTGATTTCTAGGTTAGTAGTGTTAATATTTTTAACGTTCTCCTTTTCAATTAATAGGTTTTCAATATCTTCCTTCAGTTTTTGATTGGAGGCTTTTAATTCTTTATTTTTTGCTCCTAACATACTACAATCATCCATAAGTTCTTGAAAAGCTTCATACAATTCTTCTAAAGTAAAATTTATGGTTGGGTTTTGACATACCTCGTCGTCTTCGAACGCCATGAAGCACAAATTGGCGGTCTCTTCCTTCTCTTCCTCGGAGGATGATGTGTCACTATCATCCCATGTTGCCTTCAATGCCTTCTTCTTCTTCTTTCCAAAATACTTCTTTTGTTGAGGACATTCGGAACGAATGTGTCCCGGTCTCTTGCAATCATAGCATATGATTGGGTCTCTTTCTTTTTCCTTTTCTTTTTTCCAATCATTTCTTCCTCCAAATTTCTTTCTTGGGAAGGGTTTCTTTCTTTTTATGAATTTCTTAAACTTCCTTACTATCAAACCCAAGTCCTCATCTTGGCTTTCTTCTTCACTCTCACAACTCTCTTCTTCACACACACTTGAGGTAGCCTTGAGTGCGATTGTCTTTTTCTTCGGCAACTCTTCTTCATGTTGCTTCATCGGGAGCTCATGCGTCATCAATGACCCCAAAAGTTGTTCTAGCCCCAAGGTGTTGAGGTCTTTGGCTTCTACGATCGCCGTGACCTTTGCTTCCCATGCTTTTGGCAAAGACCTGAGAATTTTACTCACAAGTTCCGGGTTAGTGTAAGATTTACCCAAGCTCTTTAGACCATTAATAATATCGGTAAAGCGTGTAAACATGCATGTAATAGTTTCATTAGGTTCCATCTTAAACAATTCATATTTGTGAACTAGAATGTTCACTTTGGACTCTTTGACTTGATTTGTACCCTCGTGGGTAACTTCAAGCCTATCCCATATTTTCTTAGCGGAACTACATGTGGAGACTCTATTAAACTCATTTACATCTAAAGAACAAAATAATGAGTTCATGGCTCTCGAATTGAGTTGAATCATCATTCTCATCCCAATCCTCCTCAGGTTTGGGAACTCGAATGCCATTAACCACGTGTGATGGTTCTTGTGGTCCCTTGACTATAACCCTCCACAAGGCATAGTCTTGTGTTTGAATGAAAATTCTCATTCTAGTCTTCCAATAGGTATAATTTGTCCCATTGAAGAGTGGAGGTCTATTGGTTGCTTGCCCCTCGGCAGGAACATTGTTAAAGGGTGTTGCCATCTAGATCTTTGGCTAAGACGGTTAGGTCTTTCAAGAAATACACAGAGCACCTGCTCTGATACCACTTGTTGCCCAGAGATGGTCACCCATGTTGGGAACCCGCCCATGCCGCTGATATTTCAAAAATTAAATCAGGTGGCAGCGGAAGAGGCATGTGCGGGATCGACGTTCATCGCATGAACGTTGTTTCGAGACCTTTCGTAATTAGGTAAGAATTAAAACTTTTAAAACTATTAGGAAGATCAAATCTTCACCTTGCACGGGTAGATGATCACCGCAAATCTGAATTCGTGGTTTTGGAAGAGGGTTCGCTTGAAGCCGTTCAAACGTCCGGCCTCTACGGGTATCCACACGAAGCAGGATCCGATCCAAGCTCTCTATCTCACCGGGGTGCTAGCTCCCTTGCAGAGATAGCTTTGATGGCTGATCTCCTCTCTTTCAATCAACCCTTGATTGTGCTTGAGAGGAGGAAGAAGAAGGATGAAGATGGGAAGAAGATCAAAAGCCCCTGCAGCCTTCTTCTCTTTTCATGCGTTGGAGCCAAGGAAGAAGACCAAGAGGAGGGAGACGCCTCCTCTTCTTTTCCCCTTGCTGATGGCGGCTGAACCAAGGAGAGATGGAGAGGGGGTGGCCACGTGATGAAGAGGAGAAAGGGTCATCTAGGGCGCCGGCCCTAGTCCTCCTTTAATAAGGATGAAGGGCTCCTACAAGTTAGGAGCCTTGACAACTTTCCAAGAGGGGGCGCCGGCCCCCCTTCTCTCTTCATGTCGCACCAACTAAGTGAAGAGGGGCTGATGCCCCTCTTACTTGGTTAACCCAATCCTCTTCCAAAAAGGATTAGGTGCCTCTCTCATGGTTTAATCCTAATCTAATTAGGATTAGCCAAATTTGGGTTCAATCTACGCTAGTCCTAATCCAATTAGGACTTGAATGAATCATGACTTAATTGAACTCTTCAATCCTAATCCAATTAGGAGTCATGTTGATTCATTAGATTAATAATTAATTTAGACTTAAGGAACCCTAATCTAATTAGGATTTGTTTAATTTTAGTCCTAATCCAATTAGGACTTTATTTGAATTTGAAGTCCTAATCCAATTAGGATTTCTAGGAATCCTACTCCAAGTAGGAATCCAATTTTAATTCAAAGTTTCTAATCTCATTAGGATTGTAGGAATCCTATTCCAAGTAGGAATCCCAGTCCTACTCCAACTAGGATTTCCAGTCCTAATCCAATTAGGACTCTAGGAATCCTACCCAAAGTAGGATTCTTGTTTCAAGTCCAATTAATTAATTCCCTTTCCTTCTTCAACTTCTTATCAATCAAATTGATTACTTGTGATTCCTAATCACGATTTCAACCATCGGATCGGTCAATACTTCTAGTGTGTGTGACCCCATAGGTTCTACTCTGACTGGTAGTGAGATATATTGTGATCTCTATCTCAATATCATTGAAAACTCCTTTCAATGGGTTGGAACGATTCCAACTCAACTCATTAGGGTTTATCGATCATCAAGATAATCCCTATGAGTCCCACCATCCACCAGTGACACCTAGCAGCATGTAGTGGCTACCTAGTAGAATAGAAAGATGAACCTCTAGGTGCAGTTAACGTGTGATACAGTCCTACTATCGTAGATCCCTACAGGACGGAGGTCATGGACAACTCGTCAAACCCCATCGTCTGTCATATGTCAAGATTTATTCGACTTGAGTTCGCTAATGGAAAACTCTTTTTCCACTTTATATTACTGCCCTGGCCAAGGTCTTAGAACTCAGTCTAACAAATCACATAGGATCACTCCTCTTCTATCAAGGTCGATAGATTCCTTATAGGTGCATACCCTACTCCTACAGTGAACTTACTGCAGCCAATCTACACTGCATGGACCCATATGGCTAGAGACCATGTATGTGTGCAGTCAAACTACAATAACCTCACTGTGAGTAGCCGAAGCACCGCAGGTCAAAGGACCAGTCACACTACTGCAACATCAAGCAAGTCACTGACGAGTGGATAGACATCCAAGTGACTTCTTGTCTTGGTCACGCTCAGTACCCTTGTTCTCTAACAAGCACCTGCACTATCACTTCAGTGTCCCTACACTGTGGACTCAAGTCTCGTCCATCCAGAAGGAGAGTGATCTGTGCACTGATCGGATCGATCACCGTCCTCGTGATGATCCATTGATCAGGAGCATTTAGAAATTAATCACCAATGATACATGGCTTAAATTCTCAACTCTTGAGAATATGTATCATCATCTTATTAATTTCTTGGACGATTCATAGACACATAAACAATATGAATGAAAGGATGCCTTTTATTTATTCAATAATAAATAGTCAAGTACAAAATTATGTCCCTAGAATCAACAATGTGTCAGCCAAATTGGCTTCTAGGGCATACATCTAACAACCCAAGGGGGGGTGAATTGGGTGTTTTAAAACTTTTCGCCTAATTAAAAATAAAACACACAAATATATGCACTAAAGTAAAGAAGGAGGAATGAGAAAGGTCAATCGCAAACACAAGGTTTTATAGTGGTTCGGAGCTTCCACTGCTCCTACATCCACTCCCCAAATCACCTTTGGGAATTTCCACTATAATCCAAGATTACAGTACGGTAGTTTTGCGAGTTCACTACCTAACTCGTTGTTTTACACCGGGCTCACAACAAACCCTAACACCCCCAATTTCACTTAGGCTTGGGACGCCTTTCCCTTGTTCCAAGTCCCTTGACTGGAACAAGCACCACAATGAAAGAGTTTACACAGAAAAGAAAAGCTCTAGAAAAGCAAATATGGCAATGATGAACAATAGAACCCGGAAGAATCCTTTTGCCGTTGGAAGCGTGGGAAATGGTGATTCTTCCGATGTGGATCGCGTAGATTTGAGTGTGAGCTTTGAATGCACGAGCGGAAGAGAGTGGTTGAGCTTGAAATCACTTGGGAAGCTTGAAAGCACTTGATTTCTTCACTTGAATGCACTCACTCCCTTGAACTTCTCTCTCTTGCTTCTCTCTTAAATGATCTAGCATTTGGGTTGGTGAAAAGTTGTTTTGAAGCACTTAAGAGCTCCCTTTTATAGCCCAAAAAGCAAATATAGCCGTTAGAGATAAAGTAAAAGAGATTTGAAATTCAAACCAAACCTGTAAAAGTTGTCAGTCGCGTCCCAGGCGTTCCGGGGACGTCTCCGCTTCAACGAGAGACGTCTCGGCTACAAGATTTTACTTTTTACGTTGTCTGGGGTCGACTCGGCACTTTACGGGGACGACTCTGCTTGTTTGCACTTTTTGAATGGGGACGACTCCGCTGTCTCGGGGTCGACTCCGCTTCTTTATCTCCGAAAAACATGTCCTCTGGAATTCCCTGAGAGAGCCGACTCCGCTCTTTCAGGGGACGTCTCCGCTGCCTTATCACCGAAAAAATCATTCTCTGGAAAACCCTGAGAGAGCCGTCTCCGCTATCTTGGGGACGACTCGGGAAGTCTCCTTTTTACTTGTGGGGACGACTCTGCTTGCGGTGGGGACGTCTCGCGCATATCTCTTGAAAACTGCCTTTCTGCCGCCACTGAGAGAGTCGACTCCGCTACTGAGAGAGTCGACTCCGCTATCGTGGGGACGACTCGGCAGGTGCCGGGGACGTCTCCAAGTGTGCCAGTTCTTCCTGTTTGTGCCAGAGACGTCTCTGAGACTATCAGGAGACGTCTCGGCTGTCCTTGAACTTTTTCTTTCATCCCAAAAAATTCTTCAATAAATTCATAAAAATTATGGAAACTTGCCTAGACATTTCTTAACAATATTCTTAATAAAACACATGAATTTCTCAATTAAATTGTTAAGATAAATGAAATTATACTCTAGTGTTTTGTATTCATCAAAATCCATTAGGGGGTCAACAGAGTCCGAGCTCCACGGGGACAACCGCTTCCGTGCCATAGGTTAGGCTGAAAGGCGTCTCCCCGGTAGGGGTCCGATGCATGGTCCGATACGCCCAAAGGACGTTCTCGAGTTCTTCGACCCAAGCTTGCCTCGTCCGACCGATTCGCACCTTAATTCCTTGGAGGATTGTCCGATTTGTCACCTCGGCCTCGCCGTTGGTTTGGGGATGCGACACAGATGTGAACCGATGCTCGATCCCGAACTGCTCGCAGAAGTCACGGAAATGCTTGTTGTCGAACTGTCGACCATTATCCGAGATGAGGACCCGGGGTACCCCAAATCGGACAATGATGTTTTTCTTCACGAACTTCCGGACTTGCGCCTCCGTGATAGTGGCCAGCGGCTCTGCCTCCACCCACTTGGTGAAGTAGTCGACTGCAACAATCAAGAATTTCCGCTGGGCGGAAGCGACGGGGAATGGTCCGAGGATATCCATTCCCCACTGTGCGAAGGGCCAGGGTGCGGTGATTGGTGCCAAGGGGACAGAAGGGACTCTCTGGACGTTGGCGTGGCGCTGGCAGGCGTCGCATTTCCGTACGTGATCCTTTGAGTCCTCTAACAAGGTAGGCCAATAATAGCCTTGCCTCATGATCTTGTGCGCCAAGGACCTAGCCCCCGAGTGCGATCCGCAGACGCCCTCGTGGACTTAGCCGAGGACGTAGGCCGCCTCCGAGGGGCGGAGGCACCTTAAGAGGGGGGCGGTAAACGAGGTCCGATACAGCCTCCCTTCATAGAGTACGTAGTGGGCGGACTTCCTGACAAGTCGCCGAGCTTGATCTTCGTCTTCAGGGAGGATCCCTTCGGCGAGGTAGGCGACGAGCGGGTCCATCCAAGACGGCTCCGGATCAATCGCCATCACCGCTCCAGCCTCGCCGATGCTTGGGGCATCCAGGGTCTCCAGGTAGATTGCCCTCGACAAGTTGTGCGCCTCTGCGCCCACCAAGCGGGACAACCTGTCGGCCCTGGCATTTTCGCTTCTGGGGACCTGCTGGAGGTCGACGCTGCCGAGGTCGGAAATGAGTGCTTGCACCTTCCGAACGTAGTTCCGCATGGTCGGGCTCCGGGTCTCGAACTCCCCACGGACCTGCCCGACCACCAGCTGGGAGTCGGTGAAGACCTTCAAACGCCGGATGCCGAGCTCCCCGGTGAGTTTGAGTCCTGCGACTAGGGCCTCGTACTCCGCCTCGTTGTTGGTCACTGGAAATCCAAACCTCAAGGCATACTCGGCTATCACTCCATCAGGACTGGTAAGGACCAGCCCGGCCCCTCCACCCTCGGGGTTCGACGACCCATCGATGTGAAGCGTCCAGGTCGGGAGGTCGAGGCTGGGCGTTTCCGGCGGTCTAGGTTCCGCCTCCTGCACCGTGCACTCAGCGAGGAAGTCCGCGAGCACCTGGGCCTTAATGGCGGGTCGAGGCTGGTAGCGTATGTCGAACTCACCGAGTTCTACTGCCCACTTCACCAGCCGTCCCGCATTCTTGGGGTTGCTGAGGATCTGTCGTAGTGGTTGATCAGTTAAGAGGGTGACAGAATGGGCCTGGAAATAGGGGCGGAGCCTCCTGGTCGCGGTCAGCAGCGCGAAGGCGATCTTTTCAGCCTTCGTATACCGCGCCTCGGCATCCCGTAGGACCCGGCTGATGTAGTACACGGGCTTCTGGAGCTTTGCCTCTTCCCGAACCAGCACCGCACTGACCGCGGTTGGGGAGACCGCCAGATAGAGGTAGAGCATCTCCCCTTCTTGCGGCTTGGACAGCAGGGGAGATGACGCCAGGTATTCCTTGAGCTGGTCGAACGCTGCTTGACATTCGGCCGTCCAGAGGAAGTCTTTCGGACGTTTCAACACCTTGAAGAATGGTTGGCAGCGTTCGACCGATTTTGCCACAAATCGTCCGAGCGCGGCGACCCTTCCAGCGAGCTCCTGAACCTCCTTCACTTTGGTCGGAGGGGACATACCTTGGATAGCCTTGATTTTGTCCGGGTTGGCTTCGATACCCCGCTGGTTGACAATGAAACCGAGGAACCTCCCGGCCGAAGCGCCAAAGGCGCACTTCACTGGGTTCAGCTTCATGCGAAACATCCGCAAGGTGGTGAAAGTCTCCTCCAGATCCACGATGTGCTGGTCTGCCTGGCGGCTCTTTACCAGCATATCGTCCACGTACACCTCCATGTTCCGGCCGATTTGCTCTTTGAAGATTTTGTTGACGAGGCGCTGGTAAGTGGCGCCAGCATTCTTCAGACCGAAGGGCATTACCTTGTAGCAGTACAGCCCCCGGTCTGTTATAAAGGCAGTTTTCTCCTCGTCCTGTGGGGCCATCATTATCTGGTTGTAACCGGAGAAGGCGTCCATGAAAGACAGCAGCTGATATCCGGAAGTCGCGTCGACCAGTTGGTCTATCCGCGGAAGCGGAAAGCTATCCTTAGGGCACGCCTTGTTCAGGTCGGTATAGTCGACGCACATCCTCCACTTCCCGCTCGCCTTCCGGACAAGCACGACATTTGCCAGCCACTCGGGGTAACTCACCTCCATTATGAATCCTGCCTCCAAGAGCTTGTGTACCTCCTGGTCGACCACCCGGATCCGATCCGGGGCACAGTGTCTCTTCTTCTGCTTCACTGGCCGGTGGGTCGGGTCGACGTTGAGGGCGTGAGAAATGACCTCCGGGTCGATCCCAGGTACATCGGCCGCCGACCAGGCAAATACATCGGCATTGGCTCGGAGGAATTCCACCAACCGGGCCCGAGCTCCAGGGTCGAGATTGGCGCCGACCCGGACCGCCCGGTCCCGGCGGCCTTCCTCGAGGGGAACTTCGATCACTCCCTCGGCCGGCTCCCCCTGCCGCAAGGCCACCTCGTCTCTGGCATCAAGGAGCTCGACGCTTAGGGCTTCTGCGGGCTTCTTCCCTTTGAGGGTCGCTAGGAAACATTGCCGTGCGGTCGGTTGGTCACCTCGGACCTCCCCGATCCCGGCCGTCGTGGGGAACCGCATGAGCAAGTGGTACGTGGAGACCACCGCGCGAAGGGCGTTCAGCCCGGGTCGTCCGAGGATAGCGTTGTAGGCCGAGGGAACACGGACGACCAAGAACCCGAGTCGCACCGTGGCTTCTGCGGGTGCGACGCCCGCAGTCACAGGCAGCTCAACGACACCTTCCACCGGGACAGCGTCACCGGTGAATCCTATGAGGGGAGTGGATATTTTGTGCAACAATTGTCTGGACAAGCCCAGCTTTTGGAAGGCCTCGTAAAACAAGATATCAGCTGAGCTTCCACTATCCACAAGAACACGCCTTACATCATAGTTTGCCATAGTGAGGGAGATCACCATGGCGTCATCGTGGGGGGTCTGAACCCCCTTTACGTCCTCATCACAAAAGGTGATTACATTGCCGACCCTCTGCCTCTTTGCGACGGCCGCACCTGACGCCTCCGTCGAGCCCCCTGCGTTCCTCACGGGCCGGGGGCAGCCCCCAGTGATAGTGTGGATCACACCCGCGACGAGTCGATTCTGCTCCCGAGGCTCCGGAGGAGCCGGGTCAGCCGGACGCGGGTCTGCGGGGGGACGTCGGTCGCTCACATATCGACCGAGACGCCTCCGGCGGATGAGAGCCTCGATCTCGTCCCGAAGCTGGAAGCAGTCTTCTGTGTCGTGGCCGTGGTCTCGGTGGTACTCACAGTACGCCCGGGAGGGCCTCTTCCCAGGGATCTTCCGCATCTGTCTCGGGGCCGGGAGGTCCTCCCGCCCCTTGATCTCCATAAGGATCTGGGCCCGGGGAGTCAGGAGAGGGGTGTACCGGTTGAAACGTCGGGGCGGAGAACGAGGGCGTGGGGCGCCGTGGTTCTTCGCCGGCGACGGGCTTCTGCGCCGACGCTGGGGCGTCGGGCTCCTCCTCTGGCGTGCCTCTTTCCGCCTTTTCTTCTCAAGCTTTGGAGGGATCTCGGCGGCCTCCTTGCTCCGGTGGGCGGCCGCCTCCTCGGCGTCCGCATACTGGTTCGCCCGGGACAACAGCTCTGAGAAGCTCCGCGGCAGGCGTTTGTCCAGGGAGAAGGTGAGTCTGCCCTTCCGGAAGCCACGCTTCAGGGCTGAAAGAGCTACTTCCTGACTCAGGTTCCGGACCTCCAGCGTAGCCCTGTTGAAGCGGGTAAGATAATCCCGCAGGCTTTCTCCCTCGTTTTGCCGGACATCAAAGAGGGAGTCGGAGACCAGTCGCCGCCGGCTACTGACGGCAAAATGAGTGATGAAGAGGCGAGTGAACTGGTCGAAGGACCGGATTGAGTCAGCCTCCAGCCCGGCGAACCACGCCCTCGCCGGGCCACGGAGGGTTGCCGGGAAAGCCTTGCAGAGAAGGGGATCTGATGCTCCGTGGAGGAGCATAAGGGTCCTGAAACTCTCGACGTGATCCCGCGGGTCCACCGCCCCGTCATAGGGCTCGATCGCCGGCATTTTGAACCCCGGCGGATTCGGGGTCCGCAGGATCCTCGAGGCAAGCGCCGGCTGGGAGGAGACCTCTAAGTCGGCGAAGGGATCTTTGGAATGGCCCTTCAGGACCTGGAGTTGTCGGTGGAGATCGTCCACCCGCCGGTCCAGGGAGCGTGACCGGTGGGTGGGAGACAAGGAGCGGCGAGAGGGGGACCGACTGGAGCGCGGGTTCCTCGAGGACTAGGGGGTCTGGGAACGCGCCCGGGCCCGCCTCTCAGACCCCGCGCAGCTCCGGCGGGAAGGTCCCGGCAGAATGGAGCATGCTCGAGAATCCTCCTCGCGCCGGCGCTCCTCCCCATGGGAGAGGAAGGAGCGCGGGTTGAGGAGGACAGGCGAACGCTCAGGCAGCGGCGGCTCCTGAACCCGCTGCGGCGCCCGGGACATCGCACCTTGCAGATTCTGCACCGCCTCCGCGAGGGTGCGAACCTGCTGGGTTAGCTGGTCGAACTGGGCGGCTTCGACCGTCTGAACGGGCGGTGGGGAGGTGGAGTGTTGCTGAGAGTGTGTTGGAGATGCAGCGGCCCTCCGGCCAGAGGCGCGAGAGGCCCCGCGACCGGAAGCATTGGAAGCTCCACGACCACCTCGCCGTGCCATTACGATCGCTCTGAGATCCGGCGCCCTTCCTCTAGCGCCAACTGTTGCTGGGGGTCCAAACCAAGAACGATTGGCACAGCGGTGTGAACGGGGTTCCCTTGGAATTACTTCGGTTGCGCTCCACCTTCCACCGGGAAACCTGCAAGCAAGCCTCGCACCACCACCGGGGTAGTGGGGGCCCTCCGACGATCAAGTTAGGGGATATCGAAGGAGAAGGAGAGGTAGCAGGTAAGATGATACTCTGGAAAATCTTGCTTACCCTCCCCCTTCCCCCCCCAGCCGCATATATATCAGGCTGGGGGGTTTTTCCGGGGATTGGTCATCGTGTGGCGCGATGGGGTTGCCACTGACATGGTCGTTACAGGGCGTCGTGGGGCAGCGCTGGGTACGGCTATGGCAGGGCGTAGTGGAGCTCCGCTTTGTACGGCTGTTACAGGGGATCGTGGGACAGCGCCGGATACAGCCGTTGCAGGGAGTAGTGGAGCAGGGGGCCGCGGCGTGCCTCAGGGGAACAGTCTGCTGTTGTCAAGAGTTTGCCGACTCGGGGTCGGATCGCTGGATCAAGTGGCAGCCGACTCGGGGTCGGGCTGCGGAGCCGAAGATATCCGACCCGAGGTCGGATTGCTGGATCAGGGGGCAGCCGACTCGGGGTCGGGCTGCGGAGCCGAAGATATCCGACCCGAGGTCGGATTGCTGGATCAAGGGGCAGCCGACTCGGGGTCGGGCTGCGGAGCCGAAGATGTCCGACCCGAGGTCGGATTGCTGGATCAAGGGGCAGCCGACTCGGGGTCGGGCTGCGGAGCCGAAGATGTCCGACCCGAGGTCGGATTGCTGGATCAAGGGGCAGCCGACTCGGGGTCGGGCTGCGGAGCCGAAGATATCCGACCCGAGGTCGGATTGCTGGATCAAGGGGCAGCCGTAGTCTTCCTGGGCGCGCGTGCCGGTCACGTGGGGCATGGTGGCTAAGTTCCCCCGTAACAATGATGAATTGTATTTAGCTGATTTTCTTGAGCCATGTAATGTCCCCTAGGATTACTCACTAGTTGGCTTGGAAGCTTTCCTTCCTCTCGCTTGTTCAGTGCATTAGCTTGTTGCCCCATTTGGGATTCTAGCTTAGCGATAGATTGTGTGTGAGAGTGCACCAATTGTGTAATAGTTTCCAAACCTTGAAGGGAGGTCAACACTTTCTCCTCAAAGGCTATGTTTCTTTGGGTGCTGGAGGGGGGACATGTTGAAATTATGAATAGTGAGTAGGAGGACGGTTCGGATGAACATTCCGGAACGGTTGAAAATTTTGGGAATAAGGCTGGGAGGTATTGAGAGTCTGCTGCTTCCAAGAAAAGTTTGGATGGTTGCGCCACCCTGGGTTATAAGTAGTAGAATATGGATCATTACCGGGTCGGGATTGCGTTTGGGCAGCATTTACGTGTTCTTGCACAAATTCAGGAAATTGTGCTGCCGAAGGGCACTCAAAAATAGTATGAGACGGACTAGAACAGAGAGCACAAACTTGTGCTTGGGGAAAGTTTGGAAGCTGTTCTCTAAACATTAGCTGGTCCAATTTGCGGGACAGTGCATCTACTTTGTTGGATAGACCTATGGATTGGCTAACTTCATATATGGTCCCTTTTCTTTGAGAATTTGGGGGTGCTTGACGAGCGGAGGAGGCATGGTGGAGGGAATTTTCATTAAGGTTTTCAAACATCTGCCATGCCTGATGCTCACTCTTAAGCATGAAAGTTCCCCCACAAGAAGCATCAACCATCTGACGGTTTCGTTTGGACAATCCGTCATAAAAGCATTGCACTAATTGCCATTTAGGTATTTGATGATGCGGGCATTTTCGGAGTAAATCTCTAAATTTTTTCCAAGTTTCATGAAATTCTTTCCCATCATATTGGGAGAAGCTCGTGATAGCACGCCTAAATTGGTTTGTTCTTCCTATAAAAAAATATTTTTTTAGAAATTTATGTTGCATTTGAGCCCATGAAAGAATGGAATTAGCTTCTAATGAATGGAGCCACTGCTTAGCTCTATCCTTAAGGGAGAAAGGGAATAGCCTGACTTTCAGAGCATCATCAGTGAAGTTCTAAATTTTGACAGTAGTGCAGATCTCAAGGAACTCATCTAAATATTTGTATGGGTCTTCATTGTTAAGTCCATAAAAAGAGGGAAGCATTTAGATGATACTAGACTTAATTTCAAACTGCACGGCCGCAGAGGTATCAGGTAGTCGAATACAAGATGGAGAGGTATAAATGGAAGGAGTAAAGTACTCCTTTAACAGCTTGGGTTGTTCTTCAGCCATCTCGACAGGTGGAAAAGATCCTATGGTTCTATAGGTGCGGGTTTCAGCTCGAAGGCCCTAATAGAATGCTCTATTTCAGAATCAAAAGGTACTAATTTAGGAGATCTGGAACGACACCCTAGCATACACTAATACTTTTCTGATCAGTTAAATGCAGTCAAGCATGCATTAAAAGAAAAACACATCAATTCCTTATGTTTGCCCTAAAATCACTAGACAGCTTCTAACTGGTTTGAAGAGGGCACCTAAGCCTCCAATCCGGTCTAATGAACTTAGTTGACTAGGTAAGCTCCCAGGTAAGAGGGGGGGTCATGATGCGTTCGCAAAGGTCCCACTTAAAAACCACTTGCCTCGAACAGATGAACTGTTTCCCTTGGGACAAAGCTTGCCTAGACATCAACTGAGCCACAGAGCGAAATTGGTGCAACTTTTGGTGATCTTCATCCTATTGAGATCGAATGTCCCTAGGGGCTAACATCTAATTGATTTTAATTAAAGTGGTAACTATGTGAGAATTGATTCACCTAATTTGGGCAAGAATCTGGTGATGAAATCTAGTTCTTATCTTATTGGGGTGATTGCCCTTACTATGTGCGGATTAATTGATGTATGTGTATCAAGCATACATTCACACTTTTGCTGAAATTAAAATCAAACAATCACCACAAAAGAGAATTAATTTAAATAAGAAAGGTTTAGAGGTTACCAAAG
Source organism: Phoenix dactylifera (assembly GCF_051530095.1). NCBI lineage: Eukaryota > Viridiplantae > Streptophyta > Magnoliopsida > Arecales > Arecaceae > Phoenix > Phoenix dactylifera. Next base: position 17,285,588 of record NC_143195.1, read on the forward strand.
AAAATTTTTCAGCAATTTTTTTTTTAAAAGCAAACCTCTACAGCTTTCCTTTTCCAGCAATCCTTTTTGATCGTCCCAAACTTCCTCTTTGATTCCTGAATAAAAGAAAATTCAAAAATTAGTAAGAGAGAGAAAGGAGATAAGAAAAGTAACAAAAATAGAAAATATTTTTATTTTATTTTAAATATATATATATATATATTTTTTTTGAAAGTTTTTTTTATGAAAAGAAAAATAACTATGCTAGCAATCCCCGGCAACGGCGCCAAAAATTGATAGTCAACTTTAAAGACCACGCAATAGCACGTATTTGGTAGGATAGTGATTACGGGTATCGATCCACAGGGATTGGGGTACAGTTGTTTTTCTAAAAATATTTGAAAAAGAAAATTTGTGAAGACTATTAAACTAAGTAATTTTAATAAGAAATGTAATTAAAATGATATCAGTTTGAGGAAACCTAGGGCATGGAATTAACCACTAACATCGGAACAAGGGTTAATTGTATTTTAATTTATTCTTGGATTAACATGCAAATTGGCTACAAGCCTAATAAGCATTCGAATAAAATTTTACAAAAGTAATTTAAGGATAATCCATCTTCAGTTGGCATGAAATGTCTACCCTAAACTAATGTGGCAGGACACTGCATCTTTTCTAAGCATGGACTATCTTATATTTACTTAGTGATCATGAAGAACAGTTGTATAAACATCATATTTAAAATCATAGAAATTAAATATAAAATAAAATAAAATATTCATTAGGAGCAAAATAAAGTTTATACAACTCCAAGAATAGAAAATTAAAATATAAAATCCGTGTCCCTTTGTTAGGGCTGCATCCAGCCCTAGTGAGGAGATTAGCCATCCATGTAGTGGTGGACGGCAGCAGCACTGTAGTGAACTTCCATCACGGCTACTTCCATCTCTTCGACGTCTTCTCTCTCCTTCTCTCTCTCTGACTTCTTTGGAAACTCGGCTACAGGAAGAAGCTTGCTGATCCTTCTATCCGAAGAATGCCCCCTCTGGTTTCCATGAAGAGCCTTTTATACACTGCATACCTCCCCCTCTCTCCCCTGTTCCAAGTTGAGATAAAGATGGATCAACGGCTGCGGGATAGAGTTGATATCTTTTGATCCTTTGACGATGGGATAAGGATGGAGGCTGAACAGGGGAGTTGATCCGGAACGCTGGGACTTGGCTGTGATTTGTTCGGGATGCTATCCTGGCTGGCAGCAGGATGGGTTGAATGAGGATGAGAAGAAATCTTATCCGTGGGAGATAAGCATGGCTGGAGATGAAGATGCTTGATGTTGGGAGTAGCTGGATTCGGCTGATAACAGGGAGATGAGATCTTGATACTTGGTTGGAATAAGGATGTAATCCGAGACGCAGGGGATTTGATGAGTTCATGGGATGAAGTAGATCACAAACGCGATCCGAAGGGAGGATGGGAGCGTGAACAGAGGAGATAAGCTGGGAGTGGTTTCTGGGATGCGACGTTCACGGAGGAGAATATCATGGAAGAGATGTTGGGAGGATCAACGTGGACGTGAGACTGGATACGAGCTGGGATTTAGAGCTTGTGGATGCTGGGAATGAGAGGAAGAAACCCACGCTTCTTCAACATGGAAGAGAAGTAGACGCGGAGAAGGCTCGGATGCTGTTGGATGGAGCTGATCCGGCTGAGATGCATTCGTGAATGGGAGGAAACAACGGATTCATGAGCGTGAAGGGATAGGAAGTTTGGATTTGGCTGAGATGAAAACGCATGAAATAGGGGATCTGGAACGTATGGATGAAGGAAGTTTGGAAGAGATGAAGCTGGGATGGCTGGCAGCTGGGAAGAAATCTAGGAAATTCGAAAGCAGGGGAGAAAGTTTGATCCGAAGATCATGGGATCTAGCTTCGGAATGAACACCTAAACCTTATCCTATGGATGATAGGATCAATCCGAAATGAGAAGAAGCTAGGGAATGGCTGCGGATGAGGTTGATCCGGAACTTGGTTTCAAAGCATAGGATGAGAGATGAGTTGAAATGCGATAGAGATGGATTCGGCTCTATTTCGTTGGAATACGGGAGAAGGGGAGGATGGTCCGAAAGATGCTGGGAAGGATGATGTGGATGATAGTGGGATTCGGGAGGATGAAGCAGCTGGGAGCAAGGGATTTTGTTTGGATACGGGATGAAGATAGATCATGAACATGGTGAGCTGGGTGAATGTCATGGAATGCAAGGGATTTGGAAGGAGCTTTGACATAGGGTGAAGATGAATCGTAATGCTAGGATTTGTTCTGAAGAAGGGATAAGAGAGGCTTTGATTTGCGGTTAGCTGGGATCTGGGGATGAGCGTGTGATTTCTTTTGGCTACATGTCCACTCGGCTGGGAGCAGATCCATTCGAGACTATTTGGTGGGAAGAGGTTCACATGGCTATTAAGTTTGGGAGGACTCACATAGTAGGTGGAATGCTGGGAGGAACTTGGACACAGTGGAAGGCTATTTCGCTGAAGAGGGGATTCAATGTGGAGCAAGGGAAAAGATGCGTGAACTTAGGATGTCCAAATTAGAAAGTTTGGACACGTGGAGAAAATCAAGGATAACGTGTAAAGAAAAGAAATTGATGGGTTTTAGGCATCACCCAGTTGAGTTTGACTTGACCTGCATTCATTAGGCTCAATTAATAATTAAATCAAACTCGAAGTAATTTAAAATGCAATGATGAGGGTAACACATCTTTTTATGTTTTAAATTTAGAATATGTGTATAAAAATAATAATATGTGCTATGTAAAATAGATTAATTTACTTATTATTTAGCACTTATCACATAGTGATAAGAAATAAAGCTAGACTTGTAGCTAAGGAATACAATCAAGAAGAAGAGATAGATTTTGAGGAAATATTTGCTTCCGTAGCCAAATTAGAAGCTATTAGATTACTTCTAGCTTTTGCATGCTTCATGAAATTCAAATTGTATCAAATGGATATAAAAAGTGCCTTCTTAAATGGTTATATAGAGAAAGAAGTATATGTAGAACAACCTCCTGATTTTGAGAATTATGAATTGCCAAATCATGTATTTAGATTACATAAGGCATTATATGGATTGAAACAAGCACCTAGGGCTTGGTATGATCGATTAAGCAAATTTCTGCTAAATAATGATTTCAGTATAGAAAATGTAGATAAAACACTCTTTCTCAAAAGAAAAGACAAAAATTTACTAGTAGTACAAATATATGTAGATGACATAATCTTTGGTGCCACTAATGATAATCTTTGCGAAGAGTTTGCTAAATTAATGCAAGAAGAATTCGAGATGAGTATGATGGAAGAACTAAATTTCTTTCTTGGATTACAAATCAAGCAAACTAAGGAAGGCATCTTTATTCATCAAACTAAGGACACAAAGAAAATACTAAAGAAGTTTGGGAATGAAAATCACAAGGGGATAGGCACTCCTATGAACCCCACTAGTAAACTAGACAAAGATGAGAAAGAAAAAAATATAGATATGAAGCTCTATAGAGGATTAATTGGATCTTTGCTTTACCTAACAACCAGTGGGCCAGATATAGTATTTAGTGTAGGAATATGTGCTAGATACCAATCAAATCCTAAGAAATCACGTCTAAGTGCTGTCAAAAGAATCCTTACATATTTGAGAGGAACCACAAACATAGGATTATGGTACTCTAGAGACTTCTGTACTGATTTGCTTATATATTCTGATGCTGATTTTGCTGGATGCAAATTAAAAAGGAAAAGCACCAGTGGAACATGTCAATTCTTAGAAAATAACTTAGTATCATGGTTTAGCAAAAAGCAGAATTCAGTAGCATTATCAACGGCTAAGGTAGAGTATATAGCTGCCGGAAGTTGCTGTGCTCAAGTACTATGGCTCAAGCAACAACTAGAGGACTATAGAATTAAATTAGACAATATTCCTATAAAGTGTGATAACACTAGTGCCATTAACCTTACCAAAAATCCGGTTCAGCACTTTAAAGCCAAGCACATTGAAATAAGGTATCATTTCATCAGAGATCATGTGCAAAATGGGAACATATGTATTGAGCATGTATGTACTGAGAAACAATTAGCTGACATATTCACAAAATCTTTAAGTGAAGATAGATTTTGCATGCTTAGGAGGGAATTAGGCATATGTGATCCCTTTGATTGAGAGGAATGGAAGGAATAAGTTGCCTCATGATACTCCTCTCTTATTTTGAAAATCCCATGAAACATGAGTAAAATTATTCATCTCTAGATTTCTTACTCACATATAAATGTCCCACAAAGATTTGGCAAGGATCGGAAGAAAGGAAGAATTTAAAAAATAAAATTTTTTTTGGGCTGAGCTGGGGCCGATCCGAGCCAGAATGGGGTCGACCCCACGTTGAGTCGACCCTAGCAGAAACTGGGTCGACCCAATGACGGGACCCCACTTTTAAAAGGGAGACCCGTGAGCTATTCTAGGGCACTGTTTCATCTTGTCCTCTTTCTAAAATCCTAATTTTCACTCTCCAATCTCTTCCAATTATCTCCAAACAGTAGAAGATTGCTTCCCTAAGCCTATTGGATCAAGACCTAAGGAAGCATTTGGTGAAAATGGGACCCAAGCGAGCCGTTGCTAAGAGATCTGGGAGAGTTACACGGCCTACCCTCGTAGATAGACATGCTAGAGATTCTTCTACAGTGCTCCCACAAGGTGAGACACGTGTAGAACCTTCTCCTCCTTCCTCCCCTTCAGTTCAACTTGCAAAATATGCGGGGAGACCGGTTACCACGGGGAGAAGGATCCACTCCGAATTTTTGGATCAAGAAGGGTTCCGTTTAGAGGATTGGATCCGAAGGCAAGGATGGGAGTATCTTTGCTCCCTAGATTTGGTGACCTACCCGGGCTTGGTTCGTGAGTTCTACGCCTTCCTAAAAGTTGGACCGGAAGGGCTTGTGTCTGAAATCCGAGGAGTAAGGATTAGGGTCTCGGAAGAAAGCTTGAGTGTTGCCCAAGGTGACAACCCAAGAGGGGGGGGGTGAATTGGGTCTTTTAAAACTTTTAAACTACTTCTAATCTTTTAGATTAATTATGCTAAGTTGTATGGATGCTTAGTGAAGCTTAACCTTAGCAAGAGTATGATTCTAATCTAATCAACTATTAAGCAGTGGGTTCAATAAAAGATTAGTCTAATTTTGCCCTAGTATGCTATTCAATTTAATGATTGAGTAAATTGATTATGCTTGCAACTAAAGGATGCACGAAGAAGAGTTAAGCAAGCTTAATATCTAAGTAAGTGAGTGAGGAGGTCAGTCAACAAAGAGCATCACAAACACAACAAAAATAGAGTGGTTCGGTGCATCCCAGCACCTACATCCACTCCCCAAGACCTCTTGGGAATTCCACTATAATCCTACAGATTACAGCCGGTTGTTTTACAAGCTCACAACCCAACTTGTTGTTTTACGAGCGCACAACGAACTCGGTCGGTTTTCCCAGGCTCACCGACTAGAACCACTCCGATTGTTTTTCCGGGCTCACAATCAAACCCTTACACGTTGGTTTTACCCTCGGCTCACCAACAAACCTAAACCCCGTTGGTTTTCCCCTTGGCTCACCAACAAACCTTAAACCCCGTTGGTTTTCCCTTTGGCTTACCAACAAACCTTTAACCCCTTGATTCAATCCCTTGATTGAATCAAGTTACAAGATATTAAAACAAAGAATAAAAACAAATCAAAGCTTCTTAAACAAGCAAATATAACAATGTAAACAAATAAAGTAAAGAGAAGCCCTCAAACGAGTTTTGAAGATGGAGGAGCTCGACTTCTTCTTTACTTGACCCTCTTCTGATTTGGCACGAAATAGAGGATCACCGCGGCAGCACACGGATGGTGAGGAAGCTTTGGAATACACTTGGAAGCTCTTCTTCTCTCTATTTCACTTTGAATGGCCCTTATTGTGCTTATGGAAGATTTCCCTTGGAATCTCTTCCCTAAATGTGTTCTCCTACTTCCATGAGTTCTCCCCTAGCTCTCTTCTTGTTTTTATAGCTTTTGATAACGTGGAAACAAGAATATAGCCGTTAGAGCCAAAAATAGAGCCGTTGGAACCAGTCTGCAGCTCCTGACAATATGACCGTTGGGTTTGGAGTCGACTCGCGCGATCAGGAGTCGGCTCGGCTGTAGCAGGAGTCGACTCGAGCTTTTCCGGAGTCGACTCGGCAACTGTTCCAAGTTTGAATTAAAGTTGCCGTCTTGACTGGGAGTCGACTCGACTTAACCCGGAGTCGACTCGCCAACTTCTGGCGCTGACCTGGCAATTTTGGAGTCGGCTCATCCTCTGTAGTCCGTGGATCCAAATTTGAATTTTGTCCACTCGAGTCGACTCGACTGTCCTGGGAGTCGACTCGAATCTCAGAGCCCGAACTCCCGATTCTCTGTCTTTTGGCTCATCCAGTCTTGGAGTCGACTCGAACTTCCTTGGAGTCGACTCGGCTCTCAGTTTGTGAAACACAACCTTCTGCCATCTTGGTGTAGCGCTGCCTTGGAGTCGACTCGAGCTGTCTGGGAGTCGACTCGAATCTCAGAGGCAGTAACTTGGTTTTCTGTCTGTTGATGGTCGCGGAGTCTCGGAGTCGACTCGTGCAATGCGGGAGTCGACTCGAATCTCAGAGTCCCAAAAATGCTCTCTGACTTTTTCCTTGTGTTCCGCTGAGAGTCGACTCTTGCTTTCTTCGGAGTCGACCTACCAACCATCGGAGTCGACTCGCGTTCCACTGGAGTCGACTCGAATCTCAGACCCGAAAACTGCTCTCTGACTTTTCTGCCTGTGACTCCTAGGAGTCGACTCATACTTCTCCGGAGTCGACTCATACTTCTCTGGAGTCGACTCGAATTCCACTGGAGTCGACTCGAAGACTGTTCTTTTGAATTTTTCTTTTGATTTTACTCCTCCAATTTGAATCCTTTGAACTTTAAGCTTGGGCCAATAAATTGTAGCTTTCTTCCAACTTGAGAGCTTTGGAGGCCTTCTTGTGTTCTTCCAACTTGCTATGTTCCTTGCAAAATAAATATCTTTCTCCTTGCAACATAAACATTAGTATCTATACTTCAAGGTTTTGTGATCATCAAAATCAATCTATGAATCAATCTTTGGGTCATCAATCTCCCCCTTTTTGATGATGACAAAACTTGGAGTATATGCAATATAAAAGATATTGTATTTCTAGAAGTAATACATAGCTAAGTTGCATGAAGTGGAAAAACATATATATTTAAAAACATACTTCATGATAATGCTTTAGATTTAATCAGCTTAACACAATCAACATATTTAAATTTTAAGCTGATTTGTATTCAATTCAAAGTAATAAAGCATTCTGAGTATATAGCATATACTTAGATATTTCTCCCCCTTTTTGACAACATCAAAAAGATAGTGAAACATTAAGTACAAAGATCAGATCAGAACACATCGAGTGTGAATTCAAGAGATTTTCTAATTTGATACCACAGATAGTTTTCTAATCAAGTGTAGGTGGAATCTTCCTTAGGTTAATTCAAGAAGTACCACAAATGATATTCAAGGAAAAACATGAGTGGAAATCTAACCTCTCTTTAATAATAAGTATGAAAGCTTGTTCATTGAAGAACGTTTGCCCAATCTATTAAGTATTTTATCAACATGAGAGCAATTTAATTGATTTTCAGAGTAAAAGATCAAAACTTATATACTTGAAAAACATATCATCATGTTGGATCATGACTTCAAAGTTCTTTTTATGATAATAAGAGCATTGGGGCACAAATACCTAAATATGAATTCATGCAATTTATGATATATCTTAGAGCTCTTTTAAGGACTTTCTTTTATTCCTTTAGAAAATAAGCACGATTTGATACATATATAAAAATATGAATTGGCACAATATTGAAGTTCTAAAGAGCAAGCCAATTAGGACTCATTAGTGAATTCCAAAATAGATTTTCTACGAGATACTCAAGAAAATTTAACACGTTATTCTCCCCTTTTTTCATTAAATTAGAGGCTCTTAAGATCAACTATTTGAATTGCAATTTGGTTCATGATTTGTGCAGAAGATATATTAACCAAATAACATGCCTCAAGGTGTATCATAAAGATTTTCAGATTTAAATTTCAGATGATACATATTGGAGAGTATTAGGATCACTTTTCATTTAGTATTCTTTCCCTCTTCTATAGATTTATGTAATTAAGTTCCGTGAGACCTCTCCTTCTGAAATTTTCTTTCTCCCCCTCTATTGATCATTCCATTTAAGAGTTTAGAATCCTAAGATAATGTTCAATAAAATTGTCAATCTCAAAAATATATTTTCTATAAGTTTCAGCTTATTTTCATAAGACTCAAGGTTTGAGATAAGACAACCTTTATAGAACTCATCTCAAGGTAATTTAAAGCATGTCTTGCAATATAAGGAAGTTCATCAAAATCAATCCATAAAGTTCAAAGCATGCATCAAAATAAAGTGTCTTTGGGATAGGATACTGAATATCTAAAGCTCCCCCTCAAAAGATGCATTCTTCTTTAATCATTTTAAATTGTTGAATTTCAGATTATAGTGATAAACGTGAATAACACTGAAATTCTATGACATCGAGAATGTAGAGTAATCTAGTATTATTCAAAATTTGTAGCAATTACTCTTTCTAATCCTTTAAGAACAAGGTATGCTTCCTCTTCAACTTTGAGAAAATGTACTGAAATATTAATCAAAAATGATTCATTTGAAGCTCAGTTTCTTTCAAAACCATTTACATTTTCTTTCTTTTAGACTCATTTGAGTGAGGTGAAATATTTCTAGGCTTTAAGATCATTCACTATATTAATGGAAGTCTTTTATAATGTAGGAGGGAAAAACATATAGATGATCATTGAGGTATATATTTTATAAACTTCAATTTCTTAATCACAGTTTTTCAGCTATGTACACATGAAGCTCAATAAAATTTTAAATATTAAAATAAAGTCATATATTTAAAAATATTTGCTTGTAATCAAGATCATTGAAAGACACACCATTTAGACCAATATGAGTACACTTTGAAGATAAGAAATGATATGTTTCGGAAGTGTATCGGAGCGATCAAAATAAATTAACATTTTATTTAGTAATCATATGGAGTTTAAACTTTTATACAAAATCATATTCTGAATTTCATAAAGATTTTCAATAGAGGCTTTTTAAGTCATAGTTTGAGATATGTATCTTTCACATTGTGGCTCATCTTAAATTATTACAAAATAAGGATATTTTAACAAGTATTAGAACATTATGTATCAAAGTTAGGCAATTAGAAAGATAGATCAAAATCAATTTATTTTTCCTAAATAGAGATACTCTTCTCTTCTCCTTTCTACAATTTTATTCGACTTTCAGATTTTAGAGATGATTATGAATGACAAATCTGAAATTTCTTTTCAATAGAACCAAACAAAAGATGTTATGTAGCAATTCAAACATTCAAACAAATTGTCCAAGGATGAAGCATTACAAAACATTGAGAATCAATAAATCAAGACATCATACCATATGCAAAATATACCATGTGTTAAGTCATGCATTAAAATACTAAGTACAAGAATGTCAAGGATCAAAATCAATTTTTTTCAAATAAACTCCCCCTATTTATATATAATCTTGCACTGAGTTCATCCTTAAAGTATGTTTTCAAGTGTTTAAAAAATTGACTTGATTCTTCTTATATACTTTTATTAACTTTGTCTTTCATTTTTACTTTCTTATGCTCTATACTCTATTTGCTCCCTATCCGGTGGAGTTGGGAAGGGGCACGAGGTACTACCACTAGCCTCCCTCTTGTGCCGTCCCTAATATGCCCTACACCGAATAGTTGGGTCAAATAGTGCCGGGTACTACCACTAGCCTCCCCATTGGCACCATCCCTATGATGAGCAATATAGAAAGGTTAAAATATTCACTCCAAACTCTCCCTGTTTGAGTGTAATTAATTATAGATTTTATCCCTTCCAAATGTGCCGAATATATTATGCTTGTTTTGCTTTTCCTTAAGATTGAAGTACTTGCCTTTACTCAGATTTTTCATCTCTTGAACAATGTCCATTTTCTTTTCTTTATCTCTCTCTCTTTTTGTCATTCTCAAGTAATTTACATGAAAGAGTAGAATAAAGAGATAATCTTATGTATCATATAGATGTATATTATGCAAACAACATTTTCATTGTGCTCAAGGATTCATAACTTCTCACAAGTTATTTTACATCAAAATTTTAAGCATATACTTGTGTATTTCATGGTTATGATATAGGCAAAGATATATTTTAGTTTGGGCAAACCATGAAATAATTTCTAAAAGTATAAGTCAGTCACTACACATATAGACATGATATCAAAAATTAATAATTAAAGAATTTAATCATGCCATAATAAGGTTTAAGTTACTGACTTTGCTCAACTAATTTGTGAGAAAGGTATCTAAATTACCTATTCATTATATGTTCTTCAAGCCAAACTAGATTTCTTATGTGTGAACTTTTGGCTGAAGAAGATCCTCTCTCTTGTTTGCATGTGAATCTTTAGTGTATCTTACATGAAGATATCCTTCAAGTTGAAATTTCTCATTTTTCTTTCTTGAAGGAAGGTCATTAGTTTCTTTAAGATACAAAACATTCATCCACCATATTTTTAACTAGATGACTCGATATAAGATATGATACTAGTTGAATGTTGAGTCACTTTACTCAAGAGATTCCCTAAGTATAAGCAAGCACATATCACTTGAACTAAAGAGATGGTTTCATTAACCAATATGGTTCAAGTACAAGCATGTGAGACAATAGAAGGATTTATCAAGATCAAATCAATTTCTTATTTTCAACATCAATTTAGCTTAGATTCTATTTGCTTAAGATAATTGTCAATAAGGCATGCTAGCTAAGTTTTGATCAAATTGCCTTAAACAATTGTTTCTATCAAAATTCAGATTATGATTCATTTGTTATCAATAAATTATGATTCATTAGAGTTAGATTGAAGTCTTGCACAAGGGCACATAATGATCACACAATCTGGTCTATTAGGTATATGATAAAATAATTATTCTATCATGCTTTTGATGCTTGTTCCAAATCACATATTGCTTTATCATATATGTAATGTGTAATCTTTAAATATGGTGGTTATTTTACATAGATCTCCTTTTTTTAATGAAATAACCACATAGGAGTGAATTCTACACATTCATTTGACAGATTATAAAGCTCATGAAGCAAACAAATAATAATGGTGATCTTTACTTCTAATCATGCAAAAATCTTATCAAGATCTATCTTTTCTTGATTTAGTCTTTTAGTAGTTATCAATTTTTCTTCATTAAGTGCATATCTGAAAAATCCAATTTTGGTTCTAATTATTAACAAGTTTTTCAGATTGTTATATATAAAAGATTAACCATATACATATATAATTTGTTTTTAGTATTTTGATAATAAATCATTAGTCTCATAAAGAATAAAATGAATTGATACCTCTACAACTAGAATTTTTCATGAATGTTCTATATGCATTGCTTGATGAATGATATCCAAGGATAGAAGTATCTTTATCAGATTTGGCATTATTTTCATAAGAGCATATCAAGCATAACATGTACGACTGAAAAATATGAAAGATATGCAATGGTTCATTTTCCATTTTTCAGAAGATCAAAATTTTCATCAAAAATAGATCTAATAGAAATCATATGTATGACAAGCAGTGATGATAGTCTTTTTAAAAAATTATTTGAGTAGATGACTATCATACATAATTGTCTTTTTCATTTCTTCAAGAATTCTATTAACCCTATTTTACTTATGATGTCCTTGGAGCTGAAATAATTGAATTTAATATTATTTTCTGTATAACCTTAATCAGGATTTTGGTTTTCAACACTGTGCCATGATCTTCACAGTTTGGAAACCTTTTTCATTTGAAACGCTTTTACAAGATTCAGTAAATACAGAAAAATACTTCAGTTTTATTTTCCAAGAACAAATCCAATGTAAGCTTTTGAAAACTTAGTGATGGAAACAACATCTTTAGATTTAGAAATGATTTTTGTTTGTTTCCTTAGTTAGCATGCATAGCAAAACTTTGACCTTTAAGTAGATAATCTAAGTAAGCCTATGGCAAGGTCTTTTGAGATTAAGTACATACTAGCATGAGTTGATTCTATGTGCCAAGGATGGTTTCTTTAATCTTGGTATTCATAGTGCATATATTCAAAAGCATACCAAGTACACATTATCATATCTATGATCAATAAACAATAATGCCATGGATAAAAACTCTCAATCAAGCATATAGAGAATTCATAGAATTAATCTTAATAATGATTAATCATTTAGCAACTTTATCCAAGGGTGAGTAAAGTATCCTATAAAATGAAGTGATTTGATTATATTTCCAAAAGTAGTTTCTATATCACAAAATTGATCAATACTAGCAATTCATACTAAAGCAAAAATAATGATGAGATGCAAGGATTACTGATTTCATTATTATTATTATTTAAAATTACTTTTCATAAGTATATTTTAAGTTTCAATGTGTCTAGAATACCCATTTGTATGAATCTATTTGTTTCATGGGTATCTTGGCACATCTATGTCTACATCCTCATATTTTCATTTTGGGTACCCAAGCTTGCTTGGATCCTTGAGAGTTAGGACATATAGTTCCTTTTGGAACCCAAATTTGTTTAATTGTAATAACTTTACTACTTGATTTAATTATGTTAGAACGATAGGTAAAGTTGTTATGCCCATTCTTTTCATGTTTGAAATAAGTTATCTTATTTAATGGATTGCTTGGTGAATTGATAACCTTTTTCTTTAGGGATTCATTGCTAAGTGAAGGAGTTAAGCCAAATTTTGATTTATCAAAATCTGTATGTTGGCTTTCAAACATCATTTTTAATCTTGCTGAACTTACAGTAAATTTGTTAATAAAAGACTTCAATTGGTTAATTTCTTTACTTAAGTTTTGATTTTCTTTAATTAAATTTTGATTTTTCTGAATTAATTGTTCTGAATTTAACCTTAAAATTTTATTTTCAGAATTTAGTTTATCTTGTATTTCATTATTAGAATTTCTTTCTTTTGAAATTTTCAGATTTAGTTTCTTAAGATTTTTATTCTTCACAGCTAATTTTCTACATTCACCATACAAATCATGAAAAGTATTTAATAATTCATCATAAGATAATTCTTCTTGAAAATCATTTGAGGTAAGAGTAGATTCAGATTTTACCTTGTCTTCTTGTGCCATAAAGCACGAGTTAGTTACCTCTTGTAGTTCCTTGGAGCTAATATCATCATTGTTGCTCCTAACTTTTAATTTCTTGCTTGACTCTTTCTTGGTCAAGGCTTTCTTCCTTTTTATCTCTTTCTTCCTTTCTTCTAGCTTCCTCTTCTTCTTTGTCTTTAGGAAGCTTTTGAATCTTTCTTCCTGATTTAGAGTGTTTCCTGCATGCTCAATGTTAGTCTTGCAATTATCCTCAAGTAAACTAACATGGGGTTCTTCGAAAATATCATAAGTTGCTTCAAGAGTATCCCATATTTGTTTGGCAGATGAACATATATAAATTTGGTTGAAAATATTTTTATTAAATGCACAGTAGAGAAGGTTCATAGCCTTAGCATTTAGTTCAGCCAAATTTTTATCGAACATACTTTCAATTAATTTCGTGGGTGTGTGTAGGCCATTTGTTATGACATTCCATAACTCATAGTTTTGTGATTGAGTAAAGATTTTCATTCTAGCTTTCCATTGAATATAGTTAGATCCATCAAACAGTGGAGGTCTGTTTGTGGAAAGTCCCTCAGCAAGTAATACGTTATGTGGGGTTGTCATGATCTTTGGCTCTAGTCGGTTAAGACTACAAATAATATTTGAGCACCTGCTCTGATACCACTTGTTGCCCAAGGTGACAACCCAAGAGGGGGGGGGTGAATTGGGTCTTTTAAAACTTTTAAACTACTTCTAATCTTTTAGATTAATTATGCTAAGTTGTATGGATGCTTAGTGAAGCTTAACCTTAGCAAGAGTATGATTCTAATCTAATCAACTATTAAGCAGTGGGTTCAATAAAAGATTAGTCTAATTTTGCCCTAGTATGCTATTCAATTTAATGATTGAGTAAATTGATTATGCTTGCAACTAAAGGATGCACGAAGAAGAGTTAAGCAAGCTTAATATCTAAGTAAGTGAGTGAGGAGGTCAGTCAACAAAGAGCATCACAAACACAACAAAAATAGAGTGGTTCGGTGCATCCCAGCACCTACATCCACTCCCCAAGACCTCTTGGGAATTCCACTATAATCCTACAGATTACAGCCGGTTGTTTTACAAGCTCACAACCCAACTTGTTGTTTTACGAGCGCACAACGAACTCGGTCGGTTTTCCCAGGCTCACCGACTAGAACCACTCCGATTGTTTTTCCGGGCTCACAATCAAACCCTTACACGTTGGTTTTACCCTCGGCTCACCAACAAACCTAAACCCCGTTGGTTTTCCCCTTGGCTCACCAACAAACCTTAAACCCCGTTGGTTTTCCCTTTGGCTTACCAACAAACCTTTAACCCCTTGATTCAATCCCTTGATTGAATCAAGTTACAAGATATTAAAACAAAGAATAAAAACAAATCAAAGCTTCTTAAACAAGCAAATATAACAATGTAAACAAATAAAGTAAAGAGAAGCCCTCAAACGAGTTTTGAAGATGGAGGAGCTCGACTTCTTCTTTACTTGACCCTCTTCTGATTTGGCACGAAATAGAGGATCACCGCGGCAGCACACGGATGGTGAGGAAGCTTTGGAATACACTTGGAAGCTCTTCTTCTCTCTATTTCACTTTGAATGGCCCTTATTGTGCTTATGGAAGATTTCCCTTGGAATCTCTTCCCTAAATGTGTTCTCCTACTTCCATGAGTTCTCCCCTAGCTCTCTTCTTGTTTTTATAGCTTTTGATAACGTGGAAACAAGAATATAGCCGTTAGAGCCAAAAATAGAGCCGTTGGAACCAGTCTGCAGCTCCTGACAATATGACCGTTGGGTTTGGAGTCGACTCGCGCGATCAGGAGTCGGCTCGGCTGTAGCAGGAGTCGACTCGAGCTTTTCCGGAGTCGACTCGGCAACTGTTCCAAGTTTGAATTAAAGTTGCCGTCTTGACTGGGAGTCGACTCGACTTAACCCGGAGTCGACTCGCCAACTTCTGGCGCTGACCTGGCAATTTTGGAGTCGGCTCATCCTCTGTAGTCCGTGGATCCAAATTTGAATTTTGTCCACTCGAGTCGACTCGACTGTCCTGGGAGTCGACTCGAATCTCAGAGCCCGAACTCCCGATTCTCTGTCTTTTGGCTCATCCAGTCTTGGAGTCGACTCGAACTTCCTTGGAGTCGACTCGGCTCTCAGTTTGTGAAACACAACCTTCTGCCATCTTGGTGTAGCGCTGCCTTGGAGTCGACTCGAGCTGTCTGGGAGTCGACTCGAATCTCAGAGGCAGTAACTTGGTTTTCTGTCTGTTGATGGTCGCGGAGTCTCGGAGTCGACTCGTGCAATGCGGGAGTCGACTCGAATCTCAGAGTCCCAAAAATGCTCTCTGACTTTTTCCTTGTGTTCCGCTGAGAGTCGACTCTTGCTTTCTTCGGAGTCGACCTACCAACCATCGGAGTCGACTCGCGTTCCACTGGAGTCGACTCGAATCTCAGACCCGAAAACTGCTCTCTGACTTTTCTGCCTGTGACTCCTAGGAGTCGACTCATACTTCTCCGGAGTCGACTCATACTTCTCTGGAGTCGACTCGAATTCCACTGGAGTCGACTCGAAGACTGTTCTTTTGAATTTTTCTTTTGATTTTACTCCTCCAATTTGAATCCTTTGAACTTTAAGCTTGGGCCAATAAATTGTAGCTTTCTTCCAACTTGAGAGCTTTGGAGGCCTTCTTGTGTTCTTCCAACTTGCTATGTTCCTTGCAAAATAAATATCTTTCTCCTTGCAACATAAACATTAGTATCTATACTTCAAGGTTTTGTGATCATCAAAATCAATCTATGAATCAATCTTTGGGTCATCATTGAGTGAGTTGCTTCATCTCCCCTGCGAAGGTGCAACTCCAGAAAGACAGAAAAGCAAGTTAAGAGCTCTACAGTTGATCCTTGAGAGAGATGATAAAGATTACTCCGAAACTGTGATAGCTAGCTCTCTATCAGCTGAGATGAGGTTGTTGCACAACTTCATAGGTCAGATTTTGTTTCCGAAGAGTGGAAGATTTGATCACATATCTGAGCGAGATTTGGTCATTATGGAGCACGTTACTCAGGGCATTCCCGTGAACCTCCTAGCTATGATGATCAGGCAGATGAGAGAGGCTATATGCAAATTGAGAGTTTCTCTGCCCTATGGTATGATACTCATCCTGGTCTTCCGACAGCATGACATATCTGTGGAGGAAGAGATCTCCAGGCATCTATTATTCACTGACACTTACACTGCACGGTCCCTAGTTCGCATGGGTTATGAGAAGGTGAACGGGCAATGGGTGCGTGCAGGAGCAGGGATACCTGCACAGGAGGGTGATGCACCAGAGGTTGGAGACCCCATCCCTGAGGCTGAGGTACCTGAGGATCATCCTACGGCACCTTCAGAGGCTGGCCCGTCGTCATCCGTACCCATGGGGTGCACAGAGGAGTTTTGGAGTAGGATGACTGAGCTTGTGTCAGCTCAGGTGAGGAATCTCTCTGACGGAATGACGAGCAGGATGAACATTATGACTGCTGAGATTAGAGACCTCAGAGAGTAGGTGGGAGCATTACAGAGAGAGAGAGGCTCATGGTCCATCTGTGCCCCGAGCAGCTGAGTCGGAGGTTTTGGCACAGAGTCATCCAGCTCAGCGAGATCCACGCTAGACTCAATTCCATCAGGCTCGACCTCCCCTCGCCACTTATACTAGGAGGATGAGGACTAGATCACAGCCCTTAGATATCCCCCTAGGCTGATGTTAGCATTATGATTAGTGCCTAGGATTTATCTAGCTCTCATATGTATTTTGTTTTGTTGATGTACTTTGCACTTTGATTGAAGAACATTGTATTTTTGGCATTAATGTACTATAATGTTCCATTTTGATCAATGAAACTTGAATGTTTATTATTTACTGCTCTACTTATCTATTGCCATACACTTGTTTGATGATAACAAAAAGGGAGAGAAGTAAGGAAAGAAAGAAGTTGCAATAAGTTGACAAATAAGTTTGAAAATTATAGTAGGAGATAATATTCACTTAAGGAGGAGCAATATGTAACAATGAAAATTTTAAAGTCTAAATTTTTAATCAAAATTTCAGAATTTGGCACATACCTCTCATGCCTCGATACATAACCGAAAACTCTTGCTTTATCTCAAATTTTTTGAAGTTTCATCCTCAACTAAATATAAAAGAAAGGGGGAGAAAATCAAAAGTTCTAATTGGCAATATTTAGATGAAAAAGGGGGAGACTTTACTTTCAAATTTGAAAAGCTAAAATTCAGCAACTTGAGCTCTTCTAAAACAAATTCTCTAATTTTAAGATAAGTATCACTCTGCTCATACTCAATATTTTGTAATCATCAAAAAGGGAGAGATTGAGGATGATAGTTTTATTTTGATGATCAACACAACCATTAAGAAAATATCTAATTAAGTACTATAAGTTAACATGATACATCATTACTGAGTTCGACACTCTTGATACATTAGAAGAATGAGATCAAGATGTCTTTCTGAAGGGTTTTAGCATGTTATAATGCGCAGCGGAAGTTAGGAATTTTAAAAATTTCTTGATAAAGTTTCTTAACATAAAACCCTTATAAGCCAAGATCACCTTAATGGAAGCAATCAAATAATATAATATAAATGCAGAAATAGAAGAATACCTCTAACGCTAATCCAATATGCAGAATTTCCACTAGGTGCCCAAGTGTTCACCCTCCAACATTGATCAAGTGAAGAGGTGTATCAAATGATATGTCCTTTCATGTGGTGCCATATTTTGACCAAGTCAACATCACATACTAATCACATGTCCATCACGCCTCACCTCTTGATCTTTCATGATGATGATCCAAGGGCTCCAATGCAAGGCGCCATTTACTTGACCCATTATGTCTTCATCCAATGGTGGGATTAAGATCCAATGGTCAATTATGATAGCCATCCTCTAACCCAATCCAATTGGGTTAAACCAACTCTCCATTATGTCTTCATCCAATGGTAGATCAAGATCTAACGGTCTAGATTGAATGATTTATTAAATCTAATCCAATTAGACTCAAACCAAGCCAATTAGGTGCCAACTCTTGGCTAACCCATATTAGAAGATGATCTAATCAAATTAGATCAATTAAGAATCAGATTCGAATCCAATTCGAATCAAGAGCTAAGGGTTTGCAACACCTGCTAGGATGTCTATCTTGCAAACATGATCTAATCCAATTAGACCCTTAATAAGTTTTCTTGTGTGTGACCCATTGGGTTCCATACTTAGCCAGCAATAGGTGTGAGTGCAAGTTGACCCAACTTGATTAGAACTCTTCTAATCGATTTAAGTCCAAACTGCGCGAACCCAAACTTAACAATTAGAATCCTTTCTAATTGGTGATCGAATTAAACTCTTTAATTCGATCAAACCTATAAGACAAGATTGACGTCTAGCAGCGTGTCATGTCTATCCGGAAAATATAGAATTTGGTGGAAATACCAAAAATACCCTTCAGTGGCAAGTTACCGTGCAATTCAATCCTTTAATCAAACTGCATCCCGAATATGTATATGAGTATGAATATATGTCAAACTCAATTTTATATTCATATATTTCTCAATCTTCTAATGATAATTCAAATAATGAAATATTAGAAACTCTTTCTAATTTTCATTGTGCTTTGATCAAAGACTTTCTGAATTATCATATGATTAGAATAAATAGGATGCGATCTTCTCTTACTAGAAGTGATTAATTCCTTGTTGACCTACTCATAACCTTCGTACACATTCCACCATATCCAGAAGACCTCGTACATAACTTATTGTCATGAATGAGTGGAAACCAAAATATGGATTTATGTGCACAAGATACTACGGTGATCTCAGGTCAAAGGATCAGTTGCACAACTCCCACTAAGAGAATCATCTTTTGACATGTAAGTAAGACTTCATAAGATTTCTCTTTGTAGGTCAATTCAGTGAACTCATTTCTCTAATGAGCACCCACATCTTTGTATTAGTGTCTCCACACAAGTGATTGTGAGATCAATTACCCTCTGCGTCGAGCATACATAAGATGTGCCAGTCTTTCCGGTAAACATTGATCCTCGACTCAATGTACCAATGACTGGGAATATTTAAGATTAGGATTTTAAGATTTTAGGTCTCACTAGTATGATCTCATCATAGCCTCAAAATCATTGTCTTAATCTAAGAGGTTCATCACAAATATAATCAACAGCATATGATGAAACAGAATGCCTTTATTTATATTAAATGTCATGTACATGATTTGGAAAATCAAAAAAAAATCCTTCACAATACATATTGCGATTGGCTTGTAGGGCATCTACTCTTTCAATCTCCCACTTGCACTAAAGCCAATCGCCCTTATATTTCATCCCCATACAATCGAGGTGGCGATCAAACTGCTGTTGTGGTAGAGCTTTAGTGAATGGGTCTGCTAAGTTGTTCTTTGTGTCTACTCGTTCAATGACTATGTCTTGTCTCTCGACGATCTCTCGAACGAGGTGGAAGCGTCTTAGAATGTGCTTGGATTTGTGATGAGATCTTGGTTCCTTTGCTTGAGCAACCGCTCCAGTGTTGTCACAATAAACTGAAACTGGTCCAGCAATCTCAGGAACTACTCCCAACTCAGCGATGAACTTCTTCATCCAGACAGCTTCCTTAGCGGCTTCACTTACAGCGATGTATTCTGCCTCAGTAGTTGAGTCAGCTACAGTTTGCTGCTTGGAACTCTTCCAGCTCACTGCACCACCATTTAGGGTAAAGACATACCCTGAAGTGGACTTGCTATCATCTGGGTCTGATTGAAAACTAGAATCAGAAAATCCTTCTAGTTTCAACTCAGATCCTCCATAAACTAGAAAAATATCTTTAGTCCTTCTTAAGTACTTAAGAATATTTTTCACAGCTATCCAATGATTTTCTCCTGGATCAGCCTGGAATCTGCTTGTTATGCCTAAGGCATAAGCAACATCAGGCCTAGTACATAGCATAGCATACATAATTGATCCTACTGCCGAAGCATAGGGAATAGAATTCATTCTATTCCTCTCTTCAGATGTCTTAGGAGACATCTTCTTAGAGAGACGTATGCCATGACTCATAGGTAAGTAACCTCTTTTACTTCCTTCCATGCTGAATCTTTTCAGCACACGATCTATGTACTTAGATTGGGACAAGCCTAGCATCCTTTTAGATCTATCCCTATAGATCTTTATACCAAGTATATAAGATGCTTCTCCCAAGTCTTTCATGGAAAAGCTTTTTGATAGCCAAGTCTTGACCGATTATAACATTGGAATATCATTTCCAATGATTAGTATGTCATCTACATACAATATTAAGAAGACAACGGCACTCCCACTAGTCTTCTTGTACACACATGGTTCATCCACATTTTTGATAAAACCAAACTCTTTGACTGTTGTATCAAAACAGATGTTCCAACTCCTCGATGCTTGCTTTAATCCATAAATGGATCTCTTAAGCTTGCATACTTGATTTGCTCTCCCACTTGAGACAAATCCTTCTGGCTGTGTCATGTAAACCTCTTCCTCAAGATAACCATTAAGGAAGGCGGTTTTGACATCCATCTGCCAAATTTCATAATCATAGTATGCAGCTATTGCAAGCAAAATCCGAATAGATTTAAGCATGGCAACTGGTGAAAAAGTTTCATCATAGTCAATTCCTTGCTTTTGCCTGAAACCTTTTGCCACCAATCTAGCCTTGTAGGTTTCTACTTGGCCATCTGCTCCAATCTTCTTCTTATAGACCCATTTGCAACCTATAGGGTTTACACCTTCTGGTGCATCAACCAAAGTCCATACTTGGTTGGTATACATAGAGTCTATTTCGGATTTCATATCTTCTAACCATTTGTTAGAGTCATTACTCATGATAGCTTCCGAATAGGTCAGAGGATCATCATTTTCGACGATGTGGGCTTCATCATTCTCAATGACAAACCCATATCTCTTAGGTGCATTTCGCACTCTATCTGACCTTTGGAGAGGAGATGTGTGTTGTGGTTGTACTTCATCAATGGGTACATCTGGTTGAAGAATTTCTTGTGTTTCTATTTGTAGGTCTTGAACTTCATTAAGTTCAATTCTTCTTTCACTGCCTTTTTCTAATATAAACTCTTTTCTAAGAAAGTGGCATGCCTACTAACAAATACCTTTTGTTCAGTAGGGTGATAGAAGAGATATCCAATACTTTCTTTGGAATAACCTATAAATGTACATTTATCTGATCTAGCACTTAGCTTATGTCCAAAATTTCTTTTGACATATGCTTGGCAGCCCCATATTTTAAAATATTTAAGATTGGGTTTTCTACCTCTCCATATCTCATATGGAGTACTAGATACAGATTTTGAAGGTATCCTGTTTAGCACATATGTAGCAGTTTTTAAGGCATAACCCTAGAAGGAAATAGGAAGATCTGTAAAGCACATCATGGACCTTACCATATCTAATAGAGTACGATTCCTCCGTTCAGCTACACCATTTAGTTGTGGCGTATACGGAGGTGTCCATTCAGAGAGAATGCCCTTTTCTTTAAGATGATTTAAAAATTCACTAGAAAGGTATTCACCTCCTCGATCAGATCGAAGGATTTTAATACACTTTTCGGTTTGTTTTTCAACCATACTTTGATACTCTTTAAACTTATCAAAGGCTTCGTATTTATGTTTCATAAGATACACAAATCCGAACCTTGATAAATCATCAGTGAATGTGATGAAGTAAGAGTATCCACCTCTAGCTGGAGTTGTCATAGGACCACATACATCTGTATGTATAAGTCCTAATAACTCACTTGCCCTTTCTCCATGTCCAGTGAATGGAGACTTGGTCATTTTTCCCATAAGACAAGATTCACAAGTTCCTAATGATTCATAATCATAAGGATCAAAGAACTCTTCTTTGTATAACTTGTTGATTCTTGATTCACTTATGTGACCAAGTCGGCAATGCCAAAGGAGGGTATTATTCATTTCCTCTCTCTTTCTTTTATTGCTTTTATTAATATGAAAGACATTGTCATTAAGTAATAAAACTAGAAGACCATTTTCCATAATGCCATTGCAAAGATGCTTATTAGAAAAATAAATAGAGCAACCATTGCCCTTTCCATTAATTTCAAAACCTTTCTTTAACAACAAAGGAATGGAAATTATATTTCTAATAATTTTGGGCATATAATAACAATCTTCTAATTGTAGGAGCTTTCCCGAAGGCAATTCCAAGTTGTAGGTTCCAACAGCTTCAGCCTGGATGGACTCTCCTCCAGCGCCATACAGCTCGAAGTCACCTTTCTTCAAAATTTTAATTTTCTGTAGTCCATGCAAAGATTTGCAAATGTGAAAACCACAGCCGGTATCCAATACCCATGAATTTGAATTTGTAGAACTTAATGACAAGTTGGCATGTAACATAAACATACCTTTTGATGCAACTCTTGCATCGGTCTTCATACTTGCAAGAAAACTCTTGCAATTCCTTTTCCAGTGGCCAGCTTTGCCGCAATGAAAATAGGTACTTGATCCGGAGTTTTTCTTTCCTTTTTTCTTTTTGATGCTACTCTTGGGGTTCAATCGTTTCTTAGAACCCTTATTTCCCGATTTCCTCATAGAGGTGCTATTTATAAGAAGGAGTGGACCTTTATCCTTCTTAATATGCCCTTCAGCTGTTTTGAGCATATTTAACAGCTCAGGCAGGGAGGTGTTCAGCTTGTTCATGTGAAAGTTCACAACAAACTGAGAGAATGAATCAGGCAGTGATTGCAGGATCAAATCCTGACTGAGCTCACTATCCATAGCAAAACCTAATTGACTTAATCTGGTGATCAAGTCTATAACCATAAGAACATGGTTTTGCACTGGAGTTCCTTCATTCATTCTAGCACGGAACAACTGCTTAGATATCTCATACCTAGCAGTCCTGCTTTGTTCTCCATACAACTCTTTTAAATTGAGAAGTATGGATTGAGTGTCCATGCCTTCATGTTGCCTCTGTAATTCATTGTTCATAGAGGCAAGTATGATACATTTGACAGTCACACTGTCATTTTTCCACATCTTATGTGTGGCAACCTCCTCTTCTGTAGCATCATCCCCTAGATCTCCAAGATCAGGGGTTTCAAGTATATAGGAAATTTTCTCCTGAGTGAGTACTATCTTTAAATTCCTCAACCAGTCCACATAGTTTGGTCCGGTCAACTTGTTGGCATCTAAGATGCCTCTTAGTGAACGTGAAGAAGCCATTTAATAATTCTACATATGCAAGAACAAAACTAATATAAGCAGACCAATCATGATGACATGTTTGCAACTAGATAAGGACTTTAATCTAATTTGTCTCCTACTATTTTTATCGAATATCATAGCCCTCTCCTATGATAAACGTAAAAATATAATTTTTCTTAGTAGGGTTGAGATCCTAATTCATCATAAAAAGCCTTGTGTTTACACAACAAACTCTTATGAGTTCAAAGGTAGGAAACTCTTTCCAATTGCATCTCATGCAATTCTCAACTTTATCTTGTCCTCTTAAAATACTTATTGCCTTGTGTTAGCACAACAAACAATAATATTTTAGTTAAGTCAAACCCTTCATTTCCATATAGTCATATTCGAATAATATTGCCCTTGTGGTTGCACAACAAGGCAATATATATTAAAATATGCCATAAGCATCTTAATGCACCAAGACAGTATAACATCAGTCCCCATTGCAAGTCTTGTGCTAGTACAACAAACTAGCATGGATCTTGACATAATAATATCGAGGCATGAAGGAAGGCTATCAATAGTGTTATATCAATATTAAGCTTATCCATAATAGGCAATCAAACAATTGGCCAGGTAAGCAGGTGGGAGGCTCCCCTTACTCAGAGAGTAAGGTCCTAATTAAGTAACCACCTTTAGTGCTTTCCTTAGACACCAATTAGATTAATTGTTCTAGAATGGGTTAGCTCAAAGTTTTTCAACACTATGACTTAATATAATTTTTATTGAGGGCTTACTAGTCTCTAGCACATTCTTTAATTGTAACATACATTTAACATGTCTAAAATAAACTATTATGCATCATGGCTACCTCATAGCATATATAAATCATAAGCAATTAATTAACATGCTTCAACATATTTTCATATGGAAAATTTCATATCATGATATTTTATTACATAACATATCATATATTAATCATACATTTCAGCATTTCTCTAAGCATATGACATTACTATCTCATAGTAAATTAATAATCATACATCATACATAATTATTTGATTGAACCAATTAAGGATGGCTCTGATACCACTGAAGGGTTTTAGCATGTTATAATGTGCAGCGGAAGTTAGGAATTTTAAAAATTTCTTGATAAAGTTCCTTAACATAAAATCCTTATAAGCCAAGATCACCTTAATGGAAGCAATCAAATAATATAATATAAATGCAGAAATAGAAGAATACCTCTAACGCTAATCCAATATGCAGAATTTCCACTAGGTGCCCAAGTGTTCACCCTCCAACGTTGATCAAGTGAAGAGGTGTATCAAATGATATGTCCTTTCATGTGGTGCCATATTTTGACCAAGTCAACATCACATGCTAATCACATGTCCATCACGCCTCACCTCTTGATCTTTCATGATGATGATCCAAGGGCTCCAATGCAAGGCACCATTTACTTGACCCATTATGTCTTCATCCAATGGTGGGATTAAGATCCAATGGTCAATTATGATAGCCATCCTCTAACCCAATCCAATTGGGTTAAACCAACTCTCCATTATGTCTTCATCCAACGGTAGATCAAGATCTAACGGTCTAGATTGAATGATTTATTAAATCTAATCCAATTAGACTCAAACCAAGCCAATTAGGTGCCAACTCTTGGCTAACCCATATTAGAAGATGATCTAATCAAATTAGATCAATTAAGAATCAGATTCGAATCCAATTCGAATCAAGAGCTAAGGGTTTGCAACACCTGCTAGGATGTCTATCTTGCAAACATGATCTAATCCAATTAGACCTTTAATAAGTTTTCTTGTGTGTGACCCATTGGGTTCCATACTTAGCCAGCAACAGGTGTGAGTGCAAGTTGACCCAACTTGATTAGAACTCTTCTAATCGATTTAAGTCCAAACTGCGCGAACCCAAACTTAACAATTAGAATCCTTTCTAATTGGTGATCGAATTAAACTCTTTAATTCGATCAAACCTATAAGACAAGATTGACGTCTAGCAACGTGTCATGTCTATCCGAAAAATATGGAATTTGGTAGAAATACCAAAAATACCCTTCAGTGGCAAGTTACCGTGCAATTCAATCCTTTAATCAAACTGCATCCCGAATATGTATATGAGTATGAATATATGTCAAACTCAATTTTATATTCATATATTTCTCAATCTTCTAATGATAATTCGAATAATGAAATATTAGAAACTCTTTCTAATTTTCATTGTGCTTTGATCAAAGACTTTCTGAATTATCATATGATTAGAATAAATAGGATAAGATCTTCTCTTACTAGAAGTGATTAATTCCTTGTTGACCTACTCATAACCTTCGTACACATTCCACCATATCCAGAAGACCTCGTACATAACTTATTGTCATGAATGAGTGGAAACCAAAATATGGATTTATGTGCACAAGATACTATGGTGATCTCAGGTCAAAGGATCAGTTGCACAACTCCCACTAAGAGAATCATCTTTTGACATGTAAGTAAGACTTCATAAGATTTCTCTTTGTAGGTCAATTCAGTGAACTCATTTCTCTAATGAGCACCTACATCTTTGTATTAGTGTCTCCACACAAGTGATTGTGAGATCAATTACCCTCTGCATCGAGCATACATAAGATGTGCCAGTCTTTCCGGTAAACATTGATCCTCGACTCAATGTACCAATGACTGGAAATATTTAAGATTAGGATTTTAAGATTTTAGGTCTCACTAGTATGATCTCATCATAGCCTCAAAATCATTGTCTTAATCTAAGAGGTTCATCACAAATATAATCAACAGCATATGATGAAACACAATGCCTTTATTTATATTAAATGTCATGTACATGATTTGGAAAATCAAAAGAAAATCCTTCACAATACATATTGCGATTGGCTTGTAGGGCATCTACTCTTTCACTTTCAATGATTAATAATGAGATAAAATTTGTGATAGAAAAGAGATAGTGAATTCTAAATTCTAATTCAGCAAAGTTTCAAGTGAAACGTACTCTTAAGGGCAAAATAGTAATTTTTATTGTTAAGAGTATGTAGCACTACCATGGCATACATTCAAAATTGCTTGAAGTATATTTCATTGATTGTATGGGTGAGTCTAACCTTAAGATGCAGCAAAGTGTAGAATGAGTCGACCCCAACAAAGGTGGAGTCGATCCTGGCATATCATGGAACCATCAGGCACACCTCTGCAAAAATGGCACGGATGAATGATAAGTGCATAATAATTTATAATTTAGTTATCTTTTCATAGCACTTATCAATGTTCTTAAACTGATAAATACATATTTTACCATGAAATTGAATAATCATTGAAATAAATTTAAAATATGGTAAGAAGTAAATAATTCTTTTCTTAAACCAGACTATGAACTTGACTCTCCCTTGGTTGCGATCTTTCATGAAAACTACAGAAAAACATATAAGGAGGAGATTATGTTGACCCGGTTTGGTAACCTAATAGAGTTGTAACCAAGCTAAGGTTATAATTAAATGGATTTTGGTCATGATTAGATTGAAAGTTATAATTAATTATTTTGTATGGGGAAAATGTTTGATTAACCCGTTTTATTAAGACACGATCTTGTTTTTAGTCTTGCTTATTTTATTTGGTCGGGATCGGTCTGAAGCAGTTTAGCAAGAATTAAATTTAAATAACATTGGGCTCGAGAACAAGTTCAAGCAAATCAACGATCATGACCCATCTCAAATCCAAAGCCAATTCCCAACCAATTTCGTACCTACCTTCATGTAAAATTCATAATTTTAAAATTAAAAAAATAATAATAAAATATCCACAGTAATTTGGGGAAAAATTACTGGAATCACTGTTCAAATGAACAGTGTTCCGTGAAAACACTGTTCATATGAACAGTGTTAGGAAAGAAAAAAAAACTCATTCACTGTTCATCTTCGTCCTCCCGCAGAGCATCTCGACCGTCCACCTTCCACTGCGTCTTCCCGGCGATCCCGCGGCCGTCCACCTTCCACGGCGTCCTCCCGTCGATCCCGCGGCCAGTCTCTCTTCCTAGCCGTCCGTGATCAGCCATCCACGGAGCATCCGAAGCCACCGATCCAGCCACCTTCTTCTTCAGCTCTGCCGCATCCACACCAAATCTCCTCCGCAATCATCGTCGATCCAGCCACCAGCTTCCGAATCCCAGAGATGGCGTAGCGACTCTTCCTCCTCCGGATTCCTAGCTCTTAGCATGATCGGCTCGTCCCAGCGTCCTCGGGTGTTCCGCCATCAGCCGCGTGCAGCTAGCGATCATCAATCTCCCAGCGTATCCTCCTCTTCTGTGATCCAATCTCCCCGTAATTCGCCCGGAATGCATCCGTTGGATCCTCCAACCAACCGTCAAGGAAGCCACAGCAGCCTATGAGCCAAACTCTTCCACGTCCGAGCTTCACAGATCACGCCTATTTCCAGCCATCAGCCGCATGCAACAACGCCCATAATCCTGCCTCCGCAAGATCAAAGACTGCAGACCACGCCCTCCTCCTCTCTGGGAATCGACCGCTGGTTTTCAGCAATCTATAAGAGGAAGACGGAAGAGAGGAGAAAGGGAGAGCTCGGTTGAGAAAACAGGGGACCCCCTATTTCGGTGAATAAAAGGAAGGAGAAAGCCATGCGTGGAAGAAGAGAGAAGAGAAATAAAAAAAAAAAAGAGAAAGAGGGGGGGGGGAGGAAAGAGAATGTTTTGTGATATTTTGGGAATGATGGGAGGTGAAGGCTTTCATTTGCAGATAGGAGGTCATCCAGAAGCCATGCTCAGCTAAACATCCAATCTAGGGCTGGATGAAGCGCTAGCAATGTATCAGGGCATTGTAGTTCTTACTCTTTTAATATTTTTGGAGCTTGTTTAAATTCTAATTTTCAATGAAATATTCCTTTATGATATTTAAACTTTGAGCATGCTAGTTACTAATCATGTTTGCTAAAGTAGTCTAAGATGATCCACGCCTAGGAAGATGAGGTGTGCTGCACCCTAGATTAGCATACTTAGGTAGACACTTCATGCTATACCGAAGATGGATCTTCCTAACACTCTTTATATTTTTATTTTAAAAGGCTTGTAGCCAATTTTGCATGCCTCTCCAAAAGATAAAAATTAAGAACACAGTCCCTAATGCAATGCTACGCGGTGGATTCCAAACCCTAGATCCATCTACTTTGATAAATTTCAATTCATACTCATAGATTAATTTAGTTAAATTAAGTTAGCAAATTCTTCTTCGTGATTTATTTTTAAAAGAAAAATAACTTATCTCCAATCCCTATGGACCGACACCCGTAATCACTATCCTACAGGATACGTGCTATTGCGTGGTTTATTTTTGAAATTAAAATAACCGATTAATTTTTGGCGCCGTTGCCGGAGATTGCTAGCATAGTTATTTTTTCTATCATTAAAAAAAATTAATTAATTAAAAAAAATTCAAAAATATATATATATATATCTAAAATAAAATAAAAAAATTATTTTCTATTATTGTTACTTTTTTTATCTCCTTTTTTATCTCCTTTTTCTCTTCTACTAATTTCTTTTTTAAATTTTTCTTTTGGTCTTATTTGATCAAGAATCGAAGAGGAGATCTGGGCTATCAAAAAGGAATACTTTAGAGGTTTGCTTAAAAAAATTTAAATTGCTAGAAAAATTTCCTTTGGTAACCTCTAAACCTTTCTTATTTAAATTAATTATTAGCTTGAAATTTTGTGGTGATTGTTTGATTTTAATTTCAGCAAAATTGTGAATGCAGGCTTGATACACATACACAAATTAATCCGCACATAGTAAGGGCAATCACCCCAATAAGATAAGAGCCGGATTTCATCATCGGACTCTTGCCCAACTTAGGTGAACTCAATCTCACATAGTGTCACTTTAATTAAAACCAATTAGACATTGGCTCCTAGGGACATTCGAGCTCAATAGGACGAAGATCACCGAAAGTTGCACCAATTTCGCTATGTGGCTTAGTTGATATCTAGGCAAGCTTTGTCCCTATAAGGGAGACAGTTTATCTGTTCGAGGCAAGTGGGTTTTAAGTGGGACCTTTGCGAACGCATCGTGACCCCTCCACTTACCTGGGAGCTTACCTGGTCAACTCGGTTCATTAGATCAGATTGGAGGCTTAGGTGCCCTCTTCAAACCAGTTAGGAGCTGTCTAGTGATTTTAGGACAAATACAAGGATTGATGTGTTTTTCTTTTATTGCATGCTTGACTGATCAAGTACTAGTATATGCAAGAGAGTCATTCTAGAGTACGTGACCTATTACCTTTTGACCCTAAAATAGAATGGACCCTTAGAAATATTCGAGCTGAGATCAGAACATTAGAATCATCCCCACCTCCTGAGATGGCTAAAGAACAACCCAAACTCCTAAGGGAGTACTTTACTACCACCATTTACACTTTCCCATCTTGTATTCGATTACCTGAAGTAGCAGCTGTACAATATGAAATAAAATCTAGTGTGATCCAAATGCTCCCATCTTTTTATGGGCTCACCAATGAAGACCCATATAAACAGCTAGATGAATTCTTTGAGATTTGCACCACTGTCAAGATTCAGAACTTTACTGATGATGCTCTAAAACTTAGATTATTTCCCTTCTCCCTTAAAGATAGAGCCAAACAATGGCTGAATTCTTTAGAAGCCAACTCGATTCGTTCTTGGGATCAAATGCAACAAGAATTCCTAAAAAAATATTTTTCCATAGGAAGAACGAACCAGTTTAGACGTGCCATTACAAGCTTCTCCCAAACTGAGGGAGAAGAATTTCATGAAAATTGGAAGAGATTTCGAGACCTAATCCATAAATGCCCTCATCATTAAATACCTAAGTGGCAGCTAGTGCAATGTTTCTATGACGGATTGACTGAACGAAACCGTCAGATGATCGATGCTGCATGCGGGGGGACATTCATGCTTCAAAATGAGCATGAAGCATGGCAATTATTTGAAAATCTAAATAAAAACTCCCTCCACCATGCTTCCTGTTCTCGTCAAGCACCCCTGAGTTCTCAAAGAAAAGGGACTATTTGTGAAATAAGTCATTCTATGGACCTGTCTAGCAAGGTAGATGCATTGTCCCATAAGATTGACCAACTGATGATAGGTGGGCATTACATGAACTCTTCCCAAGCACAAGTGTGTACTATCTGTTCTAGCCCATCCGACCCTATTCATGAGTGCCCTTCAGCGCCCCAATTCTCCAAACTCGTGCAAGAACGCATCAATGCTGCTCAAACACAGCCTAGACCGGGTACTGATCCATTTTTCAATACATATAACCCGGGATGGCGAAATCATCCAAACTTTTCTTGGAAGCAGCAAGCTTCGAACACAGCCCAACCCTATTCCCAAAATTTTCAAAATCCTCAGAATTTTCAAACCCCACAAAATATTCATCCCTACCGTCCCTCGATTCAATTTCAACACACTCCTCCTCCACCCCAAAGAAACACAGCCTTTGAGGAGAAAGTGTTGAACGCCCTTCAAGGTTTGGAAACCATTACACAATTGGTGCACTCTCACACGCAATCCATCGCCAAGCTAGAATCCCAAATGGGGCAACTAGCTAATGCACTGAACAAGCGAGAGGAAGGAAAGCTTCCAAGCCAACCACTAAGTAATCCTAGGGGACAATACATGGCTCGAGAAAATCAATTAAATGCAATTCATCATGAACAAGCCAATGCTTTGACTACCCTAAGGATTGGACGTGTAGTAGACAATAAGATTGGGGAGGACAACAATAAGGAAGGTGAAGAAGAGGATAGAAATGTGTCAAATGAAAATCTAAAATCTTCTTCTTCTTCTTCAGCTAGTCCACCTTCTGCCAAAACTCCCATCCCAAAGGCCCCATTTCCTGAAGCTCTTAATTCATCCTCTCCCTTTGGCAAAAAGGGAACTTCACTAGAGGAAATGATGGAGGTTTTCCAACAAGTGAAAATCAACCTTCTGCTTCTTGATGCTATTAGACAAGTTTCCTCCTATGCCAAATTTCTCAAAGACCTTTGTACACAAAAGCGAAAATCTAGGACACATGTGCCTAAAAAGGTCTTCCTAACTGAGCAAGTGAGTTCTATTCTCCAACACAACACCCCTCCAAAATTCAAAGATCCTGGTGCTCCCACCATCTCCTGTGTCGTAGGAAATAATTTTATTGATCGAGCACTCTTAGATCTAGGGGCAAGTGTCAACCTTTTACCTTATTCAGTTTATGAGAAACTTGGTTTAGGTGAGTTAAAACCAACCTCGGTATCCCTTCAATTGGCTGATCGATCTGTAAAAACACCACGTGGGATGATTGAAGATGTTCTTGTCAAGGTAGACAAATTCTATTTTCCAGTAGATTTCATTGTCCTTGATATGGAACATGAGCCTAATCCTAAGAAACAAATCCCCGTGATCCTTGGGTGGCCCTTTTTAGCAACAGCCAATGCATGCATCAATTGTAGAACAGGGGTAATGAACATATCATTTGGGAACATGAAGGTAAAATTAAATGTGTTCAATGCGGACGACCAACCCGCGAGGAAAGTTGAGTGTTTTATGATAGACAAAATAGATGAACTCATAGAAGGAGATGCCAAAACTATCTCACTGTGTCTGGCTGAAGACAATAAACTTAGCGCTTGTTGGGAGGCAACCCAATTCTCTTAGATTTTTTTTAACATTGAGGACAATGTTAGGTTTAGGTTTGGCGGTATTTATCTTGATTTTTATCCAAAAAAAAATGTGTGTTCATTTTCATAAAATAATAATAAATAAATAATAAAAAAAATTTAATAAAAAAAGTTTTTGTTTTTAAAAACCTAATTTCTATACATGAATGTGAGAATGATAAATACACAAGGTATATAAAATCTAAAAAGCCCAATGACTAGTCGGAAGTAATATAAATTTAAGTTCTTTTTATTAAGTCTCTCTTAGGGAGTTGTAAGCTAATTAATACTTTGGAATTTCACTATACACTGGCCGACCTTTCTAAGGTCTAGGCTCGACAATATGTTGATAGTATAGTAGCAACCTTGGACCCTAATGAATCATACTTATCTAATCCAAAAAAAAAAAAAATCATCAATAAAAATGAATTTAGTCAGGAACATCGAAAAGGGCTACCTATTGTCAAAGGTCAAGTGGGCTTGTGATGAGGACTCCGAGCATAAGTCCGTAGGGGAGTCTTGATGCCCGACACCTTATGCCAACTGGTGTGAGAGTTGTCGACTGACTGCTCGTTACACGGAGAAATCACCACAAGCGTAAAGTGCACAATTTATATATCTTTTATTAAAAAAATTTAAAAAAAAAACTCTGTATTGATCTTGAAAAAGACAATAGTGTGAAAGCCGTCGTTGTAAAAATTCGAGTAAACTGGAATATTACAGATAAAGCCCATGAGGTATTAAAGTAAACATCCACAACTCTCGAAATCCTGCAGATAAGATGATTTTGAATCAGTGAGCAGGTCCTTTCAACCAATCCTTGAAAACTACTAGTATTAGCAATATTTTGGAGATCCGAACCCTTAGCTTGTGTACGGTCCAGATTTTACCGAGCACTCCAGTATAAATGAGTCTTACAACTTCCTAAATGGAAACTTAATAACTTTAACTTAGATAGCATACTAACCTAGAATTTGGGCTGATTTAGTAAATAAAACCATGTGTGCTTTGAAATTTTCATCATTTATGTATCTTAAATTAGATTTTAATAAAAAGAGAGAGTTTTTTTGAAATTCTTAGCTATCAAATTTTAAAAAAAAAGGAGAATTAAAAAAAATAAATAAAAATAAAAATAAAAGTAAATTAAAAAAAATAAAAAAAACAACAACAAATTAATAATAAATGATTCATTTTAATATTGAAGTTTGTGGGTATCTTCACTGGAAATCCTCACGAGACTATAACTCGTCCACTAGGGTAACCTAGGGGTTTAAAGCCTTGTTGCATATGGTAAATGCGATCGCGATGCCTGCGAAAGTGAGTTAGAGCTTTTCATTTTTTATTTTGCTCGAGAACTAGCAAAATATAGATTTGGGGGTGTGATAAGTGCATAATAATTTATAATTTAGTTATCTTTCCATAGCACTTATCAATGTTCTTAAACTGATAAATACATATTTTACCATGAAATTGAATAATCATTGAAATAAATGTAAAATATGGTAAGAAGTAAATAATTCTTTTCTTAAACCAGACTATGAACTTGACTCTCCCTTGGTTGCGATCTTTCATGAAAACTACAGAAAAACATATAAGGAGGAGATTATATTGATCCGGTTTGGTAACCTGATAGAGTTGTAACCAAGCTAAGGTTATAATTAAATGGATTTTGGTCCTGATTAGATTGAAAGTTATAATTAATTATTTTTGTATGGGGAAAATGTTTGATTAACCCGTTTTATTAAGACACGATCTTGTTTTTAGTCTTGCTTATTTTATTTGGTCGGGATCGGTCTGAAGCAGTTTAGCAAGAATTAAATTTAAATAACATTGGGCTCGAGAACAAGTTCAAGCAAATCAACGATCATGACCCATCTCAAATCCAAAGCCAATTCCCAACCAATTTCGTACCTACCTTCGTGTAAAATTCATAATTTTAAAATTAAAAAATAATAATAAAATATCCACAGTAATTTGGGGAAAAATTACTGGAATCACTGTTCATATGAACAGTGTTCCGTGAAAACACTGTTCATATGAACAGTGTTAGGAAAAAAAAAACTCATTCACTGTTCATCTTCTTCCTCCCGCAGAGCATCTCGGCCGTCCACCTTCCACTGCGTCTTCCTGACAATCCCGCGGCCGTCCACTTTCCACGGCGTCCTCCCGTCGATCCCGCGGCCAGTCTCTCTTCCTAGCCGTCCGTGATCAGCCATCCACGGAGCATCCGAAGCCACCGATCCAGCCACCTTCTTCTTTACCTCTCCCGCATCCACACCGAATCTCCTCCGCAATCATCGTCGATCCAGCCACCAGCTTCCGAATCCCAAAGATGGCATAGCGACTCTTCCTCCTCCAGATTCCTAGCTCTTAGCGTGATCAGCTCGTCCCAGCGTCCTCGGGTGTTCTGCCATCAGCCGCGTGCAGCTAGTGATCATCAATCTCCCAGCGTATCCTCCTCTTTCATGATCCAATCTCCCCGTAATTCGCCCGGAATGCATCCGTTGGATCCTCCAGCCAACCGTCAAGGAAGCCGCAGCAGCCTGTGAGCCAAACTCTTCCGCATCCGAGCTTCACAGATCACGCCTATTTCCAGCCATCAGCCGCATGCAACAGCGCCCATAATCCAGCCTCCGCGAGATCAAAGACCGCAGACCACGCCCTCCTCCTCTCTGAGAATCGACCGCTAGGTTTTCAGCGATCTATAAGAGGAAGACGGAAGAGAGGAGAAAGGGAGAGCTCGGTTGAGAAAACAGGGGACCCCCTGTTTCGGTGAATAAAAGTAAGGAGAAAGCCGTGTGTGGAAGAAGAGAGAAGAGAAATAAAAAAAAAAAGAGAAAGAGGGGGGGAGGAAAGAGAATGTTTTGTGATATTTTGGGAATGATGGGAGGTGAAGGCTTTCATTTGTAGATGGGAGGTCATCCAGAAGCCATGCTCAGCTAAACATCCAATCTAGGGCTGGATGAAGCCCTAGCAATGTATCAGGGCATTGTTGATGCCGCACCAATTCTGGAGGAAAACTTCAGTGGGATTTTAAATCAGAACCGAAGGAGAGGGAGAAGAGAAAGAGGAGGAGGAGGAGAAGAGGGAGAAGAGAAGAAGGGAGGAGGGAGAATAGGTGGGAAGAAAATTTCTTAATTCTTCATTAACCCTAATCAACATAAAAGTTCCTTATAAATAGGGCCCAATAAGAACAATTAAAATAAAACCCCTTACACAAAATAGAACCCACAAATAAGCCCTAAAATGCAAATGAGTCCAGAAATAAAATAAACCACAAATAAACTCCTAAATGCAAATAAACCCAGAAATAAAATAAACAAATATGCAAATAAGATGGGGACCTAGCTGATGTCCCCATCAACTCCTTCCGAGTGAGAAAAACTCGACCCCGTCGTCGAGTGTAGATCGGGTCGGCTGTCGTACTGCTCCAGAAGATTCGGGTCAAGGCGCTGCAACTCAGCTCGCGAAATCCACGACACATCTGATTCGGGTCAACCTTTCCACCGAATAAGGTAACATTGGTAGCTTCCTCTTCTGGTAGATATAACCTGCTCATCTAATATATGTTCTATGTGTTCTCTGCGTGCATGAAACTGTGGAGGTGGAGGCTCACTAGCAGGTGCTAGATCAGGGTGATCAACAACAGTGGATGTATCAACAAAAGGGTTAGAAGGAATGAATGTTGATTTCTTGTATGGGACTAAATCTTCAATATTAAATGTCGCACTAATCCCATAGTCGTCAGGAAGATCTACAACATATGCATTCGAACTGATTTTCTTTAGTACTTTGAATGGTCCCGCACTACGAGATTGCAATTTTTTGAACGTCCCCGAAGGGAGTCGTTTGGTCTAATTCTTACCATGACAGAATCGCCTACATTCAATTCTTTATAACGTCTGTGCAAATCAGCAAGGAATTTATATTTTAAGTTATTAGAGTGAATATGTTTGCTGATCTCCTGATGCAATGGATGCAGGTGTGAAGCAAATGATTGTGCAGACTCAGAGACTCTATGTTGATAAGACATGGGAATCAAGTCTATGGGTTGCCTAGGTTTATATCCATGCACCACTTCAAAAGGACTCATGCCTAAGGTCATATTGACCGAACTATTATATGCAAACTCGGCAGTTGGTAACACGAGATCCCAAGTCCTAGCATGCTCACCTACCAGACATCTTAAAAGATTCCCTAGACTTCGGTTGACAACTTCGGTCTGGCCATCAGTTTGGGGATGATAGGCAGAGGAAAATTTTAATTTGGTACCCATCATATGCCAAAGAGTTTTCCAAAAATAGCTCATGAATTTAACATCCCTATCGGACACAATAGATTTTGGGAGGCCATGTAGTCGAACAACGTCGTCAAAATAGAGTTTCGCAATCCTAGAAGCATCGGAAGTCTTAGAACACGAGAGAAAATGAGCCATTTTAGAGAATCGGTCTACCACTACAAAAATGGAATCGTGTTTGGTCGAGGTACGTGGAAGCCCTAACACAAAATCCATGCTAACATCTTGCCACGGACAATCAGGAACAGGTAGTGGAGTGTAAAGCCCAGTCTTCTGTTTACGTTGTTTGACTAGTTGACATGTGCGACACTGAGCGACGATTTTGGCCACGTCTCTCTTGAGACTCGGCCAGAAGAAACGTCTTTCCACCATTTCAATGGTTTTGTCTCTCCCGGAATGCCCAGACAGTCCTCCAGCATGTACTTTATTAGAAACCCAGATCATGCCGCAGAAAATTCAAAAAATTCAGATGCAGCGGAAGAGGCATGCGCGGGATCAACCGTTCATCGCATGAACGTTGTTCAAAAACCGTTCGTAGATAGATAAGGATTAAAAACTTTTAATCTAATTAGAAGATCATATCTTCACCTTGTGCGGGTAGATGATCACCGCAAACTGAAGTTCGTGGTTTAGGATGAAGGTTCGCTTGAAGCCGTTCAAGTACCCGGCCTCTACGGGTATCCACACGAAGCAGAGGACCGATCCAATCGCTCTAATCTCCCCGGGGTGCTAGCTCCCTTGCAGAGATTGGTTTTGATGGCTGATCACCTCCCTTTCTTTCAACTCTTGAATGCTAGAGGGAGGAGGAAGAAGATGAAAGGATCAAGGAAGAAGATCCAAAAGGCTAGATGCAGCCTTTCCTTTCCTTGCGTTGAATCCCAAACGGAGGAGGAAGAAGGAGACCACCATGGACCTTTTTCTTTCTTGCTTGCGGCTGATCCAAGAGGAGAGGAGAAAGGGGGCGTACGGCCACAAGGGGAGAGCTTCTCATATGAATTAGGTCAGCCCCCAAGCCTCCTCTTAAATAGCTTCTAGGGCTCCTATTTGGTTTAGTCCAAATCATGAATCAATTGGGTTCAATCTATGCTAGTCCTAATCCAATTAGAACTTGAATGAACCATGACTCAATTGAACTCTTCAATCCTAATCTAATTAGGAGCCATCTTGATTCATTGGATTAATAATTAATTGGGACTTAAGAAATCCTAATCCAATTAGGACTTGTTTAATTCTAGTCCTAATCCAATTAGGACTCTAATTTGAATTCGAAGTCCTAATCCGATTAGGACTTTAGGAATCCTACTCCAAGTAGGAATCCAAATTTAATTCAAAACTCCTAATCTAATTAGAATTATAGAAATCCTACTCCAAGTAGGAATCCTAGTCCTACTCCTAATAGGATTCCCAGTCCAAGTAGGAATCCCAGTCCAAGTAGGATTCCTGTCCTAATCCAATTATGACTCTATGAATCCTACTCCAAGTAGGACTCCTAGTCCTACTCCAAATAAGATTCCCAGTCTAAGTAGGAATTCCAGTCCAAGTAGGATTTCTAGTCCTAATCCAATTAGGACTCTATGAATCCTACTCCAAGTAGGACTCTTGTTTTAAGTCCAATTAATCAATTCCCTTTGTTCCTTCTGTTAGATGTATGCCCTAGAAGCCAATCTGGCTAACACATTGTTAATTCTAGGGACATAATTTTGTACTTGACTATTTATTATTAAATAAATAAAAGGCATCGTTTCATTCATATTATTTATGTGTCTATGAATCGTCCAAGAAATTAATAAGATGATGATGCATATTCTCAAGAGTTGAAAATTTGAGCCATGTATCATTGGTGATTAATTTCTAAATGCTCCTGATCAATGGATCATCACGAGGACGGTGATCGATCCGATCAGTGCACAGATCACTTTCCTTCTAGATGGACGAGACTTGAGTCCACAGTGTAGGGACACTGAAGTGATAGTGCAGGTGCTTGTTACAGAACAAGGGTACTGAGCGTGACCAAGACAAGAAGTCACTTGGATGTCTATCTACTCGTCAGTGACTTGCTTGATGTTGCAGTAGTATGACTGGTCCTTTGACCTGCAGTGCTTCAGCTACTCACAGTGAGGTTATTGTAGTTTAACTACACGTATACATGGTCTCTAGTCATATGGGTCCTTGTAGTGTAGATTGGCTGCATTAAGTTCACTGTAGGAGTCGGGTATGCATTTACATGGAATCTATCGACCTTGATAGAAGAGGAGTGATCCTATGTGATTTGTTAGACTGAGTTCTAAGACCTTGGCCAGGGCAGTAATAGAAAGTGGGGAAAGAGTTTTCCACTATCGAACTCGAGTCAAATAAATCTTGACATATGACAGACGAAGGGGTTTGACGAGTTATCCATGACCTCCGTCCTGTAGGGATCCACGATAGTAGGACTGTATCACACGATAACTGCACCTAGAGGTTCATCATTCTATTCTGCTAGGTAGCCACTACATGCTGCTAGGTGTCACTGGTGGATGGTGGGACTCATAGGGATTATCTCGATGATCGATAAGCCCTAATGAGTAGAGTTGGAATCGTTCCGACCCATTGAAAGGAGTTTTCAATGATATTGTGATAGAGATCACAATATATCTCACTACCAGTCAGAGTAGAACCTATGGGGTCACACACACTAGAGGCATTGACCGATCCGATGGTTGAATCGTGATTAGGAATCACAAGTAATCAATTCGATTGATAATAAGCTGAAGAAGGAACAAAGAGAATTAATTAATTGGACTTAAAACAAGAGTCCTACTTGGAGTAGGATTCCTAGAGTCCTAATTGGATTAGGACTAGAAATCCTACTTGGACTGAGATTCCTACTTGGACTGGGATTCCTACTTGGACTGGGAATCCTATTTGGAGTAGGACTAGGATTCCTACTTGGAGTAGGATTCCTACAATCCTAATTAGATTAGGAGTTTTGAATTAAATTTGGATTCCTACTTGGAGTAGGATTCCTAGAGTTCTAATCGGATTAGGACTTCGAATTCAAATTAGAGTCCTAATTGGATTAGGACTAGAATTAAACAAATCCTAATTGGATTAGGATTTCTTAAGTCCTAATTAATTATTAATCTAATGAATCAACATGACTCCTAATTGGATTAGGATTGAAGAGTTCAATTGAGTCATGGTTCATTCAAGTTCTAATTGGATTAGGACTAGCATAGATTGAACCCAATTGATTCATGATTTGGACTAAACCAAATAGGAGCCCTAGATGCCTTTATAAGGCTTTGAAAGGAGGTGCCCTAATGATAAGTGAAGCCCTCCTCTCCATCACGTGGCCACCCTCCTCTCCTCTCTTTTCAGCCACCAACAACAAAGGGAAGAAAAGGATCTTGGTGGCCTCCTTCTTCCTCCACCGTTTGGTTCCAACGCAAGGAAGAAAAAGAAGGCTGCAGGGCTTCGTTCCTCTTCTTCTCTTCATCCTTCTTCTTCCTCCTCCCAAGCATAATCAAGGATTGATTGAAAGGAAGGATATCAGCCATCAAAGTTATCTCTGCAAGGGAGCTAGCACCCCGGGGAGATAGAAAGCTTGGATCGGTTTTCTGCTTCGTGTGGATACCCGTAGAGGCCGGGCACTTGAACGGCTTCAAGCGAACCTTCATCCTAAACGACGAACTTCAGTTTGCGGTGATCATCTACCCGCACAAGGTGAAGATCTGATCTTCTAATGTTTTAAAAAGTTTTTAATCCTTATCTATCTACGAACGGTTTTTGAACAACGTTCATGCGATGAACGGTTGATACCGCGCATGCCTCTTCCGCTGCATCTGAATTTTTTTTAAATTTCAGCGGCATGATTGGGATTTTCTAACAGTGGTATCAGAGCCTAGGCTTCGTAGATTAAGGTAAGGATTAATTATTAGTAGGCTTATTAGATCTGAAAATTGAAAGATTATGCATGCTGAAAATTTTCTGCATGCAGATTTTTTCTAGGGTGCTGATTTTTGCATGCTGATTTTTATATGATAAGATGATGATTCTAATTGCATTGTTAATGAGATTACAAAGTTTAGAATCATGATTAGAATGATCAGCAACCTATGTCATGAGATAATCAGTTAGTTTTCAGATCTGAAAATTATAATTGCTGCATGTGGTGATGATCATAAGATTCAAACTCTTTTGGCATCAAATGTAATGACCTGCGATGTGATCTGTGATGTCATGTAATTTTTCAGATACTTGCATGCATCTTATTTGATGTTTTGAGAGGCCTGCGTGCCTCCTAAAAGAAGATGTAATTTATTATTATTTTTATTTTATATCTGATTGTATTTCTGTGATGTGATGTACGTCAACGATCAAGTTGAAGACAAGGCATGAGATGAACAGGGGTCTAAGCGGTTGATGGCGATTGGATCAAGAGTTGGTCGAGGATCGAATCAAGGAGGCTTGGAACCAATTCAAGAGTTGAAGACCAGTTGATCGATTGACGTGCATGTGCTTGTAATACGACCTAACTAGAATCCATGATCATCACCTATTTAAAGTTTAGCTTTAATTATTGCTGCGATTATAACTGCCTGCAATGTGCCGTTTGCATGTGATGTGAATGAGAGTCGGGTAGATAGGTTTACATGTGATGTAGCAAACCCAATTGAGACCTAAATTAAAACCTCCTCAATCAAGTCGAGAGTGAACCGACATGAGCAAGTCATATTAGATTAATTGATCTTATTGGTGTCTAGGAAAGCATGAAAGGTGGTTACTTAATTAGGACCTTACTCTCTGAGTGAGGGGAGCCTCCCACCTGCTTACCTGGCCAATTGTTCGATTATCTCTTATGAAGAGCTCAAGTTGCAAACACTAAGACCTGATTAACCAATATTAAGTCCATAGGTCTTCCACTGTAGTAGAGCTGCTAAGGTCTTTCTGATGTTGATTTGTCTCGGCTGGATACAGTGGTCAAGTTGCATCGGAGGGCTGGACCTCTCTATAGACATGAGATGTTGTAGGGTAAAGGTGGGGTTGGGCACCAATAACTGTTAGGTGAGGACCCAATGACGACTTTATTCCTACGGTTATACGGTGGGTCTGACTTAACTAAGAAATGGGACCAATAACTGTTAGGTGAGGTTTTCATGGCTTAGAGACCAAGTTACACTGCAACATGCTTGAGAAGCATTGTACAAGAGTTGTACATTCATCAATCTATGTGTCACCAATAACTGTTAGGTGAGGTGGCATGTAAATCGGTTGGACCGCAGTACCCACTAGAAAGCCTAGTCGTGTGGGATTTCCATTTTCCTACCAGGGGAGTGTGAGAAATTCGAGAAAATAGTGGGAGTTACATTTGTTCTAAAAGACCTTAGAACAGATTAGGATCAAGTACAAAAGTCTAACTAGAATCTTTACTCTCTGAGGATTATAAAGTCAGCTTCTAGACTCTTAACTCATATCCTATAGAACAACCGTTTGACCAAACCCAATTATAAAGATTGGCTATGCAAATTTTAAAAAAAAAAAAATCGTTTTGAATTATGAGAAATTCGGGTATATGCTAGACCATGGAATCCCCGTGCTACCAATCCGTCCGATCACTGATCAGCGTAAGACGCTTGTTAAGTGGATGAACAATGACAATAAAGTTAGGTGCTGCACAATGGCATCCATGTCCAATGAATTACAATGCTAGCATGAGAACATGAGACTGCCAGGGACATATTAAATCATCTACAAGAGTTGTATGATGATCAGAGTCGCGCCGCATGTTTTGAAGTGTCCAAGAGGCTCTTTAAGACAAAGATGCGTGAGGGGCAGTCTGTCCACGATCATGGTTTGACCATGATAAAGGACTTGAAGAAGCTTGAGAAGCTCGGCATGACCATGCATAAGGAATTGCAAACAGATTTGATCCCACAATCCCTTCTAGCTTCATATGAAAAGTTTATAGTAAATTACCATATGAACAAGATTGTATGCACCAAAATAGAATTGTTGAATAAATTGGTTACTAACTTAGGGACCTTGAAGAAGTTCAAGAGGCATCGTTTTCGCTGTCAAGTTAGTTTACTTTCAAGAGAGAGTCTATTTGGAAGAAGAAGAAGCCTGCGAAGAAGCAGAAGACTAAGAAAACACCAAGTTAGAAAGTTCCAAGAAAAAGGCCAATTGCAAGGAAAAGTGTTTCCATTGCATAATGGACGGCCATGGGAAGAGGAACTGTCCTACATACATGGAAAGCATAAAGAACATGAAGGGTGACAGACCTTCAGAAGGTTTGTCAGATATGCTCAGGATACTTAGGGACTGTTATCTATTGCTAGCAGAAATTTGATTTCTGTATTTTATTCAGCACAGAAAGATTTTTATTTATTTGAAAATTAAATTGATTCAAAATGGTTTTATGATTGACAGTCTCTATCACATACATATAGATGTATCTGTGAATATATCTGAGCAAACAGTGAATACCATAGGATCTAATAGATCCAAAAATGAGATAAATCTAAAGTATTTATGGCACCTCAGGCTTGGCCATATAGGAGAAGACAAAATAAACAAATTGGAGAAACATGAGCTTTTGGGCTCATTGACTTTCGAGTCATATTTGATTTGTGAATTCTGCCTTCAAGGAAAGATGGCCAAGTTATCCTTTGTAGGACACAGGGAGGTCCACTGAAATACTTATCCTAGTACACACTGATGTGTGTAGCCCATTCGATGTGCAGGCTAGAGGTTATAATTTTTTACTTCATTTCACCGATGATTACTCACGGTATGGATATGTGTATGAGACACAAATATGAAACTTTTGAAAGGTTCAAAAAGCTTAGATATGAAGTAGAAAAATAAGCAAAAAAACTCATTAAGGTTCTTCGATCAGATCGAGGAAGTGAATACTTTAATGGAGAGTTCCGTGATTATCTCAAGGAGAATGGTATAGTTTCATAATGGACTCCTCCTGGTACACCTCAGCTCAATAGAGTGTCAGAGAGGAGGAATCGGACTCTATTGATATGGTCCAGTCCATGATGAGCTTCACTGATTTACCCTTATTTCTTTAGATGGATGCCCTATTTTCAGCTATTTACTTGTTGAATAGAGTTCTCTCTAAATCCGTTCCTACCACACCGTATGAGATATGCCATGGTAAGAAACCAAGTCTTGGTCATCTCAAGATTTGGGGATGTCCGGCCCACGTCAAAAGACTACAGGCGGACAAACTAGAGGCTAGGACCATAAGTGCTCGTTTTATAGGATATCCTAAAGAGTCATTAGGATACAATTTTTACGTCTCAGAGGAGCACAATGTGTTTGTGAGCCGTCATGCCATCTTCTTGGAAAACCAGTTTATCCTTGATAGAGGTAGTGGGAGGAAAATTGAGCTTGAAGAGAAAGTCTCTGAGAAGCAACGAGTCATGGATCCTATCGAACCCATTCATACAGAGCCAGTACACGATGTCCCTCAACCACCTCGCAGATCTAGTAGGGTCTCCCATCCTCCCGATAGATACTTAGGTATGCTAGAAGAGGATACCGAGGAAATATTCCTAGTGGGAGATAGGGATCACACGCAGGATCCCAAAACCTACGACGAGGCGATATCTGATATCGATTCCGAGAAATGGTTGGAAGCTATGAAGTCAGAGTTAGACTCCATGCATTCCAACCAAGTCTGGACCTTAGTAGATCCACCAGAAGGTATTGTACCTATTGGATGCAAATAGATCTACAAAAGGAAGATAGGTTCGGATGGAGAGGTAGAGACCTATAAAGCAAGGCTTGTGGCGAAAGGGTATAGTCAGCACGAGGGCATTGACTATCAGGAGACCTTTTCATCTGTAGCCATGCTAAAATCCATCCAAACATTGCTTGCCATTGCAGCATTTCATGATTATGAAATCTGGCAGA
The DNA here is from genome assembly GCF_051530095.1 of Phoenix dactylifera. Classification (NCBI taxonomy): domain Eukaryota; kingdom Viridiplantae; phylum Streptophyta; class Magnoliopsida; order Arecales; family Arecaceae; genus Phoenix; species Phoenix dactylifera. The sequence goes on from NC_143195.1 coordinate 17,330,070, forward strand.
TGAATGTGAAAACAGCTTTCCTGAATGGATATCTTGATGAAGACATCTATATGGAACAGCCTTTGGGTTTCACTTCCAGTGATGGAGATCACAAGGTCTGCAAGCTGCAAAGGTCCATCTACGGACTAAAGCAAGCATCTCGGAGTTGGAACACTCGTTTCGATGACGCAATCAAAACGTTTGATTTCATCAAAAACGAAGAGGAACCATGTGTTTACAAAAGGGTTAGTGGGAGTGCTGTTGTATTTCTCGTACTGTACGTGGACGACATCCTCCTGATAGGGAATGATATTCCCATGCTAACCTTGGTCAAGGTCTGGTTGTCAAAAAAGTTCTCCATGAAAGACATTGGGAAGCATCCTATATTTTGGAAATAAAGGTCTATAGAGATATATCTAAAAGGATGCTTGGCCTATCACAGAAGATGTACATAGAGAAAGTGCTGAAAAGATTCAGCATGGAAAACTCTAAAAGGGGTCTCTTACCCCTAAGGAATGAAATTAATCTCTCCAAGAAGATGTGCCCCAACACATCTGAAGAGATTCAACGCATGAGCAAGATCCCCTATGCATCCGTAATAGGGAGCCTCATGTATGCCATGCTATGTACATGACTTGATATAGTACATGCAGTGAATGTCACGAGCATATGTCAATCAAATCCAGGCAAAAAGCACTGGATAGCTGTGAAGAATAGTCTTAAGTACTTGAGAAGAACTAAGGACATGTTCTTGGTCTTTGGGAGAAGATCAGAGTTGAAGGTAGAAGGATGCACACATATTGATGATAGAAAGTCTACATCAGAATATGTGCAATGGTGGTTCAGTAAATTGGAAGAGTTCCAACCAACCGATCATTATAGATTCTACCTTAGAAGCTGAATGTTAAGCCGTATCTAAGGGTGCAGTAAAAACCTTCTGGTTAAAAGTTCATTGCAGAGTTAGGTGTAATGTCATTAGATGCCATAACACTTTACTGCGATAACATTGGCTCCATAGCACTAGCTATGGAGCCAAGGTCTCATCAGAAGTCCAAGCACATAGAGCGGCGCTTCCACCTCATACGCGACTATGTTGAGAAGAAATATGTAGAGGTGCAGAGAGTAGACTCCGCGGATAACGTGGCAGACCCGTTCACTAAGCAGCTAAGTCAGCAAAAGACTGAAGCCCACCTTAAGAAGATGGGGCTTAGATATATGACTGATTGGCTTTAGTGCAAGTGGGAGATTGTTAGATGTATGCCCTAGAAGCCAATCTGGCTGACACATTGTTAATTCTAGGGACATAATTTTGTACTTGACTATTTATTATTAAATAAATAAAAGGCATCGTTTCATTCATATTATTTATGTGTCTATGAATCGTCCAAGAAATTAATAAGATGATGATGCATATTCTCAAGAGTTGAGAATTTGAGCCATGTATCATTGGTGATTAATTTCTAAATGCTCCTGATCAATGGATCATCACGAGGACGGTGATCGATCCGATCAGTGCACAGATCACTTTCCTTCTGGATGGACGAGACTTGAGTCCACAGTGTAGGGACACTGAAGTGATAGTGCAGGTGCTTGTTACAGAACAAGGGTACTGAGCGTGACCAAGACAAGAAGTCACTTGGATGTCTATCCACTCGTCAGTGACTTGCTTGATGTTGCAGTAGTATGACTGGTCCTTTGACCTGCGGTGCTTCAGCTACTCACAGTGAGGTTATTGTAGTTTGACTACACGTATGCATGGTCTCTAGTCATATGGGTCCTTGTAGTGTAGATTGGCTGCATTAAGTTCACTGTAGGAGTAGGGTATGCATTTATATGGAATCTATCGACCTTGATAGAAGAGGAGTGATCCTATGTGATTTGTTAGACTGAGTTCTAAGACCTTGGCCAGGGCAGTAATAGAAAGTGGAGAAAGAGTTTTCCACCATCGAACTCGAGTCAAATAAATCTTGACATATGACAGACGAAGGGGTTTGACGAGTTATCCATGACCTCCGTCCTGTAGGGATCCATGATGGTAGGACTGTATCACACGATAACTGCTCCTAGAGGTTCATCATTCTATTCTGCTGGGTAGCCACTACATGCTGCTAGGTGTCACTGGTGGATGGTGGGACTCATAGGGATTATCTCGATGATCGATAAGCCCTAATGAGTAGAGTTGGAATCGTTCCGACCCATTGAAAGGAGTTTTCAATGATATTGTGATAGAGATCACAATATATCTCACTACCAGTCAGAGTAGAACCTATGGGGTCACACACACTAGAGGCATTGACCGATCCGATGGTTGAATCGTGATTAGGAATCACAAGTAATCAATTCGATTGATAATAAGCTGAAGAAGGAACAAAGAGAATTAATTAATTGGACTTAAAACAAGAGTCCTACTTGGAGTAGGATTCCTAGAGTCCTAATTGGATTAGGACTAGGAATCCTACTTGGACTGAGATTCCTACTTGGACTGGGATTCCTACTTGGACTGGAAATCCTATTTGGAGTAGGACTAGGATTCCTACTTGGAGTAGGATTCCTACAATCCTAATTAGATTAGGAGTTTTGAATTAAATTTGGATTCCTACTTGGAGTAGGATTCCTAGAGTTCTAATCGGATTAGGACTTCGAATTCAAATTAGAGTCCTAATTGGATGAGGACTAGAATTAAACAAGTCCTAATTGGATTAGGATTTCTTAAGTCCTAATTAATTATTAATCTAATGAATCAACATGACTCCTAATTGGATTAGGATTGAAGAGTTCAATTGAGTCATGGTTCATTCAAGTTCTAATTGGATTAGGACTAGCATAGATTGAACCCAATTGATTCATGATTTGGACTAAACCAAATAGGAGCCATAGATGCCTTTATAAGGCTTTGAAAGGAGGTGCCCTAATGATAAGTGAAGCCCTCCTCCTCTCCATCACGTGGCCACCCTCCTCTCCTCTCTTTTCAGCCACCAACAACAAAGAAAAGAAAAGGATCTTGGTGGCCTCCTTCTTCCTCCACCGTTTGGTTCCAACGCAAGGAAGAAAAAGAAGGCTGCAGGGCTTCGTTCCTCTTCTTCTCTTCATCCTTCTTCTTCCTCCTCCCAAGCACAATCAAGGATTGATTGAAAGGGAGGATATCAGCCATCAAAGTTATCTCTGCAAGGGAGCTAGCACTCCGGGGAGATAGAAAGCTTGGATCGGTTTTCTGCTTCGTGTGGATACCCGTAGAGGCCGGGCACTTGAACGGCTTCAAGCGAACCTTCATCCTAAACCACGAACTTCAGTTTGCGGTGATCATCTACCCGCACAAGGTGAAGATCTGATCTTCTAATGTTTTAAAAAGTTTTTAATCTTTATCTATCTACGAACGGTTTTTGAACAACGTTCATGCGATGAACGGTTGATCCCGCGCATGCCTCTTCCGCTGTATCTGAATTTTTTTTAAATTTCAGCGGCATGATCGGGGTTTTCTAACACCTTCTTCAACTTATTATCAATCAAATTGATTACTTGTGATTCCTAATCACGATTCAACCATCGGATCGGTCATTGCTTCTAGTGTGTGTGACCCCATAGGTTCTACTCTGACTGGTAGTGAGATATATTATGATCTCTATCACAATATCATTGAAAACTCCTTTCAATGGATTGGAACGATTCCAACTCTACTCTTTAGGGTTTATCGATCATCGAGATAATCCCTGTGAGTCCCACCATCCACCAGTGACACCTAGCAGCATGTAGTGGCTACCCAGTAGAATAGAATGATGAACCTCTAGGTGCAGTTATCGTGTGATACAGTCCTACTATCGTGGATCCCTACAGGACGGAGGTCATGGATAACTCGTCAAACCCCTTCGTCTGTCATATGTCAAGATTTATTTGACTCGAGTTCGATAGTGGAAAACTCTTTCTCCACTTTATATTACTGCCCTGGCCAAGGTCTTAGAACTCAGTCTAACAAATCACATAGGATCACTCCTCTTCTATCAAGGTCGATAGATTCCATGTAAGTGCATACCCTACTCCTACAGTGAACTTACTGCAGCCAATCTACACTACAAGGACCCATATAACTAGAGACCATGTATACGTGTAGTCAAACTACAATAACCTTACTGTAAGTAGCTGAAGCACCATAGGTCAAAGAACCAGTCACACTACTGCAACATCAAGCAAGTCACTGACGAGTGGATAGACATCCAAGTGACTTCTTGTGTTGGTCACGCTCAGTACCCTTGTTCTCTAACAAGCACCTGCACTATTACTTCAGTGTCCCCACACTGTGGACTCGAGTCTCGTCCATCCATAAGGAAAGTAATATGTGCACTGATCTTATCGGATCGATCACCGTCCTCGTGATGATCCATCGATCAGGAGCGTTCAGAAATTAATCACTAATGATACATGGCTCAAATTCTCAACTCTTGAGAATATGCATCATCATCTTATTAATTCCTTAGACGATTCATAGACACAATAATAATATGAATGAAAAAGATGCCTTTTATTTATTCAATAATAATAAAGTCAAGTACAAATTATGTCCTAGAATTAATAATGTGTCAGCCAAAATTGGCTTCTAGGGCATACATCTAACAATCTCCCACTTGCACTAAAGCCAATCAGTCATATATCTAAGCCCCATCTTCTCAAGGTGGGCTTCAGTCTTTTGCTGACTTAGCTGCTTAGTGAACGGGTCTGCCACGTTATCCGCGGAGTCTACTCTCTGCACCTCTACATATTTCTTCTCAACATAGTCGCGTATGAGGTGGAAGCGCCGCTCTATGTGCTTGGACTTCTGATGAGACCTTGGCTCCATAGCTACTGCTATGGTGCCAATGTTATCGCAGTAAAGTGTTATGGCATCTAATGATATTACACCTAACTCTGCAATGAAGTTTTAACCAGAAGGTTTCCACTGCACCCTTAGATACGGCTTAACATTCAGCTTCTAAGGTAGAATCTATAATGATCGGTTGTTTGGAACTCTTCCAATTTATTGAACCACCATTGCACATATTCTGATGTACTTTCTATCATCAATATGTGTGCATCCTTCTACCTTCAACTCTGATCTTCTCCCAAAGACCAAAAACATGTCCTTAGTTCTTCTCAAGTACTTAAGACTGTTCTTCACAGCTATCCAGTGCTTTTTGCCTGGATCTGATTGACATATGCTCGTGACATTCACAGCATGTACTATATCAAGTTATGTACATAGCATGGCATACATGAGGCTCCCTATTGCTGATGCATAGGGGATCTTGCTTATGCGTTGAATCTCTTCAGATGTGTTGGGGCACATCTTCTTGGAGAGATTAATTCCATGCCTTAGGGGTAAGAGACCCCTTTTAGAGTTTTCCATGCTGAACCTTTTCAGCACTTCCTCTATGTACATCTTCTGTGATAGGCCAAGCATCCTTTTAGATCTATCTCTATAGACCTTTTATTTCCAAAATATAGGATGCTTTCCCAAGGTCTTTCATGGAGAATCTTTTTGACAACCTGACCTTGACCGAGGTTAGCATGGGAATATCATTTCCTATCAGGAGGATGTCGTCCACGTATAGTACGAGAAATACAACAGCACTTCCACTAACCCTTTTGTAAACACATGGTTCCTCTTCGTTTTTGCTGAAATCAAACGTTTTGATTGCGTCATCGAAACGAGTGTTCCAACTCCGAGATGCTTGCTTTAGTCCATAGATGGACCTTTGCAGCTTGCAGACCTTGTGATCTCCATCACTGGAAGTGAAACCCAAAGGCTGTTCCATATAGATGTCTTCATCAAGATATCCATTCAGGAAAGCTGTTTTCACATCCATCTGCCAGATTTCATAATCATGAAATGCTGCAATGGCAAGCAATGTTCGGATGGATTTTGGCATGGCTACAGGTGAAAAGGTCTCCTGATAGTCAATGCCCTCGTGCTGACTATACCCTTTCGCCACAAGCCTTGCTTTATAGGTCTCTACCTCTCCATCCGAACCTATCTTCCTTTTGTAGATCCATTTGCATCCAATAGGTACAATACCTTCTGGTGGAACTACTAAGGTCCAGACTTGGTTGGAATGCATGGAGTCTAACTCTGACTTCATGGCTTCCAGCCATTTCTCGGAATCGATATCAGATATCGCCTCGTCGTAGGTTTTGGGATCTTGTGTATGATCCCTATCTCCCACTAGGAACATTTCCTCGGTATCCTCTTCTAGTATACCTAAGTATCTATCGGGAGGATGGGAGACCCTACTAGAACTACGAGGTGGTCGAGGGACATCATGTACTGGCTCTGTATGAATGGGTTCGATAGGATCCATGACTCGTTGCTTTTCAGAGACTTTCTCTTCAAGCTCAATTTTCCTCCCACTGCCTCTATGAAGAATAAACTGGTTTTTCCAAGAAGATAGCGTGACGGCTCACAAACACATTGTGATCCTCTGAGACGTAAATATTGTATCCTAATGATTCTTTAGGATATCCTATAACACGAGCACTTATGGTCCAAGCCTCTAACTTGTCTGCCTGTAGTCTCTTGACGTGGGCCGAACATCCCCAAATCTTGGTTTCTTACCATGCCATATCTTATATGGTGCGGTAGGAATGGACTTTAGAGAGAACTCTATTCAACAAGTACATAGCTGAAAATAGGGCATCTATCTAAAGAAACAAGGGTAAATCAGTGAAGCTCATCATGGACTGGATGTTGGAATTTGTATCCTAAATGTCAATCGTTAGCATATTGATGATTGAATTTTGTAAATGAATTGACAAATTAATAAAGTGTTATTTGACATTATTCATCATTTCATCTTCAAATGAACTCTTATATGATGAAGTCCTTAGGACTTATGTTATGATAAAGGAGGATTTATCTTTGAGTCCTTAAACTTGTTTGCGACGAAATGATATGTTGTTACTAGGACGACAACATTATCGAGATTAGGTCGTTGTGTGACATATACGTTGGTTGTCCTCTTAACCAAGGAGTGTGGAGACACTGGTATGCCACACAAGTGAAGTGTAGAAGTACATTTCACTAAACGTGACCAATTCCGGAACGCTCTACTGTCGAGAGATGTTCCGAGTGGATATGGGTATAAGTTTGGCCCTCTGACCTGAGACCGCAACCTGTGACTAGCAAGCAACTCACTGTACTTTGGTACCGGACTACCTGAATTTCTAATTCAGTGACGGAAGGTCACTGGGTGCAGTCAAGTACTTGCGTAGTCAGTTGTGAGTCAAGATGGAATTGAACCCTCCTGAAAACAGGAGATAATGTCTTGTGATTAATTTAGCAAAATCTTGGCCAGAGTAATCCCAGTGAGGAGTCACGGGATATCTAAAGTTAATCACATAATGGATGTACTAATTATAGGGTTGACAGTGAGCTCTAAGTCATCCTGGCATTAGGAGTCAAAGGGATTGAATTATATAGTAAACATAGTTCAGGGTTCCAGAATATTTGCTTCGCATATATTCGACCTATCCGGACGTCGGGTACCATTGCTAGATGGTCACATCGATTAGTGTAGAAAATTGTTCCTATACTACCGGCTTAGGTTCGAACCTATGAGGTCACACGCATAGAAGATTCCTGATTGATCAAGAAAGCTGGTGAATGATTAAGAATCATTCAGGGGTAATTTGGTCAATTTGATTGGCAAATTATCTTATAAAATAATTAAAGTAATTATTGAAGGATTAATTAGTAATTAAATTACTAATAAACTCAATTTGATTGAGTAATTGTGCTAAGGATGAGCCAAATTGAATTGGATTCAAGTTTGGGCTCAATCAGGGTTTTGACCTGATTGGATTAGGTCAGAACCAAAAAGAACTTAAGCTGTTCAAATTAATTTTAAATTAATTTGTCCTTAATTGGGGATTGACCTAATTGAATTAGGTCCAACACAAAGTAATAATTCAATTTGATTGAGTTTGCATGAGCCAAAATTGAATTGGATTCAATTTGAGCTCAATCAGGGTCTGACCTGATTAGATTGGGTTCAACCAAATTGCTTTGTTTTAATTCGGGTTTGACCAAATTTGATTAGGTGTAATCCAAGGGGATTAGGCTCAGATGATGTGGCAATTATTGGTGACATGGAATTGGATTTCATGAATTTTAAATAAACCAAAATTATTGCATGGCACATGGACCCATTGCTTGACACATGGCGACATTGTTTGTTATTTGAATTTAAATTCAAACATTAAGCAATGTGTTAAATGATTTTAATCACTCAAACCATCAGCCAAGGTGGCGTCTGAATTTTTGAATGGATTAAATTCGAATTTCAAGAGGTGATTTCGAAATTATGAAGTGTTTTACCTTGCCGCATGGATTTCAAATTCCTTCCCTCTTGCACATGTGTTTAAAATTTGAATTTAAATCAGATTTGGTTGAGATCTGATTTGGGTTGTTCCTATTCCTTTGCATGTGCCAACTAAAAGAGGTTTTCTGAAAATAAATTTCAAATTTTGAATGAAAATTCGGAGGCCATTAAAAGGGGTCAAACATGGGCACCAAAAACACATCCATTGCAGCCTTCTTCCTCACCCGCCTCCTCCTCCTCTTCTTCTCCATTTTAGATAGGGTTTTCAGGGTGAATATCTAGAAGATTCAAGATCAGATCTGAGTCCTCTACTTCTCTTACAAACCTCATCTCTATCTGCTTCAAGACGATTGATCAAGAGTTGATTGAATCCCGGCGGGCAGATTTCAGCTTTCAAGTGTTCTGCAGCTGCTAGCACTGTTGCGGAAGAAGATCCTTCAGGACTTCGCGCGTACTTCTCGTAGAGGCCATTCGTGTGCGTGGCTGCGAAGTCAAGAATCAGATTCACAACTTTCATCCATCATAAAAGGTATTAATCTAGCATTAATCATTTATTATGGTGTCAAGGTCTAGGTCCAATTCCCCGAGGTTTTACCCTCTTTTGGGGCTCCTCATGGAGATATCTCCAGAATCCATTCAATGGATATTCGGAGATTAATTGGAATAGAGTTCTTAAGTTTCAGATCTGATAGTTAATCATGCATAAAAGTTTTAGCGTAATTGTTTAAACGATTCCGGCATAATCCTATGTGTTCTTAAGGTGCTGATTTCTAGATTTGATCTTGTAAGCATGCATGAATTAAATTATTTGATTCGGTTTTTCTGCTGTGTTTTAAAACTTAAAAAGAACTACGTATGGCTTGATTCCCCTTATGATGGGGTACGTAGGCAACCCGATCAGGTTCAACCATGGTTTTCAAAAAAAAAAAAAAAAAAATTCAGCATTCTAAACACCGAAGAACCTAGGATTCACTTTCAGTGGTATCAAAGCCAGGTTTATGTTTAAACTTTTATATTTTAATTCTTGCAATTAAATCTGAAATCATTAACATGTTTAGATTAGATCTAAAGTGCTTTTTATGATTGATTTAATTGCTGATTATGCATGATTAAGTAGATCTGAAATTTTGGATGCATATGATGCATGTTTGTGTTAGGATTAGTAACATGAATAAATCTGAAATCATAATATTGTTTAGATTAGATCTAAATAAAGTTTATGATTCATATGATCTTTGATTTTAATGAACAAATCAGATCTGAAAATAAAAGTAAAAAAATAAATACATAAGATGTATGTTGTTTGTATTAATTCATGTTGTTATGTATATGTGATGCATGAACATAAAACATAATGACTTAAACATGAATTAAATCTGATTACATGTGATTAATTACAAAAACTCAGATCTGAAAATGTGTTTTAAGAACTGAAAGATTGTAATTAATATGTAATTAAAAAGAAATATGCAATGATCAAAACTTTCATAAGTCTAAACTTAATTGAGAATTAAGTGTTATAAAATAGAATTGTAACTCAATTAATTGACATTGCATAATTCTTTGGGCATATGGGTTAGCTTGAATCAAGTTCTTAGGATTGGGTTAGACCTAAGGTTAGAATCAAATATGGTCTAATTAGAGTTAATTGATCAAATCTAATTAAGTAGTAACTAGATTAGGTCAAGAAAACTCTAGGTTAAATACAATAGTTGTAGATTGATCAATTCCATGTCTTTGATTAGACCAAGATGGAACTTGATTTAGGCTCAGAGGTGTAGCCCGAGTCATTTGAGTAATCAAATCGAAATTGATTAACTAGTCGGTGTCTAAGGTAAGTTTGGCAGTTTTGACCGGTGGTTTTTAATTGGGAGCTACTCGCACTGATTCGTCTTTGTCGAGTTAATGGCATATCCCTTCCACCGATCTCACTTACCTGGCCGACATGGTCAATCACATTTTGATTGGATCACTTAATGATTCGAGTTAGCCCATGCCTTAAGGAAAATCAGTATGACTGATTTAGGTGTCTCCTTAACCGGTTTGAGTCTAATCTGATTTGGTGAAGTCAGTGGGAGAAATTAGACTAACCGGATCTTCTCATCTATCCTAATTATGAAATCCTCTAAAATTATTAGGTCCTTAAAATGAAATGGTTATGGAGATAACTAGGTCATAGCCTCCCATTAAGTTGGGTGATAATGGGTCCAATGTTTTGATAATTATTGGAGGCGCCACACGCCTGGTACTTATCAAGCATTGGAATTGTCATTCAATATATGATGAGTTAAGTGTACCTTCAATAGGCGGTCAGGTGAGCCGAGCCACACTCGGGCTTGGTCGTCTATTAGTTGATTAGACTTAACCCTATCATTTAATGGTTGGACCTGACTAGGGTATTCGGTGGAGGCGCCACACGCCTGCCGGAAAACCTAGGGCAAAATCATCACTAGAAGTTGCTTGGTGAAGCAATTGGTTAAGAACCTACCAATAGGTGCATATGGGTTGGCCGAGCCACACTCGGGCCTATATGGGATCTATTGGGTTCTAGTGCCCACTAAAGAATTAGGAGTAATTTTTCGAATTAGAGGTAGAGGCTACCAATTTGTATAAAATAGTGGGAATATCTTTAGACTAAAGTCCAAGTCTACTGTGTTTAGTCAATTCATATACTAATAGCCAAATTTTCTTTTTATGCAGAAATGGCCACTAATTTATCACTTCGCTCATTGTTGGACAATGACAAGTTGACTGGTCCAAATTTCAATAATTGGCATAGGAAACTAAAAATAGTGCTAGAGCATGAGAGGATCCTTTATGTGATAACGGATCAAGCACCTGAGCAGCCCGCTGCTAATGCATCAAGATCGGCCAGAGACACTTATCAGAAGTGGCTCAGTGACCGGATCACTATTCGATGCATCATGTTGGCAGCAGTGAGTGATGAGTTTAGTAGGCGTTTTGAGAATACGTAGCCGGAAGATATCATTCAAGTGTTGAATGAATCATTCGGCGTTCCTGACGACGTTGAGAGGCACAAAACTAGTTGTGCCATCTTCAACGCCCGAATGAAAGATGGGACCTCGGTAACTGATCATGTACTGTACATGATTGAGTTGATCGAGCGTCTAAGCTCTCTTGGCTTTCCCCTTCATGATCAATTGGGGAAGGATGCCATACTAAACTCATTGCCTGGATCATACCGTCCTTTTCTCACTCATTTTCGTATGATGAAACTTGTAGTGAATTATCACCAATTGTTGGGGTTACTACAGACGTTTGAGAATGATCACCAACTTCTTAAGAAGACGGTGAATTTAGTGGGAGGTTCATCCAAGGGTCGCTCCTTTAAGAAAGGGAAAAAGAAAAATAAAATCCAAAAGAAACAGGTGCACCATGCTCAGCCTAGTCAGAAAAAGAATAAAAAGGCTGATCAGAGCAAGGCGGAGTGCTTCTTCTGCAAGAAGCAAGGACATTGGAAGAGGAACTGTCCTCTTTACATTGCATCCCTCGATCCGAACTGGCCTAAGAAAAGTGGGCAATCAGTTACCAATCAAGGTACTTATATGATAACACCTTGCAATTTTTCTATTTGTGATAATTCGACCTGGGTATTGGATACCGGTAGTCCTTTTAATATTTGCAATTCGATGCAGGGCCTACAAGTTAGTAAGAGGTTTGAAGAAGGAGAAAGGTTCCTGAATGTTGGAGATGGAAGACCAGTTCCAGTTTTAGCTTTAGGAATTCTTAAACTTGAATTCAGCTCTCATGTAAATGTCCTTAGTGATTGTCACTATTGTCCAAGTTTTTTATTGAATATCATTTCTGTAGGCCTTTTGGCCAAAAATGGTTATGAAATATCAATAAAAAAGGATTATTGCAATGTCATTTGGATGGTGTTGTTGTAATGAATGGAATTCTGAGTAATGGCATTTACATTTTGTCACAGCCTGTTCATGTAATGTATAAATCCAATAAGCGCCCTAGAATAGATAATGTCACGGATGTCTACCTTTGGCATCATAGGCTAGGTCATATTAACAAGAATAGGATGAACAGGTTAAGTAAAGAGGAAATCCTTGATGTTAATGATTGTGAATCATTGACAACCTGTGAATCATGTCTTCTTGGTAAAATGACCAAATCACCTTTTACCGGAAAAGGTGAACGAGCCAGTGATTTATTGACCCTTGTACATTCTGATGTATGTGGGCCAATGAGCACAGATGCTAGAGGTGGGTATTCATATTTTATTACGTTTACAGACGACCTTTCTAGGTATGGTTATGTCTATTTAATGAGACATAAATCTGAATCATTTGAAATGTTCAAATTATATCGTAATGAAGTAGAAAAACAAACTGGAAAGAGTATTAAAACTCTTCGATCAGATCGAGGAGGTGAATACCTCTCCAGTGAATTTTTGACATATCTAGGAGAAAATGGGATTCTCTCCCAATGGACTCCTCCTGGTACACCACAATATAATGGTGTGTCAGAAAGAAGAAATCGAACTCTGTTAGACATGGTTCGATCCATGACGGAGTTTGCTAATCTGCCCATATCCTTTTGGGGATATGCTCTTGAGTCAGCCTGCTATATTCTAAATAAGGTTCCAAGTAAGTCTGTAAATAAAACACCACATGAGATGTGGACTGGACGTAAGCCGATGCTCTCTCACCTTAGGATTTGGGGGTGTCCAGCGTACGTCAAACGTTTGAAGACAGACAAACTTGAACCCAAGTCTGACTAATGTTTCTTTGTTGGTTACCCTAAAGAAACTAAAGGATATTACTTCTACTTTGCTGAAGAACAAAAGTTGTTCGTAAGCAATAGAGCAATTTTCTTAGAAAAGGAATTTCTTGGTGAAGGAACAAATAGCTCTAATGTTGAGCTTAGAGAAGTTCAACATGTAGAAGATCCGACACCATCTACTGAACCAGTTGAGTCGGATTTGATTAGATCAGATCCAGAACCCATATTAGATGCACCATTAAGGCGATCGGGTAGAGTACCACGTCAGCCGGACAGATACTACGGTTTCTTGGTCCGGGATGGGGATCCTATCGAACTTGATGAAAACGATGAGGATCCGATCACATATATGGATGCAATGCAGAGGTATGACTCTGATAAATGGCTTGGAGCCATGCAATCCAAAATGGAATCCATGAAGGTCAATGATGTTTGGACATTAGTTGACCCACCCGAAGGAATTAAATCCATAGGGTGTAAGTGGATATTCAAAAGAAAACGGGGCGCAGACGGAAAGGTAGAGACCTATAAAGCCCGTCTGGTTGCCAAGGGTTATCGTCAACGTTATGGTATTGACTATGACGAGACGTTTTCTCCTGTGGCAATGCTCAAGTCCATTCGGATTGTGCTTGCGATAGCAGCACATTTAGACTATGAAATCTGGCAAATGGATGTAAAGACCGCATTTTTAAATGAAGATTTAGAAGAGGAAGTGTATATGATACAACCTGAAGGTTTTACATCTGCAGATGAGTCTAAAGTGTGCAAGCTTCAAAAATCCATTTATGGATTAAAGCAAGCTTCACGGAGTTGGAATATACGTTTTGATAAGTTAATCAAAACATATGGCTTCATTAAGAATGAAGAGGAACCTTGCATTTATAAATGGGCAAATGGTTCAGCTATTATATTCCTTATTTTGTATGTGGATGACATTCTTTTAATCGGGAATGACATTCCTGCATTACAAGGAATAAAGGTTTGGCTATCATCTCAATTTGCCATGAAGGATTTGGGAGAAGCATCTTACATCCTAGGGATGAAGATCTATAGAGATAGATCTAGAAGATTGCTTGGATTATCAATCCACATACATTGATACTATACTGAAGAGGTTCAGTATGATTAATTCCAAGAAAGGCTATCTTCCGATGGGCCATGGAATTAACCTCTCTAAAAGGGATTGTCCGACAACCCCTCAAGAAAGAGAGAGTATAGATAGAATTCCATATGCTTCGGCAGTGGGATCTATAATGTATGCCATGACATGTACTAGACCAGACGTGGCATACTCACTAGGAGTAGTGAGCAGATACCAGTCTGATCCAGGTAGCAACCACTGGAAGGTTGTAAAAACCATCCTTAAGTATTTGAGAAATACTAAAGATCAGTGGCTTGTCTATGGTGATTCTGACTTAAAACTTGAGGGATATACTGATTCAAGTTTTCAGTCAGATCAAGATGATAGCAAGAGCGTGTCAGGATATATCTTCACTCTTAAGGGTGGGGCCATCTGCTGGAAGAGTTCCAAGCAGCATACAGTGGCAGATTCTACATGTGAAGCAGAATATATCGCAGCATCTGATGCCGCCAAGGAAGCTGTATGGTTGCGGAAGTTCATCACCGAGCTTGGAGTGACACCCTCCATTGATGGTCCAGTGCCTGTATTTTGTGACAATACTAGGGCCATAGCTCAAGCAAGAGAACCCAAAGCACATCAGCGGACCAAGCATATTCTACGTCGCTACCACCTGGTTCGAGAGATCATCGATCGAGGTGATATTGATCTTCAGAAGATTGACACAAAAGAAAATCTAGCAGACCCATTTACCAAAGTCCTCGGCATCAAAGAGTTCGACGAACACAAGTCGAAGATGGGTATTAGATACTGTGCCGATTGGCATTAGGCTAAGTGGGAGTTGTTGGAATTTATCCTAAATGTCAATCGTCAACATATTGATGATTGAATTTTGTAAATGAATTGACAAATTAATAAAGTGTTATTTGGCATTATTCATCATTTCATCTTCAAATGAACTCTTATATGATGAAGTCCTTAGGCCTTATGTTATGATAAAGGAGGATTTATCTTTGAGTCCTTAAACTTGTTTGCGACGAAATGATATGTTGTTACTAGGATGACAACATTATCGAGATTAGGTCGTTGTGTGACATATACGTTGGTTGTCCTCTTAACCAAGGAGTGTGGAGACACTGGTATGCCACACAAGTGAAGTGTAGAAGTACATTTCACTAAACGTGACCAATTCCGGAATGCTCTACTGTCGAGAGATGTTCCGAGTGGATATGGGTATAAGTTTGGCCCTCTGACCTGAGACCGCAACCTGTGACTAGCAAGCAACTCACTGTACTTTGGTACCGGACTACCTGAATTTCTAATTCAGTGACGGAAGGTCACTAGGTGCAGCCAAGTACTTGCGTAGTCAGTTGTGAGTCAAGATGGAATTGACCCCTCCTGAAAACAGGAGATAATGTCTTGTGATTAATTTAGCAAAATCTTGGCCAGGGTAATCCCAGTGAGGAGTCACGGGATATCTAAAGTTAATCACATAATGGATGTACTAATTATAGGGTTGACAGTGAGCTCTAAGTCATCCTGGCATTAGGAGTCAAAGGGATTGAATTATACAGTAACCATAGTTTAGGGTTCCAGAATATTTGCTTCGCATATATTCGACCTATCCGGACGTCGGGTACCATTGCTAGATGGTCACATCGATTAGTGTAGAAAATTGTTCCTATACTACCGGCTTAGGTTCGAACCTATGAGGTCACACGCATAGAAGATTCCTGATTGATCAAGAAAGCTGGTGAATGATTAAGAATCATTCAGGGATAATTTGGTCAATTTGATTGGCAAATTATCTTATAAAATAATTAAAGTAATTATTGAAGGATTAATTAGTAATTAAATTACTAATAAACTCAATTTGATTGAGTAATTGTGCTAAGGATGAGCCAAATTGAATTGGATTCAAGTTTGGGCTCAATCAGGGTTTTGACCTGATTGGATTAGGTCAGAACCAAAAAGGACTTAAGCTGATCAAATTAGTTTTAAATTAATTTGTTCTTAATTGGGGATTGACCTAATTGAATTAGGTCCAACATAAAGTAATAATTCAATTTGATTGAGTTTGCATGAGCCAAAATTGAATTGGATTCAATTTGAGCTCAATCAGGGTCTGACCTGATTAGATTGGGTTCAACCAAATTGCTTTGTTTTAATTCGGGTTTGACCAAATTTGATTAGGTGCAACCCAAGGGGATTAGGCTCAGATGATGTGGCAATTATTGGTGACATGGAATTGGATTTCATAAATTTTAAATAAACCAAAATTATTGCATGGCACATGGACCCATTGCTTGACACATGGCGACATTGTTTGTTATTTGAATTTAAATTCAAACATTAAGCAATGTGTTAAATGATTTTAATCACTCAAACCATCAGCCAAGGTGGCGTCTGAGTTTTTGAATGGATTAAATTCGAATTTCAAGAGGTGATTTCGAAATTATGAAGTATTTTACCTTGCCGCATGGATTTCAAATTCCTTCCCTCTTGCACATGTGTTTAAAATTTGAATTTAAATCAGATTTGGTTGAGATCTGATTTGGGTTGTTCCTATTCAATTGCATGTGCCAACTAAAAGAGGTTTTCTGAAAATAAATTTCGAATTTTGAATGAAAATTCGGAGGCCATTAAAAGGGGTCAAACATGGGCACCAAAAATACATCCATTGCAGCCTTCTTCCTCACCCGCCTCCTCCTCCTCTTCTTCTCCATTTTAGATAGGGTTTTCAGGGTGAATATTTAGAAGATTCAATATCAGATCTGAGTCCTCTACTTTCCTTACAAACCTCATCTCTATCTGCTTCAAGACGATTGATCAAGAGTTGATTGAATCCCGGCGGGCAGATTTCAGCTTTCAAGTGTTCTGCAGCTGCTAGCACTGTTGCGGAAGAAGATCCTTCAGGACTTCGCGCGTACTTCTCGTAGAGGCCATTCGTGTGCGTGGCTGCGAAGTCAAGAATCAGATTCACAACTTTTATCCATCATAAAAGGTATTAATCTAGCATTAATCATTTATTATGGTGTAAAGGTCTAGGTCCAATTCCCCGAAGTTTTATCCTCTTTTGGGGCTCCTCACGGAGATATCTCCAGAATCCATTCGATGGATATTCGGAGATTAATTGGAATAGAGTTCTTAAGTTTCAGATCTGATAGTTAATCATGCATAAGAGTTTTAGCATAATTGTTTAAATGATTCCGGCATAATCCTATGTGTTCTTAAGGTGCTGATTTCTAGATTTGATCTTGTAAGCATGCATGAATTAAATTGTTTGATTCGGTTTTTCCGCTGCGTTTTAAAACATAAAAAGAACTACGTATGGCTTGATTCTCCTTATGAAGGGGTACGTAGGCAACTTGATCAGGTTCAGCCATGGTTTTCAAAAAAAAAAAAAAATTCAGCATGCTAAACACCGAAGAACCTAGGATTCACTTTCACTGGACCATATCAATAGAGTCCGATTCCTCCTCTCTGACACTCCATTGAGCTGAGGTGTACCAGGAGGAGTCCATTATCAAACTATACCATTCTCCTTGAGATAATCACGAAACTCTCCATTAAGGTATTCACTTCCTCGATCTGATCGAAGAACCTTAATGTATTTTTTGTGCTTATTTTTCTACTTCATACCTAAGCTTTTTTGAACCTTTCAAAAGTTTCATATTTGTGTCTCATACACATATCCATACCGTGAGTAATCATCGGTAAAATGAAGTAAAAATTACAACCCCTAGCCTGCACATCGAATGGGCCACACACATCAGTGTGAACTAGGGTAAGTATTTCAGTGGACCTCCCTGTGTCCTACAAAGGATAATTTGGCCATCTTTTCTTGAAGGCAGAATTCACAAATCAAATATGACTTGGAAGTCAATGAGCCCAAAAGCTCATGTTTCTCCAATTTGTTTATTCTGTCTTCTCCTATATGGCCAAGCCTGAGGTGCCATAAATACTTTAGATTTATCTCATTAGATCCTATGGTATTCACTGTTTGCTCAGATATATTCACAGATACATCCATATGTATGTGATAGAGACTGTCAATCTTAAAACCATGTTGAATCAATTTAATTTTCAAATAAATAAAAATCTTTCTGTGCTAAATAAAATGCAGAAATCAAATTTCTGCTAGCAATAGGTAACAGTCCCTAAGTATTCTGAGCATATCTGACAAACCTTCTGAAGGTCTGTCACCCTTCATGTTCTTTATGCTTCCCATGTATGTAGGACAGTTCCTCTTCCAATGGCCGTCCATAATGCAATGGAAACATTTTTTCTTGCAATTGGCCTTTTTCTTGGAACTTCCTTACTTGGTGTTTTCTTAGTATTCTGCTTCTTCGCAGGTTTCTTCTTCTTCCAAATAGACTCTCTCTTGAAAGTAGAAACCAACTTGACAGCAAAAACGATGCCCCTTGAACTTCTTCAAGGTCCCTAAGTTAGTTACCAATTTATTTAACAATTCTATTTTAGTGCATACAACCTTGTTCATATGGTAGTTTACTATAAACTATTCATATGAAGCTGGAAGGGATTGCGGGATCAAATCCGTTTGCAATTCCTTGTGCATGGTTATGCCAAGCTTCTCAAGCTTCTCTAAGTCCTTTATCATGGTCAAACCATGATCATGGACAGACTGTCCATCGCGCATCTTTTGCCTTGAAGAGCCTCTTGGACACTTCAAAACATGCTGCGCGACTCTGATCGCCATACAACTCTTGCAGGTGATTTAATATGTTCCTGGCAGTCTTCATATTCTCATGCTGGCAATGTAATTCATTGGGCATGGATGCCATTGTGCAGCACCTAACCTTATTGTCATTGTTCGTCCACTTTAGCATGCATCTTACGCTGATCAGTGATCGGACAGATTGGTAACATGGGGATTCCATGGTCTAGCACATACCCTAATTTCATAATTCAAAATTATTTTTGAAATTTGCTGAGCCAGTCTTTATAATTGGGTTTGGTCAAACGGTTGTTCTATAGGATATGAGTTAAGAGTCTATAAGCTAACTTTATAATCCTCAGAGAGTAAAGATTCTAGTTAGACTTTTGTACTTGATCCTAATCTGTTCTAAGGTCTTTTAGAACAAATGTAACTCCCACTATTTTCTCGAATTCCTCACACTCCCCTGGTAGGAAAATGGAAATCCCACACGACTAGGGTTTCTAGTGGGTACTGCGGTCCCACCGATTTACATGCCACCTCACCTAACAGTTATTGGTGACACATAGATTGATGAATGTACAACTCTTGTACAATGCTTCTCAAGCATGTTGCAGTGCAACTTAGTCTCTAAGCCATGAAAACCTCACCTAACAGTTATTGGTCCCATTTCTTAGTTAAGTCAGACCCACCGTATAACCGTAGAAATAAAGTTGTCATTGGGACCTCACCTAACAGTTATTGGT
The DNA here is from genome assembly GCF_051530095.1 of Phoenix dactylifera. Lineage (NCBI taxonomy): Eukaryota > Viridiplantae > Streptophyta > Magnoliopsida > Arecales > Arecaceae > Phoenix > Phoenix dactylifera. Next base: position 17,349,651 of record NC_143195.1, read on the forward strand.
GCCCAACCCCACCTTTATCCTACAACATCTCATGTCTATAGAGAGGTCCAGCCCTCCGATGCAACTTGACCACTGTATCCAGCCGAGACAAATCAACATCAGAAAGGCTTTAGCAGCTCTACTACAGTGGAAGACCTATTGACTTAATATTGGTTAATCAGGTCTTAGTGTTTGCAACCTTGAGCTTTTCATAAGAGGTAATCGAACAATTGGCCAGGTAAGCAGGTGGGAGGCTCCCCTTACTCAGAGAGTAAGGTCCTAATTAAGTAACCACCTTTCATGCTTTCCTAGACACCAATTGGATCAATTAATCTAATATGACTTGCTCATGTTGGTTCACTCTCGACATGATTGAGGAGGTTTTAAGTTAGGTCTCAATTGGGTTTGCTACATCACATGTAAACCTATCTACCCGACTCTCATTCACATCACATGCAAACGGCACATTGCAGGCAGTTATAATCGCAGCAATAATTAAAGCTAAGCTTTAAATAGGTGATGATCATGGATTTTAGTTAGGTCGCATTACAAGCACATGCACGTCAATCGATCAACTAGTCTTCAACTCTTGAATTGGTTCCAAGCCTCCTTGATTCGATCCTTGATCAACTCTTGATCCAATCGCCATCAACCGCTTAGATCACCTGTTCATCTCATGCCTTGTCTTCAACTTGATCGTTGACGTACATCACATCACAGAAATACAACCAGATGTAAAATAAAAATAATAATAAATTACATCTCCTTTTAGGAGGCACGTAGGCCTCTCAAAACATCAAATAAGATGCATGCAAGCATCTGAAAAATTACATGACATCACAGATTATATCGCAGGTCATTACATTTGATACCAAAAGGATTTGAATCCTATGATCATCACCATATGCAACAATTATAATTTTCAGATCTGAGAATTAATTGATTATATTATGACATAGGTTGCTGATCATGCTAATCATGATTCTAAACTTTGTAATCCCATTAACAATGCCAATAGAATCATCTTTTTATCACATAAAACTCAGCATGTAAAAATCAGCACCCTAGAAAAAATCTGCATGCAGAAAATTTTTAGCATGCATGATCATTAAATTTTTAGATCTATTAAGCCTATTAATAATTAATCTTACCTTAATCTACGAAGCCCTGGCTCTGATACCACTGTTAGAAACCCCGATCATACCGCAGAAAATTCAAAAAATTCAGATGCAGCGGAAGAGGCATGCGCGGGATCAACCGTTCATCGCATGAACGTTGTTCAAAAACCGTTCGTAGATAGATAAGGATTAAAAACTTTTAATCTAATTAGAAGATCAGATCTTCACCTTGTGCGGGTAGATGATCACCACAAACTGAAGTTCGTGGTTTAGGATGAAGGTTCGCTTGAAGCCGTTCAAGTGCCCGGCCTCTACAGATATCCACACGAAGCAGAGGACCGATCCAATCGCTCTAATCTCCCCGGGGTGCTAGCTCCCTTGCAGAGATTGGTTTTGATGTCTGATCACCTCCCTTTCTTTCAACTCTTGAATGCTAGAGGGAGGAGGAAGAAGATGAAAGGATCAAGGAAGAAGATCCAAAAGGCTAGATGCAGCCTTTCCTTTCCTTGCGTTGAATCCCAAACGGAGGAGGAAGAAGGAGACCACCATGGATCATTTTCTTTCTTGCTTGCGGCTGATCCAAGAGGAGAGGAGAACGGGGGGCGTACGGCCACAAGGGGAGAGCTTCTCATATGAATTAGGTCAGCCCCCAAGCCTCCTCTTACATAGCATCTAGGGCTCCTATTTGGTTTAGTCCAAATCATGAATCAATTGGGTTCAATCTATGCTAGTCCTAATCCAATTAGAACTTGAATAAACCATGACTCAATTGAACTCTTCAATCCTAATCTAATTAGGAGCCATCTTGATTCATTGGATTAATAATTAATTGGGACTTAAGAAATCCTAATCCAATTAGGACTTGTTTAATTCTAGTCCTAATCCAATTAGGACTCTAATTTGAATTCGAAGTCCTAATCCGATTAGGACTCTAGGAATCCTACTCCAAGTAGGAATCCAAATTTAATTCAAAACTCCTAATCTAATTAGAATTATAGGAATCCTACTCCAAGTAGGAATCCTAGTCCTACTCCTAATAGGATTTCCAGTCCAAGTAGGAATCCCAACCCAAGTAGGATTTCTGTCCTAATCCAATTAGGACTCTATGAATCCTACTCCAAGTAGGACTCCTAGTCCTACTCCAAATAGGATTCTCAGTCCAAGTAGGAATCCCAGTCCAAGTAGGATTTCTAGTCCTAATCCAATTAGGACTCTATGAATCCTACTCCAAGTAGGACTCTTGTTTTAAGTCCAATTAATCAATTCCCTTTGTTCCTTCTTCAACTTATTATCAATCAAATTGATTACTTGTGATTCCTAATCACGATTCAACCATCGGATCGGTCATTACTTCTAGTGTGTGTGACCCCATAGGTTCTACTCTGACTGGTAGTGAGATATATTATGATCTCTATCACAATATCATTGAAAACTCTTTTCAATGGATTGGAACGATTCCAACTCTACTCTTTAGGGTTTATCGATCATCGAGATAATCCCTGTGAGTCCCACCATCCACCAGTGACACCTAGCAGCATGTAGTGGCTACCCAGTAGAATAGAATGATGAACCTCTAGGTGCAGTTATCGTGTGATACAGTCCTACTATCGTGGATCCCTACAGGACGGAGGTCATGGATAACTCGTCAAACCCCTTCGTCTGTCATATGTCAAGATTTATTCGACTCGAGTTCGATAGTGAAAAACTCTTTCTCCACTTTATATTACTGTCCTGGCCAAGGTCTTAGAACTCAGTCTGACAAATCACATAGGATCACTTCTCTTCTATCAAGGTCGATAGATTCCATGTAAGTGCATACCCTACTCCTACAGTGAACTTACTGCAGCCAATCTACACTACAAGGACCCATATAACTAGAGACCATGTATACGTGTAGTCAAACTACAATAACCTTACTGTGAGTAGCTGAAGCACCGTAGGTCAAAGGACCAGTCACACTACTGCAACATCAAGCAAGTCACTGACGAGTGGATAGACATCCAAGTGACTTCTTGTGTTGGTCACGCTCAGTATCCTTGTTCTCTAACAAGCACCTGCACTATTACTTCAGTGTCTCCACACCGTGGACTCGAGTCTCGTCCATCCATAAGGAAAGTAATGTGTGCACTGATCTTATCGGATCGATCACCGTCCTCGTGATAATCCATCGATCAGGAGCGTTCAGAAATTAATCACTAATGATACATGGCTCAAATTCTCAACTCTTGAGAATATGCATCATCATCTTATTAATTCCTTGGACGATTCATAGACACAATAATAATATGAATGAAAAAGATGCCTTTCATTTATTCAATAATAATAAAGTCAAGTACAAATTATGTCCTAGAATTAATAATGTGTCAGCCAAAATTGGCTTCTAGGGCATACATCTAACATACTTCCCATACTAGAAAATCTCTCAAAGAAGTTCGAGGAATACACAATCGGTCGGAGCGAAAGAGATAATCATCTTGTAAAAAGAAATCATCGTGCTCTCTCTCTACTCCATCTCGTAAGGTCAGGTATACATCACTAAAATCGGGACAGGTGGTATATTGTTCCCTGATCCTTTCAAAACCAATTACTTCAGTGCTCATCACGGATAGGAGGAAGATCCGTCGACTGAGCGCATCAGTAGCCTTGTTCTCAACTCCAGCTTTATGTTTCAGCACAAAAGTATAGGCTTGCAGAAACTCAATCCATCGGCCGTGTCGAAGGTTTAGTTTCTTTTGAGAATTGAGATACTTTAAAGCCTCATGGTCTGAATACAGGACAAATTCTTGCGGTAGCAAATAGTGTCGCCAATGTCGCAAAGTTTGCACTACCGCATAGAATTCCTTATCATAGGTGGAATAACGCAACCTGCTGTCACTTAACTTTTCGCTAAAGAACGCGACAGGGTGACCTTCTTGGCTTAACACGCCACCTATGCCAACGCCAGAGGCATCACATGCGACCTCGAATACCTTAGTGAAATCGGGGAGGCGCAAGACAGGTGCTTCGGTCATCCTATGCTTAATATCTTTAAATGCTTGGGATGCCGACTTAGTCCAGATAAAGTCTCCTTTCTTCATGCAATCTGTAATGGGAGACATTATCGAACTAAAATTTCTAATGAAGTGACGATAGAAAGTAGCCAAACCATGAAAACTACGTACTTCTGCTAGGGTCTTGGGCTCAGGCCATTCGACTATCGTGCTTACTTTTTCTGGATCAGCGGAGACACCCTTGGAAGACACTATGAACCCTAAGAAAGTGACGTGATCAGTCAGGAAAGCACACTTCTTAGGGTTTGCAAAGAAGCTTTCGTTCCGCAGGACATCACAAACTTGCCTCAAGTGTGAGAGATGGAGCTCTTGAGTTTGACTATAGATGAGGATGTCATCAAAATATACAACGACAAACTTATTCAAGAAAGGTCGAAAGATCTGTGTCATCACCCTCATAAAAGTACTTGGAGCATTTGTTAACCCGAAAGGCATTACTAACCATTCGTAGAGTCCATCTTTGGTTTTGAATGCGGTTTTCCATTCATCCCCAGGACGAATCCGAATCTGGTGGTACCCACTCTTTAGGTCGATCTTGGAAAAAACTGTAGCACCAGACATATAGTCTAAAAGGTCGTCCAGCCTCAGAATGGGAAAACGATACTTAACCGTGATTTTATTGATAGCACGGCTATCGATGCACATCCTCCAAGAGCCATCTTTTTTGAGAGTGAGGAGTGCAGGTACAGCACAGGGACTCAGACTCTCACGAATATATCCTCGAGTGAAGAGTTCGTCAACTTGATGTTTCAGTTCAGTATGCTCGTTTGGGTTGAGTCTATGATGGGGAAGATTTGGCAATGACGCTCCAGGAATGAGATCAATTACGTGCTGGATATCACGCATCGGTGGAAGTGCAGCTGGAAGATCATTTGGAAAAACAGAGTGAAACTCTTCCAACAGGAGAACTACGGCGGCCGGATGTTCGGTATTTTTCTCCACATTGATAACTCTAGCCACAAGGGCGAACACAGGTGAGTGGCTTTCGATATCTTTCATTACCTCTTTCGAAGTAATAATGTGAAGTGACTCGTCTTTTCGTGGTGTAGCACCCTTCTTCTCAGGGCCGGGCTCTCTAGGAGGCAATGAATTCAGTATAATTTTCCGACCCTGGAACATAAAACTACACGAATTTGACCGACCATGAAGTGTGACGTCCCTATCGTATAACCAAGGTCTTCCTAGAATGACTTGACCTACGTCCATCGGAAGGCAGTCGCACCAAATCTCGTCTTTATAAGATAGGAATTGAATCGGGACAAGGCATCTTTCCGATACCGAAATGGACGCCTTATCTACCCAGGCTACTTTATATGGATTAGGATGAGGGGTAGATTTCAGGCCAAGGCGAGAAACAACTCCAGATGCAATGGCGTTGATGCAACTCCCGCTATCAAATAAGATTTTGCATGTTTTACCATTGATCTTAATAAGTGTGTAAAATAGGGAGGTTCTACGCCAGTCTTGTTCGGTCTTTGTTTGGGCTAGCGTACACCTAACCACCTGAAGCCTAGGGTTTTGGTCATTCCGATCAGTGGGCTCATATTTGGATGTAGGCTGGGCAAACTCTAACCCGGTCTGGTCGTCTCCAAAGTCTTCTACAAAATCCTCGATGTTTGGTTCATAGACTTCTTCGACACATTCAATCTCCTGGGTTCCTGCTTCCAGTTCAGTCATTAAATAAGTCTTGGCATTACATTGGGACGCGATATGGCCAAACTTTTGGCACCTGAAACACTGAGTTTGGTTTCGTGAGGGCGGGTTGGGCCCTAATATGCCTTTCTTTTATCAGTTGACGTACTTTGCGCAGGCATCGGAAACGTCTTAGTCGGTGTTTGGCTAGAATCGGGCTGGGTAGGATGGTTGGAGAGTGGTCTGGGTTGCGGGAGATAGCTTTGATTAGGTCGGGCTCCTGGGGGTAAGAATCGAGAGTCGGTACGTCTCACTACAGGGACTCGTAAAAAACTATCCACATCTTGAGCCAACTGGTACGCCTGGCCAAGGGTGGTGATCTTTCAGAGGATCAATTCTTTCTGGATCTCCTCGCGGAGTCCTGCCCGAAATCTAGAAAGAGTAACAGTCTCCTCTTCGATTACACCACACCTCATGTGAAACTCCTCAAATCGTGCAATGTAATCAGCAATAGTTGAAGTTCCTTGAGTCAGTTTCTGCCACCTATCCATAAGGCGTTGTTGGTAAGAGAATGGCAGATACTTCTCATTCAGTTTTTCTTTTATATCCTCCCAGGTGGTGATACGTGGAAGCCTCTGGGTCTCACGCCGATGTTCAACGTTATGCCAGTACCAGTGAGCTTGCCCAATAAGCTTCATTTTGGCAAACCGTACTTTTCTATCATCAGTCATATCGTACCACTCAAAGTAATTATCCATGGCTGCTCTCCAATCAAGGTACATGCTCGGCTCTAATTGACCAGCAAATGTGGGGGCTTCTACTCGCATAGTACGAAGTAGTCGCTCGTCAAGATCGCGCTGGTGATCAGGATGAAGTTGGTTCCTAGGGGGATGGGGAAAAGCTACAGGTGATGTGGTCAAACCAAACTCGGGATAAGCTGCGATTGGGGTTGATGGTTCCGGAGTCCTAGGGTGTTGCACTAGAGCATGGATCTCACATTTGAATTCGTCTTGATCAGCTCGTATTGCAGCTAATTGTTCCAAAATATCTTGTATAACTCTGGGGTCCATGGTGGATAAAGGGGTCTGAGAGTCAGTGAGGAGGTACTCTCTACCACTACGGGTGGGCATACAGGAACTACTCTAGTTGGTGATATGATATGCAATGCTACTAATGAACCCTAACTGACCAAATGTGATGCAAGACAACCTACTAATGCAACCTACTATGAATTTGGAAATCAGCAAATTTTCACAAAAGTAACTTAAAATTAAATGTTACTAATTTGTTCTTTGGTTATTTCAGAATTAAAGTAGAAAATTAGTCACTATAAGAAGTCAGGTTGCAAACACGTTTTACAGTCATTCAAAGTCCAAAAGTAATCTGATCTATGGATGTTGAGGCTGTCCTGTCGCTAAGGTGTGCTAATTTAATATTTAGATTTAATTGGTAGGTAGGACGGGTGTGGTGATAAATGTTCTAGGTTTTGCAGTTTGACAAGAAAATAAGTTTCAAAATAGGATTGTTATGCAAGAGAACTAGAACATAATTAGATAAACAAGCCCAAAAGAAAAAAGAACCTGTTACCTGTGGCGAATGCAGTCAACCAGAATGGTGCGCTCAAGGTCTGGGGCGATGATCAGGAGCGAAGTGCAGCTAATGGGCTTGAAAAGGAAGGAGGGAGGGGTGATGTGGCCCCTGGAGAAGAAAAGGCCCGTTGAAAGGGGCTCTGCAGTGGCTCGTGAGAGAGAGTTGGGACAGGCTCCTGCTGCGTGGGCCTGGGGTCGGTCCGTGTTGACTTTAGAAGGTGGGTGGGAGGCACGTGGATGGTACTCGGCGAGGGAAGGAAGCAACCGACGGGAGAAGAGCTTGGCTGACGGGCGCCCGGCCACGGAACCGGCGGCGGTCTTCCAGCGGCGGGTGCGGTGGTGGATGGTGGAGGGAGGTGGTGTGCGGCCTGTGGAGTCGGCCGATGGTGAGGAAAATGGCAAGGGTGTACGAAGAGGCGGACAAAGGGAGGGAAAATGGGAGTGGGGCGGTGGCTGGGCGGATGAGATGGCAGAGAGAGGGCTGCCGCGAGAGATGAGCAGCAGCAGAACTCGGCGAGGCGGCGGAAGTAGGGGTGGCACGACAGCGGTGCGGAGGGCGGTATGCTCGGTGAAGCTGCGATAAACGGCGAGGCGGCAGAAGGGGGTGTGGCACGACGGCGGTGCGGAGGGGCGGCGGGCCTTGTTCGGTGGAAGGCGATGGCTGCGGCGACTAGGTTGGAGCGGCGCATCACGGGCGGCGGCGAAGGAGGCGGTGGAAACCCTAGGGTTTCCTTTTCGGCAGAACAGAGGTTATTTTTTTTTTTTTTTGGGGAACACGTGCAGGTCACGTGATCCGACTTTTTTTTTTTTTTTGAACCTTAACGGGTTTGGGTTATCGGGTTCGGGTTTCGAATGGGACCCGCTCCGATAACTGTGAAACTCAGCACGTGCAGATCACGTGCGAATTTTTTTTTTTTCAACCTGTTGGATGTGGACCCGGGCTATCGGATTTTGGGGTAACGAGTTTAGAACTTACCCGTTACCACTCGTCTTCAACCTCCCGAACCTCCCGACCGAAATGGGAGGATGACCCGGGCTGCTCGGCGGCCGTTGCAGAGCGACCGAGGGGACCGGCGGCGCAGCCAATAGCCACGGGGCTCTGATCGGCGGCGGCTGCAGACGGGAAGGAAGACACAGCGGCGATTGCGGCCGGAACGGAGGGTGGACCGGCGGCTGCAGGCGGGGCGGCCAACGCAGTGGTGGCTACGGGTTCGAGGGACAAAGCTGCAAAGAGGGCGGTGACGCTCTTCTTCTTTCCGGCGGCGGGAACCACTCATGGCCCTTCGACACGTTCCGGCGTCCGTGGTCGAGGTACGGCGTAGTACTCGTGCGGCCACAGAAATCTGGGAATCCGGCGACGCTCAGCCATACACCAGCTGACGGTGGTTGCAGGTGGTGGGGCAGCAGCGATGATGCAGGAGCACGAGCCTAAATCATAATGGATGTACGTCGAGTTTGGATTCTTGCTTGGGAGTGCCCGAAAACACATTGGGTTCGTAATTTCTAGCATTTAATTGGATTGAGTCTATTTTATTTTGGTCACATTGAGTCCTTTTATTTTGGGTTTATTTGAGTTCTTATTTTGGGTTTGCAATTTGCTGATTTATGTTTGCAATTGAATGCCAAGTGGCATCAAAAGAGTCCATGTTATGCAAGGATTGAGTCAAGTCATATTGGGTCATGTGTGGAGAATTTAGTTTAGTCGTATGAGTGAAATTGAGTCCTTATGTGAGAGGATTGAGTCCATGTGTTTAAGATTGAGTCCTTATAATTGAGTGCCATTAAGAAGGATTCCTAATGCCGTGAAGATCATCACTCATCACGTGGAGAAGTTCAACCATGAAGATCTCTCACATGTGGAAGAAATTCAGAGTTCAAAATCCAGTTGAAATCCGTGACAGATTGAATACCATGTGGTATTTTGAAGATTTTGGAAGCTACAGAAGTCTGATTAAGTTGATTCAAATTTTGTTGGAAAGTAGACATCCGTAGCTTTCCAATGACTATAAGAACATGAAATTTGGAGATCAGATGAAATTTGAGGAGTCTCCCGAACTTCATGCTGATGTTGGTACCCGAGAAGGAGTTCCACCTAGATTCCAACTCGTGGCATGCGGCTGAATTTCTTTTGATGGGTTTCAATCCACACGCCATAAGGAATGGATTCCTAGGTGTCTAGGCTTAGGTGTCAAGGCCTTTGATTGGTCAATTAGAAAATTTAAATTTTGAATTGAGTCCTCATGTAATTAGGAGTCCAATTTAAAATTCTGTGCCAACCTTTCTTTCTATATAAAGAAGGGTATGATGAATGAAGTTAGTTTTCTTTTGGATTTCGAAATTATGATTTGTTTGCATGAAGAGAGGCTACTCCTCTTGCTGGTGCGATGCCAAAGGGGCTGAGGGAAGGTGGGACGCCTCCCCTTCACGCCATTTGAAATTGGGTTGGTTTTGGATGAGATTTCCCTAACAAACTCAAGTTTATCCTTATCCCTTCTTTTGTTCTCACGCCTCCACCTCTTGTGTGCACCCTCCTTGAGTGCCACATCAGCATTTCAGCACCTCCCTCACACCCAAGACTCCTTTCCCACGTCCTCCTCTAAGTCCTATTGCCATTAGGACTCCACACAACCCAATTCAGCCTAAAAAAATTAGTCTAGCCAATTTCAGCCCCCACAAAATTGGTGCCTAATTTTGGTCCATTGGTTGACCCTCCTTGAACCCAATCTCACCAACCAGCAACCCATCTTCTTCCTCCTTCCTTCCACCACAAAGAACCCTAGCCTCCATTGCCATTGCTTGGAAAAAAAAAAAAGAGAAGAAAGATTCAGCCATTCTCAAGAAGAAAAAAATCTGCAGCCCACCCCGATTGCGTCAATTGGTATCAGAGCGAATCCTTGTCGCCATGAGTACCAGAAGTGGTCGCCCCTACAACAATGAACGACAACGTGCTGAGATGATGGCCGAGCTCATCCGGCAAGTGGCGGCCTTGAATCAGAAGGTGGAAGTTGTTTGGGATCGTCTCTTCCCCGAGCCAAACAATCTTGAAGATGAACATGCTGTCCCCGCGCAACCTGAAAATTCAGAAGTGCCATTTGGAGGAGATCCCGATGTTGAAGCATTCTCCCCCAGGGGTCTATCACCCCAAAGGCCACCTAGGGATCAGCGGATGCCCCCTCCAAACATTCCTCGTATGGGGAATAATTTCCGGAACCCTTATGTTCATCAAAATCAGCGGGAGCGCCATGATCTCGACGATGTCATGAAGCGGGTTCGTGTAGAAGTTGCTGATTACAGCGGAAGCATGGACCCAACCTACTTCCAGGATTGGTTGATGTCTCTCGAAGACTACTTCGAATGGTTCAGCATGCCCAATGAAACCAAGGTGCGATTCGTGAAGATGAAGCTCAAGGGCCAAGCACGCATATGGTGGCATAGCGTTGAAGAGAAGCTTCATCGACTCCGACAGCCCCCTATCAATGATTGGGAGGAGATGAAACTTCGTTTGAAGGAAAAGTATCTTCCCCTTGATTATGAGGAGACACTCTTTGAAGAACTTCTGAAACTTCGTCAAGGAAGCTCTTCCGTAGAGGAGTATACGGCACGATTCCATGAGTTGATGATCCGCAGCAACCTCACGGAGACGGATCGACAGTCCCTAACTCGGTACCGATCCGGGCTGAGGGATGACATCAAGAGGGAGCTAATGACAACGCGCATCTTCAGCCTAGAGGAGGCATACCAACTCGCCATTCGAGTTGAATCGCAGCTACGACAAAGACGCCCTGCGCAAGCACCAGTTGTACGACGATTTCCCGAGCGCAGCACCAACCGAGGAGTTCCATTTCCTCGAGGTAACGCCCCTGCTTTCAGATCTGAAACCTCTGTAAATAGAAGCACATATCAGGAAAGGGGTGCTCCAAGGGCTAATGAAAAGGGTAAAGGTCCTATGCCACAATCCACACCGCAAGGGAAGAATCCTGTTGAATGCTACAAGTGCGGCGGGCGAGGCCATTTCGCCGTTGTTTGTCCTACCCGAGACCAACGATTTGCATTGGTATGCGAGGAGGATGAGATCATAGGACCCTCTGAAGTCACTCCTCCCTCTCAGCCCGCTGATGAAGAGGGAAATGAAGGAAACGAAGAACATGATGAAGAAGCCCCTGCGGTGGAGCTAGAAGCTTCAGATCTACCTGTGTGCGTCGTGCGGCGGGTTCTTACGGGTTGCAAGCTGGAGGAGAACGTGGAGGAAGATTGGAGGCGCACCAATATCTTCCACACTCGCGTCGAGCATGCCAACAAGTCTCTAAACCTCATCATTGACAATGGAAGCTGCATGAATATCATTTCCGAAGAAGTGCCGAAAAAGCTGAATCTGAAACCGGTACCGCATCCAAAGCCGTATCGGGTAAGTTGGATCGAAGACTCCTCCATCCCTGTTAAACAAAGATGCTTGATCAGTTTTTCACTTGGTAAGGACCTCCGAGATGAAGTATGGTGCGATGTTCTGCCCATGAAAGCGTGCCATCTTCTTCTAGGAAGACCTTGGTTGTATGATCGTAGTGTCGAGTATGATGGTCGATCCAATTGTTATTCTCTATATTGTGCCAACAAAAGAGTTGTGTTAAAGCCCCTTAGGATCACTGATTTTACCTCTGAAAATCTGATAATCCAACGGGTTTTAACCATGAGAAAGTTTGAAGCTTGTAGCCGAGAGATTGGGGTCATGTATGCACTAATGGCTAGGGAAGTTGGGGCTGAAATTTCAGAAGTTGTTCCTCCTGATTTCAAGTCTATATTGGATGATTTCTCTGATGTAACCCCTGAGGACCTTCCCAAGGAGCTTCCACCGATGAGGGACATCCAACATTCCATAGATTTGGTGCCCGGTTCAAGTCTACCGAATCTTCCTGCATACCGGCTGAATCCTAGAGAACATGAGGAGCTTCACCGCCAAGTCCTGAAGCATGGGCCGCATGCAGAAGATTTTATTGCTGATGCCCTCAGTCAAAATTCATATGTTCTAACTCTTTTGAATGTTGAGGTAATGGGGTTTGCCAATCTAAAATTTTTGTACCCCTCTGAAGTATATTTTCAGCCCATATATGCAGAAGTTTCAGGAGTGGATCAGTGGCAGCATTCAGAATTTTTGACCCATGATTGCTTTCTTTTATGTGTCCCGGAGACCTCACTTGGTGATCATATTGTTCGAGAGGTCCATGGCGGAGACCTTGGTGGTCACTTTGGCTACATCAAAATAGTCACCATGGTGGAGGATAAGTTCTATTTGCCGACCCTGCGCAAGGAAGCAAACTTTGTGTTGATGTGGTTGAGTGTTGAATGCAGAAATTTTCAGAAGCTTCAACCTTGCCAAGTCGAATTCTTCAAGGTGCTGAAGTGGATGGGACCCAAGGCCTTTGTGCTCGAGTTACCAGATGATTTGCAGGTTAGCCCCATCTTCTATGTTGAAGAGTTGCAGCCCTATGAAGCTCACTATGTTGAAGATGAAGACATCCCATCTGTACCATCTTCACTTCTTCGACGATTAGCCCCGACGGACATCATTGAGGACATCCTAGTTGTTCAGATAGTGTCCACCCACCGAGGAGGATATCAGAAGTTTTTCATTGGAGGACCGACTAAATTCAGATCACTCATGATTAAAGACGGAGGAAGTCCAACAGCTAAATCCAAACTTCCACAAGCTCTATCAGTTGTGAAACTCGACGGAGTCGAGTCTTTTTTCCAGAAGGGGGGAATTGATGCAGGAGCACGAGCCCAAATCATAATGGATGTACGTCGAGTTTGGATTCTTGCTTGGGAGTGCCCGAAAACACATTGGGTTCGTAATTTCTAGCATTTAATTGGATTGAGTCTATTTTATTTTGGTCACATTGAGTCCTTTTATTTTGGGTTTATTTGAGTTCTTATTTTGGGTTTGCAATTTGCTGATTTATGTTTGCAATTGAATGCCAAGTGGCATCAAAAGAGTCCATGTTATGCAAGGATTGAGTCAAGTCATATTGGGTCATGTGTGGAGAATTTAGTTTAGTCGTATGAGTGAAATTGAGTCCTTATGTGAGAGGATTGAGTCCATGTGTTTAAGATTGAGTCCTTATAATTGAGTGCCATTAAGAAGGATTCCTAATGCCGTGAAGATCATCACTCATCACGTGGAGAAGTTCAACCATGAAGATCTCTCACATATGGAAGAAATTCAGAGTTCAAATCCAGTTGAAATCCGTGACAGATTGAATACCATGTGGTATTTTGAAGATTTTGGAAGCTATAGAAGTCTGATTAAGTTGATTCAAATTTTGTTGGAAAGTAGACATCCGTAGCTTTCCAATGACTATAAGAACATGAAATTTGGAGATCAGATGAAATTTGAGGAGTCTCCCGAACTTCATGCTGATGTTGGTACCCGAGAAGGAGTTCCACCTAGATTCCAACTCGTGGCATGCGGCTGAATTTCTTTTGATGGGTTTCAATCCACACGCCATAAGGAATGGATTCCTAGGTGTCTAGGCTTAGGTGTCAAGGCCTTTGATTGGTCAATTAGAAAATTTAAATTTTGAATTGAGTCCTCATGTAATTAGGAGTCCAATTTAAAATTCTGTGCCAACCTTTCTTTCTATATAAAGAAGGGTATGATGAATGAAGTTAGTTTTCTTTTGGATTTCGAAATTATGATTTGTTTGCATGAAGAGAGGCTACTCCTCTTGCTGGTGCGATGCCAAAGGGGCTGAGGGAAGGTGGGACGCCTCCCCTTCACGCCATTTGAAATTGGGTTGGTTTTGGATGAGATTTCCCTAACAAACTCAAGTTTATCCTTATCCCTTCTTTTGTTCTCACGCCTCCACCTCTTGTGTGCACCCTCCTTGAGTGCCACATCAGCATTTCAGCACCTCCCTCACACCCAAGACTCCTTTCCCACGTCCTCCTCTAAGTCCTATTGCCATTAGGACTCCACACAACCCAATTCAGCCTAAAAAAATTAGTCTAGCCAATTTCAGCCCCCACAAAATTGGTGCCTAATTTTGGTCCATTGGTTGACCCTCCTTGAACCCAATCTCACCAACCAGCAACCCATCTTCTTCCTCCTTCCTTCCACCACAAAGAACCCTAGCCTCCATTGCCATTGCTTGAAAAAAAAAAAAGAGAAGAAAGATTCAGCCATTCTCAAGAAGAAAAAAATCTGCAGCCCACCCCGATTGCGTCAAGCGACAACTGAGGGATCAAGTCAGAGAAACGCGAGGGAGAATCCGGCGTAGGGACTGTGGCTCTTTCTTCTCTCTCGGCTAAATTTTTTTTTTTTTTTTTTTTATGTGAAGCTGACAGAGGGAAGGAGAGGAACCGAGAGAAGCTCGGTGAACCAGGGTTGTTCCCTCTGTCCCCTTTTTGTGAGAACCGAGAGAGCGAGTTTTTTTTTTTTTTTTTTTGCTCTCGGTTTGGAAGACGTAGCCGGGAGATGTCGTCTCTATTTCACTAGAAGGCTCGGGTGATCTGGATCGGACTTTGGCAGCCGGGGCAAAGCCTCTTGCTCTGATACCAAGTTGATGCCGCACCAATTCTGAAGAAAAACTTCAGTGGGATTTTAAATCAGAACCAAAGGAGAGGGAGAAGAGAAAGAGGAGGAGGAGGAGAAGAGGGAGAAGAGAAGAAGAGAGGAGGAGAATAGGTGGGGAGAAAATTTCTTAATTCTTCATTAACCCTAATCAACATAAAAGTTCCCTATAAATAGGGCCCAATAAGAACAATTAAAATAAAACCCCTTACACAAAATAGAACCCACAAATAAGCCCTAAAATGCAAATGAGTCCAGAAATAAAATAAACCACAAATAAACTCCTAAATGCAAATAAACCCAGAAATAAAATAAACAAATAAGCAAATAAGATGGGGACCTAGCTGATGTCCCCATCAATTGTAGTTCTTACTCTTTTAATATTTTTGGAGCTTGTTTAAATTCTAATTTTCAATGAAATATTCCTTTATGATATTTAAACTTTGAGCATGCTAGTTACTAATCATGTTTGCTAAAGTAGTCTAAGATGATCCATGCCTAGGAAGATGAGGTGTGCTGCACCCTAGATTAGCATACTTAGGTAGACACTTCATGCTATACCGAAGATGGATCTTCCTAACACTCTTTATGTTTTTATTTTAAAAGGCTTGTAGCCAATTTTGCATGCCTCTCCAAAAGATAAAAATTAAGAACACAATCCCTAATGCAATGCTACGCGGTGGATTCCAAACCCTAGATCCATCTACTTTGATAAATTTCAATTCGTACTCATAGATTAATTTAGTTAAATCAAGTTAGCAAATTCTTCTTCGTGATTTATTTTTAAAAGAAAAATAACTTGTCTCCAATCCGACACCCGTAAGTTTTTAAAAACAAAAACTTTTTTTTATTAAATTTTTTTTATTATTTATTTATTATTATTTTATGAAAATGAACACACATTTTTTTTGGATGAAAATCAAGATAAATACCCCCAAACCTAAACCTAATATTGTCCTCAATGTTAAAAAAAAAAAAATCTAAGAGAATTGGGTTGCCTCCCAACAAGCGCTAAGTTTATTGTCTTCAGCCAGACACAGTGAGGTAGTTTTTGCATCTCTTTTTATGGGTTCATCTATTTTGTCTATCATAAAACACTCCACTTTCCTCGCGGGTTGGTCGTCTGCATTGAACACATTTAATTTTATCTTCATGTTCCTAAATGATATATTCATTACCCCCGTTCTACAATTTATGCACGCATTGGCTATTGCTAAAAAGGGGCGCCCAAGGATCACGGGGATTTGTTTCTTAGGACTAGGCTCGTGTTCCATATCAAGGACGATGAAATCTACTGGAAAATAGAATTTGTCTACCTTGACAAGAACATCTTCAATTATCCCACATGGTGTTTTTACAGATCGATCAGTCAATTGAACGGATACCGAGGTTAGTTTTAACTCACCTAACCCAAGCTTTTCATAAACTGAATAAGGTAAAAGGTTGACACTTGCCCCTAGATCTAAGAGTGCTCGATCAATGAAATTATTTCCTAAGACACAGGAGATGGTGGGAGCATCAGGATCTTTGAATTTCGGAGGGGTGTTGTGTTGGAGAATAGAACTCACTTGCTCAGTTAGAAAGACCTTTCTGGGCACATGTGTCCTAGATTTTCGCTATTGGGTGCACAGGTCTTTAAGAAATTTGGAATAGGAGGGAACTTGTCTAATAGCATCAAGAAGCGGAAGGTTGATCTTCACTTGTTTGAAAACCTCCATCATCTCCTCTAGTGAAGTTCCCTTTTTGCCAAAGGGAGAGGGTGAATTAAGAGCTTCAGGAAATGGGGCCTTTGGGATGTGAGTTTTGGCAGAATGTGGACTAGCTGAAGAAGAAGAAGGTTTTAGAGTTTCATTTGACACATGTCTATCCTCTTCTTCATCTTCCTTATTGTTATCTTCCCCAATCTTATTGTCTACTACACGTCCACTCCTTAGGGTAGTCAAAGCATTGGCTTGTTCATGATGAATTGCATTTAATTGATTTTCTTGAGCCATATATTGTCCCCTAAGATTACTTAGTGGTTGGCTTGGAAGCTTTCCTTCCTCTCGCTTGTTCAGTGCATTAGCTAGTTGCCCCATTTGGGATTCTAGCTTGGCGATGGATTGCGTATGAGAGTGCACCAATTGTGTAATGGTTTCCAAACCTTGAAGGGCGTTCAACACTTTCTCCTCAAAGGCTGTGTTTCTTTGGGGTGGAGGAGGAGTGTGTTGAAATTGAATCTTGGGATGGTAGGGATGAATATTTTGTGGGGTTTGAAAATTCTGAGGATTTTGAAAATTTTGGAAATAGGGTTGGGCTGTGTTCGAAGCTTGCTCCTTCCAAGAAAAATTTGGATGATTTCGCCATCCCGGGTTATATGTATTGAAAAATGGGTTAGTACCCGGTCTAGGCTATGTTTGAGCAGCATTGATGTGTTCTTGCACGAGTTCGGAAAATTGGGGCGCTGAAGGGCACTCATGAGTAGGGTCGGATGGGCTAGAACAGATAGTACACACTTGTACTTGGGAAGAGTTCATGTAATGCCCACCTATCATCAGTTGGTCAATCTTATGGGACAATGCATCTACCTTGCTAGACAGGTCCATAGAATGACTTATTTCACAAATGGTCCCTTTTCTTTGAGAACTCAGGGGTGCTTGACGAGAATAGGAAGCATGGTGGAGGGAGTTTTCATTTAGATTTTCAAATAATTGCCATGCTTCATGCTCATTTTGAAGCATGAATGTCCCCCCGCATGCAGCATCGATCATCTGACGGTTTCGTTCAGTCAATCCGTCATAGAAACATTGCACTAGCTGCCACTTAGGTATTTGATGATGAGGACATTTACGGATTAGGTCTCGAAATCTCTCCCAAGTTTCATGAAATTCTTCTCCCTCAGTTTGGGAGAAGCTTGTAATGGCACGTCTAAACTGGTTCGTTCTTCCTGTGGGAAAGTATTTTTTTAGGAATTCTTGTTGCATTTGATCCCAAGAACGAATCGAGTTGGCTTCTAAAGAATTCAGCCATTGTTTGGCTCTATCTTTAAGGGAGAAGGGGAATAATCTAAGTTTCAGAGCATCATCAGTGAAGTTCTGAATCTTGACAGTGGTGCAAATCTCAAGGAATTCATCTAGGTGTTTATATGGGTCTTCATTGGTGAGCCCATAAAAAGATGGGAGCATTTGGATCACACTAGACTTTATTTCATATTGTACCGCTGCTACCTCAGGTAATCGAATGCAAGATGGGAAAGTGTAAATAGTGGGAGTAAAGTACTCCCTCAGGAGTTTGGGTTGTTCTTCAGCCATCTTAGGAGGTGGGGATGATTCTAATGTTCTGATCTCAGCTCGAATATTCCTAAGGGTCCGTTCTATTTCAGGGTCAAAAGGTAATAGGTCACGTACTCTAGAACGACTCCCTTGCATACACTAGTACTTGATCAGTCAAGCATGCAATAAAAGATAAACACATCAATCCTTGTATTTGTCCTAAAATCACTAGACAGCTCCTAACTGATTTGAAGAGGGCACCTAAGCCTCCAATCCGGTCTAATGAATCGAGTTGACCAGGTAAGCTCCTAGGTAAGTGGAGGGGTTACGATGCGTTCGCAAAGGTCCCACTTAAAACCCACTTGCCTCGAACAGATGAACTGTCTTCCTTATAGGGACAAAGCTTGCCTAGACATCAACTAAGCCACAGAGCGAAATTGGTGCAACTTTCGGTGATCTTCGTCCTATTGAGCTCGGATGTCCCTAGGAGCCAATGTCTAATTGATTTTAATTAAAGTGACACTATGTGAGATTGAGTTCACCTAAGTTGGGCAAGAATCCGGTGATGAAATCCGGCTCTTATCTTGTTGGGGTGATTGCCCTTACTATGTGCGGATTAATTTGTGTATGTGTATCAAGCATGCATTCATACTTTTGCTGAAATTAAAATCAAACAATCACCACAAAATTTTAAGCTAATAATTAATTTAAATAAGAAAGGTTTAGAGGTTACCAAAGAAAATTTTTCCAGCAATTTAAAATTTTTTAAGCAAACCTCTAAAGCATTCCTTTTTGATAGCCCAGATCTCCTCTTCGATTCCTGATCAAATAAGACCAAAAGAAAAATTAAAAAAAAAATTAGTAGAAGAGAAAAAGGAGATAAAAAAGGAAACAATAATAGAAAATAATTTTTTTATTTTATTTTAGATATATATATATATACACTTTTTTTTTGAAAGTTTTTTTTTAATTAATTAAATTTTTTTTAATGATAGGAAAAATAACTATGCTAGCAATCCCTGGCAACGGCACCAAAAATTGATCCGTTCTTTCAATTTTGAAAATAAACTACGCAATAGCACGTATCCTGTAGGATAGTGATTACGGATGTCGGTCCACAGAGATTGAAGAATAAGTTATTTTTTTTAAAAAATAAATCAAGAAGAAGGATTTGCTAACTTGATTTAACTAAATTAATCTATGAGTACGAATTGAAATTTATCAAAGTAGATAGATCTAGGTTTTGGAATCTACCGCGTAGCATTGCATTAGGGACTGTGTTCTTAATTTTTATCTTTTGGAGAGGCATGCAAATTGGCTACAAGCCTTTTAAAATAAAAGCATAAAGAGTGTTAGGAAGATCCATCTTCGGTGTAGTATGAAGTGTCTACCTAAGTATGCTAATCTAGGATGCAGCACACTTCATCTTCCTAGGCATGGATCATCTTAGACTACTTTAGCAAACATGATTAATAACTAGCATGCTCAAAGTTTAAATATCATAAAGAAATATTTCATTGAAAATAAGAATTTAAACAAGCTCCAAAATAATAATAAAAAAAAAATAAGAACTACAATGCCCTGATACATTGCTAGGGTTTCATCCAGCCCTAGACTAGATGTTTAGCTGCGCATGGCTTCCGGACGACCTCTCATCTTCAAATGAAATTGATCACCTCCCATTATTCCCAAAATATCACAAAATATTCTCTTTCCCCCTCCTTTCTCTTTTTTTATTATTTCTTTTTCTCTCCCTCTCGGCTTTCTTCTTCTTTTCACCGAAACAGGGGGTCTCCCCTATTTTTCTGTTGAACCGAGCCCCCTCCCCCTTCTCTTTGCCGATGGCTTCTTCATATAGACCCTCTCACCGGTGATGGATCCCCTAGGAGTACACTAGTGAGGATGCGAATCCCGGATGCTCATCCGATGGGAGCTGGCTGCGGGATTAATGTGGAGTGAAAGAAGAAGGATTCGCCAATTCCATGGGATCGCGGACGGTTGGAATGGCTCAAATCCGGCAGAGGGAGACGGCTAGATGCTTGATTTCATGGGATGCTGGAAGCGTTGATCATTAAGGAGTGATTTCCGGCTGCTGGGAGGTGGAACGGGCGGCGGATGGCACGCGGTTGATGCGGCTGGGAGGATCGCTTCGAATGGCCGCTGTGCGGAGGCGGAGATGCAGGCGGATGAAGAGGCGGAGGATCTGGTCGCCGGCTGCACCGCGTGGAGGATTGGAGCGTCGGCTGTGACGCGTGGCTGGAACGAGCAGGGGGGCGCTCTGTGAGGCGGGATCACGGGAAGGATAGATAACGGGAGGAAGGAGATAAACAGTGAAACATTTTTAATAATTTTTTTTATTTATTATTATATTATTTCTCACTGTTCATATGAACAGTGTTTTTACGGGACACTGTTCATATGAACAGTGAATAAGTGATTCTCCCCGAAATTATTTTTATTTATTTTATTATATTCATTATTTTCCTTTTTTTGTTTTAAATTTAAAAATTTTATATGAAGGCAGGTAAGGAATTGGTTGGGAATTGACTTTGGGTTTGAGGTGGATCATGATGGTTGACTTGTCCTTGAGCCCATTGTTATTTAAATTTAATTCTTGCTAAGCTGTTTCAGATCGAACTCGACCAGACAAGACTAAAAACAGGACCGTGACCTAATAAAAAGGGTTAATCAAACCTCTATCCCATACAAAATTAATTATAACTTTCGATCGAATCAGGACCAAAACCCATTTAATTATAACCTTAGCTTGACTACAATTCTATCAGGTTACCAAACCGGGTCAACACAATCTCCTCCTTATATGTTTTCCTGTAATTTTCATGAAAGATTGCAATCAAGAGAGAGACAAGTTCAAAATCTGGTTAAAGAAAAGAATTATTTACCTCTTACCATAATTTAAATTTAATTCACTATTTATTCAATTTCATGGTAAAATATGTATTTATCAGTTTAAAAATATTGATAAGTGCTATGGAAATATAACTAAATTATAAATTATTAAGCACTTATCAACCATCCACCAGTGACACCTAGCAGCATCTAGTGGCTACCCAGCAGAATAGAATGATGAACCTCTAGGTGCAGTTATCATATGATACAGTCCTTATATCGTAGATCCCTACAGGACGGAGGTCATGGACAACTCGTCAAACTCCATCGTCTGTCATATGTCAAGATTTATTCGACTTAAGCTCGAGAGTGGAAAACTTTTCTCCACTGTGCATACTGCTCCGACCGAGGTCTTACGAACTCAGTCTCATAAATCACATAGGATCTCTCCTTATCTACCAAGGTCGATAGATTCCATATAGGTGCATACCCTACTCCTACAGTGAACCTACTGTAGCCAATCTACACTGCATGGACCCATATGTCTAGAGACCATGTATATGTGCAGTCAAACTACAATAACCTCACTATGAGTAGCCGAAGCACCGCAGGTCAAAAGACCAATCACACAACTGCAACATCAAGCAAGTCACTGACGAGTGGATAGACATCCAAGTGACTTTTTGTCTTGGTCATGCTCAGTACCCTTGTTCTCTAACAAGCACTTGCACAATTGCTCCAGTGTTCCTATACTGTGGACTCAAGACTCGTCCATCAAAGAAACCAATATGTGCTCTAATCTCAGCGGATCAATCACCGTCCTCGTGATGATCCATCGATTAGGAGGAATTCAGGAATTAATCACCAATGACACATGCCTCAAATTCTCAACTCTTGAGAATATGCATCATCATCTTATTAATTCCTTGGACGATTCATGGACACATAAGAACATGAATGAAAAGAATGCTCAACTTAATTAGGTCAAGTACAAATTTATGTTCCAGAATAAAATAATGCGTCAGCCAAATTGGCTTCTAGGGTATACTTCTAACAATCTCCCACTTGCACTATAGCCAATCAGCCATAAACCTAAGCCCCATCTTCTCAAGATGCGTTTCAGTTTTCTGCTGACTTATCTGCTTAGTGAATGGGTCCACCACATTTTCTGTGGAGTCTACTCTTTGATCCTCTACTTATTTCTTTTCGAGGTTGTCACTTATTAGGTTAAACTGCCGCTCTATGTGCTTCGGTTTCTGGTGAGACCTTTGGCTCCTTAGCTAGTGCTATGGTGCCTTTGTTATTGCAGAAGAGTGTTATGGCATCTGATAATATTACACCTAATTCTGCAATGAACTTTTAAACCAAAAGGTTTCCACTGCACCCTTAGAGACGGCTTAACATTCACCTTCTAAGGTAGAATCTACAATGATCAGTTGTTTGGAACTCTTCCAATTTACTGAACCACCATTGCACATATTCTGATTTAGACTTTCTATCATCAATATGTATGCATCCTTCTACCTTCAACTGTTATCTTCTCCCAAAGACCAAGAACATGTTCTTAGTCTTCTCAAGTACTTAAGACTATTTTTCATAGCTATCCAGTGCTTCTTACCTGGATTTGACTGATATATGCTCGTGACACTCACAGCATATACTATATCATATCACGTACATAGCATGGTATACATGAGGCTCCCTATAGCCGAAGCATAAGGAATCTTGCTCATCTGCTGAATCTCTTCAGATGTGTTGGGGTACATCTTCTTGGAGAGATTTATCCTATGCCTAAGAGGTAATAATTCCCTTTTAGAGGTTTCCATGCCGAACCTCTTCAGCACTCCCTCTATGTAATATTCTGTGACAGGATAAGCATCCTTTTAGATCTATTCTATAGACCTTAATTCCCAAAATATAGGATGCTTTTCCAAAGTCTTTTATGGAGAAATCCTTAGACAACCAAACCTTGACCTAAGTTAGCATGGGAACACCATTTCCAATTGGAAGAATATCATCCATGTACAATACAAGGAATACAATAGCCCTCCCACTAATCCTTCTTATAAACACATGGTTCCTCTTCGTTCTTGATGAAATCAAACAATTTGATTATATCGTTGAAACGAGTATTCCAACTCCGAGATACTTGCTTTAGTCCATAGAAGGATCTTTGCAGTTTGCAGACCTTGTGATCACCATCACAATATCTCATAATCATATTATGCTGCAATATCAAGCAATATTCGAATAGACTTCAGCATTGCTACAGGTGAAAAAGTATCCTGATATTCAGTGCCTTCGCACTGACTATAACATTTCGCCATTAGCCTTGCCTTATAGGTCTCTACCTAGCCATCCGAACTTAATTTTTTCTTGTAGATCCACTTACACCCAATAGGTACTATACCTTCTTGGTGAATCTACTAAGGTTTAGACTTGGTTGGAATGCATGGAGTCCAACTTTGACTTCATTGCTTCCAGCCATCTCTCGAAATCGATGTCTAACATCGCCTCGTTGTAGGTATTGGGATCCTTACCTTGATCTCTATCTTCCATGAGGAACACTTCCTTTATGAGGTGGAGGAGGTACTACGTGTACTGGCTTAATATAAATAGGTTCTATAGGCATAATGGCTCGTTGCTCTTTAGAGACTTTCTCTTCAAGCTCAATTTTCCTCCTACTGTCTCTATCAAGGATAAACTATTTCCATGAAGATAGCATGTAGGCTCACAAATACTTTGTGATCCTTTGGGATGAAAAGTCGTATCCTAATGACTCTTTAGGATATCCTATAAAATGAGCATTAATTATCCTATCCTCTATCTTGTCTGCCTGTTGTCGCTTGAGTTGAGTTGGACATCCCCAAATCTTGAGATAACCAAGACTCAGCTTCTTACCATGTTATATCTCATATGGTGTGGTAGGAACGGACTTTAGAGGAAACTCTATTCAATAAGTAAATAGCTGAAAATAGGGCATCTATCTAAAGAAACAAGGGTAAATCAGTGAAGCTCATCATGGACCGGACCATATCCAATAGAGTCCGATTCCTCCTCTCTGACACTCCGTTGAGCTGAGGTGTACTAGGAGGAGTCCATTATGAAACTATACCATTCTCCTTTAGATAATCATGGAACTCTCCACTAAGATATTCATTTTCTCGATCTGATCGAAGAACCTTAATGAGTTTTTCTGTTTATTTTTCTACTTCATATCTCAACTCTTTGAACCTTTCAAAAGTTTCAGATTTGTGTATCACACACATATCCATACCGTGAGTAATCATCGGTAAATGAAGTAAAAAATTACAATCCCTAGCCTGCACATCGAATGGGCCACACACATCAGTGTGTACTAGGATAAGTATTTCAGTGGACCTCCCTGTGTCCTACAAAGGATAAATTGGCCATCTTTCCTCGAAGGCAGAATTTACAAATCGAATATAACTCGAAAGTCAATGAGCCAAAAAGCTCATGTTTCTCCAATTTGTTTATTCTGTCTTCTCTTATATGGCCAAGCCTGAGGTGCCACAAATACTTTAGATTTATCTCATTTTTGGATCTATTAGATCCTATGGTATTCACTGTTTGCTCAGATACATTCATAGATATATCCATATGTATGTGATAGAGACTGTCAATCATAAAACCATGTTGAACCAATTTATTTCTCAAATAAATGGAACAGTAGTCTTATAAAAATCTTTCTGTGCTAAATAAGATACAGAAATCAAATTTCTGCTAGCAACAGATAACAATCCCTAAGTATCCTGAGCATATCTGACATACCTTCTTAAGGTCTGTCACCCTTCATGTTCTTTATGCTTCCCATGTATGTAGGACAGTTCCTCTTCCAATGGCCGTCCATGATGCAATGGAAACACTTTTCCTTGCAATTGGCCTTTTTCTTGGAACTTCCTTACTTGGCGTTTTCTCAGTCTTCTGCTTCTTCGCAGGCTTCTTCTTCTTCCGAATAGACTCTCTCTTGGAAGTAGAAACCAACTCGACAGTGAGAACGATGCCCCTTGAACTCTTCAAGGTTCCTAAGGTAGTTACCAATTTATTTAACAATTCTATTTTGGTGCATACAATCTTGTTCATATGGTAATTTACTATAAACTGTTCATATAAAGCTAGAAGGGATTGTGGGATCAAATCCGTTTGCAATTCCTTGTGCATGGTCATGCCGAGCTTCTCAAGCTTCTCTAAGCCCTTTATCATGGTCAAACCATGATCATGGACAGACTGCCCATCGCGCATCTTGGCCTTGAACAGCCTCTTGGACACTTCAAACCAAGTTGCGTGACTCTAATCACCATACTACTCTTGCAGGTGATTTAATGTGTCCTTGGCAATCTTCATGTTCTCATGCTGGCATTATAATTTATTGGACATGGATGCCATTATGCAGCACCTAACTTTATTGTCATCGTTCGTCCACTTAGCATGCATCTCACGCTGATTAGTGATCGGACAGATTGGTAATACGGAGATTCCATGGTCTAGCACATATCCTAATTTCTCACAATTCAAAACTATTTTGAAATTTGCTGAACCAGTCTTTATAATTGGGTTTGGTCAAACGGTTGTTCTATAGGATATGAGTTAAAAGTCTAGAAGCTAACATTATAATTCTCAGAGAGTAAAAATTCTAGTTAGAATTTTGTACTTGATCCTAATTTGTTCTAGGGTCTTTTAGAACAAATGTACCTTCCACTATTTTCTCGAATTCCTCACACTTTCCTGGTAGAAAAACGGAAATCCTACACGACTAGGGTTTCTAGTGGGTACTGCGGTCCCACCGATTTACGTACCACCTCACCTAACAATTATTGGTGATACATAAATAGATGAGTGTACAACTCTTGTACAATGCTTCTTAAGCATGTTGCAGTGCTACTTGGTCTCTAAGCTATGAAGACCTCACCTAACAGTTATTGGTCCCATTTCTTAGTTAAGTCAGACCCACCGTATAACCGTAGAAATAAAGTCATCATTGGATCCTCACCTAACAGTTATTGGTGCCCAACCCCACCTTTACCCTACAACATCTCATGTCTATAGAGAGGTCCAGTCCTCCGATGCAACTTGCCCACTGTGTCCAGACGAGACAAATCAACATCAGAAAGACCTTAGCAGCTCTACTACGGTGGAAGACCTATGGACTTAATATCGGTTAATCAGGTCTTAGTGTTTGCAATCTTGAGCTCTTCATAAGAGGTAATCGATCAATTGGCCAGGTAAGCAGGTGTGAGGCTCTCTTTACGCAGAGAGTAAGGTCTTAATTAAGTAACCACCTTTCATGCTTTCCTAGACACCAATTAGATCAATTAATCTAATATGACTCGCTCATGTTGGTTCACTCTCGACTTGATTGAGAAAGTTTTAGTTTAGGTCTCATTGGGATTGGTCTACTAGTTTGCATCATATGTAAACCTATCTACCCTGTTCACATTCGCATCACATGCAAATAGCACATCACAGGCAGTTATAATTGCAGCAATAAATAAAAGCTGAACTTTAAATAGGTGATGATCATGGATTCTAATTAGGTCATATTATAAGCACATGCACGTCAATTGATCAGTTGGTCTTCAACTCTTGAATTGGTCCCGAGCCTCCTTGATTTGATCCTTGATCAACTCTTGATCCAATCTCCATCAACCGCTCAGATCATCGTTCATCTTATGTACTATCTTCGACTTGATCGTTGACGTACATCACATCACAGAAATACAACCAGATATTGAATAATAAATTACATCCCCTTTTAGGAGGCATGCAGGCCTCTCAAAATATCAAATAAGATGCATGCGAGCATCTGAAAAATTACATGACATTACAGATCACATCACAGGTCTTTACATTTGATACCAAAAGGGTTTGAATCCAATGATCATCACCACATGCAACAATTATAATTTTCAGATCTGAAATCTAATTGATTATCATATGACAAGGGTTGCTGATCATGCTAAACATGATTCTAAACTTTGTAATCCCATTAACAATGTAATTAGAATCATCAATTTATCAATAAAAATCATCATATAAAAATCAGTAACCCTAAAAAATTAAGCATGCAGAAAATTTCAGCATACATATCCTTTTAAATTTCAGATCTATCATGCCTGTTAATAATTAATTCTAACCTTAATCTACGAAGCCTAGGCTCTGATACCACTGTTGGAAACCCGCCCATGCCGCAGAAAATTTAAAAAAATTTCAGATGGCAGCGGAAGAGGCATGCGCGAGATCAATCGTTCATCCTATAAACGTTGTTTAAAAACCGTTCGTAGATAGATTAAAATTAAAATTTTTAAAACTATTATGAAGATTAGATCTTTACCTTGTGCGGATAGATGATCACCGCAAACTGAAGTTCGTGGTTTAGTAGGATGGTTCGCTTGAAGCCGTTCACGCGTCCGGCCTCTACGAGTATCCACACGAAGTAGAGATCCGATCAAAGCTTCCTTGTCTCTCCGGGGTGCTAGCTCCCTTGCAGAGACAACTTTGGATGGCTGATGTCCTTCCTTTGAATCAACCCTTGATTGTGCTTGGGAGGAGGAAGAAGAAGGATGAAGTTTGAAGAAGAATCAAAGCCCCTGCAGCCTACTTCCTTTTCCCTGCGTTGGAACCAAGGAGGAGGGAAGAAGATGGCCGCCATGCTTTCTTTTCTTCTCACCTTGCTTGCGGCTGAAAACCAAGGGGAGAAAGGGTGGCCACGAGTTGGGGAGGGGGAGGGCTTCAATTGATGCCCTAGGGTGCCGCCCACTTCTCCTTTTAAATGCATGAAGGGCTCCTACAAATTAGGAGCCCTTGATCTTTTTCCAAGAGGGGCGCCGGCCCCTCTTGTGTTGCCGCACCAAGGAGAAAAAGGGGGAGGGGCCAGAAAAAGGGGGAGGGGCTTGCGCCCCTCCCTCTTGGTTAACCCTAATCCTCATTAAGTAAGAATTGGGATGCCCTAATGTGGCTAAGCCCTAATCTAATTAGGCTTAGTCCAAGGGTGAACCAATTTTGGGTTTGATCCATGCAATGTCCTAATCCAATTAGAACTCAATGAATCATGACTCAATTGAACCCTTCAATCCTAATCTAATTAGGAGTCTTAGATTAATAATTAATTGGAACTTAAGAAATCCTAATCCAATTAGGACTTATTTAATTTTAATCCTAATCCAATTAGGACTCTTCCTTGAATCCAAAGTCCTAATCCAATTAGAATTTCTAGGAATCCTATTCTAAGTAGGAATCCAAATTGAATTCAAAATCCTAATCTAATTAGGATTGTAGGAATCCTACTCCAAGTAGGACTCCCAGTCCTAGTCCAAGTAGGATTCCCAGTCCTAATCTAATTAGGACTCCAGGAATCCTACTCCAGGTAGGATTCATGTTCCAAGTCCAATTAATCAATTCCCATTGTTCCTTCTTCAATTTGATTATCAATCGAATTGATTACTCGTGATTCATAATCACATTTCAACCATTGGATCGGTCAATACCTCTAGTGTGTGTGACCCCATAGGTTCTATTCTGACTGGTAGTAAGATATATTGCGATCTCTATCACAATGTCATTGAAAACTTCTTTCAATGGGTTGGAACAGTTCCAACTCAACTCATCAGGGTTTATCGATCATCAATATATTTCCTATGAGTCTCACCATCCACCAGTGACACCAAGCAGCATGTAGTGGCTACCCAGCAGAATGGAGTGATGAACCTCTAGGTGCAGTTATCGTATGATACAGTCCTTCTATCGTAGATCCCTATAGGACGGAGGTCATTGACAACTCGTCAAACCCCATCGTCTGTCATATGTCAAGATTTATTCGACTTAAGCTCGAGAGTGGAAAACTCTTTCTCCACTGTGCATACCGCCCCGGCCGAGGTCTTACGAACTCAGTCTCATAAATCACATAGGATCTCTCCTTATCTACCAAGGTTGATAGATTCTATATAGGTGCATACCCTACTCCTACAGTGAACCTACTACAGCCAATCTACACTGCATGGACCTATATGTCTAGAGACCATGTATATATGCAGTCAAACTACAATAACCTTACTGTGAATAGCCGAAGCACCGCAGGTCAAAGGACCAGTCACACAACTACAACATCAAGCAAGTCACTGACGAGTGGATAGACATCCAAGTGATTTCTTGTCTTAGTCATGCTCAGTACCCTTGTTCTCTAACAAGCACTTGCACAATTGCTCCAGTGTCCCTACACTGTGGACTCAAGACTCATCCATCAAAGAAACCAATATGTGTACTAATCTCAGCGGATCAATCACCGTTCTCGTGATGATCCATCGATCAGGAGCAATTCAGGAATTAATCACCAATGACACATGCCTCAAATTCTCAACTCTTGAGAATATGCATCATCATCTTATTAATTTCTTGAACGATTCATGGACACATAAGAACATGAATGAAAAGAATGCCCAACTTAATTAGGACAAGTACAAATTTATGTTTCAGAATAAAATAATGCGTCAGCCAAATTGGCTTCTAGGGCATACTTCTAACACACTGATCTCATTGGATCGATCACCGTCCTTGCGATGATTCATCAATCAAGAGCATTTAGAAATTAATCACCAATAATACATAGCTCAAATTCTTAACTCTTAAGAATATGTATCATCATCTTATTAATTCTTGGACGATTCATAGACACATAAACAATATGAATAAAAAAGATGCCTTTTATTTATAATAAATAGTCAAGTACAAAATTATGTCCTAGAATTAACAATGTGTCAGCCAGATTGGCTTCTAGGGCATACATCTAACAGCTCCCCTGTTCTGTTTCCGTGAAGTCTAGAAAGTGATTAACTCGGAAGATGAGCTGCTGTCGTTTCACCGCACGGAAGAAGATCTTGGATGCGGGAGATAACTTGCAGTTGGCTGGGATCAATTCGGAAGATGAAGTTAATCCGGATGTTAGCTTGGTTCGGAAGGACAGTGTCGTGGATGCTGATCTCGCGAACCTACAAGGTACGTACCATTGCGTGGTCTTTAAAGTTGACTATCAATTTTTGGTACCGTTGCTGAAAATTGCCAGCACGGTTGTTTTCTTTTTATTTATTTATTTATTTTTATTTGTTTCTTTCTAACGATTGGATACATCTATTTTATTATATTGCTATATTTTTGAAATGTACTAATCATCATTTGTTTTGTTAGGATTATCAAAAAAAAAGAGAAGAAGGAAAAGAAAGAAGGAACGAATTTTGGACGACTAGAGAACACGTACTGAAGAGGTTTGATCAATTAGCTTGCTGCAATTTTTGCTTGGTAACCTCTAAACCTCTTTTGTCTTTATTTTTCGTGCATCAGTTTGCAAACGTAGTGGGGAAGCTTGATGAGAGCACAAAAGTGCGTTATACACGTTGCTTAAATTAATATTATTGCTAACAAATAATGATAAAAGGGCTGCATTAATTTTATATTTTATTTGGCACAGATTATCGTAAATCAGAGTTTAAATGTGCATTTGGTTGACTTCAAGCTTGATTACACTGGAACAAAATTGAACCCGGTCAAGCACACTTGCACCCGAGGGACACATGGCAGCCATCCGGAGGCAGCGCAAGATGCATCCACTAAGGGTCTAATTTCATCATCCGGGAGGATCCAAAACCCCGCAACGGATCTGTGATTTGATCTCCCGCAACCCCTCATCCAGATCCTGCGATCAACGCCCTCATCTTTCGCCCATTTAAGGCGCTTCCCAGCTTCCTCCTTCCGCGTGCGACCCCATATCCCAGCGCCCGTGAAGCTTCCCAAAACACCCAAAGCACCGCATCCTCTTCCTCTTGATTCTCCTGCGGAACCAGCGAGCAGCACCCGACATCATCTTCTTTCCCCGTAATCCCAGCTTCCGGATCAAGCAACGCAACGCCCGTGATCACCGCCCAGCCATCCGCCTCCTCCACGGCGTCCGTCCAAGCTTCTCCCCCGCGAGCAATCTTCCGTGATCATTCCGCGATCACCTCCCAGCATCATGCGTCCGTGAACCGCGTCCAACCGCGTCCGCGTGCCAACCGCGTCCGCGTGCCAACCTCCAGCCCGAAATCCAGCCACGGATTGACGCCCTCCGCCTCTGCAGCACCCATTTCCTCGTCACAGCCAGATCCGGCGACCGGGCATCCCGCTGCCAGCCGAGATGGGCATCCCGGACGATCTCCTCCTCCCAGCGAAATTCCAGCATCTTTAGTTTGGAAATTTTGGTTTTAATTTGTGAGGAAATCTTGTTTTTTGGTGAGGTTTTCATTGTATAAAACAGGGGAGGGGTCGGCTGGGAGGTTGTGCTTGATTCCCACACAAAAACAGGGGAGGCTCTGCTTCCACAAAGAAAGAAAAAAAAGAGAGTGAACAGGGGAGATATTCATGTCAATGGCTAGTACATTCATGTCAATGGCTAGCTAACTCCATTGGTCAAGGGAGATGGAAGAACCCTTGACTTTTTGCTCTCATGAAGTAAACTCTGAACTTTGGTTTTAATTGATTTACATACTCTCATATGTTCTGATTCTCTCATATGTATTTATTAGATAGATTTGTTATGGTTTATATTTATTGATGCACGAATTGCTCCGATATTTGATTTGTCGTAGACATAACCGACACGATGAATGCTTAGAAGTTGAGTTCATGTATTCAATCGATATATTCCATGATCAGAACTATTTTATTTATTTGATCCTTAATCGAGAATCGTCGAGTTTATTTGTTGAAAGTAAAATTGTCAAGGGAGATTCTGGATCCCTAGCCATCTTCATATTATCGAACTTTGTTTAATTATCCATTAATTCTCTGTTTTTAATTTTTAAATATCAACTAAAAATCACATCTAAAAATTACGCTAATAATCCATAGATCGTTCCCTGAGGAATCGACCTCGGACTTCTGAGTTATACTACTTGTGCGATTCTCCTGCACTTGGGAGAACAGTTTTATTTTTGCACCAAAGCTCGGTACATTCGTCTCCGCATATGTGTGTCTAGTATGTCGCCCCCTTTAAACTACGAGTGCTCGAATAGATATTATTTAGGTTGCTCATGTATTTGAATCCTTGTTGTAATTGTTTGATTTAATTTGAGTAAGGCATGTATTATTGCTTGACACACCATTTAATTTATCACGCACATAGTAAGGGCAATCACCCCAACAAGATAAGAATTGGATTTCATCACCAGATTTTTACCCAAATTAGGTGAACCAATTCTCACATAGCTATCACTTTAATTAAAATCAATTAGACGTTGGCCCCTAGGGACATTCGAGCTCAATAGGACGAAGATCACCAAAAGTTGCACCAATTTCGCTCTGTGGCTCAGTTGATGTCTAGGCAAGCTTTGTCCCTCTAAGAGAGACAGTTCATCTATTCAAGACAAGTGGTTTTTAAGTGGAATCTTTGCAAATGCATCGTGACCCCTCCACTTACCTGGGAGTTTACTGTTGGGAACCCGCACATGCCGCAGAAAATAAAAAATAAATTCAGATGGCAGCGGAAGTGGTATGCGCGGGATCAATGTTCATCTCATGAACATTATTCAAAAATCGTTCGTAGATAGATTAGGATTAAATTTTTTTAATAATATTAGGAAGATCAGATCTTCACCTTGTACGGATAGATGATCACCGCAAACTGATGATCGTGGTTTTAGAAGAAGGCTCCCTTGAAGCCGCATACGCGTCCGGCCTCTATGGGTTTCCACATGAAGTAGAGAACCGATCAAAGCTCTCTTGTCTCCCCCGGGTGCTAGCTCCCTTGCAGAGACAACTTTTGATGGCTAATTTTCTCCCTTTGAATCAACTCTTGATTATGTTAGATGTATGCCCTAGAAGCCAATCTGGCGGACACATTATTAATTCTAGGACATAAATTTGTACTTGACTTTATTATTATCGAATAATAAATGGGCATCTTTTCATTCATATTGTTTATGTGTCTATGAATCGTCCAAGAAATTAATAAGATGATGGTACATATTCTCAAGAGTTGAGAATTTGAGCCATGTATCATTGGTGATTAATTTCTAAATGCTCATGATCAATGGATCATCACGAGGACGGTGATCGATCCGATCAGTGCACAGATCGCTTTCCTTATGGATGGATGAGACTCGAGTCCACAGTGTAGGGACACTGAAGTGATAGTGCAGGTGCTTGTTAGAGAACAAGGGTACCGAGCGTGACCAAGACAAGAAGTCACTTGGATGTCTATCCACTCGTCAGTGACTTGCTTGATGTTGCAGTAGTATGACTGGTCCTTTGACCTGCGGTGCTTCGGCTACTCACAGTGAGGTTATTGTAGTTTGACTACACGTATACATGGTCTCTAGCCATATGGGTCCTTGTAGTGTAGATTGGCTGCAGTAAGTTCACTGTAGGAGTAGGGTATGCACTTACATGGAATCTATCGACCTTGATAGAAGAGGAGTGATCCTATGTGATTTATTAGACTGAGTTCTAAGACCTTGGCCAGGGCAGTAATATAAAGTGGAGAAAGAGTTTTTCACTATCGAACTCAAGTCAAATAAATCTAGACATATGACAGACGACGGGGTTTGACGAGTTATCCATGACCTCCGGTCTGTAGGGATCCACGATAGAAGGACTGTATCATACGATAACTGCACCTAGAGGTTCATGATTCTATTCTGCTGGGTGGCCACTACATACTGCTAGGTGTCACTGGTGGATGGTGAGACTCACAGGGATCATCTTGATGGTCGATAAACCCTGATGAGTTGAGTTGAAATTGTTTCAACCCATTGAAAAGAGTTTTCAATGATATTGTGATAGAGATCGCAATATATCTCACTACCAGTCAGAATAGAACCTATGGGGTCACACACATTAGAGGTATTGACCGATCCGATGGTTGAATGTGATTAGGAATCACAAATAATCAATTAGATTGATAAATGGATAACCCACTAAGAGTTAGTGGTTGGAAGAAGAAACAATTACAATCGAATTGCAATTTAATTTAATTAATTAAATTTAATTAATTGGACTTGATCACGAGTCCTACTTGGAGTAGGATCCTTGGAGTCCTAATTAGATTAGGATTTCAAATTAAATTAGAATCCTATTTGGAATAGGATTTCTAAAGTCCTAATTGTCTTAGGGCTGAAATTTAATAAGTCCTAATTAGATTAGGATTATTTTAAGTCTTAATTAATTTTAAATTTAATTTAATTAATTTCATGACTCCTAATTAGATTAGGATTGAAGAGTTCAATAGAGTCATGGCTCAATTAAATTCTAATTGGATTAGGAATTGGAGGAAATTGAAATGGGTTCATAAAAATCCTATTTTGACTAGGATTGGACTCATAAAATGAACCCAAACCATCTTGCCACTTAATTTGATTAAATGGCTAATAAAATGGGATATGAGGGAGGGGCCCACGCCCCTCCCCTTGGGAAGTGCGTGGAAGAAAAAGGAGGGGCGTAAGCCCCTCCTTGCTGCCGAATTGGGGAGATAAGGGTGAGCTCCTAAAAATAAGGAGCTCATCCTTATCTCATGGAGAAATAAAAGGAGGAGGGGTTCAGCCCCTCCTCTAATCCTTCTTTTGGTGTTCACGGCAGCAAAAAGGACCCCCTTCCTCCTCCTTTCATCCGCAAGCAAGAGAAGAGGAAGAAGAATCCTTGGTGGCTCTCCTCCTTCTTCATTCTTGGTGCCAACAAAAGAAAAGGGAAAAGGCTGAAAGTGTTTTGTTCTTGTTCCCTTTGATCCGTCTTTCTTCCTCCTCCTCCCTAAGCATTCAAGAGTTGATTGAAAGGGAGGACTTCAGCCATCAAAAGCCATCTCTGCAAGGGAGCTAGCACCCCGGGGAGATACGTAGGCTTCGATCGAATCATTACCTCGTGTGGATACCCGTAGAGGCCGGACGCGTGTGCGGCTTCCATCGAACCTTCTACAAATCCACGTAAATCAGATTGTGGAGACCATCTACCCGCACAAGGTGAAGATCTGATCTTCTTAATGATTTTAAAATATTTTAAAATAATTTAATTCTAATCTATCTACAAACGAATGGTTTTAAAATACGTTCATGCGATGAACGGATCCCGCATAGTTTTTCCGCTGCAATCTGAAAATTATTTCGAATTTTCATGGCATATGTGGGATGCTAACAGTGGTATCAGAGCCATGGTTATGTAGATTAAGATTAGAATTAAATTTTTCAAGGCATTTTAGATCTGAAATTTAAGGGATTATGCTTGCTGAAATTTATGTATGCAGAATTTTCAGCTTGCTGATTTTTCTGCATACTAATTATTGGATGCTTGGATTAATGATTCTAATGCTTTGATAATGTGATTACAAATATTTAGAATCATGTCTTGCATAATCAGCAAGTCATGAGATGAAATAATCAGTTAAATATCAGATCTGAAAAATAATTTTTATGCATGTGATGCGTATGGTGATGATCATGGATGAACCCTTTTGAATGTGCTGAAATGTTCTGCGATGTTCTGTGATGCATGTAATTTTAATTTTCAGATGCCTGCGTGCATCTTAAATTCATGTATTAGAGACCTGCGTGTCTCATGAAAAAGGGTTGTAATTTATTCTTTTATTTTATTTTAATTTTTAAAGCAATCTGGGATGTAATCTGTGATGTGTGTTGCACGTCGATGGTTGATCGATATGTACATCAACAAGCTCAACATGCGCGGATCGAGATCAAGGGTTGATTAAAGATGGATCAAGGAGTTGATCACAATTGGACCTAGAGGATCAAGATCGAGTCAAGAGTTGAAGACGATCAAACCAATTGACGTGCATGTGCTTGTAAAATGACCCCATTCTGGATCCATGATCATCACCATTTAATTTTATTTTTGATAAATGCCTGGATGTTTAATGCTTATGTCTATGCGGGTAGACTTATATTTGCATGAGATGTGAATACGCGATCGAGTGAGACCTAAATCGAAACCTCCCTAATCAGTCAAGGGTGAACCAACATGAGTTAGTCATATTAGATTAATTGATCTAATTGGTGTCTAGGCAAGCCTATAAGGTGGTTACTTAATTAGGACCTTACTCTCTGAGTAAGGGGAGCCTCCCACCTGCTTACCTGGCCAATTGTTCGATTACCTCTTATGAAGAACTCAAGTTGCAAACACTAAGACTTGATTATGCAATATTAAGTCCATAGGTCTTCCACCGTAGTAGAGTTGCTAAGGTCTTTCCGGCGTTGATTTGTCTCGGCTGGACACAGTGGACAAGTTGCATCGGGGGACTGGACCTCTCTATTAGACATGAGATGTTGTGGGGTAAAGGTGGGGTTGGGCACCAATAACTGTTAGGTGAGGACCCAATGACGACATTATTTCCGCGGTTATACGGTGGGTCTGACTTAACTAAGTAATGGGACCAATAACTGTTAGGTGAGGTCTTCATCACTTAGAGACCAAGTACCACTGCAATATGCTTGAGAAGCATTGTACAAGAGTTGTACACTCATCCATTTATATGTCACCAATAACTGTTAGGTGAGGCGGCATGTAAATCGGTGAGACCGCAGTACCCACTAGAAATCCTAGTCGCGTAGGGTTTTCGTTTCTCCATCAGGAGAGTATGAGGGATTCAAGAAAATAGTGGGAGCATATTTGTTTTAAAAGTCTCTAGAACAAATTAAGTTCAAGTACAAAGTCTAACTAGAATCTTTACTCTCTACAGATCACAATGTCAGCTTCAAACCCTTTGACCCGAATCCTTGAGACCAACAGACTGACCGGAACTAACTATAAAGACTGGCTTAGGAACCTGAAAATTGTTCTGAATTGTGAGAAAATAGGGTATGTGCTCGAGAATGATATCCCTAGGCTACCAGCACGTCCTACTGATGATCAGCGTGAGACGCATCAGAAGTGGACTGATGACGACATTAGGGTCAAGTGCTACATCATGGCATCCATGACTAACGAACTTCAATGCCAGCATGAGAACATAAAGACTGCTAGGGAAATACTGGCTCATCTGCAAGAGTTGTATGGTGAGCAGAGCCGCACTGCACGCTTTGAAGTGTCCAAGAGGCTCTTCAAGGCAAAGATGCGTGAGGGGCAGTCTGTCCACGATCACTGTTTGACTATGATCAAGGACCTCGAGGAACTTGAGAAGCTCGGTATGTCCATGCATAAGGAACTGCAGATAGATCTGATCCTGCAATCCCTTCCTGATTCATTTGGTCAGTTTATAGTAAACTACCATATGAATAAAATTGAATGCACAAAGACCGAATTGTTGAATATGTTGGTAACTGTTGAAGGGGCCTTGAAAGGTTCAAGGGGCTCTGTTCTGGCTGCTGAGCTGACTTTTGGTTCCAAGAGAAAGTCTACTTGGAAGAAAAAGAAGCCTGCAAAGAAGCACAAGAAAGACAAAAAGCCTAAGAAGGAAGTTCATAAGAAAAGGGCTGATGACAAAGGAAAATGTTTCCACTGCAACGTCAACGGCCACTGGAAAAGAAACTGCCCTTCATACCTCGAGAGCCTGAAGAACCAAAAAGACACACCTTCTGAAGGTATGTTAGACTTGCTCGTGATTGAAACTAACCTTACGGTTTCTTCTACTTCTAGTTGGGTTATAGATTCTGGTTCTAGTGCTCATTTGTGCACTACTATGCAGGATCTAAAGGAAAGTAGGAGGCTGGCGGAAGGTGCAGTGACCCTTCGGGTTGGCAACGGGGCAAGAGTTGCTGCTGTAGCTGTGGGCACCTACCCTCTGCGATTACCATCTGGATTTAGTTTATTGCTTAGAGACTGTTATTATGTCCCTGCTGCTAGCAGGAATTTGATTTCTGTTTCGTGTTTAGCACAGGATGGTCATGTTTTGACCTTTGACAAAGACTGCTGTTCTATTTATTTCAGAAATAAATTAGTTGCACGTGGTTTCATGATTGATAGTCTCTATCACTTGCATATTGATGTGTCTGTGAATGTGTCTGAGCAAGTAGTGAGTGCCATAGGATCTAAAAGATCCAGAGATGAGATAAACCAGAAGTATTTGTGGCACCTCAGGCTTGGCCATATTGGAGAGGACAGAATGAACAAAATGGAGAAAGATGGGCTTCTTGGCCCATTGACTTCCGAGTCATATCCAGTTTGTGAGTCCTGTCTTCAAGAAAAAATGGCTAGATTATCCTTTGTAGGACATGGGGAGAGGACCACTGAAATACTTACCCTAGTACACACTGATGTGTGTGGCCCATTCGATGTGCTAGCCAGGGGTCGTTATTCATACTTCATTACCTTTACCGATGACTATTCACGATATGGGTATGTGTATCTTATGAGATACAAATCTGAATCTTTTGAAAAGTTCAAAGAGTTCAGAAATGAAGTAGAAAAACAGACTAGAAAAACCCTTAAGGTTCTTCGATCAGATCGAGGAGGAGAATACCTTAGTGGGGAATTTCGGAATTATCTTAAGAAAAATGGCATAGTCTCACAATGGACACCTCCGGGTACACCTCAACTCAACGGGGTGTCAGAAAGGAGGAATCGGACTCTATTGGATATGGTCCGATCCATGATGAGCTTCACTGATCTACCTATGTTTCTTTGGGGAGATGCCTTATTATCCGCAATTTATTTATTGAATAGAGTTTCCTCTAAATCCGTTCCTACCACACCGTATGAGATATGGCATGGTAAGAAGCCGAGTCTTGGTCATCTCAAGATTTGGGGATGTCCGGCCTACGTCAAGCGACTACAGGCGGACAAGTTAGAGCCTAGGACCATAAGTGCTCGTTTCATTGGATATCCTAAAGAGTCATTAGGATACAATTTTTACATCTCAGAGGATCACAATGTGTTTGTGAGCCGACATGCCGTCTTTCTGGAAAAACGGTTTATCCTTGATAGAGGCAGTGGGAGAAAAATTGAGCTTGAAGAGAGAGTCTCTGAAAAGCAACGAGTCATGGATCCTATAGAACCTATTCATACAGAGCCAGTACACGTAGTACCTCCTCCACCTCGTAGATCTAGTAGGGTCTCCCATCCTCCCGATAGATACTTAGGTATACTAGTAGAGGACACCGAGGAAATGTTCCTCATGGGAGATAGGGAACATGTACCAGGATCCCAATACCTACGACGAGGCGATATCTGATATCGATTCCGAGAAATGGCTGGAAGCCATGAAGTCAGAGATAGACTCCATGTATTCCAACCAAGTCTGGACCTTAGTAGATCCACCAGAAGGTATAGTACCTATTGGATGTAAATGGATCTATAAAAGGAAGATAGGTTCGGATGGAAAGGTAGAGACCTATAAGGCAAGGCTAGTAGCGAAAGGGTATAGTCAGCGCGAAGGCATTGACTATCAGGAGACCTTTTCACCTGTAGCCATGCTGAAATCCATTCGAACATTGCTTGCTATTGCAGCATTTCATGATTATGAAATATGGCAGATGGATGTGAAAACTGCTTTCCTGAATGGATATCTTGATGAAGATATCTATATGGAGCAGCCTTTGGGTTTCACTTCCAGTGATGGTGATCACAAGGTCTGCAAGCTGCAAAGGTCCATCTATGGACTAAAGCAAGCATCTCGGAGTTGGAACACTCGTTTTAATGATGCGATCAAATCGTTTGAGTTCATCAAGAACGAAGAGGAACCGTGTGTTTACAAGAAGGTTAGTGGGAGTGCTATCGTGTTCCTCGTACTGTATGTGGATGACATCCTCCTGATAGGAAATGATATTCCTATGCTAACCTCGGTCAAGGTCTGGTTATCACAAGAGTTCTCCATGAAAGACCTTGGGGAAGCATCCCACATTTTGGGGATAAAGGTCTATAGGGATAGATCTAAAAGGATGCTTGGCCTATCACAAAAGATGTACATAGAGGAGGTACTGAAGAGGTTCAGTATGGAAAACTCCAAGAGGGGTCTATTACCCCTTAGGCATGGGATTCATCTCTCCAAAAAGATGTGCCCCAATACATCTGAAGAGATTCAACGCATGAGCAGGATTCCTTATGCTTCTGCAATAGGAAGCCTCATGTATGCCATGCTGTGTACACGACCTGATATAGCCCTTGCTGTGAGTGTCACTAGCAGATATCAGTCGAATCCAGGTGAAGAGCACTGGACAGCTGTGAAGAACATTCTTAAGTACTTAAGAAGAACTAAAGATTTGTTCTTGGTCTTTGGAGGAGCATCGGAGTTAAAGGTAGAAGGATACACAGATTCAGACTTTATGACTGATATTGATGATAGAAAGTCTACATCCGGATATGTGTTCTTGTGCAATGGTGGTACGGTAAATTGGAAGAGTTCCAAACAACCGATCATTGCTGATTCTACCATGGAAGCTGAGTATATCGCCGCCTCTGAAGCTGCAAAGGAAGCCTTCTGGTTCAACAAATTCATTGCAGAGCTAGATGTAATGCCATCGGATGCCATCACACTCTACTGCGATAATAATGGCGCCATAGCTCTTGCTAAGGAGCCAAGGTCTCATCAGAAGTCCAAGCACATAGAGCGGCGGTTTCACCTCATACGCGAATACCTCGAGAAGAAATATGTCGAGGTACAGAGAGTAGATTCCGCAGACAACGTGGCAGACCCGCTCACTAAGCAGTTAAATCAACAGAAGACAGAAGCCCACCTTGAGAAGATGGGACTTAGATATATGTCTGATTGGCTTTAGTGCAAGTGGGAGATTGTTAGATGTATGCCCTAGAAGCCAATCTGGCGGACACATTATTTTCTAGGACATAAATTTGTACTTGACTTTATTATTATCGAATAATAAATGGGCATCTTTTCATTCATATTGTTTATGTGTCTATGAATCGTCCAAGAAATTAATAAGATGATGGTACATATTCTCAAGAGTTGAGAATTTGAGCCATGTATCATTGGTGATTAATTTCTAAATACTCATGATCAATGGATCATCACGAGGACGGTGATCGATCCGATCAGTGCACAGATCGCTTTCCTTATGGATGGATGAGACTCGAGTCCACAGTGTAGGGACACTGAAGTGATAGTGCAGGTGCTTGTTAGAGAACAAGGGTACTGAGCGTGACCAAGACAAGAAGTCACTTGGATGTCTATCCACTCGTCAGTGACTTGCTTGATGTTGCAGTAGTATGACTGGTCCTTTAACCTGCGGTGCTTCGGCTACTCACAGTGAGGTTATTGTAGTTTGACTACACGTATACATGGTCTCTAGCCATATGGGTCCTTGTAGTGTAGATTGGCTGCAGTAAGTTCACTGTAGGAGTAGGGTATGCACTTACATGGAATCTATCGACCTTGATAGAAGAGGAGTGATCCTATGTGATTTATTAGACTGAGTTCTAAGACCTTGGCCAGGGCAGTAATATAAAGTGGAGAAAGAGTTTTTCACTATCGAACTCAAGTCAAATAAATCTAGACATATGACAGATGACGGAGTTTGACGAGTTATCCATGACCTCCGGTCTGTAGGGATCCACGATAGAAGGACTGTATCATACGATAACTGCACCTAGAGGTTCATCATTCTATTCTGCTGGGTGGCCACTACATACTGCTAGGTGTCACTGGTGGATGGTGAGACTCACAGGGATCATCTTGATGGTCGATAAACCCTGATGAGTTGAGTTGAAATTGTTTCAACCCATTGAAAAGAGTTTTCAATGATATTGTGATAGAGATCGCAATATATCTCACTACCAGTCAGAATAGAACCTATGGGGTCACACACATTAGAGGTATTGACCGATCCGATGGTTGAATGTGATTAGGAATCACAAATAATCAATTAGATTGATAAATGGATAACCCGCCAAGAGTTAGTGGTTGGAAGAAGGAACAATTGCAATCGAATTGCAATTTAATTTAATTAATTAAATTTAATTAATTGGACTTGATCACGAGTCCTACTTGGAGTAGGATCCTTGGAGTCCTAATTAGATTAGGATTTCAAATTAAATTAGAATCCTATTTGGAATAGGATTTCTAAAGTCCTAATTGTCTTAGGGCTGAAATTTAATAAGTCCTAATTAGATTAGGATTATTTTAAGTCCTAATTAATTTTAAATTTAATTTAATTAATTTCATGACTCCTAATTAGATTAGGATTGAAGAGTTCAATAGAGTCATGGCTCAATTAAATTCTAATTGGATTAGGAATTGGAGGAAATTGAAATGGGTTCATAAAAATCCTATTTTGACTAGGATTGGACTCATAAAATGAACCCAAACCATCTTGCCACTTAATTTGATTAAATGGCTAATAAAATGGGATATGAGGGAGGGGCCCACGCCCCTCCCCTTGGGAAGTGCGTGGAAGATAAAGGAGGGGCGTAAGCCCCTCCTTGCTGCCGAATTGGGGAGATAAGGGTGAGCTCCTAAAAATAAGGAGCTCATCCTTATCTCATGGAGAAATAAAAGGAGGAGGGGTTCAGCCCCTCCTCTAATCCTTCTTTTGGTGTTCACGGCAGCAAAAAGGACCCCCTTCCTCCTCCTTTCATCCGCAAGCAAGAGAAGAGGAAGAAGAATCCTTGGTGGCTCTCCTCCTTCTTCATTCTTGGTGCCAACAAAAGAAAAGGGAAAAGGCTGAAAGTGTTTTGTTCTTGTTCCCTTTGATCCGTCTTTCTTCCTCCTCCTCCCTAAGCATTTAAGAGTTGATTGAAAGGGAGGACTTCAGCCATCAAAAGCCATCTCTGCAAGGGAGCTAGCACCCTGGGGAGATACGTAGGCTTCGATCGAATCATTACCTCGTGTGGATACCCGTAGAGGCCGGACGCGTGTGCGGCTTCCATCGAACCTTCTACAAATCCACGTAAATCAGATTTGCGGAGACCATCTACCCGCACAAGGTGAAGATCTGATCTTCTTAATGATTTTAAAATATTTTAAAATAATTTAATTCTAATCTATCTACAAACGAATGGTTTTAAAATACGTTCATGCGATGAACGGATCCCGCATAGTTTTTCCGCTGCAATCTGAAAATTATTTCGAATTTTCGTGGCATATGTGGGATGCTAACAGATTATGCTTGGGAGGAGGAAGGAGAAGGAGGGATCTTGAAGAAGAACCAAAGGCCTGACTGCAGCCCTTTTCTTTCCCTTGCGTTGGAACCCAAACGGGATAGGAAGGAGGGGCCGCCAAGAGCT
Organism: Phoenix dactylifera; assembly: GCF_051530095.1. Classification (NCBI taxonomy): domain Eukaryota; kingdom Viridiplantae; phylum Streptophyta; class Magnoliopsida; order Arecales; family Arecaceae; genus Phoenix; species Phoenix dactylifera. The sequence goes on from NC_143195.1 coordinate 17,392,845, forward strand.
TTTTCTCCCTTCTTTGCTTGCGGCTGAAACAAGAGGAGGAAGAGAGGGGGCGTACGGCCACAAGGAGGAGGGCTTCAATTACCCTAGCTACTGCTCCCTCTTCTCCTTAAAAAGGATGTGGAGCTCCTAACATTTAGGAGCTCCATATTAAATTCCTTAAGAGGGGCGCCGGCCCCTCTTGTGTTGCCGCACCAAGAAACAAAAAGAGGAGGGGCGTAAGCCCCTCCCTCTTGTGTTGCCCTAGTCCTCCTCTAAGGAGGATTAGGAGGCCCCTATTTGGTTTAGTCCTAATATGATTAGGCTTTAACCAAATCATGAACCATTTGGGTTTAATCTAGGTAAGTCCTAATCTAATTAGAACTCAAATGAATTATGACTCAATTGAACTCTTCAATCCTAATCCAATTAGGATTTATTCAATTTTAGTCCTAATCCAATTAGGACTCTAATTTGAATCTGAAGTCCTAATCCAATTAGGATTTCTAGAAATCCTATTCTAAGTAGGAATCCAAATTGAATTCAAAATTCTAATTCAATTAGGATTGTAGGAATCCTACTCCAAGTAGGACTTTCAGTCCTACTTCAATTAGGACTCCAGGAATCCTACTCCAAGTAGGATTCGTGTTTTAGTCCAACCTTCCGCCAGCCTTCTACTTTTCTTTAGACCCTGCATAGTAGTGCATAAGTGAACACTAGAACCAGAATCTATAACTCAACTAGAAGTAGAAAAAACCATAAGGTTAGTTTCAATCACGAGCAAGTCTAACATACCTTCTGAAGGTGTGTCTGCCTTCTTGTTCTTCAGGCTCTCGAGGTATAAAGGACAGTTCCTCTTCCAGTGGCCATCGACATTGTAGTGGAAACATTTTTCTTTGTCATTAGCCTTTTTCTTTTGAACTTTCTTCTTTGGCTTCTTATCTTTTTTCTGCTTCTTCGCAGGCTTCTTTTTCTTCCAAGTAGACTTTTTTTTGGAACCAGAAGTCAACTTAGCAGCAAGGACATTGCTCCTTGAACCTTTCAAGGCTCTCTCAGCAGTTACCAACATGTTTAACAGTTCAGTCTTAGTGCATTCAATCTTATTCATGTGGTAGTTTACGGGTGTAGTACGTATCCTATAGGATAGTGATTACGGGTGTCGGTCCACAGGGATTGAAGAATAAGTTATTTTTCTTTTAAAAATAAATCAAGAAGAAGGATTTGCTAACTTGATTTAACTAAATTAATCTATGAGTATGAATTGAAATTTATCAAAGTAGATAGATCTAGGGTTTGGAATCCACCGCGTAGCATTGTATTAGGGACTGTGTTCTTAATTTTTATCTTTTGGAGAGGCATGCAAATTGGCTACAAACCTTTTAAAATAAAAGCATAAAGAGTGTTAGGAAGATCCATCTTCGGTGTAGCATGAAGTGTCTACCTAAGTATGCTAATCTAGGATGCAGCACACTTCATCTTCCTAGGCATGAATCATCTTAGACTACTTTAGCAAATATGATTAGTAACTAGCATGCTCAAAGTTTAAATATCATAAAAGAATATTTCATTGAAAATAAGAATTTAAACAAGTTCCAAAATAATAAAAAAATAAAAACTACAATGCCCTGATACATTGCTAGGGCTTCATCCAGTCCTAGACTAGACGTTTAGCCGTGCATGGCTTCCGGACGACCTCCCATCTTCAAGTGAAAGTCTTCCCCTCTCATTCTTCCCAAAATATCACAAAATATTCTCTTTCCCCCTCCTTTCTCTTTTTTTTTAATTTCTTTTTCTCTCCCTCTCGGCTTTCTTCTTCTTTTCACCGAAACAGGGGGTCTCCCCTGTTTTTCTGTCGAAGCCCGCTCCCCCCTTCTCCCTCTTCTTCATCTTGCTTTTATAGATCGCCGAAGGCCGGTGATGGATCCCCAGCGAGGAGGAAGGCGTGATGCTGGGAATGATCTCGGCAGAGGCTTGATTTCTATTGCACGTGAGATCGCTGGAGAAGGGTGTGATCGTTGGATGCGGCTGGAACGGACTGATGGCGGAGGAGCTGCATCGTTGATTGCAGCCGGCTGGGATCGCGGAGACTGGGATGGGATCCGGATGCGCCACGGGCGGAGGAGGAGGCGGAGACGCTGGGATTTCGACGCGGCTTGATGGCGGAGCTGGATCTCGGCTGCAGGCTGCGTCACAGGCGGAAGACGAGGCGGAGATGCTGGTTGCAGGATCGTCGAGAGGACGCTGCGGGGAGGATTTCTTAGGCGATGCCATCTCGTGGCTGGAACGGGAATCTCGGCCGTGATGCACTGCGGGGGAGGGGGGAAGAAGATAAACAGTGAACTCATTTGTTATTATTATTTTTTTTTTTGTAACACTGTTCATATGAACAGTGTTTTCACGGGACACTATTCATATGAACAGTGTTTTCACGGGACACTGTTCATATGAACAGTGTTTTCAGTGATTCTTCCCGAAATTATTTTTATTTTATTATATTCATTATTTTCTTTTTTTTGTTTTAAATTTATCAATTTTATATGAAGGCAGGTAATGAATTGGTTGGGAATTGACTTTGGGTTTGAGGTGGGTCATGATCGTTGATTTGCTTGAACTTACTCTCGAGCCCAATGTCGTTTAAATTTAATTTTTGCTAAACTGCTTCAGACTGGACTCAACAGGGCTAATAAGCAGGATCGTGACTTAATAAGAGGTTTAATCAAATATTTTTCTATACAATTATAACTTTTAATCTAATCAAGACCAAAGCCCATTTAATTATAACCTTAGCCGGGTCAACACAATCTCCTTATATGTTTTTCTATAGTTTTCATGAAAGATTGCAATCAAGAGAGAGACAAGTTCAGAGTCTATTTTAAGAAAAAAATTATTTACTTCTTACCATATTTTAATTTTTTTTCAATGTTTATTCAATTTTATGGTAAAATATGTATTTATTAGTTTAAGAACATTAATAAGTGCTACGGAAAGATAACTAAATTATGATTATTAAGTACTTATCACACCCCCAAACCTATGTTTTGCTAGTCCTCGAGCAAAATAAAACAAGAAAAGAAGAATTTTAACTCACTTTCACAGGCATCGCGGTTACATTTACCATATGTAACAAGGCTTTAAACTCCTAGGTTACCCTAGTGGACGAGTTGTAGTCTCGTGAGGGTTTTTAGTGAAGATACCCACAAACTTCAATAAATCATTTATTATTATTGTTATTATTAATTTCTTTTCTTTTTTTTTGATAAATCAATTGATCTATGAAGTGAAAATAAAATTCCAAATGCATACTAGTAAGGAAATTAAAATCTAATTTAAGATACATAAATGATAAGAATTTCAAAATACACACGGTTTTATTTACTAAGTCAGCCCAAATCCTCAGTCAAAATGCAATTCAAGTTGAGGTCATTAAGTTTCCGTTAGGGAGTTGTAAGACTTATTTATACTGGAGTGCTCAGTGAAATCTGGACCGTACACAAGCTAAGGGTTCGGATCTCCAAAATATTGCTAATACTAGTAGTTTCCAAGGATTGGTCGAAAGGACCTACTCACTGATTCAAAATCATCTTATCTGCAGGATTTCGAGAGTTCTGGATGTTTACTTTAGTACCTCATGGGCTTTATCTGTAATATTTCAGTTTACTCGAATTTCTACAACGACGGCTTTCACACTATTGTCTTTTACAAGGTCAATACAAAGTTTTTTTTTTTAAATAAAAGATGGATAAATTGTGCACTTTTACTCTTGTGGTGATTTCTCCGCGTAACGAGCAATCAGTTGACAACTCTCACACCAGTTGGCACAAGGTGTCGGGCATCAAGACTCCCCTACGGACTTATGCTCAGAGTCCTCATCATAAGCCCACTTGACCTTTGACAATAGGTAGCCCTTTTCGATGTTCCTGATTAGATCCTTTTTATTGATGATTTTTTTTTTTTGAATTAGATAAGTATGAGTCATCAGGGTCCAAGGTTGCTACTATACTATCAACATATTGTCGAGCCTAGACCTTAGAAGGGTCGGCTAGTGTGTAGTGAAATTCCAAAGTATTAATTAGCTTACAACTCCCTAAGAGAGACTTAATAAAAAGAACTTGAATTTATATTACTTCCGACTAGTCATTGGGCTTTTTAGATTTTATATACCTTGTGTATTTATCATTCTCGCATAAATGTATAGAAATTAGGTTTTTAAAAACAAAAACTTTTTTTTATTTAAATTTTATTATTATTATTATTATTTATTATTTTCTAAATGAAAATAAACATATTTTTTCTATTTTTTTCTTTTTTTTTGGATGAAAATCAAAATGAATACCCTCAAACCTAAACCTAATATTGTCCTCAATGTTAAAGAAATCTAAAAGAATTGGGTTGCCTCCCAACAAGCGCTAAGTTTATTGTCTTCAGCCAGACACAGTGCATCCTTAATTATTTTGATAAACAGGGTTCGTCAAATTAAGAAATTCGATCAATTGTCCATCGGCAACATAGTCCACATAAGGTTTTAACCTTTGACCATTGACTTTTAAAACATGTCCACCATTGAGGTGTTGGATCTCTACTGCACCATAAGGAGAAACCTTTTTCACTACAAATAGTCCATCCCACCTAGAGCGAAGTTTACCCGGAAAGAGTCGCAACTTGGAATTGAACAACCAAACCTTTTGACCAGGTTCGAAGGACTTACGGTTAATATTTTTATCATGAAAAGCCTTAGTCCTTGCTTTATAAATTTTAGCATTTTCATAAGCCTCATTGCGCAATTCTTCAAGTTCACTTAGTTGGAGTTTTCGGTGAGGACCAGCTACTGCCATGTCTAAGTTAAACTTTTTGATAGCCCAGAAAGCTCTATGTTCAAGTTCTACCGATAAGTGGCAAGCTTTTCCAAAAACTAATCGGTAGGGAGACATGCCAATAGGAGTTTTGTAGGCAGTACGATAGGCTCAGAGTGCATCATTTATCCTTTGAGACCAATCTTTCCTATCGGGACGTACCGTTTTTTCTAAGATGTGTTTTAACTCCCTATTGAATACCTCGACTTGTCCACTCGTTTGGGGATGGTATGGGGTAGCAACTTTGTGGGTGATGTTATATTTGCGAGCCAAAGCCTCGAAAGACCGGTTGCAAAAATGAGATCCCCCATCACTGATGATGGCTCGGGGTGTGCCAAAACGACAAAAAATGTTTTCATGTAAAAATTTAATCACAACCTTGTGGTTATTAGTTTTAGTGGCGACAGCTTCTATCCATTTTGAAACATAATCAACCCCTACAAGAATATATTCGAAACCAAAGGATGGTGGGAAAGGGCCCATAAAGTCAATACCCCATACATCAAAGATTTCTACAATTAAAATAGGATTGAAAGGCATCATATCTCTACGGGAGATGGTACCATCCGTTGGCACCGTTCATAAGTTTGGAAAAAGTTATGGGCATCTTTGAAAAGTGTGGGCCAATAAAATCCACTCTGTAAAACTTTTACTGCAGTTTTTCTACCCCCAAAATGTCCCCTACAAGCTTGTGAATGGCAGAATGAAAGAATACTTTGAAATTCGCATTCGGGGACACATCGACAGATTACTTGATTGGAAAAATACTTGAATAGATCGGGATCATCCCAATAATAGAACTTTACTTGTGAAAAGAATCGGTTCTTGTCTTGAGTTGACCAATCATCAGGAATTCGTCCTATGGCAAGGTAATTTACTATGTTTGCAAACCATAGCGTTTTCATTCCTTGTACCCCAAATAATTGTTCATCTGGGAAAGCATCATGTAAGGGGGAGGTATTCTTAGAGGGCTCAAGAAGAATCCTAGATAAGTGGTCTGCTACAACATTTGCAGTTCCTTTCTTGTCACGAATTTCTAGGTCAAATTCTTGTAGTAAAAGAATCCATCGAATCAGGGGGTTTGGTGTCCTTCTTTGCAAGAAGGTGTTGAAGGGCAGCATGATCAGTGAATACGGTAACCTTGGATCCTAATAGGTAAGATCAAAACTTGTCTAGCGCGAATACTATAGCTAGCAATTCTTTTTCAGTGGTGGTGTAGTTCAATTGTGCATCTGAGAGTGCTTTACTAGCTTAGTAGATGACATGAGGTACCTTATCTAGCCGTTGCCCTAAAACTGCCTCAATGGCATAGTCAGATGCGTCACACATCAATTCAAATGGAAGGGTCCAATTAAGAGGCCGTATGATAGGTGCAGTGGTCAATTTCGAGCGAAGATTTCAAATGCCTCTTTGCATGCTTCATTAAAGAAAAAGGGAGTGTCCTTGGCAAGAAGATTGCACAAGGGTTTGGAAATTTTACTGAAATCCTGAATGAAGCGACGGTAGAAACCAGCATGGCCAAGGAATGATCGGATTTGTTTCACAGTTTTAGGTGGAGGGAGATTGGAAATAAGATCGATTTTGGCTTTATCTACTTCAATGCCCCTCTTGGACACGACGTGTCCTAAAACTATGCCTTCTTGAACCATGAAATGGCTCTTTTTCCAACTTAATACTAGGTTGGTCTCCTTACATCTTTTCAAAACTAAAGTCAAATTGTCCAAACAATCGTCAAAAGATAGGCCAAAAATTGAGAAATCATCAATGAACACTTCTAGAAAGTTTTCCACCATATCTGAAAAAATGGCCATCATGCATCGTTGAAAAGTTGCGGGTGCATTGCATAATCCAAAAGGCATCCTCCTATATGCAAATGTCCCAAATGGGCAAGTAAAGGTGGTTTTCTCTTGATCATCCGGGTAAACAGGTACTTGATTATATCCAGAATAACCATCTAAGAAGCAGTAGAAACCTTGACCAGCCAACCGTTCCAAAATTTGATCTATGAAAGGTAGAGGAAAATGGTCCTTCCTAGTCATTGAATTAAGTTTCCTGTGGTCAATGCACACGCGCCAACCCGTGGTTGTGCGTGTTTGTATCAATTCTTCTTCCGTATTTTCAACCACAGTGATACCTGACTTCTTGGGTACCACTTGTGTCGGACTCACCCACTTACTATCAGAAATTGGGTAAATAATTCCGGCATCTAATAACTTCACAACTTCTTTCTTGACTACCTCCTTCATGTTAGGATTGAGTCTTCTTTGCATTTCTCGGGTGGGCTTTGCATCATCTTCGAGGTGGATTCGATGCATGCATATGGAGGGGTCAACCCCTTTCAAATCGGCTACAGACCATCCTATGGCATGTTTATTCTCTTCTAGTACCCTTAAAAGTTTATCCTCCTGTTCAGTAGATAAGTTGGCCGCGATGATTACAGGGTGGGTATCTTCTGGTCCTAGAAAGGCATACTTAAGAGTTGTCGAAAGTGGCTTTAACTCAAGTTTAGGTGGAGAATCAATGGAAGGACAAAGTGGTGCGCTAGCAATAGGGGGAAGAGGTTCAGGTCGGATCTTCCAAGGAAGGGAACTCATGGGAGATTGATTGTCGAGTAAGATGTTGACTTCTTCTATGGCCTTGTCTATGTCAAAGTTGTCAATATCAAAATGGGCCAAGCATGCCTCTAGGGGGTCATCTGCTAAGATATAGGGAAGGGCTTCCTCTACAAGATCATCCATTTCATCAATTAGGCAACACCCGTCTTCCCTCACATGTTGGTCAGCGGCATGAAACACATTCAACTTAATTTTCATGTTCCGAAATGATATATCCATTGCCCCAGTTCTACAGTTGATACATGCATTGGTTGTAGCTAAAAAGGGACGACCAAGAATCACAAGGATTTGTTTTTTAAGGTTGGGCACATGTTCCATGTCAAGGACGATAAAATCTACTGAAAAATAGAATTTGTCTACCTTGATAAGAACATCTTCAATCATCCCCCTTGGCATCTTCACCGATCGATCAGCCAATTGTAAAGATACCGAGGTAGGTTTCAATTCACCCAACCCAAATTTTTCATAGACTGAATAGGGTAGAAGATTCATACTTGCCCCTAGATCTAAAAGTGCTCGATCAATGAAGTTATCTCCTATGACACAGGAAATAGTGGGAGCGCCAGGATCTTTGAATTTTGGAGGGGTGTTGTGTTGGAGAATGGAACTTACCTGCTCAGTTAGGAGGACCTTTTTAGGCACATGTGTTCTAGATTTTCACATTTGGGTGCAAAGGTCTTTGAGAAATTTGGCATAGGAGGGAACTTGTTTGATGGCATCAAGGAGTGGGAGGTTGATTTTAACTTATTTGAAAACCTCCATCATCTCTTCTAGTGAAGTTCCCTTCTTGCCAAAGGGAGAGGGTGCATTAAGTGCTTCAGAGAATGGAGCCTTTGGAATGTGGGTTGTGGCAGATGGTGGACTAGCTGAAGAAGGTTTTGGGTTTTCATGTGCTACATTCTTCTCCTCTTCTTCACCTTCTTTATTGTTACCCTCCCCAACCTTATTATCTATTATACGTCCACTCCTTAGGGTAGTCAAAGCATTGGCTTGCTCATGATTTAGTCGAGTTTCTTGAGCCACGTATTGTCCCCTAGGATTACTCATTGGTTGACTTGGAAGCTTACCTTCCTCTCGCTTGTTTAATGCATTGGCTAGTTGACCCATTTGGGATTCTAGCTTAGCAATTGATTGCGTGTGAGAGTGCAATAGTTGTGTGTTTGCCTCCAAACCTTGAAGGGCAGTCAACACTTTCTCCTCAAAGGCTGTATTTCTTTGGGTTGGAGGAGGAGGGTGTTGAAATTGAGTTGAGGGACGGTAGAGATGAAAATTTTGGGAGTAGGGTTGGACATTATTCGAAGCTTGCTGCCTCCAAGAAAAATTTGGATGATTCCGTCATCCCGGGTTATATGTATTGGAAAATGGGTCATTACCCGGTCTAGGCTGTGTCTGAGCAGCATTGATATGTTCTTGCACGAGTTCAGGAAATTGGGGCGCTGAGGGGCACTCATAAATAGGGTGCGATGGGCTAGAACAGATAGCACACACTTGTGCTTGGGATGAGCTAACGATATGTCCTCCTATCATCAATTGATCAATCTTATGGGACAATGCATCTACCTTGCTAGACAGGTCCATGGAATGACTTATTTCACAAATGGTCCCTTTTCTTTGAGAACTCGGGGGTACTTGACGAGAACAGGAAGCATGGTGGAGGGAGTTTTCATTAAGATTTTCAAATAATTGCCATGCTTCATGCTCATTTTGAAGCATGAAAGTCCCCCCACATGCAGCATCGATCATCTGACGGTTTCGTTCAGTCAATCCGTCATAGAAACATTGCACTAGCTGCCACTTAGGTATTTGATGATGAGGGCATTTATGGATTAGGTTCCGAAATCTCTCCCAAGTTTCATGAAATTCTTCTTCCTCAGTTTGGGAGAAGCTTGTAATGGCACGTCTAAACTGGTTCGTTCTTCCTATGGAAAAGTATTTTTTAAGAAATTCTTGTTGCATTTGATCCCAAGAACGAATCGAGTTAGCTTCTAAAGAATTCAGCCATTGTTTGGCTCTATCTTTAAAGGAGAAAGGGAATAATCTAAGTTTCAGAGCATCATCAGTGAAGTTCTGAATCTTGACAGTGGTGCAAATCTCAAGAAATTCATCTAGGTGTTTATATGGTTCTTTGTTGGTGAGCCCATAAAAAGATGGGAGCATTTGGATCACACTAGACTTTATTTCGTATTATACAGTTGCTACTTCAGGTAATCGAATGCAAGATGGGAAAGTGTAAATGGTGGGAGTAAAGTACTCCCTCAGGAGTTTGGGTTGTTCTTCGGCCATCTCAGGGGGTGGGAATGATTCTAAGGTTTTGATCTCAGCTCGAATATTTCTAAGGGTCCGTTCTATTTCAGGGTCAAAAGGTAATAGGTCACGTACTCTAGAAAGACTCCCTTGCATACACTAGTACTTGATCAATCAAGCATGCAATAAAAGAAAAACACATAAATCCTTGTATTTGTCCTAAAATAACTAGACAGCTCCTAACTGGTTTGAAGATGGCACCTAAGCCTCCAATCCGGTCTAATGAACCGAGTTGACCAGGTAAGCTCCCAGGTAAGTGGAGGGGTCATGATGCGTTCGCAAAGGTCCCACTTAAAACCCACTTGCCTCGAACAGATGAACTGTCTCCCTTATAGGGACAAAGCTTGCCTAGACATTAACTAAGCCACAGAGCGAAATTGGTGCAACTTTCGGTGATCTTCGTCCTATTGAGCTCGAATGTCCCTAGGAGCCAACGTCTAATTGATTTTAATTAAAGTGACACTATGTGAGATTGAGTTCACCTAAGTTGGGTAAGAGTCTGGTGATGAAATCCGGCTCTTATCTTGTTGGGGTGATTGCCCTTACTATGTGCGGATTAATTTGTGCATGTGTATCAAGCATGCATTCACAATTTTGCTGAAATTAAAATCAAACAATCACCACAAAATTTTAAGCTAATAATTAATTTAAATAAGAAAGGTTTAGAGGTTACCAAAGAAAATTTTTCCAGCAATTTAAAATTTTTTAAGCAAACTTCTAAAGCATTCCTTTTTGATAGCCCAGATCTCCTCTTCGATTCCTGATCAAATAAGACCAAAAAAAAAATTAAAAAAAAAATTAGTAGAAGAGAAAAAGGAGATAAAAAAGTAACAATAATAGAAAATAACTTTTTTTATTTTATTTTAGATATATATATATTTTGAAAGTTTTTTTTAATTAATTTAATTTTTTTTAATGATAGGAAAAATAACTATGCTAGCAATCCCCGGCAACGGCGCCAAAAATTGATTGGTTCTTTCAATTTCAAAAATAAACCATGCAATAGTACGTATCCTGTAGGATAGTGATTACAGGTGTCGGTCCACAGGAATTGAAGAATAAGTTATTTTTTTAAAAAAATAAATCAAGAAGAAGGATTTGCTAACTTGATTTAACTAAATTAAACTATGAGTACGAATTGAAATTTATCAAAGTAGATAGATCTAGGGTTTGGAATCCACCGCGTAGCATTGCATTAGGGACTGTGTTCTTAATTTTTATCTTTTGGAGAGGCATGCAAATTGGCTACAAGCCTTTTAAAATAAAAGCATAAAGAGTGTTAGGAAGATCCATCTTCGGTGTAGCATGAAGTGTCTACCTAAGTATGCTAATCTAGGATACAGCACACTTCATCTTCCTAAGCATGAATCATCTTAGACTACTTTAGCAAACTTGATTAGTAACTAGCATGCTCAAAGTTTAAATATCATAAAGAAAAATTTCATTGAAAATAAGAATTTAAACAAGCTCCAAAATAATAAAAAAATAAGAACTATAATGCCCTAATACATTGCTAGGGCTTCATCCAGCCCTAGACTAGACGTTTAGCCGTGCATAGCTTCCGGACGACCTCCCATCTTCAAGTGAAAGTCTTCCCCTCTCATTCTTCCCAAAATATCACAAAATATTCTCTTTCCCCCTCCTTTCTCTTTTTTTTTATTTCTTTTTCTCTCCCTCTCGGCTTTCTTCTTCTTTTCACCGAAACAGGGGGTCTCCCCTATTTTTCTGTCGAAGCCCGCTCCCCCCTTCTCCCTCTTCTTCATCTTGATCTTATAGATCGCCGAAGGCCGGTGATGGATCCCCAGCGAGGAGGAGGGCGTGATGCTGGGAATGATCTCGGCGGAGGCTTGATTTCTGTTGCACGTGAGATCGCTGGAGAAGGGCGTGATCGTTGGATGCGGCTGGAACGGACTGATGGCGGAGGAGCTGGATCGTTGATTGTAGCCGGCTGGGATCGCGGAGACTGGGATGGGATCCGGATGCACCACGGGCGGAGGAGGAGGCGGAGATGCTGGGATTTCGACGCAGCTTGATGGCGGAGTTGGATCTCGGCTGCAGGCTGCGTCACAGGCGGAAGACGAGGCGGAGATGCTGGTTGCGGGATCGTCGGGAGGACGCCGCGGGGAGGATTTCTTAGGCGATGCCATCTCGTGGCTGGAACGGGAATCTCGGCCGTGATGCACTGCGAGGGCGGGGGGAAGAAGATAAACAGTGAACTCATTTGTTATTATTATTATTTTTTTTTGTAACACTGTTCATATGAACAGTGTTTTCACGGGACACTGTTCATATGAACAGTGTTTTCAGTGATTCTTCCCGAAATTATTTTTATTTTATTATATTCATTATTTTCTTTTTTTTTGTATTAAATTTATCAATTTTATATGAAGGCAGGTAATGAATTGGTTGGAAATTGACTTTGGGTTTGAGGTGGGTTATGATCGTTGATTTGCTTGAACTTACTCTCGAGCCCAATGTCTTTTAAATTTAATTTTTGCTAAACTGCTTCAGACTGGACTCAACAGGGCTAATAAGCAGGATCGTGACTTAATAAGAGGGTTAATCAAATATTTTTCTATACAATTATAACTTTTAATCTAATCAAGACCAAAGCCCATTTAATTATAACCTTAGCCGGGTCAACACAATCTCCTTATATGTTTTTCTATAGTTTTCATGAAAGATTGCAATCAAGAGAGAGACAAATTCAGAGTCTGTTTTAAGAAAAGAATTATTTACTTCTTACCATATTTTAAATTTTTTTCAATGTTTATTCAATTTCATGGTAAAATATGTATTTATCAGTTTAAGAACATTGATAAGTGCTACGGAAAGATAACTAAATTATGATTATTAAGCATTTATCATGCGCATTTGGTATAGACTGGGTTTAGAGAGATGCATCATGGCCCCAAACCGCGCGGGCCCAATCCTGCCATGATCTGATCGAGCACATTTGCACCATCCAAGGATCACAGAACCGAGCCCGATTTGAAGACATAGAGAGCTAACAGTGGAGTCCCACCAACCGACCACATCCTTCCAAATCAGTCTCCGCGTATCTCATCCCGTGAGATCATGCGAGCCCAAGCATCAAGTCACAATGAGCATCTCATGCGATCTCCAACTTCATCAAGGGAGAAGAAATGGTCCCACAATCAACCGAGCCGTGCATTCCACAAATCAAGCCGTTCACCATCCGTCCACATTCACAACACGTCGACGCAGCGCCCCAACCCTGTTGTCCTGATTCGGCAATCCATCCCAGCATCGCGTCTGTCCGTGATCCCATGTCTGCACTACTTCCTCCCATGATTCAGCCGCTTCCGTCCATGACACACTGGAATCCCAGCCTCCTCCTTGTTTCAGCCACAGCCAAATTCAGCCTTGAAGCATCTCGAAATCCCAGCATCCCACGCCGCATCCAGCATCAAGCATCCGTTTCCTCGTCCGTCCATGATCCCATGCTGTGAGCTAGCGATACCCGTCACCATGATCCACCTCCCAGATTTTAGCCATCCGTGAATCACCCCCTCCACGGATCAAGCTTCCGCATCCAAGGATTCCATCTTCAGCGTCCGCGTTCCTCCCGGCTTCTTCCGCCCGTGATGCATCCAAGATCCACGCCGCATCTAGCATCCAAGCAATCCCATGGATCAAGCTCCCTCGTCCACTCCGTGTCCCGGCAAATCCTCCAAGACCCGCGACCGTTACCCCTCCATCAGGGATCCATCGCCGGCTTCAAGGCTCGGGCGATCTATAAGAAGGGGGGAGAGGAGCTCACGCCGGAGGGGGGAGGAGGAAAGGGAGGCCATCGGTTTGGGAGAGAAGAGAGAAAGAAAAACAGAGGAAGCTATGTTTTGGGGGAAGAAAAGAAAAAGAAAAAAAAAGTATTTTATGTTCCACCGAGAGGGAGAAGTTTTCTTTGATTTTTGTTATTTTTTTCTTTTCTTTATTTTATTTGCAGAAGAAAGGCAGCATCAAGCTACCAATCTTCATTTCTACCTTTGTAATCAATTTATTTTTATAAAATCTATCATTTCTCTTTCATGCAATCCTTGTTCTAGGTTCAGTTTAATTTCTGTTTTCTTTATGCAAACTTTTAATTTTTCTTTCATGCAATATATGAAATTTTCTTTTATGTAATTTATGTTCTAAGCTTCAATCTTCTTAGCTTCCATCCATTTTCTATGCCAAAACTCTTCTTTGATTAATTAAATAAATAAATGCTTTTCGAATCCAAGTACCTGTCTTTTAGTTAATTTTTAAAAAAAAACATTCTCTGGTAAACCAGAGAATCATTCAACATCCCCGAAGTTAATGTTTTTCTTTTGTTATTCAAAAATCATTTTTGAATCTGAGTGAACGTTTTGATTTTTATGCAACTCCAATCGCCTCCCTATGGATCAACCTCTTACGACCACTATTCTTCGAGTAAGAAAGGTAAGAGCAAAATTAAATTAAAATTTATTTGTCGGTTCTAACAATGATCTATTTAGCGTATTTTTAAGTAAACAATAATAGGACAACTAAATTTTGGTGCCATTGCCGGGGAGGCAAATCGAGAAGCAAGAATGATCACGAAGATCAAATCAAATTTTGGATGCCCGGAGTGAACGCACTCCGGTAGTAAGTTTTTTTTTAATTAATGTTTCTTGTTCTGATTATTTTTAGTTAATAATTTCGTAGCTATTAAATTCTGACATTTGAAATTCAGAATTTAAAATTCTGAAAAAAAATTTAAAATTCAAAAAAAAATAAAAAATTAAAAAAAATATTTCAAAAATTCTAAAATTTAAAAATTTAAATTCAAAATTTGAATTCTGAAATTCAAAATTTAAAATTTAAATTTTTTAAAAAAATAATTAATTTAAAAATTAAAAAAATATTATTTTTGTTGCCCAGAGATGGTCACCCAAGAGGGGGGGTGAATTGGGTGTTTTAAAACTTTTGTCTAATTAAAAAATAAAACACACAAATGTATGAGCTAAAGCTAAAATAAAGCTATGAAGATAAACAATCGCAAACACAAGCTTTTATAGTGGTTCGGAGCCTCCACTGCTCCTACATCCACTCCCCAAAGCACCTTTGGGAATTTCCACTATAATCCACGATTACAGTACGGTAGTTTTGCGAGTTCACTACCCAACTCGTTGTTTTACACCGGGCTAACAACAAACCCTATAACCCCCAATTTCACTTAGGCTTGGGACGCCTTTCCCTTGTTCCAAGTCCCTTGACTGGAACAAGCACCACAATGAAAGGTTTTACAAAGGATTGAAAAGCTCTAAATAAGCAAATATGACAATGATAAACAATAGAACCCGGAAGAATCCTTTTGCCGTTGGAAGCGTGGGAAATGATGATTCTTCCGATGTGGATCGCGTAGGCTTGAGTATGAGCTTTGAATCTCGAGCGGAAGAGAGTGGTTGAGCTTGAAATCACTTGGGAAGCTTGAAAGCACTTGATTTCTTCACTTGAATGCACTCACTCCCTTGAACTTCTCTCTCTTGCTTCTCTCTTAAATGATCTAGCTTTGGGTTGGTAAAGAGTTGTTGAGAAGCACTTAAGAGGTCCCTTTTATAGCCCAAAAAGCAAATATAGCCGTTAGAGATAAAATAAAAGAGATTTGAAATTCAAACCAAACCTGCAAAAGTTGTCAGTCGCGTCCCAGGCGCTCCGGAGACGTCTCCGCTTCAATGCGAGACGTCTCGGCTGTATAAATTTACTTTTCACTTTGTTTGGGGTCGACTCGGCACTTTACGGGGACGACTCTGGAATTGTACCGTTTGAATCCTTGTTTTTCTGTTTTTCTGAGAGAGTCGTCTCTGTACTTTACGGGGACGTCTCGGCTTGTTTGCACTTTTTGCATGGGGACGACTCCGCTGCCTTGGGGACGACTCCGCTGTTATAACTCCGAAAAACATGTCTTCTGGAATTCTCTGAGAGAGTCGACTCCGCTCTTTCAGGGGACGTCTCCGATGCCTTAACTCCGAAAAAGACTTCCTCTGGAAAACCCTGAGAGAGCCGACTCCGCTACATCGGGGACGACTCGGAAACTCAGCTTTTTACTTGCGGGGACGACTCCGCGTACTGTGGGGACGTCTCGCGCATATCTCTTGAAAACTGCCTTTCTGCCGCCACTGAGAGAGTCGACTCCGCTACTGAGAGAGCCGACTCCGCTATCGCGGAGACGACTCGGCAGGTGCCGGGGACGTCTCCAGACGTGCCAGTTCTTCCTGTTTGTGCCAGAGACGTCTCTGAGACAACCCGGAGACGTCTCGGCTGTCCCTGAACTTTTTCTTTCATCTCAAAAATTCTTCAATAAGTCCTTAAAAAATCATGGGAACTTGCCTAGACATTTCTTAACAATATTCTTAATGAAATACATGAAATCCTCAATTAAATTGTTAAGATAAATGGAATTATACTCTAGTGTTTTGTATTCATCAAAATCCATTAGGGGGTCAACAATCTCCCCTGTTGCCCAGATAGACAACCCAAGAGGGGGGGGTGAATTGGGTTTTAAATTAATTTGGATAATTAAAACGTTATGGATGATTAATTAAAAACTATTGCAAGTTATTTAATTAATGCTAAGTGCTGTGAGTGATGTGAGAGGAAGAAGAGAAGAGACAATCCAATGCAAACACAGAGTTTTATAGTGGTTCGGAGCTACCCCTTGCTCCTACGTCCACTCCCCAAGTCTCTCTTAGGAATTCACTATAACCCCCTTGGATTACAGCCGGTTGTTTTGCAAGCTCACAACCAAACTTGTTGTTTTACGAGCTCACAACGAACTCGGTCGGTTTTTCCAGGCTCACCGACTAGAACCAACCCCGATTGTTTTTCCGGGCTCACAATCAAACCCTTACACACGTTGGTTTTAACTTGGCTCACCAACCAACCTTAATCCCCTTGATTCAATCCCCCGATTGAACCAAGTAAATACAGTGTGTAAAAGAAAACAGAAAACAGCTTCTCAAAAAGCAGATAAAAACAATATGAACAATAAATGAAGTTAAGAAGCCTCAAACGCTTTTAGATCGGAGATGAGGAATGGCTTCTTGAACTTCTGGTCTCCTCTTGAAAGAGTGGTCGACTTGAATGCAGGAGGAGGAAGCTTTTAATGTTGAGAAGATGTATTTGGATGCAGTTATTGCAGATCTTCCCTCTTTTTCGTTGAAGAACAAGTTGCAGAGTTGAAAGCTTGAATGCTTGGAGTGGAATGGTTGTTCTCTGCCTTGCTACAGTCTTCTGTGGCTATTTAAGCCAACCCCCACGGAAACTAGCCGTTACACTGCTTTTTCTGTCCGTTCTGCACACTCTGCGCAGCCTGACAATATGACCGTTGGTGGGTTGGAGTCGACTCGCGCGATCAGGAGTCGACTCGGCTGTAGCGGGAGTCGACTCAAGCTTTTCCGGAGTCGACTCGGCAACTGTTCCAAATTTGAATTAAAGTTGCCGTCACGACTGGGAGTCGACTCGTCTTGACCCGGAGTCGACTCGCCAACTTCTGGAGCTGACCTGGCAATTTTGGAGTCGGCTCATCCACTGAAGTCCGTGGATCCAATTTTGAATTTTGTCCACTCGAGTCGACTCGACTGTCCTTGGAGTCGACTCGAATCTCAGAGCCCGAACTCCCGATTCTCTATCTTTTGGCTCATCCAGTCTTGGAGTCGACTCGAACTTCCTTGGAGTCGACTCGGCTCTCAGTTTCCGAAAGTTGGTCTTCTGCCTTTTGACGTGAAGCTTGTCTTGGAGTCGACTCGAGCTGTCTGGGAGTCGACTCGAATCTCAGAGGCAGTAACATGGTTTTCTGTCTGTCGATGGTCGCACAGTCTCGGAGTCGACTCGCGTATTGCGGGAGTCGACTCGAATCTCAGAGTCCATAAAATGCTCTCTGACCTTTTCTTTGTGTACCGCTGAGAGTCGACTCTTGCTTTCTCTGGAGTCGACTTGCCAACCATCGGAGTCGACTCGCGTTCCACTGGAGTCGACTCGAATCTCAGACTCGAAAACTGCTCTCTGACTTTTCTTTGTGTACCTCTTGGAGTCGACTCTTACTACCCTGGAGTCGACTCGTTGAACATTGGAGTCGACTCGCGCACTTCAGGAGTCGACTCGTTGACAGGTTCTGAGATGAGGCTTTCTGTTCTTCTTTCTGTTCTCAGTCGGAGTCGACTCGTACTAGTCTGGAGTCGACTCGAGCTCGTGCCAGTGAACTTGATATGCTTGGAGTCGACTCGTGATACTCGGGAGTCGACTCGAGTCTCAGACTTTGGTTCAGCAGACTTCTTAACTTATCCAAAATACTATGAACCAAATCTAGAGACACTTGGACAGGATTTTCACTGAAACACTCAATTGAATTCATTAGTAATCACAAGATATACTCAAATGCTTTGAGCTCATCAAAATCAAATGGGGTTTTAATCAATCACTCCACAATCTTCCCCTTTTTGATGATGACAAAACTTTGAGTATATGTAAAATGACTTGCTCAATAAATAATGAAATAAAATCCATAAATGAATTCAAATGTCTGATAATTTAATTTATCCAAGTTTGAAAGGAGTGAAACAACAAATTTCGGAGTTAAAGCTCTCCCTTTCATTTGGAATTATATAAGCCTTCATATTATGCAATCAATTGTTTGGCTTATATGTCATTAATGATTTAGCTTGATTAAAATTCAGATTCTCCCCCTCAACATATGCATTCAACTATGTTTTGATTCTCTGAATTTCCTTTTAATGCTTTGAAGTTTTTGAACTGAATTTTTTGTTTTTAGAGGGAAAATCTGTCAATTTGTTCTTGAGTAGGATTCAGCTAATCTCCGAATATCCCTTGAATAGATTCTGGAGATTACTCCATTAGGAGCCCCAAAAGAGAGATAATGAGCCTCGAGGTACCGAATCCACTTAGAACAAATTTGTGTGTGTTTTTAAGAGTTTATCTTTTTATTTATTTTCATTGATTTCTTTTACATATTTTTTTTCATATTTCTCCCCTTTTACACATTTTATACATATTTCTCCCCCTTTTTGTCATCATACCAAAAAGGAGGTAATCAACCACAATCAATGGCACAACCAATCATCAAATGGCACATAATTGAAGATAAGATGTCTACTCATTGTATTGATATGAATTGAAGTAGATTTGAGCATACAATAAGTAAAGTAAAACAATACAAAACAAAACTCAAACACATCTATGTCCTCCTCGAGGATGAAGCTCCCCCTCTCGAGGATGCATCTCCTCCTCTGGAGGATGTGGCTCCTCCTCTCGAGGATGTGGCTCCTCCTCTCAATCGGCTCTGCTCCATGAGGAGGGTGACTGCATCTGTGACATGGCCAAGCTGTGTGATGATAGACGTGGTGGCTCTGCTATGTGTAGTGGAGAGCTCTGTCACCGACGCCTGAAGCCCAGTCACCGATGTCTGAAGTGCGTCCATCTTGTCGATGAGTACATTCGACAAGCGCTCGGCCCCCTCGGTGGTGGTGTGCATGTCACGACCTATCTCCTCTCGCATCTGTCGAGTGGAGCTCGTGACCTCACTCATGCTGTGGAACTGGGCCTGGACCAAACTCCGGACATTGTAGATCTCTTCCCGTACATGAGCCGTCATGTCAGTCACGGCTGTCAAGGAAGGGACCAACTGAGAAGATACGGGTGCAGGAGTGGGAGCAGGCACCGCACCTCGGAGCTCCCGAAGCAGCTCATCCCTCACCTCTCTGACTATCTCCTGTCGCAGCTCCCGGAGCTGCTCAGGATCAATCCGGACCGCCATAGAGGGTGGTGCCGAGGAGGAAGGTCCGGCGAAGGTGGTAGGAGCAGGAGGAGTGGATGGGAGGTCTGGATGGTCTGGAAGGTCTGGGTAGTCTGAATCGGGCTCAGGACTAGGTAAAGGTCTGGTGGTCTGAGCGGTGAGGGACGACTTCCTAACCCAGATCCCTTCTCTCTTCCGAAACCCCATCCTGTGCATGGTCCCCGTACACAAGCGATCTGTCCATCGCAATGCACGAGAGGGTTCCCTCTCAGGAATGGGAATCTCGTACTCCCTAAAGAGAAGAGTAAAAATCATGCCGTATGGGAGGGTGAGCCTAGGTCTATCTAGGGGCTCACACATATACCTATAGATGAGTTTGGGGAAGTTGACCGGGGTGTCCTGAAGAATGTAAGACATAATAGCTAGGTCCCTCTCATTTACAAAATCAAATCTTCCTGTCTTAGGGAAGATGGACCTGGACAGAATACTCAAAAGGATTCTCACTTCAATAGGAAGTGAGCTAGCAGATACCTCGTCTAGGGGGGACTGAGGTGGATGCCCTAAGACGACCGTAAGGGCCTCAACTCTATTCTCAGGGTGTGCGGGAGCCACCCCTACTAATGGAAGGTGGAGGATGTGGGCAATGAGATCCTCCGTGACACGCACAGGGACACCTACTACTGTGCCCTCGATACCTCCATCTCCCCGATGGACGGTACTATAAAACTCTTGAACAAGGCCAGGGTAAGTGGGAAGGTCCAAAGTGAGGAAGTACTCTAGGCCCTGGGCTCTAAGCCTATCACCTATGGTGAACCCTTCCCGGGAGAGATAGTCAAAGTCGACATACCTCCCGGTGGTGACGGCCTTCCCGGCCAACGGCCTTGCGGGAACCGCCCTAGGCGGGGAACGAGCCGGAGGTGGTTGCCTCGCGGGATCGTGCCGCGCCTTGGAGCGCCGCTCGGGACCGGCCTCGGGACGGGACCTCTTCCTAACCACGGTCTTACGAGGCATCTTGACCTAAACGGGAAGAAACACCTAAAGGACGGAGAAAGGTCGACGGAGGAGACTCGGGACGGACCGGAGACGACCTAGGAACGGACGAAAACCCTAAGAACCGGTGAAAAATCGATCGAACAGAGGTTGGAGACGATCGGGGACGACCTAGGAGTCGGCTCTAGGGCTTTTTGAACAGTGGCGGCTTGAAAGAAAAGTGTTTGCGAAACGACAAACCTAGGGTTAAAAAGTCGGATCCCGACTGCGAGTCGACTCCCCTGAGTCGCGAGTCGACTCGACCTCGAGTCGACTCCAGAATATGCGCGAGTCGACTCCCCCTTAGGAGCCGGCTCTGAAACTTACTCGAGTCGTCTCTAACCTTGGCACGCACCTAAAAGTCATGCTATAACCGTGCCAAATGAGGAAAAATCACCTAATTGGGATCTGATTTGATGATCATTGAATAGAAACTCTATTTTAACCGCATTCTAATCATCAAAATCAATTAATCTAGTGGAAACTCCCACTAGGATGGATCAATCACTCCTAATCCCCTCCTAAGCACGCTAAACCTCTCTTCACTTAGGGGTTTTGTAAAAATATCTGCTAATTGATTATCAGTACAAACAAATTGGAGTGACACATCACCATTCAATACATGATCTCTTATGAAGTGATGTCTTATCTCAATGTGTTTAGTTCTTGAATGTTGAATTGGATTTTTAGTTAGATTTATGGCACTTGTATTATCACAATTAATGGGGATTTTATCTTGTTTAATCCCATAATCTTCTAATTGTTGTTTAATCCACAAGATTTGAGCACAACAACTCCCGGCTGCCACATATTCAGCTTCTGCAGTGGATAATGCAATCGAGTTTTGTTTCTTGCTAAACCATGAGATTAGGTTTTCTCCTAGAAACTGACACGACCCGCTGGTACTTTTTCTATCAAGCTTACATCCAGCGAAGTCTGAATCTGTGTACCCTATTAAGTTTAGGCTAGATTCTTTAGAGTACCATAGCCCTATGTTCTTAGTTCCTATTAAGTATTTAAAAATTCTCTTAACTGCAGCTAGGTGTGATTCTTTAGGATTAGCCTGATATCTAGCACACATGCAAACACTAAACATAATATCAGGTCTACTTGCAGTAAGATACAGTAAAGATCCTATCATACCTCTATAAAGTTTTTGATCTACAGATTTACCTGATTCATCTTGATCTAATTTGCATGATGAGCTCATGGGGGTGCTGATTGACTTGTTTCCCTCCATATCAAACTTCTTGAGCATCTCCTTGATATATTTTGCTTGATTGATGAAGATTCCTCCTTCAGATTGTTTGATTTGAAGCCCTAGGAAGTAGTTCAGCTCTCCCATCATGCTCATCTCAAACTCACTCTGCATCAAATCAGCAAACTCTTCGCAGAGGCGATTGTTAGTAGCACCGAAAATGATATCATCAACATAAATCTGTACTAATAACATATCTTTGTTTTGCTTTTTCAGAAATAATGTTGTGTCTACATTTCCCCTAGAGAATTCATGTTCTAATAGGAATTTACTAAGTCTCTCATACCATGCTCTAGGTGCTTGTTTTAATCCATAAAGTGCTTTGTTCAGTTTATACACATGATTAGGGTATTGATGATTTTCAAAACCAGGAGGTTGTTCTACATACACTTCCTCATTAATATACCCATTTAAAAATGCACTTTTTACATCCATTTGAAATAGTTTGAAATTCTTAGAGCATGCATATGCTAATAATAGTCTAATAGCCTCAAGTCTAGCTACGGGAGCAAAGGTTTCATCAAAATCTATGCCTTCTTCTTGATTATAACCCTTTGCCACTAGTCTAGCCTTATTCCTTATAACAATTCCATTTTCATCTAGCTTATTTTTATATATCCATTTTGTACCTATAATTGGATATTCAGAAGGCCTCTCTACTAGATCCCACACTTTGTTTCTAGTAAATTGGTTTAGTTCTTCTTGCATTGCATTTATCCAATTTACATCTTTTTCAGCTTCTTCTATATGTTTGGGCTCAAAGTGTGAAACAAAAGCTAGATGGTTATTCAAATTTCTAAGAGAAGCTCTAGTCCTAACCAGTTGAGATGGATCATCTAGAATGAGTTCCTTAGGATGCCCGTGAGCATACCTCCAAGCTTTTGTTAGCCCATGATCCACAATAGGCTCTTGGCTTGATGATGCTTCTTCAATCAATTTTTGATTATCATCTTGTAATCCCATCTCATCTATCTTTTCTTCAAGTATTTCAACATCATCATCAAAATTAACCTTCTTACTAGATGAGATGTCACTAGAGTCATCAAAAACAACATGTATAGATTCTTCTATAACTAGGGTTCTTTTATTAAAGACTCTATAGGCTTTACTAGTTGTAGAATAACCTAAGAATATTCCTTCATCAGATTTAGGATCAAATTTCCCTAGATTATCTTTCCCATTATTATGTACAAAACACCTACATCCAAAGACATGAAAGTAATTAACTTTTGGTTTTCTGTTTTTCCAAAGTTCATAAGGTGTTTTCTTTATAATGGGTCTTAATAAAACTCTATTTAATATGTGACAAGAGGTATTAATGGCTTCTCCCCAAAAGTACTTAGGGAGGTTACTTTCACATAACATAGTCCTAGCCATTTCCTCTAGTGTTCTATTCTTCCTTTCCACAACTCCATTTTGTTGTGGTGTCCTAGGTGCAGAAAAATTATGGGTTATCCCCTTTTTACTACAAAATTCGTCAAATAATTGATTTTCGAATTCGGTACCATGGTCACTTCTAATGGCTATGACTGAAGACTCTCTAGCATTTGTTACTTCCTTATGAAACTTCTTAAACATAGAAAATGCTTGATCCTTATGCGCTAGAAACATGACCCATGTGTACCTAGAGTAATCATCTACTATAACTAGACCATATTTATTTCCACCTAGGCTTGTTGTTCTAGTTGGACCAAATAGGTCCATGTGTAGTAATTCTAGAGGCCTAGAAGTAGAGACACATTTTATGGATTTAAAAGAGTTCCTAGATTGTTTGCCAAATTGACATGCTTCACATATTTTGTTCTTTTCAAATTTTAATTTTGGCAAACCTATCACGGAGTCTCTTTTAACTAGTTTAGTTATTGTGTCCATGCTTGCATGACCTAACTTACGGTGCCATAACCAACTAGCATCATTATCTTTAGTTTCATTTACAACTAGACATTGGTTATGTTTTGCAAGATCTTCTAGGTCTACAACATATACATTTCCACGTCTAATTCCTTTAAAAACTAAACTATTATCATTAGGATTTGTAATAATGCATAGTGATGGTTTAAACATAACATCATATCCTTATCACATAATTGACTAATGCTTAACAAGTTATGCTTAAGACCATCAACATATCTAACATTATCTACAAAAGTAGAAGGGGTGATTTGAACTTTACCAATACCAATGATGTGACCTTGGTTGTTGTCTCCAAACGTCACAGCACCTCCCTTCTTAGCTTCAAGGGTGAAAAATTGATCTTTATCACCCGTCATGTGCCTTGAGCAGCCACTATCCAAATACCAGCAGTTTTTGTTGACTTTGGCTGCAAGACACTCCTACACAAGCAAATCATGTTATCTTAGGTACCCAAGTTTTCTTGGGTCCTTCATGGTTAGTCAAGTTGGTTCCTTTTGGAACCCATACCTTTTTAATTTTTCTTTTAGTTTTACTTTTCCTAAAATTACACATATTTGCTTTATGACCTACTGTACCACAACAAAAGCAAGTTATTTTCTTAATTTTAGTTTCTCCAGCTTTAACAAAGAAGTTACTAAGAAGTTTTTGTTTATTTCTTGGTTTATATCCTAAACCCGCTTTATTAAATACGGCTCGTTGATTATTAAGTATCATATTTAACTTTTCAGAACTATACGTAAACTTTTCAACTAAAGGTTTGTATTTTCCAAGTTCTTTAGTTAATGTTTGATTTTCTGCTTTTAAATCATTTAGTTCTTTTGTGAGATCCTTGTTTAAGATTTGTTTATGGTTTTTAAGTTCTGAAAGTTCCTTAGTTAGTTTTTCATTATCTTTCGTTAAGTTGTTAGTCTTCTTAATTAAGAGTTGGTTGCTTGTTTTAAGTTCTAGATTTTTTTTGGTAAGATTATCTTTATCCTTAATTAATGAATCATGCTTATGAATGTAAGTTTGGTTAGTTACTTTTAGTTCTCTGTTTTTAACATTTATATTCTTATATTCAATCATTAATTCATTAAACGCATCATAAAGTTCATCAAATGTAAAATCAAAATGCGTATCGAAAGTTACCTCGTTTTCGTTGGCCATGAAGCAGAAATTGGCCTTCTCTTCTTGTTCTTCACCCGATGATGAAGATGATGCGTCGGAGTCCGATAGGGTGGTGACAAGGGCTTTCTTCTTCTTCTTGTACTTGCTGCCCTTCTTTAGTAAGGGACACTCAGCTCTGATGTGTCCCGGCTTTTTGCACTCATAGCACCCAATCCCCTCATTTTCTCTTTCCTTACCTTTGTCCTTGCGGTAGGAATTTGAGGGGCCTCTCCTTTGATGATAGGACTTCTTGTGGTTGATGAATTCTTGAACTTGCGCACAAGAAGTGCCTCACCACCATCTTCCTCATCTTCTTCTTCTTCACTACTGCTACTGCAAGATAAGTCTTTGTTAGATGAAGTAGATTTTAAAGCTATTACCTTTTTCTTATGGGAGGACTCTTCCTCGTTGTGTTGTTTCATGGTGAGCTCGTGCGTCATAAGGGATCCAAGAAGCTCCTCAAGTGGTAGCTTGTTCAAGTCCTTGGCTTCTTGGATTGCCGTCACTTTAGCTTCCCACGACCTTGGTAGACACCGAAGGATTTTCCTGACAAGCTCATTGTTAGTATAGTTCTTGCCAAGGCTTTTTAGGCCATTGACAATATCAGTAAACCTAGTGAACATGCATGTGATTGTTTCATTTGAATCCATTTTAAATAGTTCATATTTATGAACCAAGATGTTTATTTTGGATTCCTTGACTTGATTCGTGCCCTCATGGGTCACTTCAAGTCTGTCCCAAATTTCTTTTGCAGAATTACAAGTTGAAACCCTATTGAATTCATTACGGTCTAAGGCACAATAAAACACATTCATAGCTTTAGAGTTTAATTGTGCCTTCCTCATGTCATGTTCATCCCAATCCTTTTCTAATTTGGGTACCTTAACACCCTCTACATATGTGGATGGGATGTATGGGCCATTCACTACAATGGTCCACATCTCATAGTCTTGGGCTTGGATGAATATTCTCATCCTAGCCTTCCAGTATGAGTAGTCGGATCCATTGAAGAAAGGGGGTCTCTGGGTGGACTGACCCTCAATGTGAGAAGATCCAAATGGGGTTGTCATTTTGATCTTTTAACTCTTGAGTGGAAGAGTTTTTGGCTCTGATACCACTTGTTGCCCAGATAGACAACCCGAGGGGGGGTGAATTGGGTTTTAAATTAATTTGGATAATTAAAACGTTATGGATGATTAATTAAAAACTATTGCAAGTTATTTAATTAATGCTAAGTGCTGTGAGTGATGTGAGAGGAAGAAGAGAAGAGACAATCCAATGCAAACACAGAGTTTTATAGTGGTTCGGAGCTACCCCTTGCTCCTACGTCCACTCCCCAAGTCTCTCTTGGGAATTCACTATAACCCCCTTGGATTACA
The DNA here is from genome assembly GCF_051530095.1 of Phoenix dactylifera. Taxonomy (NCBI): domain Eukaryota; kingdom Viridiplantae; phylum Streptophyta; class Magnoliopsida; order Arecales; family Arecaceae; genus Phoenix; species Phoenix dactylifera. Next base: position 17,419,091 of record NC_143195.1, read on the forward strand.
GCCGGTTGTTTTGCAAGCTCACAACCAAACTTGTTGTTTTACGAGCTCACAACGAACTCGGTCGGTTTTCCCAGGCTCACCGACTAGAACCAACCCCGATTGTTTTCCCGGGCTCACAATCAAACCCTTACACACGTTGGTTTTAACTTGGCTCACCAACCAACCTTAATCCCCTTGATTCAATCCCCCGATTGAACCAAGTAAATACAGTGTGTAAAAGAAAACAGAAAACAGCTTCTCAAAAAGCAGATAAAAACAATATAAACAATAAATGAAGTTAAGAAGCCTCAAACGCTTTTAGATCGGAGATGAGGAATGGCTTCTTGAACTTCTGGTCTCCTCTTGAAAGAGTGGTCGACTTGAATGCAGGAGGAGGAAGCTTTTAATGTTGAGAAGATGTATTTGGATGCAGTTATTGCAGATCTTCCCTCTTTTTCGTTGAAGAACAAGTTGCAGAGTTGAAAGCTTGAATGCTTGGAGTGGAATGGTTGTTCTCTGCCTTGCTACAGTCTTCTGTGGCTATTTAAGCCAACCCCCACGGAAACTAGCCGTTACACTGCTTTTTCTGTCCGTTCTGCACACTCTGCGCAGCCTGACAATATGACCGTTGGTGGGTTGGAGTCGACTCGCGCGATCAGGAGTCGACTCGGCTGTAGCGGGAGTCGACTCAAGCTTTTCCGAAGTCGACTCGGCAACTGTTCCAAATTTGAATTAAAGTTGCCGTCACGACTGGGAGTCGACTCGTCTTGACCCGGAGTCGACTCGCCAACTTCTGGAGCTGACCTGGCAATTTTGGAGTCGGCTCATCCACTGAAGTCCGTGGATCCAATTTTGAATTTTGTCCACTCGAGTCGACTCGACTGTCCTTGGAGTCGACTCGAATCTCAGAGCCCGAACTCCCGATTCTCTGTCTTTTGGCTCATCCAGTCTTGGAGTCGACTCGAACTTCCTTGGAGTCGACTCGGCTCTCAGTTTCCGAAAGTTGGTCTTCTGCCTTTTGACGTGAAGCTTGTCTTGGAGTCGACTCGAGCTGTCTGGGAGTCGACTCGAATCTCAGAGGCAGTAACATGGTTTTCTGTCTGTCGATGGTCGCACAGTCTCGGAGTCGACTCGCGTATTGCGGGAGTCGACTCGAATCTCAGAGTCCATAAAATGCTCTCTGACCTTTTCTTTGTGTACCGCTGAGAGTCGACTCTTGCTTTCTCTGGAGTCGACTTGCCAACCATCGGAGTCGACTCGCGTTCCACTGGAGTCGACTCGAAAACTGCTCTCTGACTTTTTTTTGTGTACCTCTTGGAGTCGACTCTTACTACCCTGGAGTCGACTCGTTGAACATTGGAGTCGACTCGCGCACTTCAGGAGTCGACTCGTTGACAGGTTCTGAGATGAGGCTTTCTGTTCTTCTTTCTGTTCTCAGTCGGAGTCGACTCGTACTAGTCTGGAGTCGACTCGAGCTCGTGCCAGTGAACTTGATATGCTTGGAGTCGACTCGTGATACTCGGGAGTCGACTCGAGTCTCAGACTTTGGTTCAGCAGACTTCTTAACTTATCCAAAATACTATGAACCAAATCTAGAGACACTTGGACAGGATTTTCACTGAAACACTCAATTGAATTCATTAGTAATCACAAGATATACTCAAATGCTTTGAGCTCATCAAAATCAAATGGGGTTTTAATCAATCACTCCACATCCCCCTTTTTGATGATGACAAAAATACTGAGTATATGCAAAATTCGAAATTTAAACATATACACAGTATTTGATCAGATGTACAAGCATAATGTTTTGATTAGAGCTAGATACAGTGTGCATAATTCAAAATAGTCAATTTTCAGTTCTATCATTATGCATAAGATTGATCTTTATAGCTCTTAAGCAATTTTAGCATATCAACTGAATTTGAATTAAGTTAAAATTTGAAAGCTAAGTTTTTTTTGACTCTCCCTTTCTTTTCCAGAAGGGCAATTATCTAAAAGCCAATATTTTTCAATTTTATCTTTTCTAATTCAACTTTGGAGTATGAATTTCGTATTTTGCATTCCAATGTATCCAATATCCATATTGGTTCTACTCTTGGTTCTACTCCCCCTTCTATATATCTACTCCCCCTTTTTGTCATCAACAATGAAGGGGACAAATTATCCTTCTATGAACTACTCAAGGAGATTCAAGTTGTGCTCCCCCTGTCCAAGTTATTTCTATTAAAGAATTTTAGTCATTCATATCACTCCCCCTTTGTTTTGGAATTCATTTCAGACTCCTCTTTTTGTTTAACATAGTTATCACAAGATGTGCTCCCCCTGTGTCATATGCATGGATAAGTTGTGTTGAATTTGAATACTTAAGGTATGTTATGAGATTTTTATGGCACATCACAAGAAACACATACACAGTCACAGAATCACATACACAGTAGCACATACACAAGGTTTCAAAAGAAATTGTATTCATGTATCATTGTAAACCTTTGAAGTCAGTACATAGTTAAAAGAAGAAATCATTACAAGTATTGATTTCTACTACAAAAAGTGTTTCAAAATAGCCTAGGGTATACAAAAAGAAGATCCCTAGATGTCTACAAAAAGTCCCTTATCGGCGACGTTGCTCATAAGCCCTACAAGCTGCATCTATAAATGCATTGATTGAATCCATTAGGGTCTTGAACTGATCTCCCAGTGACTTATGGAAGGCTGCCACGAGTGCTTCAAATTCTATGGTTGCCATTTCAATTCTTCCTCTAAGTTGGGCAACCAAGGTGCCCACATTTCCTCTTGGGCTTGTCAACTCTTTAAGACTCTTTGAAATGGTCTTCAAGCTGTCCTTTAGCTCAATTGATCTGATTGTTTGGGTGGCACCCACACCAACTATTTCTTGCGTTGTAGCTTCAATTTGAGCTCTAATTTCCTTCAGCTCTTGTAGAAGCCCTTCATGTGAAGCTCTGATGGGGGCCAACTCAGTAGAGATCATGGATCTCATTTCCTCCCTCATCTGCTGGCAAATGACAGATGCTAAGGTACGCATCTGGTCTTTTGATAGGAAGGAGGGCCCACTGACTGGAGGAGGTGGTGGCATGGATGTGGAAGGTCCAGCTGAGCTGGAGGGTATATCAGAAAAATCCATGTGGCTGGGTGGAGGAGAGTGGTGGTCAGACTCCTGATGTGGGATCTCAGGCTCTAGGGTTTGAGCTTTTCTTTTTGGTACCTTGACCCAAGACCCATCTACCTTCTGAAACTCCATTCTTCGCATTGTGCCCTCATTATAGTAGTCGGTGTTTCTCAAGGGTTTTGCAGGTTCATTTTTGGGAATGTGAACCTTAAAGTGTTTAAATACTAGGGTAAATATCATGCCATAGGGTATACTAAACCTAGAATACCTATGACATAGAGCAATGTAGTTTAACATGAGTCTAGGGAGGTTTAGAGGAATCCCTAGTAGGATATGGTGCATGATAACTAAATCTCGCTCCGAAACAAAATCGAAGCGACCGGTTTTAGGAAACAAGACCCGGTTGACAATACTTAAAAGTAATCTCATCTCGGCATTTAGGTCTTGTGAGTTCACTACATCAAGAGGGCCGCAGTCCTCTCGTCCTAAAAGTAAGTTTAGGGCTATTTTCCTTTGGGGATGTGAGGTTGGAGCCTCACCGTCCTTAGGGATTTGCAAAACAGTGGATAAGATGTCCTCATTAATTTCTACTAATGTCCCCCGGACATATGCAGTGTACCCTAAGTCCCCTAAAGCCATATTACTAAACATTTCTCTAACAAGGCCGGGGTAGGTCGAGGTATTGAGGGTACAAAGGTGCTCCCACCCTTGAGCTCGGAGTCTCTCTCCAATAGAGAACCCCTCGTTATCTAGAAAATGAAAATCTATGTACCTCCCGGTTGTCACTGTGCGATTTGCACAGGAAATGGTTGTGGTCGGCGGAGCAACCGGAGGAGACGGCGCGGAAGGTTCTTCCCTCCGTTCCTCACCGTCGGCCGCTGCCCTAGGACGCCTCCCACCAGTCCTCCTAGCTCTTTTGGGTGCCATTGAATGGAAATCCTAGGGAAATGAGGAGAAAGAGCTAGGGTTTGTGTTGGAGAAAAATGGAGGCTAGGATTTTTGTTTTTGTCGGGGATGAAAGGGAAAGCTCGGGTCGGCTCGAGCTGTTTCGACCTATTTTAAAAACTCTCGTTCGATCCCCGAGACGTCTCCGCGACTAAGGCGAGACGTCTCGCCTGGGGGGACGTCTCTGCGATTTGCCAGAGACGTCTCCGGCACTGAAAAATTTCAGACTGAATTCTATCTTTTTCCAATTTTTTATTTAATCACCCTAATCAACATGATTTCTTTTGATAAACACAGAGTGAATTTGTTTGTGATCCTCCCCCTTAATAATACATCCTATAATAATTTGATAATGATTTTTGAATTATTAATATTGAAATGAGGAATGTTTGACCAAATTTCGAATACCTATGAAATAGGCTCTAAAAATATCTCCATGAAGAGTCCAAGGGAGGGTAACCATCCTCCGGAAAGTCAAACAGTTCGTCATTTAGCTTAGATGAATTCATGCTTTCACTTATGTTTACCTTGAGGTGGATTACTAGTTTGAGTAGCAAAGCAATGCAATACAAGTTCAATTTATTTGCTAGGATCATACAAGCTCAAAGCATTCCTTAAGAAGTTGAATCTATCTTTACAAAGGGGCTTTGTAAAGATATCGGCCAATTGATTTTCAGTACATACATATTCAATCATCACATCATTTTTCAGCACATGATCCCTAATAAAATGATGCCTAATCTCTATATGCTTTGACTTAGAGTGTTGGACAGGATTTTTTGTTAAATTAATTGCACTTGTATTATCACATTTAATTGGTATATTATCCATTTTGATACCGAAGTCTTCAAGTTGTTGCTTAATCCAAAGAACTTGGGCACAACAGCTTCCAGCTGCAATGTACTCAGCCTCAGCTGTGGACAAGGCAACTGAATTTTGTTTCTTGCTAAACCAGGAAACCAAATTAGCACCTAAGAATTGACATGTGCCACTTGTGCTTTTTCTGTCGAGCTTGCACCCGGCAAAATCAGCATCGGAATAAGCAATTAAATTTATGTCAGATTGTTTCGAATACCATAAGCCTACATTAGATGTCCCTACCATATATCTAAAAATTCTTTTAACAGCTTGCAAGTGTGATTCCTTAGGACATGCTTGGTATCTAGCACACATACAAACACTGAATAATATATCTGGTCTACTAGCAGTAAGGTAAAGTAATGAGCCTATCATACCTCTGTACAATTTGCAGTCTATATTTTTACCTTTTTCATCTTTGTCAAGCTTGCAACTTGAGCCCATGGGTGTGCTGATTTCCTTTGCATCCTTCATCTTGAATTTTTCCAACATTTCCTTGATGTATTTGGACTGACTGATGAAGATGCCTTCCTCTGATTGTTTTATTTGTAGCCCAAGGAAGAAGTTGAGCTCACCCATCATGCTCATTTCAAATTCTCCCTGCATAAGCTTGGCAAACTCTTGACAAAGACTATCGTTAGTAGCACCAAAAATTATATCATCCACATAAATTTGCACAAGCAATAAGTCATTTCCTTTTCTTTTAATGAAGAGGGTTTTGTCTACATTTCCTCTCTTAAATTTATTTTCAATTAGGAAATTACTTAATCTTTCATACCATGCCCTAGGAGCTTGCTTAAGTCCATACAATGCTTTATGCAATTTATAAACGTAATCTAGATGTAAGTAGTTTTCAAAGCCTGGAGGTTGTCCTACATAAACTTCCTCCATTATATAACCATTTAAAAATGCACTTTTTACATCCATTTGATAGAGTTTAAAATCCATGAAGCATGCATATGCCAAAAGTAGTCTAATAGCTTCTAATCTAGCAACAGGAGCAAAAATTTCATCAAAGTCTATTCCTTCCTCCTGATTATAACCTTTGGCAACTAGTCTAGCTTTGTTTCTTATGACTATTCCATCTTCATCTAGTTTATTTCTATACACCCACTTGGTGCCTATAATTGTAACATTATGGGGTCTTTTCATTAGAGTCCAAACTTCATTTCTTTCAAATTGGTTTAATTCCTCTTGCATAGCATTCATCCAATTATCATCTTTTTCGGCTTCTTCTAGTATTTAGGTTCTATTTGTGAAACGAAAGCAAGATAATTACTGGTATTTCTTAGAGAGGATCTTGTCCTTACCCCTTGTGAAGGATCACCAAGGATTAGATCCCTTGAATGACCATGTGCATACCTCCATTCCTTAGGAAGATCTTGATTTCTTGATGGAGGTTGATCTTCTTCATCTTGCTGAATTGTATCTTCTTTGATCTCATCCTCATGTTATTTGTCTTGTATGGAGAATTCCTTCATTCGGTCTTCAAGTATACCTGCATCACCATCTTCTTCTTTTCTAGAAGAATCTCCGTTAGCTTCATCAAAAACAACATGAATGGATTCTTCAACAACAAGAGTTCTCTTGTTGAAGACCCTGTATGCTCTACTAGATGAGGAATAACCTAAGAAGATCCCCTCATCTGATTTAGCACTAAATTTGCTTAGATTGTCCTTTCCATTATTTAAAATAAAGCATCGACAACCGAAAACATGAAAATAGCTTATATTTGGTTTCTTACCTTTTATTAACTCATAAGGTGTTTTCTTCAAGATGGATCTAACTAATGCACGGTTTAAAATGTGACATGCAGTATTTATTGCTTCAGCCCAAAAATATTTTGGTAGATCCGATTCGCACAACATGGTACGAGCCATATCTGCTAGTGTGCGATTCTTCCTTTCTACCACCCCATTTTGTTGGGGTGTCCTAGGTGCCGAGAAATTGTGATTGATACCATTTTCGTCACAAAACTTTTCAAAGTGCTGATTTTCAAACTCGGTACCATGATCACTCCTAATTGCTTTTAGTTTAAGATTGAGTTCATTCGAAACTCTATTATGAAACTTGATAAAAGCGGAAAAGGACTCATCTTTATGTGCAAGAAATGAAACCCATGTAAAACGTGAAAAATCATCAACAATTACAAGACCAAATTTCTTACCCCCTAGACTAGCAGTTCTAGTGGGTCCAAACAAATCCATGTGGATTAGTTCTAAGGGTTTTGTTGTTGAGACTATGTTTTTAGACTTGAAAGAGCTTCTCGTTTGTTTTCCTAATTGACATGCAGCACAAATTTTGTTCTTTTCAAAATCTATCTTTGGTAGTCCTTTGACTAGATCTTTTGTAATCAATTTAGAAATTAAATCCATGCTAGCATGTCCTAACCTACGATGCCATAACCAACTAGTCTCATTGACTTTGGGACTCATGGCTACAAGACATTGGCCATCCTTCATGGTGAGATCATCAAGATCAACCATGTAAACATTTTCATGCCCATGTCCTGTGAGTATGATCTCATTGTCAATTGGACTACTAATTATGCATAGTGATGATTCAAATGACATTTTAAATCCCTTGTCACAAAATTGACTTATACTTAATAGATTATGTTTTAGTCCATTAACTAACAATACATTGTCAATAAAAGAGGAGAGTGAAATGGAGATTTTACCAATACCAATGATTTGACCTTTAGCATTGTCTCCAAATGTGACTACTCCTCCTTCTTTTGATTTCAAAGTGACGAAGAGACTCTTGTCACCGGTCATATGCCTTGAGCAACCACTATCAAGATACCACATTCTCCTTTTATTCCCGGCTGCAAGGCATACCTGCAAAATGATCATGTGAAGCTCTTAGGTACCCAAGTTTTCTTGGGTCCTTCGTGGTTAGTGTAGTTGGTTCCCTTAGGCACCCATACTTTAGTTATGTTTTTAGCTTTCACAAATGTACTCTTGTTAGTTTGGATCTTTTTTTGAATACAAGAGTAGGCTTTATGTCCATTCTTTCCGCAATGAAAGCATGTAGGTTTTTCAGTTTTTACATCTTTTGCTTTTACAAAGAAATTCTTTAGATACTTTTGTTGTTTGTTAGTTTTATATCCTAATCCGGCTTTATTAAAAACAGCTCTTTGATTTGAAAGAATAAGATTTAATTTTTCAGAGCTTTGTGTGAATTTTTCAACAATTGGTTTGTATTTATGTACCTCATTCTTAAGATTTAAATTTTCTTTAACTAGTTCTTCCTTATCCTTTTTAAGGGATTCAACATTTTGTGCAAGTGAGGTATTATTATCGAGTAGAGATTTTACTTTTAGATTTAATTCCTTAATTAGTGTTTTTCCCGTTTTATTTTCAATGCTAAGTTTTAAGTTTCTATTTTCTAGGTCAATGGTGTTAATATTTTTAACGCTCTCCTTCTCAATCAATAGGTTTTCAATATCTTCTTTCAGTTTTTGATTGGAGGCTTTTAACTCTTTATTCTTTGCTCCTAACATACTACAATCACCCATAAGTTCTTGAAAAGCTTCATACAATTCTTCTAAAGTAAAATTTATAGTTGAGTTTTGACATACCTCGTCGTCTTCGAATGCCATGAAGCACAAATTGGCGGTCTCTTCCTTCTCTTCCTCGGAGGATGATGTGTCACTATCATCCCATGTTGCCTTCAATGCCTTCTTCTTCTTCTTTCCAAAAAACTTCTTTTGTTGAGGGCATTCGGAACGAATGTGTCCCGGTCTCTTGCAATCGTAGCATATGATTGGGTCTCTTTCTTTTTCTTTTTCTTTTTCCCAATCATTTCTCCCTCCAAACTTTTTTCTTGGAAAGGGTTTCTTTCTCCTCATGAATTTTTTAAACTTCCTAACTATCAAACCCAAGTCCTCGTCCTCACTTTCTTCCTCACTCTCACTACTTTCTTCTTCACACATACTCGAAGTAGTCTTGAGTGCAATTGTCTTCTTCTTTGGCAAATCATCTTCATGTTGCTTCATCGTGAGCTCATGCGTCATCAATGAGCCCAAAAGTTGTTCTAGCCCCAAGGTGTTGAGGTCTTTGGCTTCTACGATCGCCGTGACCTTTGCTTCCCATGCTTTCGGCAAAGACCTGAGAATTTTACTTACAAGTTTCGGATTAGTATAAGATTTACCCAAACTCTTTAGACCATTAATTATATCGGTAAAGCGTGTAAACATGCATGTGATGGTTTCATTGGGTTCCATCTTAAACAACTCATATTTGTGAACTAGAATGTTCACTTTGGACTCTTTGACTTGATTTGTACCCTCGTGGGTAACTTCAAGCCTATCCCATATTTCCTTAGCGGAACTACATGTGGAGACTCTATTAAACTCATTTACATCTAGAGCACAAAATAATGAGTTCATGGCTCTTGAATTGAGTTGAGCCATCCTATCATCATTCTCATCCCAATCCTCCTCAGGTTTGGGAACTTGAATGCCATTAACCATGTGTGATGGTTCTTGTGGTCCCTTGACTATAACCCTCCACAAGGCATAGTCTTGTGCTTGAATGAAGATTCTCATTCTAGTCTTCCAATAGGTATAATTTGTCCCATTGAAGAGTGAGTCTATTGGTTGCTTGCCCCTCAGCAGGAACATTGTTAAAGGGTGTTGCCATCTAGATCTTTGGCTAAGACGGTTAGGTCTTTCAAGAAATACACAGAGCACCTGCTCTGATACCACTTGTTGCCCAGAGATGGTCACCCAAGAGGGAGGGTGAATTGGGTGTTTTAAAACTTTTGTCTAATTAAAAAATAAAACACACAAATGTATGAGCTAAAGCTAAAATAAAGCTATGAAGACAAACAATCGCAAACACAAGCTTTTATAGTGGTTCGGAGCCTCCACTGCTCCTACATCCACTTCCCAAAGCACCTTTGGGAATTTTCACTATAATCCACGATTACAGTACGGTAGTTTTGCGAGTTCACTACCCAACTCGTTGTTTTACACCGGACAAACAACAAACCCTATAACCCCCAATTTCACTTAGGCTTGGGACGCCTTTCCCTTGTTCCAAGTCTCTTGACTGGAACAAGCACCACAATGAAAGGTTTTACAAAGGATTGAAAAGCTCTAAATAAGCAAATATGACAATGATAAACAATAGAACCTGGAAGAATCCTTTTGCCGTTGGAAGCGTGGGAAATGATGATTCTTCCGATGTGGATCGCGTAGGCTTGAGTATGAGCTTTGAATCCTGAGCGGAAGAGAGTGATTGAGCTTGAAATCACTTGGGAAGCTTGAAAGCACTTGATTTCTTCACTTGAATGCACTCACTCCCTTGAACTTCTCTCTCTTGCTTCTCTCTTAAATGATCTAGCTTTGGGTTGGTGAAGAGTTGTTGAGAAGCACTTAAAAGGTCCCTTTTATAGCCCAAAAAGCAAATATAGCCGTTAGAGATAAAGTAAAAGAGATTTGAAATTCAAACCAAACCTGCAAAAGTTGTCAGTCGCGTCCCAGGCGCTCCGGAGACGTCTCCGCTTCAACGCGAGACGTCTCGGCTGTATAAATTTACTTTTCACTTTGTTTGGGGTCGACTCGGCACTTTACGGGGACGACTCTGAAATTGTACCGTTTGAATCCTTGTTTTTCTATTTTTCTGAGAGGGTCGTCTCTGTACTTTACGGGGACGTCTCGGCTTGTTTGCACTTTTTGCATGGGGACGACTCCGCTGCCTTGGGGACGACTCTGCTGTTATAACTCCGAAAAACATGTCTTCTGGAATTCTCTGAGAGAGTCGACTCCGCTCTTTCAGGGGACGTCTCCGATGCCTTAACTCCGAAAAAGACATCCTCTGGAAAACCCTGAGAGAGCCGACTCCGCTACATCAGGGACGACTCGGAAACTCAGCTTTTTACTTGCGGGGACGACTCCGCGTACTGTGGGGACGTCTCGCGCATATCTCTTGAAAACTGCCTTTCTGCCGCCACTGAGAGAGTCGACTCCGCTACTAGAGAGCCGACTCCGCTATCGCGGGGACGAGTCGGCAGGTGCCGGGGACGTCTCCAGACGTGCCAGTTCTTCCTGTTTGTGCCAGAGACGTCTCTGAGACAACCCGGAGATGTCTCGGCTGTCCCTGAACTTTTTCTTTCATCTCAAAAATTCTTCAATAAGTCCTTAAAAAATCATGGGAACTTGCCTAGACATTTCTTAACAATATTCTTAATAAAATACATGAAATCCTCAATTAAATTGTTAAGATAAATGAAATTATACTCTAGTGTTTTGTATTCATCAAAATCCATTAGGGGGTCAACAATTTTTCCTTGTAATTGATAGGGTGCAATCCTCCGAGTTTATTATACATTTATTGGGGCTCATCACGAAGTAATCTCCAGAGCTTACTCAACAGGCATTCGGAGATTGACTGATGCATAAGTGTGGAGTGATTGATTATAACCCTATTTGATTTTGATGAGCTCAAAGTATTTGAGTATATCTTATGTTTACTAATAAATTCAATCTAGTGTTTCAGTGAAATTCTTGTAATTTATGGTTAAGTGTCTCTAGATTTGGTTCAAGACATTTTGGATAAGTTAAGAAGTCAATTTGAACCAAAGTCTGAGACTCGAGTCGACTCCGGGAGATTACGAGTCGACTCCAAGCGTATCAGAAGCACTGGCACAGGCTCGAGTCGACTCCTGTACATTACGAGTCGACTCCGACTAAGAACAGACAGACGAACAGAAAGATCCAACTCAAAATCTATCAACGAGTCGACTCCTGAAGAACGCGAGTCGACTCCGATACTGCCGAGTCGACTCCAGGGTAGTATGAGTCGACTCCAGGGAGTTACAGACAGAAAGACAGAGAAGTTATTTTGGACCCTGAGAGCCGAGTCGACTCCTGAGGAACTCGAGTCGACTCCGATGGTTGGCAGGTCGACTCCAAAGGAAGCGAGAGTCGACTCCCAGTGTGATACAAGGCAAAAGTCAGAGAGCAACTTTCGGACACTGAGAGCCGAGTCGACTCCCGCAAAGTCCGAGTCGACTCCAAGACAGCGCTACCCCAAAAAGACAGAAGACTGTTTTTCGGATACTGAGAGCCGAGTCGACTCCGAAACAGTTCGAGTCGACTCCAGGATGGCACGAGTCAAAAGACAGAAGATCGGGAGTTCGGACTCTGAGCGCCGAGTCGACTCCCAGAATTTTCGAGTCGACTCAAGTGAGCAAAGTTGAAGAATACATCTATGGATTCCTTGGAATGAGTCGTGTTGCCCAAGGTGACAAGCCAAGAGGGGGGGGGGGTGAATTGGTTTCTTCTTGGTTTTAGCTATCTTACTTGTGTTAAATGAAGAGTTAGTAAACTTAACAATTCACAATACAAACAACAAGAAGTATAGTGGTTCGGTGCTCTCCTTAGCACCAACGTCCACTCCCCAAGCGACCCCTTGGAAATTCACTATAATCCCGTGGATTACAGTTGGATTGTTTTCCGGGCTCACAATCCAAAAACCTTTACACTTTGGTTTTCCGGGTTCACCAAAAACCTATGTTGGTTTTACGGGCTCACCAACGAACCTTTCCAATTGGTTTTCCGGGTTTACCAATCAACCTATTCCGTTGGTTTTGCGGGCTAACCAACCAACCTTTACAAGTAGTTTAACAAATAAAGAAGGAAGATTTAAACTCCTAGATGAGCAAATAAAACAATATAATCAACAAAGAAGAGTTTAGAAAGTATTTATCGCTTGTAGTGACTTCTCTCTTCTTTGTCAAGGATGCTTCACTCTTCAAGGGAGGATGGAGCTCTTGATGACTCTTTGAATCTGCTCAACCCCTTTCTTTGATTCTTGAATGAAGCACTTGGATGAAGAAGATTAGGGCACTTTCTCTTTCTTGTGTACTCTTTGATATTCTTTGGAAAGGATGTTTTATCTGATGAATAGTGCCCCTTTAAATAGCTTCCTACATCCATTGGACAAGCCCCAATGGTTAGAATTCAAAAACTAGCCGTTACTCACTTTTGGAAGGATAAAAAGTACATCTGCAGAACTAGCCGTTATGCTTCAGCCCGTGTTTGGGTCGGCTCAACCTGTCCTTGGGTCGACCCAACTTTCACTTGGGTCGACTCAAACATTCCTTGGGTCGACCCTCTCAGAAACACAGAAACTTTATAATTCAGCCTTCCTTCACTTGGGTCGACCCAACCTTTCTTTGGGTCGACTCAAAGTTCACTTGGGTCGACTCAACTTCTTCTTGGGTCGACCCTAACAGGGTTTTCAGAGAACCTTTTCTGTCTTCTTTTCTGTCTTGCCTTTGGGTCGACCCTCTCAGGGTTTGGGTCGACTCAAGCTTGGGTCGACTCAACTACTTCTTGGGTCGACCCTCTCAGTAAATCCAGAGAACCATTTTTCTGTCTTGTTTTGAGGATCTTGATCCTTGGGTCAACTCATGCTTTCTTTGGGTCGACGCAACTCACTGTTCATCTTTGCCATTTTTGCAGAAGTATGCCAAATATTTTCTTGATGTGCCGGGGTCGACCCAATCATCCTTTGAGTCGACTCAATCCACACTTTGCTGCATCTCAAGGTTAGATTCATTCAAATGAACAATGAAATGTATCTATATCAATTAATACAAAATATACTGAGAGTAATAAACTTATAAATGAAGTATCGATTTAACTTATAACATACTCTAGATCATTGCTTGTTAATCATCAAAATAACACTATCATCCTCAATCTCCCCCTTTTTGATGATTACAAAATAAAGAGTATGAGCCTATTGATACTTATCTTAAATTCAGTTTTTGAAAGGGTTTAACTTGCTGAATTTCAGCTTTTCATATATAAGAGTGAAGTCTCCCCCTATATCATTTAAATGTTGCCAATTTGACTTTTTGTGTTACTCCCCCTTTCATTTATAATTCATTAAACATGAAACTCCAAAAATTTGAGATAAAACATGAGTTTCAGGTTATGTATCGAGGTGTGAAAGGTGCGTGCCAAATTCTGAATTTATGTGTGCCAAATTCTGAAATTTGATATAAATTGTTGAGTTGAACATTTTCATTGTTGCAAATTGCTCCTCCTTGGATGTATATGCTTTCCTATATGATTTTCAATTTGTTTTACAAATTATTTTACTTTCTTTCTTTACTTCTCTCCTTATTACTCTTTCTTTACTTCTCCCCCTTTTTGTTACTCTATTTACTTTTATCTTTACTTCTCCCCTATTTACTCTTTCTTTACTTCTCCCTCGTTTTGTTATCATCAAATAGGTACATGGGAAAAGATGCAATAAATAACAACCATTCAAACTTCATTGATCAAAATAGGAACATTTGAGTACATTCATGTCCAAAAATAAAAGCAGATACAATGTTCCTTAATCAAGATTTAAAGATACATGATAAAAGCAAGATACATATGAAAACTAGATATCTAGCCTAGGCTCTAAACAGAAATGCTAATATCAGCCTAGGGAGAATCTAATGGCTGGGATCTAGTCCTCATCCTCCTAGTGTACGTGGCGAGGGGAGGTCGAGCCTGGTGAGACTGTGTCTGGCGTGGAGCACGACGAGCTGGATGACTCTGTGCCGAAATCTCTGACTCAGCAGCCTGTGGCACAGATGGTCCATGGGTCTCTCTCTCTCTCCGGAGTGCTCCTATCTGCTGCCTCAGATCACTGATCTCAGCAGACATGACGTCCAATCGGCTCATCAGCCCGTCAGTGATAGTCCTCGCCTGAGCTGACATGAGCTCAGTCATCCTGCTCCAGAACTCATCCGTATCTCTCGGAGGAACGGATGACGATGGTCTAGCCTCTGAAGGTGCAGTAGGATGATCCATATGCTCCTCATCCTCAGCCTCTGGTGCATCTCCCTCTGGTGCCTCACCCTGAATGCCTGCTCCAGTGTTAATCCACTGTCCGTTCACTTTCTCATATCCCATGCGTATAAGTGTCCGTGCAGTGTATGTGTCAGTATGAAGCAGACTCTTGGATGCCTCCCCCTCAACAGATATACCATGCTGCCGAAAAATCAAAGTGAGTATCATACCATAAGGTAGTGATACCCTAGAGTTGCAGATCACTTTCCTCATCTGTCTCAGTATCATGGCCAGAAGATTTAGGGGAATCTCCTGAATCATACACTCCATCACTGCTAGATCTCGCTCTGTGATGAGATCGAATCTCCCGGTCTTTGGAAATAAAATTCTGTTTATTATACTGAGCAGTAATCTCATTTCAGCAGAAAGAGAACTAGCTATTACCTTCTCGGAAAAGTTGAAGTTCTCATTTTTCATGATCAACTGTAGGGCTCTCAGTTTATCTTCTGGCCTTTCCGGAGTGGCTCCTACGCAGGGTAGATGAAGTAGCTCACTCAAGCTCTCCTCGGAAACTCGAACTCGAATTCCTCGAACTTCCGAAACAAGCCATCCCATACCAGTTTTAAGGAAGGCATAGAACTCTTGAACCAATCCGGGGTAGATCAACACATCTAGGGAGCAAAGATACTCCCAACCTTGCCTTTGGATCCATTCCCTCAACCGAAACCCTTCTTGATCAAAGAACTCGGAATGGATCCTTCTCCCCGTTGTAACCGGTCTCCCCGCAAATCTTGCAAGTATAGCAGAGGGGGAAGGAGGAGGAGGTGGCTCCGCACGTGCCTCACGTTGTGGAGACACGGTAGATGGCTCCGTAGGTTGCCTTTCCTCATGTTGGATCCGTGTGACTCTTCCGGATCTCTTGGCTACGGCTCTTTTGGGTCCCATTTCTCCAAGATCTTAAGGTAATCTACTATTTGGAGGAGTTTGGAGAGTGGGGATTAGAGTATTCAGAAGAGGACAAGGGCAAACAGTGCCCTAACATTGCTCTCGGGTCCCCCTTTTAACAGTGGGGTCCCGACGTTGGGTCGACTCAAGAATTTTCTTGGGTCGACTCAACGTTGGGTCGACCCTATTCTGGGTTGGGTCGACCCAAGTGCAGAATTTTTCTTTTCTCTTCCTTTTTCCGTCTAAAAATTCTCCTTGCTTCCAATCCTTATAAATTCTTTCTGGGACAATGATACATGAGTAAGGAATCTATAGATAACAAGTTTGACTCATGTTTCATGGGTTTTTAGAAATTGGAGGAATGTATCATGAAACTACTAGCTCCCTTTTATATTTCTTCAATAAAAAGGATCACATATGCCTAATTCCCTCCTTAGCATGCAGAATCTATCTTCACTCAATGGTTTTGTAAATATGTCGGCTAATTGTTTTTCAGTGCATATATGCTCAATACATATGTTTCCATTTTGCACATGATCCCTAATAAAATGATACCTTATCTCTTTGTGTTTGGCTTTAGAATGCTGAACTGGATTTTTAGTAAGATTGATGGCACTAGTATTATCACATTTAATAGAAATATTATCTAGCTTAACTCCATAGTCCTCTAGTTGTTGCTTAAGCCATAATACTTGAGCACAACAACTACCAGCAGCTATATATTCAGCTTCAGCTGTGGACAGTGTCACTGAATTCTGCTTTTTGCTAAACTATGATACTAAGTTATTTCCTAAGAATTGACATGTGCCACTTGTGCTCTTCCTATCTAATTTGCATCCGGCAAAATCCGCATCTGAATATGCAAACAAATCTAGACAGGAGTCTCTTGAGTACCATAATCCTATATTGGTGGTTCCTCTTAAATATCTAAGGATTCTTTTAACAGCACTTAAATGTGACTCCTTAGGATCCGATTGGTATCTAGCACATATTCCTACACTAAATACGATGTCGGGTCTACTAGCAGTAAGGTAGAGCAAGGATCCAATTAGTCCTCTATAGAGCTTAATATCAATACTCTTGCCTTTTTCATCTTTGTCTAGCTTACTAGTAGGATTCATTGGAGTGCCTACTCCTTTATGATTTTCATTCCCAAACTTCTTTAGTATTTCCTTTGTATACTTAGTTTGATGAATGAAAATGCCTTCTTTAGTTTGTTTGATTTGTAATCCTAGAAAGAAGCTTAGTTCTCCCATCACTCTCATTTCAAATTCTCCATGCATTAAATCAGCAAATTCTTTGCAAAGAGTATCATTTGTGGCACCAAAGATTATGTCATCTACATATATTTGTACCACTAATAGATTTTTGTCCTTTCTTTTGAGAAATAGAGTTTTATCTACATTTTCTCTACTAAAGTCATTATTAAGCAGAAATTTGCTTAATCGATCATACCAAGCCCTTGGTGCTTGCTTTAATCCATATAAAGCCTTATGTAGTTTAAACACATGATTTGGCAATTCATGATTCTCAAAACCAGGAGGTTGTTCTACATATACTTCTTCCTCAATAAAACCATTTAAGAATGCACTTTTTACATCCATTTGATACAATTTGAAATCCATGAAATATGCAAATGCTAGAAGTAGTCTAATGGCCTCTAATCTAGCTACAGGAGCAAATGTTTTATCAAAATCTATTCCTTCTTCTTGATTGTATCCCTTAGCTACAAGTCTAGCCTTATTTCTTATAACTAACCCATTTTCATCTAATTTATTTCTAAATATCCATTTTGTTCCAATTACTGAGTTATGCTTTGGTCTTTCAGTTAATGTCCATACATTACTTCTTTTGAATTGATTTAATTCATCTTGCATGGCATTTATCCAATTAGTATCTTTTTCAGCTTCTTCATAAGTCTTAGGTTCTAATTGTGAAACAAAAGCAAGATAATCATTTAAGTTTCTAAGAGATGATCGAGTTCTTACCCCTTGAGATGGATCACCAATGATTAAGTCTTTAGGGTGTCCATATGCATACCTCCATTCCTTTGGCAAGCTCTGGGATTGTGGTGGCACGCAATCATCTCCCTTATCTTGAATTGGCACGTCATTAATATTCAACTTTTCAAAGTCAACAATTCCTGTATCATCATCAACAATATTTTCTTTCCTAGCAGACTCACTATCAGACTCATCAAATATAATATTGACTGATTCTTCTACTACTAGAGTTCTTTTATTGAATACTCTGTATGCCCTGCTCGATGTGGAGTATCCTAAGAAGATACCTTCATCTGACTTGGCATCAAATTTACTTAGATCCTCCTTGCCATTGTTTAAGATGAAACATCTACATCCAAATACTTTAAGATATTTAGCAGTTGGTTTCTTATTCTTCCAAAGTTCGTAAGGAGTTTTCTTGGTTATTGGTCGTATTAAAACTCAATTTAGAATATGGCAAGCAGTGCTTATAGCTTCAGCCCAAAAGTACTTTGGAAGATTGACTCACACAACATTGTGCGTGCCATTTCTGCCAATGTCCTATTTTTCCTTTCAACAACCCCATTTTGTTGAGGCGTTCTAGGTGCTGAAAATTGATGTGAAATACCATTTTTAGTACAAAATTCTTCAAAGCGTTGATTTTCAAATTCAGTACCATGATCACTTCGAATTGCTACTAAGATGAGTTTCTTTTCATTTATGATATTATTGTATAGTTTCAAGAATTCTGAAAATGCTTCACTCTTATGTGCCAAAAATGAAACCCATGTATATCTTGAAAAATCATCAACAATAACTAGTCCATACTTCTTCCCTCCTAGACTCGCAGTTCTAGTGGGTCCAAATAAATCCATGTGTATAAGTTCAAAAGGCCTAGTTGTTGATACTATATTCTTTGATTTGAAAGATGATCTAGTTTGTTTTCCCAAAGAACATGGTCCACAGATTTTATCCTTTTCAAAAATCAATTTTGGCACATCCTTTATTAATTCCTTCTTGACTAGTTTTGAGATTAATTCCATACTAGCATGTCCTAGTCTACGATGCCAAAGCCAACTTGTTTCATTTTTCTTTTCTTCATTAGTAATTAAGCATAATCCATTTTTCTTGCCTACATCATGAAGATCTACCAAGTAAATATTTCTTTGCCTTTGTCCTACAAGTACAATGCTATTATCTTTAGGATTTGTGATTATGCATATAGATGCTTCAAATGTGACTTTAAACCCTTTATCACAAAATTGACTTATGCTAAGCAGATTATGCTTCAATCCCTTAACTAATAAGACATTTTCTATAAAAATGGATGGAGTAATGAAAATTTTACCCTTTCCAATGATATGTCCTTTACCATTGTCTCCATAGGTTACTACTCCACCCTTCTTTGATTCCAAGGTGACAAATTGGTCTACGTCACCGGTCATGTGTCTTGAACAGCCGCTATCTAGATACCATCGTTTTTCCACTTTATCAGCTGCAAGACACCCCTGCAATCAAGATCAAGAAAGAGCTTTAGGTACCCAAGCTATGTTGGGTCCTTTAGGGTTAGTACTTGATGTTCCTTTTGGAACCCAAACTTTCTTGAATTTAATCTTTTGATTAATACTTAATTTGTTTTGACTGGACTTTCTATAGTTATATTCATATGCTTTATGTCCTAATTTGTTGCAGCAATGACAAGTAATATTTTCATTTTTAGCTTTTACAAAAATGTTCTTTAAGAATTTTTGTTTCCTATTTGTTTTATATCCTAATCCAGCCTTATCATATACAGCATTTTGACTATCAAGAATCATATTTAATTTGGTAGAGCTAAGTGTAAATTTATCTACCAAGGATTTATATTTTTCAGCATCATCTTTTAACTTGATGTTTTCAGCAATTAGAATCTTGGTTTCATTTGTAAGTTTCCTACTTAATGTTTCATAGTTATGAGACAGTTTTAACTTATCTTTGATAAGAGATTGATTTTCTTCTTTTAGAACTTTATTTTTAATGATAAGCTTCTTATGTTCTTCCATAAGTTCTAAGAATGCATTATGTAATTCGTCAACAGTAAAATCACATTCAAGTTCAGAATCTACCTCATCGTCATTGGCCATATGACACATTTGGGCCATCTCTTGATGATCTTCCTCTTCCGAACTTGACTCCTCACTTTCACTCCATTCAGCCATGAAGTTCTTCTTTTTCAGTTTTCTTGCCATCCATTTCAAATCTGGGCAATCTATCTTATAATGCCCGGGTTTGTTACACTCATAGCAAATAGGAGTTTCTTTTTCTTTTTCTTTGTCCTTACCCTTTTCTTTGCTTGAGCTACCTTTGAGAAAGGGTTTCTTTTTATAAAATCTATTCTTACCTCTCATAAATTTTCTGAATTTTCTTCCAAGCACAGCCATCCCTTCTTCATCAAATTCATCATCATTATCTGAATCTTCTGATTCAGTTTGTTGTTTAGGGGTGGTAGTCTTTAGGGCAATGGGCTTTCTTCTCTTGACCTCTTCTTCCGAATTTTCCCTCATTGTCAACTCATGGGTCATGAGTGATCCTAGAAGTTCCTCTAATTGCAGTGTGTTGAGGTCCTTAGCTTCCTGAATTGCGGTTACCTTGGTCTCCTAAATTCTTGGTAGAGACCTGAGAATTTTTTGCACCAATTCAGAGTTAGTGTAAGACTTTCCTAAACTCTTAAGCCCATTTATAATTTGAGTAAAACGAGTAAACATATCAGTTATGGACTCAGTAGATTCCATTTTAAACAATTGATACTTGTGTACTAATATGTTTATTTTTGACTCCTTAACTTGATTGGTCCCTTCATGAGTGACCTCAAGTTTGTCCCAAATTTCTTTAGCAGAGATGCAAGTAGATATTCTGTTAAATTCATTTATATCTAAAGAGCAATAAAGTATATTTATAGCTTTTGTATTTAATTGTGCCAATCTTATATCACTTTCATTCCAATCCATTTCTGGTTTGGGTATGATAGTGCCCTCTATATTAAGTGTGGGTGTGTGAGGCCCTCTAGTAATGATGTACCATAATTCATTGTCTAAAGCTTGAATGAATATCCTCATCCTAGCTTTCCAATATGTGTAGTTTGTGCCATTAAATAGAGGTGGTCTATTTGCGGATTGCCCCTCACTCATAACACATCCCACTTGGGTTGTCATGATCTTTAACTCTTGATTGTGAGATCAATGAGTACTATTGGAGCACCTTGCTCTGATACCACTTTCGGATACTGAGAGCCGAGTCGACTCCGAAACAGTTCGAGTCGACTCCAGGATGGCACGAGTCAAAAGACAGAAGATCGAAAGTTCGGACTCTGAGCGCCGAGTCGACTCCCAGAATTTTCGAGTCGACTCAAGTGAGCAAAGTTGAAGAATACATCTATGGATTCCTTGGAATGAGTCGTGTTGCCCAAGGTGACAAGCCAAGAGGGGGGGGTGAATTGGTTTCTTCTTGGTTTTAGCTATCTTACTTGTGTTAAATGAAGAGTTAGTAAACTTAACAATTCACAATACAAACAACAAGAAGTATAGTGGTTCGGTGCTCTCCTTAGCACCAACGTCCACTCCCCAAGCGACCCCTTGGAAATTCACTATAATCCCGCGGATTACAGTTGGATTGTTTTCCGGGCTCACAATCCAAAAACCTTTACACTTTGGTTTTCCGGGTTCACCAAAAACCTATGCTGGTTTTACGGGCTCACCAACGAACCTTTCCAATTGGTTTTCCGGGTTTACCAATCAACCTATTCCGTTGGTTTTGCGGGCTAACCAACCAACCTTTACAAGTAGTTTAACAAATAAAGAAGGAAGATTTAAACTCCTAGATGAGCAAATAAAATAATATAATCAACAAAGAAGAGTTTAAAAAGTATTTATCGCTTGTAGTGACTTCTCTCTTCTTTGTCAAGGATGCTTCACTCTTCAAGGGAGGATGGAGCTCTTGATGACTCTTTGAATCTGCTCAACCCCTTTCTTTGATTCTTGAATGAAGCACTTGGATGAAGAAGATTAGGGCACTTTCTCTTTCTTGTGTACTCTTTGATATTCTTTGGAAAGGATGTTTTATCTGATGAATAGTGCCCCTTTAAATAGCTTCCTACATCCATTGGACAAGCCCCAATGGTTAGAATTCAAAAACTAGCCGTTACTCACTTTTGGAAGGACAAAAAGTACATCTGCAGAACTAGCCGTTATGCTTCAGCCCGTGTTTGGGTCGGCTCAACCTGTCCTTGGGTCGACCCAACTTTCACTTGGGTCGACTCAAACATTCCTTGGGTCGACCCTCTCAGAAACACAGAAACTTTATAATTCAGCCTTCCTTCACTTGGGTCGACCCAACCTTTCTTTGGGTCGACTCAAAGTTCACTTGGGTCGACTCAACTTCTTCTTGGGTCGACCCTAACAGAGTTTCCAGAGAACCTTTTCTGTCTTCTTTTCTGTCTTGCCTTTGGGTCGACCCTCTCAGGGTTTGGGTCGACTCAAGCTTGGGTCGACTCAACTACTTCTTGGGTCGACCCTCTCAGTAAATCCAGAGAACAATTTTTCTGTCTTGTTTTGAGGATCTTGATCCTTGGGTCGACTCATGCTTTTCTTGGGTCGACCCAATTCACTGTTCATCTTTGCCATTTTTGCAGAAGTGTGCCAAATATTTTCTTGATGTGCCGGGGTTGACCCAATCATCCTTTGGGTCGACTCAATCCACACTTTGCTGTATCTCAAGGTTAGATTCATTCAAATGAACAATGAAATGTATCTATATCAATTAATACAAAATATACTGAGAGTAATAAACTTATAAATGAAGTATCGATTTAACTTATAGCATACTCTAGATTATTGCTTGTTAATCATCAAAATAACACTATCATCCTCAAGTCGACTCCAAAAGTGCCAGGTCAGCTCCAGACTTTGGAAAGTCGACTCCGGGTTAAGTCGAGTCGACTTCCAGTCGAGAAGGGCACTTTAATTCAAATCTGGAACAGTTGCCGAGCCGACTCCAGAAAAGCATGAGTCGACTCCTGCTGCAGCCGAGTCGACTCCAGATCGCGCGAGTCAACTCCGATCCCAACGGAAACATTGTCAGGATGTGCAGAATGTGCAGAACGGCTAGAATATTGTGTCTAACGACTAGTTTCCATGGGAAATGGCTTAAATAGCCACAGAGAACTGTAGCAAGGTAGAGAAGCGACATTCTATTCAAAGAAAACAAGAAATCTTCATCTACCAAAGGATTTCAAAGGAAAAGAAGGAAGAGGGGCCATTAACTCCATCCAACCAACTCTTCCCAGCATTAAAGAAGTCTCCTTCAGTCTTCAAGTCTTCAAGACATTCAAGAGGAGACCACCGAGTTCGAGAAGCCCTCCTCTACATCTTCATAAATTCGTTTGAGGGCTCTTAACTTCTCTCTTATTTATATCGCTGAATATCTGCTTGTTTAGAAGCTGTATTTTTCTGTTTGTTTTTCAATCCATTTGTTCCTTACTTGATTCAATCAGGGGATTGAATCAAGGATGTAAAGGTTTGTTGGTGAGCCTAGGTTGAAACCAACGTGTAAGGGTTTGATTGTGATCTCGGAAAAACAATCGGGTGGTTCTAGTCGGTGAGCCTGGAAAAACCGACCGAGTTCGTTGTGATCTCGTAAAATAACAAGTTAGGTTGTGAGCTTGTAAAACAACCGGCTGTAATCCGAGGGGTTATAGTGAATTCCCAAGTGAGGCTTGGAGAGTGGACATAGGAGCAAGGGTTAGCTCCGAACCACTATAAATTTCCTTGTATTTGTGATTGTCTTGTTGTCTCTTACTTTCATTTCATACACTGCACATAGCATCTAATTAATCCACTTGCAAAAAGCATTAATTAGTTATTCACAAACCTTTTAATTGCTATAATTATTTTAAGACCCAATTCATCCCCCCTCTTGGGTTGTCTATAGAGGTATGATAGGATCTTTATTGTATCTCACTGCAAGTAGACCTGATATCATGTTTAGTGTATGCATGTGTGCTAGATATCAGTCTAATCCTAAGGAATCTCATCTAATTACAGTCAAGAGAATCTTTAAATACCTAATAGGAACAAAAAATATAGATTTATGGTATTCTAAAGAATCTAGCCTAAACTTAATAGGATACACAGATTCAGACTTTACTGGTTGTAAACTTGATAGAAAAAGCACCAGCGGGTCATGTCAATTCTTAGGAAAAAATTTAATCTCATAGTTTAGCAAGAAACAAAACTCGGTTGCATTATCTACTGCTGAAGCTGAATATGTTGCTGCCGGAAGTTGTTGTGCTCAAATCATGTGGATCAAACAACAACTGAAAGATTATGGAATTAAACAAGATAAAATTCCCATTAATTGTGACAATACAAGTGCTATTAACTTAACTAAGAATCCAATTCAGCACTCAAGAACCAAACACATTGAAATAAGACATCACTTCATAAGAGATCATGTACTGAATGGTGATGTTACACTTCAATTTATTTGCACTGATGATCAACTAGCTGACATCTTTACAAAACCCTTGAGTGAAGAGAGATTTAGTGTGCTTAGGAGAGGATTAGGAGTGATTGATCCATCCTAGTGATGTTCTCTTCTAGTTCATTGATTTTGATGATTAGGTTGTGTTAAATATAGAGTTTCTCATCGATGATTATCAAATCAGATCATAAACTTAGTGATTATCCCTTGATTGGCATGAAAATAGCATGATTTTTAAGTGCGTGCCAGAGTTCGAGTCGACTCGGATATGTTTCAGAGTCGACTCATGAGGGGGAGTCGACTCGCACACAGATGGGAGTCGACTCGAGGTCGATGGCAACATATGGGGAGTCGACTCGCACATATTTTGGAGTCGACTCGAGGTCGAGTCGACTCGCGACTTACTGGAGTCGACTCGTGGTCGGGAATCCGATGTTTTAATCCTAATCGAAGCATTTAATCAACACTTCTATTCACCGCCTCCACTGTTCACAAACCCTAGAGCCGTCTCTGACCTCGTCTCCGACCTCCATTAGGGCTTTTCCGTCGAGCTTCTTCCAACCATTAGGACTTTTCCCCCTCTCTAGGTCTACTATGCCTCGTAAGGTAGTTGTCCCGAGCCGGAAGAGGCCCCAACCCGTGAGCGACACCGAGCGACGGTCAAAGGCTCGGAATGATCCCGTAAGGCCACAACCTCCGGTTCCTTCCCCGCCGAGGCCGGTTCCCTCGCGTCCGTGCGCCGGGAAGGCGGTCTCCACCGGGAGGTATCTCAACTTTGACTACCTCTCCTGGGAAGGCTTCACAATAGGGGATAGGTTAAGGGCCCAAGGGTTAGAGATGTTTTGCTCCCTAGATCTCCCTACTTATCCGGGGCTAGTTAGGGAGTTTTACGGGACAATAGCCAGGGTTCATGGTGGGATACAGGGAACCGTAGCCGGTGTCCCTTTATTCATTTTAGAGGATTTTATAGCACAAATCCTACATCTTCCCCAAGTAGGGGTGTTTCCCACTCACCCGGCCGATAGGACTGAGGCCCTTACGGCCATATTAGGGAGTCCACCCCAGTCCTCATTAGATGAGGTGTCCGCTAGTCAGCTTTCAGTTGAAATGCGGCTCCTCCTGAGTATTATATCTAGGACCCTCTTTTCCAAGACCGGCCGCTTTGACTTTGTATCCAAGAGGGACCTAGCCCTAATGTACTATATTCTCCAAGATACCCCAATTAACTTCCCTAAGCTGATCTACAAATACCTATGTGAGCCACTAGACAAACCTAGGCTCACCCTTCCATATGGGATGTTGTATACCCTGATTTTTAGGGAGTCCGAGGTCCCCATTTCTGAGGGGGAACCTCTCGCGCACTGCGATACACAGATCGCATGGGTGAGGGAACCCTTCACAGGATGGGATTTGATAAGATTGAGGGAGTCTGGGTCAGGAAATCATCCTCTTCCACACCTACTACTCGACACTCCCCCAGCCCTGATCATGATTCTGACTTTTCCACCTATCCCTCCACCTCAGCACCATCCACTTCAGCCGGACCCTCCTCTTCAGCACCTCCTACTCAGCCACTAGAGGTCCGGATCTCTCCTGAGCAGCTCCGGGAGCTGCGGCAGGAGATCGTGCAGGATCTTCGGGACGACCTACTGAGGGAGCTCCGAGGTCCAGCCACTGCCCCCTCTTCTGCATTGGTTCCCTCATTGTCAGCCGTGACCGAGATGACGGCTCATCTGAGGGAAGAGATTTACAACGTCAGAAGCCTTATACAAGCCCAGTTCTCAAATATGAGTGATGTCACAAGCAACACAAGAAAGATGCGAGATGACATCCGACACGACTTGGGCAGCCAGAGTCAGAGGGCCGAGCGTCTGGCGAATGTGTTGATCTCCAAGTTGGATACCCTTCAGGAGAGTCTGATTGAGCTCTCCTCGATCCACAGTAGGGCCACCTCGGCGATCATCACGCAGCTAGGGAACGTCACAGATGGGGTCAGTCTACTTATGGAACAATCAAGACTGAGCAAGGGAGCCACATCCTCCTCAAAGAAGCCGTAGCTTGCTTTTTCATTTTGACATGTACTTACTACTTTACTCTTTGTATCTACAAGTGTACCTACATATACAATCAATACAATGAGTAGACAATTTTCTTCAATACTGTGCAAATTTAATCTCTAATTGCTTGTGTGATGTGCTTTCTTCCTTTTTGCTATGATGACAAAAAGGGAGAGAAAATATATTGAATAGACATGTAAAGGGAATCAATGAAAATCAATAAAAAGCAAACTTTTAAAAGACACAATAATTTGCTCTTAGTGGATTCAATACCTCGAGGCTCATTATCTCTCTGTTGGGGCTCCTAACGGAGTAATCTCCAGAATCTATTCAAGGGATATTCGGAGATTAGTTGAATCATACTCAAGAACAAATTGGCAGATTTTTCCTCTAAAAACCGAAAATTTAAGTTCAAAAGCTTCAATACACTAAAAGAAATTTCAGAGAATCAAAACAAAGTTGAATGCATGTGTTGAGGGGGAGAATCTGAATTTTTAAGAAAGCAAACTCATTAAATATATATAAGCCAAACAATTGATTGCATGACATGAAGGCTTATATAATTCCAAATGAAAGGGGGAGCTTTAACTTCAAAATTTACTGTTTCACACCTTTCAGTTTTGGATAAATTAAAATAACTAGACACTTGAATTCATTTTAAAATTTTACTATAAATCTTCTTGTTTGTTGAGCAATTCACTTTACATATACTCAATGTTTTGTCATCATCAAAAAGGGGGAGATTGTGGAGTGATTGATTATAACCCTATTTGATTTTGATGAGCTCAAAGCATTTGAGTATATCTTATGTTTACTAATGAATTCAATCTAGTGTTTCAGAGAAATTCTTGTAAATTTATGGTTAAGTGTCTCTAGATTTGGTTCAAGACATTTTGGATAAGTTAAGAAGTCAATTTGAACCAAAGTCTGAGACTCGAGTCGACTCCGGAAGATTACGAGTCGACTCCAAGCATATCAGAAGCACTGGCACAGGCTCGAGTCGACTCCTGTACATTACGAGTCGACTCCGACTGAGAACAGACAGACGAACAGAAAGATCCAACTCAAAACCTGTCAACGAGTCGACTCCTGAAGAACGCGAGTCGACTCCGATACTGCCGAGTCGACTCCAGGGAGTTACAGACAGAAAGACAGAGAAGTTATTTTGGACTCTGAGAGCCGAGTCGACTCCTGAGGAACTCGAGTCGACTCCGATGGTTGGCAGGTCGACTCCAAAGGAAGCGAGAGTCGACTCTCAGTGTGATACAAGGCAAAAGTCAGAGAACAACTTTCGGACACTGAGAGCCGAGTCGACTCCCGCAAAGCCCGAGTCGACTCCAAGACAGCGCTACCCCAAAAAGACAGAAGACTGTTTTTCGGATACTGAGAGCCGAGTCGACTCCGAAACAGTTCGAGTCGACTCCAGGACGACACGAGTCAAAAGACAGAAGATCGGAAGTTCGAACTCTGAGCGCCGAGTTGACTCCCAGAATTTCCGAGTCGACTGAAGTGAGCAAAGTTGAAGAATACATCTATGGATTCCTTGGAATGAGTCGACTCCAAAAGTGCCAGGTCAGCTCCAGACTTTGGGGAGTCGACTCCGGGTTAAGTCGAGTCGACTCCCAGTCGAGAAGAGCACTTTAATTCAAATCCGGAACAGTTGCCGAGCCGACTCCAGAAAAGCATGAGTCGACTCTTGCTGCAGCCGAGTCGACTCCAGATCGCGCGAGTCGACTCCGATCCCAACGGAAACATTGTCAGGATGTGCAGAATGTGCAGAATGGCTAGAAGATTGTGTCTAACGGCTAGTTTCCGTGGAGAATGGCTTAAATAGCCACAGAGAACTATAGCAAGGTAGAGAAGCGACATTCCATTTAAAGAAAACAAGAAATCTTCATCTACCAAAGGATTTCAAAGAAAAAGAAGGAAGAGGGGCCATTAACTTCATCCAACCAACTCTTCCCAGCATTAAAGAAGTCTCCTTCAGTCTTCAAGTCTTCAAGACATTCAAGAGGAGACCACCGAGTTCAAGAAGCCCTCCTCTACATCTTCATAAATTCGTTTGAGGGCTCTTAACTTCTCTCTTATTTATATCGCTGAATATCTGCTTGTTTAGAAGCTGTATTTTTCTGTTTGTTTTTCAATCCATTTGTTCCTTACTTGATTCAATCAGGGGATTGAATCAAGGGTGTAAAGGTTTGTTGGTGAGCCTAGGTTGAAACCAACGTGTAAGGGTTTGATTGTGATCCCGAAAAAACAATCGGATGGTTCTAGTCGGTGAGCCTGGAAAAACCAACCGAGTTCGTTGTGATCTCGTAAAACAACAAGTTAGGTTGTGAGCTTGTAAAACAACCGGCTGTAATCCGAGGGGTTATAGTGAATTTCCAAGTGAGGCTTGGGGAGTGGACGTAGGAGCAAGGGTTAGCTCCGAACCACTATAAATTTTCTTGTGTTTGTGATTGTCTTGTTGTCTCTTACTTTCATTTCATACACTGCACATAGCATCTAATTAATCCACTTGCAAAAAGCATTAATTAGTTATTCCCAAACCTTTTAATTGCTATAATTATTTTAAGACCCAATTCACCCCCCCCCCCCTCTTTGGTTGTCTATCTGGGCAACAATAAGGATTAGTTTTTCATTTACATTCAAGTTATTCCTATATAAAAATTTTAAAAAAAAATTTGCTTGCTCATTTAATCAGTACAACCTAATGACATTCCATAAACTTTAAAAAAAATCATTGAATATTTGCTGCATTTAGTATTAAGCATTTGCATAAAATAATTTAAGGGCAAAACCCATTAAAAAGATATGGTCGGAAAGTTATTACCTGTCCTTAGCCCAAAAATCACCACCTTGCATACTTATCCTAAGCCAAATTGAATTAAAATCAAATTGGATGTTGGCCTTAGGTTTTCGAGCTCAATTTGGCTCTTGGAAAGAAGCGGCTGAAAGCCACTCCAGTGAGAATTTAGTAATTAGTGATGTCTAGAAAAGTTTTACAACAGTGAGAACTGTTACGGGTATTGTGGTAGTGGTGTATCTCTTCTGGCACCACCACACACCCCGGAACTTTTCTGGTCACTGATTACTGGATCGCTTAACTGGTAAGCTCAAGCTTAATCTGAAAGGAAGATTAGGAGTTGTCTAATCTAGAGAGAATTTCAAAAACTTTTTAACCTGATAAATCTCTGTGCAACTAGATTTAAGAAGCTACTAAATCTCACTTAATTCTAAGACTAATAGGGTCAAATTGTTGTGTGGTGTTGGTTGTGGTCATCTGTATCTAGCCCTTCTCTTCGTTTAGGATTTCGTTCATTGTAGGAGTCAAATCTAATGAAGTGCTGATAATGTATGCATGGTAGAAGGTCATTAAGGGATAAGTTAACCCCATTTGATCCTTAGATTGACAGAACTTTTCATCACAACCTGCGAACTATAAACCAACCGTCAATCTCTACAATGGGTGAACATATTAGAACTTTGAATGAGTTGTTCGCACCCGCATCCGCTAGTCCCCCTACTTGCATAGTATTACCAATTAATAATGCAGCCCAATTCGAGATTCGGGCTGCAACAATAAACATGTTACCCAAATTTCATGGGTTCGAGAGTGAACAACCCTATATTCATCTAAACAAATTTTTGACCATCCGTCGAATGTTTAGAAATCAAAACTTAGATGAAGAGGGTATTAAAATTAAGGTTGTTTCCCATGACTTTAGAGGATCGTGCTGCTGCATGGCTATATTCCCTTGCTTCAAATTCCATCACATCATGGGAACAACTATCTAAGAAGTTCGTGGCTAAGTTCTATCCCATGGTAAAAACTGAAAAAATTAAGGATGCCATCAGAACTTTTAGAGAAAAATCTGAGGAGGAATTTTTCCAACTTTGAGAAAGATTCCATGATCTTTTGGTCAAGTGCCCGCACCATGGGCTTGATAAGGCTGATCTGGTCTACTTCTTTTATAAAGGACTAACTCCGGCACATAGAAACATGATTGAGTCCATGCACAAGGGTAGGTTCATGAACCAAACCCCAGATCAAGCCTATGAATTTCTTGTTGACTTAGCTGAAAATGCCCAAAATTGGAGTAGCTATGGTGAGGAAGTAAATAGAGACGAGTTCGGGTCTAGAAAACCTGGTAATTATGAAATGAAAGCAGACCTAGAACTCAAAAATGTCATGTCCAATCTGGTGAATGGGATGAACAATTTAAGTAAAAAGTTTGATGCTTTCGCTGTTTCCACTAGTTCGAGTTCATACAAAGAGTCAAATCCCATCATAAAAGTGGAACACGAGCCACAGGGCTTATGTATTTTGTGTAACAGTTCTGAGCATCTAGTGGAGTGTTGTCCTAGTTTACCCAACATTAAGGCTGAGCAGGCAAATGCTCTAAATTCATATAGTGCCTTTAAGAAGCCCACTCCCAATTCATTCAGCCCAGTCTACCACCCTGATAATAGGTTCCACCCAAATTTCTCATAAAAGCAAAATGAACCTATTCAGCATCAAGGTGGTCCACTAGGTTTTCAGAACAACTTATCCAGGATAGGTCTATCACAAATGAACCAACCTTTGGTTCCATCTGTACCTTCTTATAATGCCCCTATCCCACAGCAACCTTCACCATTAGAAACCATGATGGCAAATATGATGAAACAACAACAAGATTTTATCAAGCAAAAACAACAGACTAATACAGCCCAAGCCCAAACTAACCAGTTCCATGCGCAAGCGATTGCAAAACTTGAGGTTAGTCTGAGCCAAATAGCTAACTCTCTAGGGGATAGGAAGAGAGGTGAATTACTCAGTCAGCCAGTGCCTAACCCTAGTAGACAACAGAATCAAGGGCCAAGAGGCTAGTTTCAGATTGATTCAAATGAAAACTCAACCCATGAAGTTCAGGCAATTACCACTTTACGGTCTAGCAAGAAGTGGACAACAAGGTCCAACTTCCTGTACAAGAAAAAGAAGAAAAGCATGAACCGAACCCCACTCAGAAAAAGGCACAAGAACAGGGAACACAAGGAATAGAGGAGAAACCAATAGAGACATACACACCCAAGGCTCCCTTTCCTACTAGACTACAAGATTCAAAGAAAAAATCTCAGTACGATGAAATCATGGAAGTCTTTAAAACTGTTCAAATAAATATACATTTTTTCGATGCCATACGACAAATTTTCTCCTATACAAAATTCTTGAAAGACCTCACCACGGTCAAAAGAAAAACCAGCTGTTGCCCAGATAGACAACCCAAGAGGGGGGGGGGGTGAATTGGGTTTTAAAATAATTTGAATAATTAAAACGATGTGGTTGACTAATTAAAAACTATTGCAAGTTATCTAATTAATGCTAAGTGCTGTGAGTGATGTGAGGGGAAGAAGAATAGAGACAATCCAACACAAACACAAGGTTTTATAGTGGTTCGGAGCTAACCCTTGCTCCTACGTCCACTCCCCAAGTCTCACTTGGGAATTCACTATAACCCCCTTGGATTACAGCCGGTTGTTTTCCAAGCTCACAACCAAACTTGTTGTTTTACGAGCTCACAACGAACTCGGTCGGTTTTCCCAGGCTCACCGACTAAAACCGCCCCGATTGTTTTTCCGGGATCACAATCAAACCCTTACACACGTTGGTTTTAACTCGGCTCACCAACCAACCTCAATCCCCTTGATTCAATCCCCGATTGAACTAAGTAAATACAAGTTGTAGAAAGAAAACAGAAAATGAGCTTCTCAAAAAGCAGATGAAAACAATATGAACAATGAATGAAGTTAAGAAGCCTCAAACGCTTTTAGATTGGAGATGAGGAATGGCTTCTTAAACTTCTGGTCTCCTCTTGAAAGAGTAGTCGACTTGAATGCAGGAGAAGGAGGTTTTAATTGCTGGGAAGATGTAGTTGGAAGCAGTAAATGCAGATCTTCCTCTTTTTCGTTGAAGAGCACGTTGCAGAGCTTGAGTGCTTGATTAGTTGGAGTGGAATAGTTGTTCTCTACTTTGCTACAGTCTTCTGTGGCTATTTAAACCAACCCCCACGGAAACTAGCCGTTAGACACCTTTTTCTGCCCGTTCTGCACACTCTGCACAGCCTGACAATGTGTCCGTTGGTGGGTTGGAGTCGACTCGCGCGATCAGGAGTCGACTCGGCTGTAGCAGGAGTCGACTCGAGCTTTTCCGGAGTCGACTCGGCAACTGTTCCCAGTTTGAATTAAAGTTGCTGTCTTGACTGGGAGTCGACTCGTCTTGACCCGGAGTCGACTCGCTAACTTCTGGCGCTGACCTGGCAATTTTGGAGTCGGCTCATCCTCTGTAGTCCGTGGATCCAAATTTGAATTTTGTCCACTCGAGTCGACTCGACTGTCCTGGGAGTCGACTCGAATCTCAGAGCCCGAACTCCCGATTCTCTGTCTTTTGGCTCATCCAGTCTTGGAGTCGACTCGAACTTCCTTGGAGTCGACTCGGCTCTCAGTTTCCGGAAGTTGGTCTTCTGCCTTTTGACGTGAAGCTTGTCTTGGAGTCGACTCGAGCTGTCTGGGAGTCGACTCGAATCTCAGAGGCAGTAACTTGGTTTTCTGTCTGTCTTGGGGTCGCGGTGTCTTGGAGTCGACTCGCGTATTGCAGGAGTCGACTCGAATCTCAGAGTCCATAAAATGCTCTCTGACTTTTTCTTTGTGTACCGCTGAGAGTCGACTCTTGCTTTCTCTGGAGTCGACTTGCCACCTATCGGAGTCGACTCGCGTTCCACTGGAGTCGACTCGAATCTCAGACCCGAAAACTGTTCTCTGACTTTTCTGCCTGTGACTGCTTGGAGTCGACTCTTATTTCCTTGGAGTCGACTTGGTGAACATTGGAGTCGACTCGCGCACTTCGGGAGTCGACTCGCTGACAGGTTCTGAGTTAAAGCTTTCTGTTCTTCTGTCTGTTCTCAGTCGGAGTCGACTCGTACTTATCTGGAGTCGACTCGAGCTCGTGCCAGTGAACTTGATACGCTTGGAGTCGACTCGTGATACTCGGGAGTCGACTCGAGTCTCAGACATTGGTTCAAACAGACTCCTTAACTTATCCAAAAATTATGAACCAAGTCCTGGGACACTTAGACAGGATTTTCACTGAAACACTCAATTGAATTCATTAGTAATCAAAAGATATACTCAAATGTTTTGAGCTCATCAAAATCAAATGGGGTTTTAATCAATCACTCCACAATCTCCCCCTTTTTGATGATGACAAAACTTTGAGTATATGTAAAATGAATTGCTCAATAAATAATGAATTAAAATCCATAAATGAATTCAAATGTCTGGTAATTCAATTTATCCAAGCTTTGAAAGGAGTGAAACAATAAATTTCGGAGTTAAAGCTCCCCCTTTCATTTGGAATTCTATAAGCCTTCATATTATGCAATCAATTGTTTGGCTTATATGTCATTAATGATTTAGTTTGATTAAAATTCAGATTCTCCCCCTCAACATATGCATTCAACTATGTTTTGATTCTCTGAATTTCCTTTTAATGCTTTGAAGTTTTTGAACTGAATTTTTGTATTTAGAGGGAAAATCTGTCAATTTGTTCTTGAGTAGGATTCAGCTAATCTCCGAATATCCCTTGAATAGATTCTGGAGATTACTCCATTAGGAGCCCCAAAAGAGAGATAATGAGCCTCGAGGTACCGAATCCACTTAGAACAAATTTGTGTGTTTTAAGAGTTTATCTTTCCATTGATTCCTTTTACATATTTTATGCATATTTCTCCCCCTTTTACATATTTTATACATATTTCTCCCCCTTTTTGTCATCATATCAAAAAGGAGGTAATCAGAACACACAGCCAAACATAGATCAAAAGGCACAGTATTGAAGAAAAATGCGGCTACTCATTGTATTAATTTGTATGTAAGTACATTTCAGAATACAATAAGTAAAGCAAAACAATACATGTCAAAACAAAACACAAAAAGTAGCTATGGTCTCCTCGAGGATGTAGCTCCTCCTCTCGAGGATGTGGCTCCTCCTCTCGAGGATGTGTCTCCTCGAGGCATGCGCTCCACGAGTGATTGGACCGCATTGGTGACGTTCTCGAGCTGGCGAATGATGGCCTGGATGGCCCTGCTCTGTGTCGTATCCAGCTCGAGCACCGACTTCTGCAGTTCGTCCAGTTTGTAGATGAGCACATTCGACAAGCGCTCGGCCCCTGCGGTGGTGGTGGACATGTCACGGCCGATGTCATCCCGCATCTGTCGAGTGGTGCTCGTGACCTCACTCATGCTGTGGAACTGGGCCTGTATCAAGGTCCTCATGTTGTATATCTCTTGCCGCACCTCAGCCGTCATGTCTGTCACGGCTGTCAGGGAAGGGACCAATGCGGAAGATGTGGGCGCAGGAGAGGGAGTAGGCACCGAACCTCGGAGCTCCCGAAGCAACTCATCCCTCAGATCTCGGACTATCTCCTGCCGCAGCTCCCGGAGCTGCTCAGGATCAATGCGGACCTCCATGGGTGGTGGAGCCGAGGAGGAAGGTCCAGCGGAGGTGGTAGGAGCAGGAGTGGATGGAAGATCTGGTAAGTCTGGAAAGTTAGAGTCTGGCTCAGGACTGGGGGAAGGTCTGGTGGTCTGTGTGGTGAGGGTAGACTTCCTAACCCAAATCCCCTCTCTCTTCCGAAACCCCATCCTGTGTAGGGTCCCCGGACGCATGCGATCAGTCCATCGCAATGCGCGAGAGGGTTCCCCCTCAGGGATAGGAATCTCGTACTCCCTAAATAATAATGTGAAGACCATGCCGTAGGGTAGGGTGAGCCTAGGTCTGTCTAGTGGCTCACACATGTATCGATATATGAGTTTGGGGAAGTTGATTGGGGTGTCATGAAGCATATAGAACATCAGAGCTAGGTCTCTCTCATTTACAAAATCAAATCTCCCTGTCTTAGGGAAGATGGACCTAGACAATATACTCAAGAGGATCCGCACCTCAATCGGTAGTGAGCTAGCGGATACCTCGTCTAGAGGTGACTGGGGTGGATGTCCTAGAACGGCCGTAAGGGCCTCAACCCTATCCTCAGGGTGTGCGGGAGCCACCCCTGCTAATGGAACGTGGAGGATGTGGGCAATAAGATCCTCCGTGACACGCAAAGGAACACCGGCTACTGTGCCCTCGATACCCCCATCTCCCCGATGGACGGTACCGTAAAACTCTCTAACAAGGACAGGGTAAGTGGGGAGATCTAAGGTGAGGAAATACTCTAAGCCCTGGGCCCTGAGTCTATCACCTATAGTGAACCCTTCCCGGGAGAGATAGTCGAAGTCGACATATCTCCCGGTGGTGACGGCCTTCCCGGCTAATGGCCTCGCGGGAACCGCCCTAGGCGGGGAACGAGCCGGAGGTGGTTGCCTCGCGGGATCGTGCCGCGCCTTGGAGCGCCGCTCGGGACTGGCCTCGGGTCGGGACCTCTTCCTAACTACGGTCTTACGCGGCATTTTGACCTAAACAGAGAGGAAAAACCTAGAGGACGGTGAAAGACCGACGGAAAAGACTCGGAACCGACCGGGAATGACCTAGGAAGGGAGGAGAACTCAATGTCCGGTGAAGAATCGACGGGAAAATGGCTTGGAGACGATCGGGGACGACCTAGGAGTCGGCTCTAGGGTTTTTTGAACAGTGGTGGCTTGAAAGAAAAGTGTTTTCGAAACGACAAATCTAGGGTTAAAAAGTCGGATCCCGACTGCGAGTCGACTCCACTGAGTCGCGAGTCGACTCGACCTCGAGTCGACTCCAGAATATGCGCGAGTCGACTCTCCTTATGCCCCTGTGGACCTCGAGTCGACTCCCGACAGTATGCGAGTCGACTCCCCCTCTGCTGCCATCTTTGCGAGTCGACTCCCGCCAATGCGCGAGTCGACTCCCCCTTAGGAGCCGGCTCTGAAACTTACTCGAGTCGTCTCTAACTTTGGCACGCACCTAAAAATCATGCTACATTCGTGCCAAATGAGGGAAAAACACTAAAGTATGATCTGATTTGATGATCAGGGAAAAGAAACTCTATTTTAACCACAATCTAATCATCAAAATCAATGAATCTAGTGGAAACTACCACTAGGATGGATCAATCACTCCTAATCCCCTCCTAAGCACACTAAACCTCTCTTCACTTAGAGGTTTTGTAAAAATATCTGCTAATTGATCATCAGTACAAACAAATTGGAGTGTCACATCACCATTCAATACATGGTCTCTTATGAAGTGATGTCTTATCTCAATGTGTTTAGTTCTTGAATGCTGAATTGGATTTTTAGTTAGATTAATGGCACTTGTATTATCACAATTAATGGGAATTTTATCTTGCTTAATGCCATAATCTTCTAGTTGTTGTTTAATCCACAAGATTTGAGCACAACAACTCCCGGCTGCAACATATTCAGCTTCAGCAGTAGATAATGCAACCGAATTTTGTTTCTTGCTAAACCATGAGATTAAGTTTTCTCCTAGAAATTGACATGACCCGCTGGTGCTTTTTCTATCAAGTTTACATCCAGCAAAGTCTGAATCTGTGTATCCTATTAAGTTTAGGCTAGATTCTTTAGAGTACCATAATCCTATATTCTTAGTTCCTATTAAGTATTTAAAAATTCTCTTAACTGCAACTAGATGTGATTCCTTAGGATTAGCCTGATATCTAGCACACATGCAGACACTAAACATAATATCAGGTCTACTTGCAGTAAGATACAATAAAGATCCTATCATACCTCTATACAGTTTCTGATCTACAGATTTACCTGATTCATCTTGGTCTAATTTGCATGATGAGCTCATGGGGGTGCTGATTGACTTGTTTCCCTCCATTTCAAACTTCTTGAGCATCTCCTTGATATATTTGGCTTGATTGATGAAGATGCCTCCTTCAGACTGTTTGATTTGAAGCCCAAGGAAGTAGTTCAGCTCTCCCATCATGCTCATCTCAAATTCACTCTGCATCAAATCAGCAAATTCTTCGCAGAGGCGATTGTTAGTAGCACCGAAAATGATATCATCAACAAAAATCTGTACTAGTAGCATATCTTGGTTTTTCTTTTTCAGAAATAGTGTTGTATCTACATTACCCCTAGAGAACTCATGTTCTAGTAGAAATTTGCTAAGCCTCTCATACCATGCTCTAGGTGCTTGTTTTAAACCATAAAGTGCTTTGTTCAGTTTATATACATGATTAGGGTATTGATGATTTTCAAAACCAGGAGGTTGTTCTACATATACCTCCTCATTTATATACCCATTTAAAAATGCACTTTTTACATCCAT
This sequence comes from Phoenix dactylifera, assembly GCF_051530095.1. NCBI lineage: Eukaryota > Viridiplantae > Streptophyta > Magnoliopsida > Arecales > Arecaceae > Phoenix > Phoenix dactylifera. The sequence continues at coordinate 17,456,613 of NC_143195.1, forward strand.
TTGAAATAGTTTGAAGTCCTTAGAGCATGCATATGCTAATAATAATCTAATAGCCTCAAGTCTAGCTACAGGAGCAAAGGTTTCATCAAAATCTATACCTTCTTCTTGATTATAACCCTTTGCTACTAGTCTAGCCTTATTCCTTATAACAATTCCATTTTCATCAAGTTTATTTTTATAAATTCATTTAGTACCTATAATCGGATATTCAGACGGTCTCTCTACTAGATTCCATACCTTGTTTCTAGTAAATTGGTTTAATTCTTCTTGCATTGCATTTATCCAATTTACATCTTTTTCAGCTTCTTCTATGTGTTTGGGCTCAAAATGAGAAAAAAGGCTAGATGATTATTTAAGTTCCTAAGGGATGCCCTAGTCCTAATAGGTTGAGATGGATCATCTAGAATTAATTCCTTAGGATGCCCGTGAGCATACCTCCAAGCTTTAGTTAGTCCATGATCCACAATAGCCTCTTGGCTTGAAGATGCATCTTCAATTAATTTTTGATTATCATCTTGTAATGTCATCTCATCTATCTTTTCTTCAAGAATTTCAGCATCATCATCAAAATTAACTCTCTTGCTAGAAGTGATGTCACTAGAATCATCAAATACAACATGTATAGATTCTTCTATAACTAGGGTTCTTTTATTAAAGACTCTATAGGCTTTGCTAGTTGTAGAGTACCCCAAGAATATAGCCTCATCAGATTTTGAGTCAAATTTTCCTAGATTATCTTTCCCATTATTATGAACAAAACACCTACATCCAAAAACATGAAAGTAGTTTACCTTTGGTTTTCTATTTTTCCAAAGTTCATAAGGTGTTTTCTTTATAATGGGTCTCAATAAAACTCTATTTAATATATGACAAGAAGTATTAATGGCTTCTCCCCAAAAGTACTTAGGGAGGTTACTTTCACATAACATAGTTCTAGCCATTTCCTCTAGAGTTCTATTTTTCCTTTCCACAACTCCATTTTGTTGTGGTGTCCTAGGTGCAGAGAAATTATGAGTTATCCCCTTTTTACTACAAAACTCATCAAATAAATGATTCTCAAATTCGGTTCCATGGTCACTTCTAATAGCTATGACTGAAGTATCTCTAGCATTTGTTACTTCTTTGTGAAATTTCTTGAAGACTGAAAATGCTTGATCCTTATGATTTAAGAACATGACCCAAGTGTATCTAGAATAATCATCTACAATAACTAGACCATATTTATTTCCACCTAGACTTGTGGCTCTAGTTGGTCCGAATAGGTCCATGTGTAGTAGTTCTAGAGGTCTAGAGGTAGAGACACAATTGATAGATTTAAAGGAGTTCCTTGATTGTTTGCCAAATTGACATGCTTCACATATTTTATTCTTTTCAAACTTTAGTTTTGGCAAACCTATTACGGAATCTCTCTTAACTAGTTTTGATATTGTGTCCATGCTTGCATGACCTAACTTACGGTGCCATAACCAACTAGCATCATTGTCCTTAGTTTCATTAACAACTAAGCATGGGTTGTGTTTGGCAAGATCCTCAAGATCTATAACATACACATTCCCACGTCTTATTCCTTTAGAAACTAAACTATTGTCATTTGAGTTGGTTATGATGCATAGTGATGGTTTGAACAAAACATCAAAACCTCTATCACACAATTGACTAATGCTAAGTAAATTATGCTTAAGACCATCAACATATCTAACATTATCAATAAAAGTAGAAGGGGTGATTTGAACTTTACCAATACCAATGATGTGACCTTGGTTGTTGTCTCCAAAAGTCACAGCACCTCCCTTCTTAGCTTCAAGGGTGAAAAATTGATCTTTGTCACCCGTCATGTGCCTTGAGCAGCCACTATCCAAGTACCAGCAGTTTTTGTTGACCTTGGCTGCAAGACACTCCTACACAAGCAAATCATGTCATCTTAGGTACCCAAGTTTTCTTGGGTCCTTCATGGTTAGTCAAGTTGGTTCCTTTTGGAACCCATACCCTTTTAATTTTCCTTTTCGTTTTATTTTTCCTAAAATTACACACATTCGCTTTATGACCTATAGTACCACAGCAAAAGCAAGTTATTTTCTTAGTTTTAGTTTCCCCAGCTTTAACAAAGAAGTTACTAAGAAGTTTTTGTTTATTTCTTGGTTTGTACCCTAAATCCGCTTTATTAAATACGGCTCGTTGACTATTAAGTATCATGTTTAATTTTTCAGAACTATATGTAAATTTTTCAACTAAGGGTTTGTATTTGTTAAGTTCTTTAGTTAGAGTTTGATTTTCTGCTTTTAGGTCATTAAGTTCTTTTGTAAGATCCTTATTTAAGATTTGTTTATGATTTTTAAGTTCTGACAGTTCCTTAGTTAGTTTTTCATTATCTTTAGTTAAGGTACTAGTCTTTTGAGTTAAAAGTTGGTTGCTTGTCTTAAGTTCTATATTTTCTTTGATGATTAAATCCTTATCCTTAACTAATTTATCGTATTTATGTGGGTATGATTGATTAGCTATTTTTAGTTCTTTATTCTTAAGATTTATGGCCTTATATTCTACCATTAATTCATTAAATGCATCATAAAGTTCATCAAAAGAAAAATCAGGATGCGTATCGAAAGTTACCTCGTTTTCATTTGCCATGAAGCAGAAATTGGCCTTCTCTTCTTGTTCATCATCTGATGAGGAGGATGATGAGTCGGAGTCGGATAGTGTTGTGACAAGAGCCTTCTTCTTCTTGTACTTACTCCCCTTCTTCAGTAAGGGGCACTCAGCTCTTATGTGACCCGGCTTCTTGCACTCGTAACACCCAATCCCCTCATTTTCCCTTTCCTTACCTTTGTCCTTGCGGTAGGAATTTGAGGGGCCTCTCCTTTGATGATAGGACTTCTTGTGGTTGATGAATTTCTTGAACTTGCGCACAAGAAGAGCCTCACCATCATCTTCCTCATTCTCTTCTTCGTCACTGCTGCTACTGCAAGACAAGTCCTTGTTAGATGAAGTAGACTTAAGAGCTATTACCTTTTTCTTGTGGGAGGACTCCTCCTCGTTGTGTTGCTTCATGGTTAGCTCGTGCGTCATTAGGGATCCAAGAAGCTCCTCAAGTGGTAACTTGTTCAAGTCCTTGGCTTCTTGGATTGCCGTCACTTTAGCTTCCCATGACCTTGGTAGACAACGAAGGATTTTCCTGACAAGCTCACTGTTAGTATAGTTCTTGCCAAGGCTTTTTAGGCCATTGACAATGTCAGTAAACCTAGTGAACATGCATGTGATTGTTTCATTAGAATCCATTTTAAATAGTTCATACTTATGAACCAAAATATTTATTTTGGATTCTTTGACTTGATTCGTGCCCTCATGGGTCACTTCAAGTCTGTCCCAAATCTCTTTTGCAGAATTGCAAGTTGAGATCCTATTGAATTCATTTCTATCTAAGGCACAATAAAGCACATTCATAGCTTTAGAGTTTAGTTGTGCCTTTCTCATGTCATGTTCATCCCAATCCTTTTCTAGTTTGGGTACCATGACATCCTCTACATATATGGATGGGATGTATGGCCCATTTACTACAATGGTCCACATCTCATAGTCTTGGGCTTGGATGAATATTCTCATCCTAGCCTTCCAATATGAGTAGTCGGATCCATTAAAGAATGGGGGTCTTTGGGTGGACTGACCCTCAATGTGGGAAGATCCAAATGGGGTTGTCATTTCGATCTTTTACTCTTGGGTAGAAGAGTTTAGGCTCTGATACCACTTGTTGCCCAGATAGACAACCCAAGAGGGGGGGGGTGAATTGGGTTTTAAAATAATTTGAATAATTAAAACGATGTGGTTAACTAATTAAAAACTACTGCAAGTTATCTAATTAATGCTAAGTGCTGTGAGTGATGTGAGGGGAAGAAGAATAGAGACAATCCAACACAAACACAAGGTTTTATAGTGGTTCGGAGCTAACCCTTGCTCCTACGTCCACTCCCCAAGTCTCACTTGGGAATTCACTATAACCCCCTTGGATTACAGCCGGTTGTTTTCCAAGCTCACAACCAAACTTGTTGTTTTACGAGCTCACAACGAACTCGGTCGGTTTTCCCAGGCTCACCGACTAAAACCGCCCCGATTGTTTTCCCGGGATCACAATCAAACCCTTACACACGTTGGTTTTAACTCGGCTCACCAACCAACCTCAATCCCCTTGATTCAATCCCCGATTGAACTAAGTAAATACAAGTTGTAGAAAGAAAACAGAAAATGAGCTTCTCAAAAAGCAGATGAAAACAATATGAACAATGAATGAAGTTAAGAAGCCTCAAACGCTTTTAGATTGGAGATGAGGAATGGCTTCTTAAACTTCTGGTCTCCTCTTGAAAGAGTAGTCGACTTGAATGCAGGAGAAGGAGGTTTTAATTGCTGGGAAGATGTAGTTGGAAGCAGTAAATGCAGATCTTCCTCTTTTTCGTTGAAGAGCACGTTGCAGAGCTTGAGTGCTTGATTAGTTGGAGTGGAATAGTTGTTCTCTACTTTGCTACAGTCTTCTGTGGCTATTTAAACCAACCCCCACGGAAACTAGCCGTTAGACACCTTTTTCTGCCCGTTCTGCACACTCTGCACAGCCTGACAATGTGTCCGTTGGTGGGTTGGAGTCGACTCGCGCGATCAGGAGTCGACTCGGCTGTAGCAGAAGTCGACTCGAGCTTTTCCGAAGTCGACTCGGCAACTGTTCCCAGTTTGAATTAAAGTTGCTGTCTTGACTGGGAGTCGACTCGTCTTGACCCGGAGTCGACTCGCCAACTTCTGGCGCTGACCTGGCAATTTTGGAGTCGGCTCATCCTCTGTAGTCCGTGGATCCAAATTTGAATTTTGTCCACTCGAGTCGACTCGACTGTCCTGGGAGTCGACTCGAATCTCAGAGCCCGAACTCCCGATTCTCTGTCTTTTGGCTCATCCAGTCTTGGAGTCGACTCGAACTTCCTTGGAGTCGACTCGGCTCTCAGTTTCCGGAAGTTGGTCTTCTGCCTTTTGACGTGAAGCTTGTCTTGGAGTCGACTCGAGCTGTCTGAGAGTCGACTCGAATCTCAGAGGCAGTAACTTGGTTTTCTGTCTGTCTTGGGGTCGCGGTGTCTTGGAGTCGACTCGCGTATTGCGGGAGTCGACTCGAATCTCAGAGTCCATGAAATGCTCTCTGACTTTTTCTTTGTGTACCGCTGAGAGTCGACTCTTGCTTTCTCTGGAGTCGACTTGCCACCTATCGGAGTCGACTCGCGTTCCACTGGAGTCGACTCGAATCTCAGACCCGAAAACTGTTCTCTGACTTTTCTGCCTGTGACTGCTTGGAGTCGACTCTTATTTCCTTGGAGTCGACTCGGTGAACATTGGAGTCGACTCGCGCACTTCGGGAGTCGACTCGCTGACAGGTTCTGAGTTAAAGCTTTCTGTTCTTCTGTCTGTTCTCAGTCGGAGTCGACTCGTACTTATCTGGAGTCGACTCGAGCTCGTGCCAGTGAACTTGATACGCTTGGAGTCGACTCGTGATACTCGGGAGTCGACTCGAGTCTCAGACATTGGTTCAAACAGACTCCTTAACTTATCCAAAAATTATGAACCAAGTCCTGGGATACTTAGACAGGATTTTCACTGAAACACTCAATTGAATTCATTAGTAATCAAAAGATATACTCAAATGCTTTGAGCTCATCAAAATCAAATGGGGTTTTAATCAATCACTCCACACCAGCTTTTCTAGACAAGCTGTTATGGCTACACAAGCCTTATCTCTCATTCAACAACAGATTGCCCCAAAATTCAAAGATCTTGGTTGCCCCACTATTGAAATAAAAATAGGAGAGACGATAATCCAGAGAGCCCTATTAGATTTAGGAGCCAGTGTGAACCTACTTTTCTACTATGTGTACCAAAAGATAGGTTTGGGAGAATTAAAGCCCACAAATATTACCCGCTCCTTAGCAGATAGGATGGTGAAGTACCCTAAGGGGATTGTAGAGGATGTAATAGTGAAGGTAAATGAGTTTTACTATCCTGTGGACTTCGTTATCTTTGAGACTGAACCTGCAATACATTCAGACAGTCACACACCTATAATTTTAGGTAGACCTTTCTTAGCCACAGCAAATGCTGTGATAAATTGTCGAAATGGCATGCTGAAGTTATCTTTTGGCAACATAAAAGTCGAGCTTAATGTCTTCAACATAAGTAAACAACCACCAGACGATAAAGAAATCAATGAAGTTGACATTATTGAAAGTCTGGTTCAGGAGACTTTCTTACAAACTTATAGTAAGGACCCTTTAAAGGCTTACCTTGCCCATTCTGAGGAAGGGGTCGAGCATGCGCCCCCTAATTCTGTTCTCCTTATAAGCATAGATCGTCATCAGCCGACTGTTCTTCCTCGACTCTTTCAAAACTATTCTTAGATAATGGTTGAAAAAAAAATGAATCTACATTTTGTCTGGCTGAAGACATAAAACTTAGCGCTCTTGGGAGGCAACCCAACATGTAAATATTATATAAAAAAATAAAATAAAAAAATATAAAAAAAATTTACTAACATGCAAGTTTGGGGGTTTTTGGCTCCAACTGTCAATTTGCTTACCCATATCAGGTAACTTCTCCTCTACCCTATTACTGCTTTAAAATTTCTTTAACATTGAGGACAATGTTAGATTTAGGTATGGGGATGAGAATATTTTTGATTTCAAAAAAAAAAGATCATAAAAAAATAAAAAAATATATAAAAAAATATTAAAAAAATGAGCACATAAAAAAAGGGGGGATTTCAAATTTTTAACTCAAATTCTAATCTTTTTGGCTGTACAAACTAGGAATTGCTTTGACAATAGCTTTGAGTTAAGAAATATGATAGCAGTTCTAGTTTGAGTTTTCGTCCCACCTATCTTTTGCTAACATGATAGAAAATGATTTAGCACCTACACGTAAGCACATGAATAGTGGGGTATGTAAACTTGCAACTAATATGAATACTTTTAATTTTCTGGATAATTTAAAGTTATATGTGTGATGAACACCCTAATGCTAAAAAAAATTTTGAAAAAAAAAATAAAATAATAATAATGAAATAAAATAAAAAAAATAAATTAAATAAGTTTATCGTAAGTCTTCTCACTGAGTAACCGGGCCTCTTGCTTGGCAAGCAGCGAGTATTCGCGTAAAAAGGTGAGGATGGCTGAGATTAAACTCTTAGTGACTAATTTGGCCTTGTAGCCTAGTTGACTTGAGTTATTAAGCTTGTTAGGGTGTCTTTACACCTAGTGCCCTGAGCCATCTGGATTGGGATTCATTGGCCTAACACTCGCTACACGGGTCAGCTAGAAAGCTTAATAAGGCTAGATATTGCACAAGTCATTCTTCTTAGCATTCAGTCGGATTAAAAGTTAAATCTTGGGTGTTCATTACCATTTAACTCTATAAAGTCTTGAAAATTAGAGCGATCACGTTGGAAGTAAGTGAAAGCCACTCATTTATATGATACTATCTTGCACCTCACTCTATTCTTGACTGTTAGCAGATAGATGGGGTGTAATGGAACTTGAGTTAGAGTCTACTTAAATATGATAGCAACAAGTCTCTATTATCCTTGCAATTCTAGTTTCATACAGTAATACTTGTTCAAATTTTGAGTTAAAAATTGGAAATCTCTGACTGATGAAGTTTGTGGGTAACTTCACTGCAAACCCTCACGTGACAACACTCGTCCACTAGGATAACCTAGGGGTTTAAAGGCTTGTTGCACGTGCTAAGTGCAATCGTGATGCTCTAAGAAAGTGGGTACGTATCTCAGTTTTATGTACGTAGCTTCAATAAAAAGTCATGGGTTAGACTACATCTTTTGTACCCTCATTTTATCGTTTGCTCATTAATTGCTAGAGACTAGCAATAAGCTAGTTGGGGGGTGTGATGAGAGCACAAAAGTGCGACCTACACGCTGCTTAAATTAATATTATTATTAACATATAATGATAAATTCACTGGTTTAATATTATATTGTTGTTTGGCACAGGTTATTATAAATTATAGTTTAAATGCGCATTTGGTATAGACTGGGTTTAGAGAGATGCATCATGGCCCCAAACCGCGCGAGCCCAATCCTGCCATGATCTGATCGAGCACATTTGCACCATCCAAGGATCACAGAACCGAGCCCGATTTGAAGACATAGAGAGCTAAAAGTGGAGTCCCACCATCCGACCACATCCTTCCAAATCAGTCTCCGCGTATCTCATCCCATGAGATCACGCGAAACCAAGCATCAAGTCACAATGAGCACCTCATGCGATCTCTGTGGAGTGATTGATCATAACCCTATTTGATTTTGATGAGATCAAAGCATTTGAGTATATCTTATGCTTACTAATGAATTCAATCTAGTGTTTCAGTGAAAATCTTATAAATTTATGGTTAAGTGCGTCTAGACTTGGTTCAAGATATTTTGGATAAGTTAAGAAGTCAAGTTGAACCAAAGTCTGAGACTCGAGTCGACTCTGGGATATTACGAGTCGACTCCAAGCGTATCAGAAGCACTGGCACAGGCTCGGGTCGACTCCGGAACATTACGAGTCGACTCCGACTGAGAACAGACAGATGAACAGAAAGACTCAATTCAAAATCTGTCAATGAGTCGACTCCTGAAGAGCGCGAGTCGACTCCGAAGCTTGCCGAGTCGACTCTGGAGTAGTATGAGTCGACTCCAGGGAGTTACAGACAAAAAGTCAGAGAGCAATTTTCGACCCTGAGAGCCGAGTCGACTCCTGAGGAACGCGAGTCGACTCCGATGGTTGGCAGGTCGACTCCAAAGAAAGCTAGAGTCGACTCTCAGTGTTATACTAGGCAAAAGTCAGAGAGCAGTTTTCGGACACTGAGATCCAGTCGACTCCCGCAATGCCCGAGTCGACTCCGAGACAGCGCGACTCCAAAAAGACAGAAGACCAAATTGTTGTCTCTGAGATGCGAGTCGACTCCAAGACAGCTCGAGTCGACTCCAAGGCAGCGCTACACCAAAAAGACAGAAGGCTGTGTTTCAGAAACTGAGAGCCGAGTCGACTCCGGAACAGCTCGAGTCGACTCCAAGACTGGACGAGCCAAAAGGCAGAAGATCGGGAGTTCGGGCTCTGAGCGCCGAGTCGACTCCCAGTATTTCCGAGTCGACTCGAGTGGGCCAAGTTGAAGAATAGCTCTGTGGATTTCATGGGATGAGCCGACTCCAAAAATGCCAGGTTAGCTCCAGGTTTTGGCGAGTCGACTCTGGGTTAAGTCGAGTCGACTCCCAGTCGAGAAGCTCACTTTAATTCAAATCCGGAACAGTTGCCGAGCCGACTCCAGAAAAGCATGAGTCGACTCCCGCTACAGCCGAGTCGACTCCAGATCGCGCGAGTCGACTCCGACCCCAACGGACACATTGTCAGGATGTGCAGAGTGTGCAGAACGGCTAGTAAAGTGAGTCTAACGGCTAGTTTCCGTGGAAAATGGCTTAAATAGCCACAGAGGACTGTAGCAAAGTAGAGAAGCAACATTCCACTCAAAGAAAACAAGAATCCTTCATCTGCAAACGATTTTTCAACGGAAAAGAAGGAAGAGCACCATTAACTCCATTCAACCGACTCTTCCCAGCATTAAAGAAGTCTCCTCCAGCCTTCAAGTCTTCCAGACATTCAAGAGGAGACAGAAAGTTCAAGAAGCCCTTCTCTACTCCAACTCAAACGTGTTTGAGGGCTCTAAACTTCTCTATTAGTTATATCGCTGTATATCTGCTTTTTAGAAGCTCTATTTTTCTGTTTGTCTTTGTTCTTTCCATTTGGTCTTTACTTGATTCAATCAGGGGATTGAATCAAGGGTGTATAGGTTTGTTGGTGAGCCTAGGTTGAAACCAACGGTGTAAGGGTTCGATTGTGATTCTGGAAAAACAATCGGGGTGGTTCTAGTCGGTGAGCCTGGAAAAACCGACCGAGTTCGTTGTGACCTCGTAAAACAACAAGTTTGGTTGTGAGCTTGTAAAACAACCGGCTGTAATCTGAGGGGTTATAGTGAATTCCCAAGTGAGGTTTAGGGAGTGGACGTAGGAGCAAGGGTTAGCTCCGAACCACTATAAAATCCTTGTGTTTGTGATTGTTTGTGTATCTCTCTTACTTTCATTTCATTCACAGCACATAGCATCTAATTAATTAACTTGCAAAAAGTGTTAATTAGTATTTCGCAAATCAAATAATTGTAATAATTATTTTAAAACCCAATTCACCCCCCCTCTTGGGTTGTTTATCTGGGCAACAAGTGGTATCAGAGCAGGAACTCTTTTACCCAAAGAGTAAAAGATCAAAATGACAACCCCATTTGGATCTTCCCACATTGAGGGCCAATCCACCCAAAGACCCCCATTCTTTAATGGATCCGACTACTCATATTGGAAGGCTAGGATGAGAATATTTATCCAAGCCCAAGACTATGAGATGTGGACCATTATATTAAATGGACCATACATCCCATCCATCTATGTAGAGGGTGTCACTGTACCCAAATTTGAAAAGGATTGGGATGACCATGACATGAGGAAAGCACAACTCAATGCCAAAGCAATGAATGTGCTTTACTGTGCATTAGATAGGAATGAATTCAATAGGGTCTCTACTTGCAATTCTGCAAAAGAGATTTGGGATAGACTTGAAGTGACCCATGAGGGCACGAATCAAGTCAAAGAATCCAAAATAAATATATTGGTTCATAAGTATGAACTATTTAAGATGGATTCTAATGAAACAATCACTTGCATGTTCACTAGATTTACTGACATTGTCAATGGCCTAAAAAGCCTTGGCAAAAATTATACTAACAGTGAGCTTGTCAGGAAGATTCTTCGCTGTCTACCAAGATCATAGGAAGCCAAGGTGACGGCAATCCAAGAAGCCAAGGACTTGAACAAGCTTCCACTTGAGGAGCTTCTTGGATCCCTAATGACGCACGAGCTCACAATGAAACAACACAGCGAAGAAGAGTCCACCCATAAGAAAAAGGTAATAGCTCTCAAATCTACATCTTCTAACAAGGACTTGTCCTGCAGTAGCAGCAGTGAAGAAGAAGATCATGAGGGAGATGATGATGAGGCACTTCTCGTGCGCAAGTTCAGAAAATTCATCAACCGAAAGAAGTCCTTTCATCAAAGGAGAGGCCCCTCAAGTTCCTATCACAAGGATAAGGGTAAGGAAAGGAAAAATGAGGGGATTGGATGTTATGAGTGTAAGAAGCCGGGGCACATCAGAGCTGAGTGTCCCATGCTGAAGAAGGGGAGCAAGTACAAGAAAAAGAAAGCCCTTGTCTCCACCTTATCGGACTCCGACTCATCATCATCATCATCGGATGAGGAACAAGAAGAAAAGGCCAATTTTTGCTTCATGGCAAATGAAAATGAGGTATCATCCGAAACGCATCTAGATTTTACCTTTGATGAATTGTATGATGCATTTAATGAATTAATGGTTGAATATAAGGCTATAAATCTTAAGAATAAAGAGCTAAAACTAGCCAATCAATCTCACCTCCACAAATACGATAAATTAGTTAAGGATAAGGACTCTATCACTAAAGAAAATGTAGAACTTAAAACAAGGAATCAAATGTTGATTCTAAAATCTAATACCTTAACTAAGGATAATGAAAAACTAGCCAAGGAAATCTCTGAACTTAAAAAGGATAAACTAACTATTGGAAGTAACTACACAAAAGACTTAGATGATCTAAAAACAGAAAAACAAAAATTGACACTAGAACTTGAAAAGTACAAGCCGTTTGTAGAAAAATTTACATATAGCTCAGAAAAATTAGAGATGATACTTAATAGTCAACGAGCTGTATTCAATAGAGCTGGTTTAGGGTATAAACCTAAAAATAAGCAAAAACTACTTAGTAATTTCTTTGTTAAAGCAGGGGAGAGTAAAATTAAGAAAATAACATATTTTTGCTGTGGAACATTAGGACACAAAGCAAATGTATGTGATTATAGAAAAGGAAAAACTAAAAGAAAAATTAAAAGGGTTTGGGTTCCAAAAGGAACCAACATTACTAACCATGAAGGATCCAAGAAAACTTGGGTACCTAAAACTATATGATTTGCTTGTGTAGGAGTGTCTTGCAGCCAAGGACAACAAAAATTGTTGGTACTTGGATAGTGGCTGCTCAAGACACATGACGGGTGACAAGGATCAATTCTTCACCCTTGAAGCTAAGAAGGGAGGTGCTGTGACGTTTGGAGACAATAACCAAGGTCACATCATTGGTATAGGTAAGGTACAAATTATCCCTTCAACCTTTATTGATAATGTTCGATATGTTGATGGTCTTAAGCATAATTTACTTAGCATTAGTCAATTGTGTGATAGAGGTTTTGATGTTTTGTTCAAACCATCACTATGCATCATAACCAACTCAAGTGACAATAGTTTAGTTTTTAAAGGAATAAGACGTGGGAATGTGTATGTTGTAGACCTTGAGGATCTTGCCAAACATAACCCATGTTTAGTTGTTAATGAAACTAAGGATAATGATGCTAGTTGGTTATGGCACCGTAAGTTAGGGCATGCAAGCATGGACACAATATCTAAACTAGTTAAAAGAGATTCCGTGATAGGTTTGCCAAAACTAAAGTTTGAAAAGAATAAAATATGTGAAGCTTGTCAATATGGCAAACAATCAAGGAACTCCTTTAAATCCATAAAGTGTGTCTCTACCTCTAGACCTCTAGAACTACTACACATGGATCTATTCGGACCAACTAGAACCACAAGTCTAGGTGGAAATAAATTTGGTCTAGTTATTGTAGATGATTTTTCTAGATACACTTGGGTCATGTTCTTAGCTCATAAAGATCAAGCATTTTTAGTGTTTAAGAAATTTCATAAGGAAGTAACCAATGCTAGAGATACTTCAGTCATAGCTATTAGAAGTGACCATGGTACCGAATTTGAAAATCATTTATTTGATGAGTTTTGCAGTAAAAAGGGGATAACTCATAATTTTTTCTGCACCTAGGACACCACAACAAAATGGAGTTGTGGAGAGGAAAAATAGAACTCTAGAGGAAATGGCTAGAACTATGTTGTGTGAAAGTAACCTCCCTAAGTACTTTTGGGGAGAAGCCATCAATACTTCATGTCATATATTAAATAGAGTTTTATTGAGACCCATTATAAAGAAAACACCTTATGAACTTTGGAAAAACAGAAAACCAAAGGTAAATTACTTTCATATTTTTGGATGTAGGTGTTTTGTTCATAATAATGGGAAAGATAATCTAGAAAAATTTGACTCTAAATCTGATGAGGGTATATTCTTGGGGTACTCTACAACTAGTAAAGCCTATAAAGTCTTTAATAAAAGAACCCGAGTTATAGAAGAATCCATACATGTTGTTTTCGATGATTCTAGTGATACCTCATCTAGTAAGAGAGTTAATCTTGATGATGATGCTGAAATTCTTGAAGAAAAGATAGATGAGATGACGTTACAAAATGATAATCAAAAATTAATTGGAGGTGCATCATCAAGCCAAGAGGCTATTATGGATCATGGGCTGACTAAGGCTTGGAGGTTTGCTCACGAGCATCCTAAGGAATTAATTCTAGATGATCCATCTCAACCTGTTAGGACTAAAGCATCTCTTAGGAACTTAAACAATCATCTAGCTTTCGTCTCACATTTTGAGCCCAAACACATAGAAGAAGCTGAAAAAGATGTAAATTGGATAAATGCAATACAAGAAGAATTAAATCAATTTACTAGAAACAAGGTATGGAATCTAGTTGAAAGACCTTCTGAATATTCAATCATAGGTACCAAATGGATATATAAAAACAAACTTGATGAAAATAGAATTGTAATAAGGAATAAGGCTAGACTAGTAGCAAAGGGGCATAATCAAGAAGAAGGTATAGATTTTGATGAAACCTTTGCACCTGTAGCTAGACTCGAGGCAATTAGATTATTATTAGCATTTGCATGCTCTAAGGATTTCAAATTATTTCAAATGGATGTAAAAAGTGCATTTTTAAATGGGTATATTAATGAGGAGGTGTATGTAGAACAACCTCCTGGTTTTGAAAATCATCAATACCCTAATCATGTGTATAAACTGAACAAAGCACTTTATGGTTTGAAACAAGTACCTAGAGCATGGTATGAGAGGCTTAGCAAATTCTTACTAGAACATGAGTTCTCTAGGGGAAATGTAGATACAACATTGTTTCTAAAGAAGAAAAACAAAGATATGTTATTAGTGCAGATTTATATTGATGATATTATTTTCGGTGCTACTAACAATCGCCTCTGCGAAGAATTTGCTGACTTGATGCAGAGTGAGTTTGAGATGAGCATGATGGGAGAGCTGAACTATTTCCTCGGGCTTCAAATCAAACAATCTGAAGAAGGCATCTTCATCAATCAAGCCAAATACATCAAGGAGATGCTTAAGAAGTTTGATATGGAAGGAAACAAGTCAATCAGCACACCCATGAGCTCATCATGCAAATTAGATCAAGATGAATCAGGTAAATCTGTAGATCAAAAGTTATATAGAGGTATGATAGGATCTTTATTGTATCTCACTGCAAGTAGACCTGATATCATGTTTAGTGTTTGCGTGTGTGCTAGATATCAGTCTAATCCTAAGGAATCTCATCTAATTGCAGTCAAGAGAATCTTTAAATACCTAATAGGAACAAAAAATATAGGTCTATGGTATTCTAAAGAATCTAGTCTGAACTTAATAGGATATACAGATTCAGACTTTGCTGGATGTAAACTTGATAGAAAAAGCACCAGCGGGTCATGTCAATTCCTAGGAGAAAACTTAATCTCATGGTTTAGCAAGAAACAAAACTCGGTTGCATTATCTACTGCTGAAGCTGAATATGTTGCAGCCGGGAGTTGTTGTACTCAAATCATGTGGATCAAACAACAATTGGAAGATTATGGCATTAAACAAGATAAAATTCCCATTAATTGTGATAATACAAGTGCCATTAATCTAACTAAAAATCTAATTCAGCATTCAAGAACTAAACATATTGAGATAAGACATCACTTCATAAGAGATCATGTAATGAATGGTGATGTGACACTTCAATTTGTTTGCACTGATGATCAATTAGCTGATATCTTCACAAAACCCTTGAGTGAAGAGAGATTTAGTGTGCTTAGGAGAGGATTAGGAGTGATTGATCCATCCTAGTGATATTCTCTTCTAGCTCATTGATTTTGATGATTAGATTGTGCAAAATATAGAGTTTCTTATCTATGATCATCAAATCAGATCATAACTTAGTGATTTTTCCTCATTCGGCATGAAAATAGCATGATTTTTAGGTACGTGCCAGAGTTCGAGACGAGTCGAGTAAGTTTCAGAGTCGGCTCGTAAGGGGGAGTCGACTCGCACATATACGGGAGTCGACTCGAGATCAATGGCAGCATAAGGGAGTCGACTCGCATATAGTCGGGAGTCGACTCGAGGTCAATAGGCGCAAAAGGGGAGTCGACTCGTGCATATTTTGGAGTCGACTCGAGGTCGAGTCGACTCGAGACTTACAAGAGTCGCCTCGTGGTCGGGATCCGAGTTTTTAACCCTAATCCAAGCGTTTAATCAATACTTCTATTCACCGCCGCTACTGTTCACAAACCCTAGAGCCGACTCCGACAATGTCTCCGACCGTCCTTAGGGCTTTTCCGTCGACCTTCTTCCGTCCCTTAGGTGTTTTCCTCATCCCTAGGTCAACCATGCCCCGTAAGTCAGTTGTCCCGAGCCGGAAGAGGCCCCAACCCGCGACCGGTGCCGAGCGACGTTCCAAAGCTCGGAACGATCCCGTAGGCCACAACCTCCGGCTCGTTCCCCGCCGAGGGCGGTTCCCTCGCGACCGTGCGCCGGGAAGGCGGTCTCCACCGGGAGATACGTCGACTTTGACTATCTCTCCCGGGAGGGCTTCACCATAGGGGAGAGGTTGAGGGCCCAGGGTTTAGAGTTCTTTTGTTCCTTAGATCTCCCCACATACCCAGGTCTAGTTAGGGAGTTTTATGGAACTGTGCGTAGGGGCAATGGTGGGATAGAGGGAACCGTAGCCGGTGTCCCATTATTTATTTCCGAGGATTTCATAGCTCAAATCCTCCACCTTCCCCAAGTAGGGGTATCTCCTACACACCCCGAGGATAGGACTGAGGCCCTTACGGCCATTTTAGGGAGTCCACCCCAGTCCCCCTTAGATGAGGTGTCCGCTAGCTCACTTTCTGTTGAGATGCAGCTCCTCCTGAGCATCATTTCTAGGTCATTATTTCCTAAGACCGGCCGATTTGATTTTGTGTCTGAGAGGGACCTAGCCCTCATGTACTACATTCTCCAGGACACCCCTATCAACTTTCCCAAGATGATCTATAGATACTTATGTGAGCCACTAGATAGACCAAGGCTCACCCTCCCTTATGGGATGATGTACACACTTATTTTTAGGGAGTCCGAGATTCCTATTCCTGAGGGGGAACCCTCTCGCGCATTGCGATGGACAGATCGCATGCGTGAGGGAACCCTACACAGGATGGGGTTTCGTAAGGTAGAGGAAACTTGGGTCAGGAAACCATCTTCCTCCACGCCTACTACCAGACATTCCCCCAGTCCAGATCCTGATTCAGACTTCTCTACCTTTCCCTCCACCTCAGCTCCCACCACCTCAGCCGGACCCTCCTCCTCAGCTCCACCTACTCAGCCCATGAGGTTCGGATTTCTCCTGAGTAGCTCCGGGAGTTGCGGCAGGAGATTGTTAGAGATCTTCGGGACGACCTGCTGAGGGAGCTCCGAGGTCCAGCCCCTGCACCCTCCTCTGCGTTGGTTCCCTCCTTATCAGCCGTGACCGAGATGATGGCTCATCTGAGGGAGGAGATCTTCAACGTCAGGAGCCTGATACAAGCCCAGTTCTCCAACATGAGCGATGTCACGAGCAACACTCGGAAGATGCGCGATGACATCCGACACGATATGAGGACTACTAGTCAGGGGGCCGAGTGCTTGGCGAATGTGCTTATCGCCAAGCTGGACACACTTCAGGAGACTCTGACCGAGCTCTCCACGACACATAGCAGGGCCACCTCGGCCATTATCTCCCAGCTAGGGAATGTTGTGGACGGGGTCGGTCTCCTCATGGAGCAAAACAGATTGAGAGGAGGAGCCACATCCTCGAGGAGACCCTAGCTGATTTTGTTTTATTTTGACATGTATTTTCTGCTTTACTTATTGTATTCACAAATGTACTTACATATACATCAATACAATGAGTAGACAAATTCTCTTCAATATTGTGCAAATTGATCTCTGCTTGCTTGTGTGTTCTACTCACTTCCTTTTTGATACGATGACAAAAAGGGGGAGAATATATTTAATAGATATGTAAAAGGAAAAAGAAAATCAATAAAAAGAAAAACTTTTAAAACACACAATAATTTGTTCTAAGTGGATTCAATACCTCGAGGCTCATTATCTCTCTGTTGGGGCTCCTAATGGAGTAATCTCCAGAATCTATTCAAGGAATATTCGGAGATTAGTTGAATCCTACTCAAGAACAAAGTGACAGATTTTCCCTCTAAAAACCAAAAATTTAAGTTCAAAAGCTTCAATGCATTAAAAGAAAATTCAGAGAATCAAAACAAGTTGAATGCATATGTTGAGGGGGAGAATCTGAACTTTTAAGAAAGCAAAATCATTAAAGACATATAAGCCAAACAATTGATTGCATGACATGAAGGCTTATATAATTCCAAATGAAAGGGGGAGCTTTAACTCCAAAATTTATTGTTTCACACCTTTCAAGTTTGAATAAATTAAATAACCAGACACTTGAATTCATTTCAAAATTTTATCAATAAATTTCTTTGTGTGTTGCGCAATTCACTGTACATATACTCAATGTTTTGTCATCATCAAAAAGGGGGAGATTGTGGAGTGATTGATCATAACCCTATTTGATTTTGATGAGATCAAAGCATTTGAGTGTATCTTATGCTTACTAATGAATTCAATCTAGTGTTTCAGTGAAAATCTTATAAATTTATGGTTAAGTGCGTCTAGACTTGGTTCAAGATATTTTGGATAAGTTAAGAAGTCAAGTTGAACCAAAGTCTGAGACTCGAGTCGACTCCGGGATATTACGAGTCGACTCCAAGCGTATCAGAAGCACTGGCACAGGCTCGAGTCGACTCCAGAACATTACGAGTCGACTCCGACTGAGAACAGACAGATGAACAGAAAGACTCAATTCAAAACCTGTCAACGAGTCGACTCCTGAAGAGCGCGAGTCGACTCCGAAGCTTGCCGAGTCGACTCTGGAGTAGTATGAGTCGACTCCAGGGAGTTACAGACAAAAAGTCAGAGAGCAATTTTCGACCCTGAGAGCCGAGTCGACTCTTGAGGAACGCGAGTCGACTCCGATGGTTGGTAGGTCGACTCCAAAGAAAGCTAGAGTCGACTCTCAGTGTTATACTAGGCAAAAGTCAGAGAGCAGTTTTCGGACACTGAGATCCGAGTCGACTCCCGCAATGCCCGAGTCGACTCCGAGACAGCGCGACCCCAAAAAGATAGAAGACCGAATTGTTGTCTCTGAGACGCGAGTCGACTCCAAGACAGCTCGAGTCGACTCCAAGGCAGCGCTACACCAAAAAGACAGAAAGCTGTGTTTCGAAAACTGAGAGCCGAGTCGACTCCGGAACAGCTCGAGTCGACTCCAAGACTGGACGAGCCAAAAGACAGAAGATCGGGAGTTCGGGCTCTGAGCGCCGAGTCGACTCCCAGTATTTCCGAGTCGACTCGAGTGGGCCAAGTTGAAGAATAGCTCTGTGGATTTCATGGGATGAGCCGACTCCAAAAATGCCAGGTCAGCTCCAGATTTTGGCGAGTCGACTCCGGGTTAAGTCGAGTCGACTCCCAGTCGAGAAGCTCACTTTAATTCAAATCCGGAACAGTTGCCGAGCCGACTCCAGAAAAGCATGAGTCGACTCCCGCTACAGCCGAGTCGACTCCAGATCGCGCGAGTCGACTCCGACCCCAACGGACACATTGTCAGGATGTGCAGAGTGTGCAGAACGGCTAGTAAAGTGAGTCTAACGGCTAGTTTCCGTGGGGAATGGCTTAAATAGCCACAGAGGACTGTAGCAAAGTAGAGAAGCAACATTCCACTCAAAGAAAACAAGAATCCTTCATCTGCAAACGATTTTCAACGGAAAAGAAGGAAGAGCACCATTAACTCCATTCAACCGACTCTTCCCAGCATTAAAGAAGTCTCCTCCAGCCTTCAAGTCTTCCAGACATTCAAGAGAAGACAGAAAGTTCAAGAAGCCCTTCTCTACTCCAACTCAAACGTGTTTGAGGGCTCTAAACTTCTCTATTAGTTATATCGCTGTATATCTGCTTTTTAGAAGCTCTATTTTTCTGTTTGTCTTTGTTCTTTCCATTTGGTCTTTACTTGATTCAATCAGGGGATTGAATCAAGGGTGTATAGGTTTGTTGGTGAGCCTAGGTTGAAACCAACGGTGTAAGGGTTCGATTGTGATCCCGAGAAAACAATCGGGGTGGTTCTAGTCGGTGAGCCTGGAAAAACCGACCGAGTTCGTTATGACCTCGTAAAACAACAAGTTTGGTTGTGAGCTTGTAAAACAACCAGCTATAATCCGAGGGGTTATAGTGAATTCCCAAGTGAGGTTTGGAGAGTGGACGTAGGAGCAAGGGTTAGCTCCGAACCACTATAAAATTCTTGTGTTTGTGATTGTTTGTGTATCTCTCTTACTTTCATTTCATTCACAGCACATAGCATCTAATTAATCAACTTGCAAAAAGTGTTAATTAGTATTTCGCAAATCAAATAATTGTAATAATTATTTTAAAACCCAATTCACCCCCCCTCTTGGGTTGTTTATCTGGGCAACAATCTCCAACTTCATCAAGGGAGAAGAAATGGTCCCACAATCAACCGAGCCGTGCGTTCCTCAAATCAAGCCGTTCACCATCCGTCCGCGTTCACAACACGTCGAAGCAGCGCCCCAGCCCTGTAGTCCTGATTCGGCAATCCATCCCAGCACCGCGTCCGTCCGTGATCCCACGTCTGCACTCCTTCCTCCCATGATTCAGCCGCTTCCGTCCGTGACACACCGGAATCCCAGCCTCCTCCGTGTTTCAGCCGCAGCCAAATTCAGCCTTGAAGCATCTTGAAATCCTAGCATCCCACGCTGCATCCAGCATCAAGCATCCGTTACCTCGTCCATCCTTGATCCCATGCTGTGATCAAGCACTCGTTTCAGCCATGAAGCTTCCGTGGATGATCCCAGCAGCCTACAAGGAGCCTGTGATCCGGCGATACCCGTCACCATGATCCACCTCCCAGATTTTAGCCATCCGTGAATCACCCCCTCCACGGATCAAGCTTCTGCGTCCAAGGATTCCATCTTCAGCGTCCGCGTTCCTCCCGGCTTCTTCTGCCCGTGATGCATCCAAGATCCACGCCGCATCCGGCATCCAAGCAATCCCACGAATCAATCTCCCTCGTCCGCTCCGTGTTCCGGCAAATCCCCCAAGACCCGCGACCGTTACCCCTCCATCAGGGATCCATCGCCGGCTTCAAGGCTCGGATGATCTATAAGAAGGGGGGAGAGGAGCTCACTCCGGAGGGGGGAGGAGGAAAGGGAGGCCATCGGTTTAGGAGAGAAGAGAGAAAGAAAAATAGAGGAAGCTCTGTTTTGGGGAAGAAAAGAAAAAGAAAAAAAATAGTATTTTATGTTCCACCGAGAGGGAGAAGTTTTCTTTGATTTTTGTTATTTCTTTCTTTTCTTTATTTTATTTGCAGAAGAAAGGCAGCATCAAGCTACCAATCTTCATTTTTACCTTTGTAATCAATTTATTTTTATAAAATCTATCATTTCTCTTTCATGCAATCCTTATTTTAGGTTCAGTTTAATTTCTGTTTTCTTTATGCAATCTTTTAATTTTTCTTTCATGCAATATATATAATTTTCTTTTATGTAATTTATGTTCTAAGCTTCAATCTTCTTAGCTTTTATCCATTTTCTATGTCAAAGCTCTTCTTTGATTAATTAAATAAATAAATGCTTTTTGAATCCAAGTACCTGTCTTTTAGTTAATTTAAAAAAAAAAGAAACATTCTCTGGTAAACCAGAGAATCATTCAACATCTCCGAAGTAATGTTTTTCTTTTGTTATTTAAAAATTGATTTTGAATCTGAGTGAACGTTTTAATTCTTATGCAACTCCAATCGCCTTCCTGTGGATCGACCTCTTACGACCACTATTCTTCGAGTAAGAAAGGTAAGAGTAAAATTAAATTAAACTTTGTTTGTCGGTTCTAACAATGATCTGTTTAGTGTATTTTTAAGTAAACAGGAATAGGACAACAGTTCCTAAAATGAAATAGTTATAGAGATAACTAGGTCATAGCCTCCCATTAAGTTGGGTGATAATGGATCCAATGGCTAGATAATCATTGGAGACGCCCCATGCCTGGTGATTATTTGGCCATTGGAATTGTCATTCAATATATGATGAGTCGAGTATACCTTCAATAGGTGATCAGGTGGACCGAGCCACACTCTGGCTTAGTCATCTATTAGTAGATTACATAGAATCCTATCATTTAATGGTTAGACCTAACCAGAATTTTTGGTAGAGGTGCCACACGCCTGCCAAAGAGACTTGGGCAAAATTATCACTAGAAATTGTTTGGTGAAACAATTGGTTCAAAACCTACCAATAGGTGCATATGGGTTGGCCGAGCCATACTCGGGCCCATATGCGATTTATTGGGTTCTAGTACCCACTAAAGAGTTAAGTGTAATTTTTCGAATTTGGGGTAGAGGCTACAAATTTATATAAAATAGTGGAAGAATCTTTAGACTAAAGTCCAAGTCTTTTAGGGTATTGTCAATTCATATATTGATAGCCGATTTTCTTTTTATGCAGAAATAGCCACTAGTTTGTCACTTCGTTCATTGTTGGACAATGACAAGTTGACTGGATCCAATTTCAACAACTGGCTTAGAAAACTTAGGATAGTGCTAGAGCATGAACGGATCCTTTATGTGATAACGGATCCAGCACCTGAGCAGCCTGTCGCTAATGCACGGGGTACGGTCAGAGAAACATATCAGAAGTGGCTCAGTGATCGTATCACTATCCGATGCATTATGCTTGCTGCAATGAAAGACGAGTTCAGTCGCCAGTTCAAGAACGCCCAGCCCGAAGAAATTGTTCAAGTGTTGAACGAATCTTTTGGCACTCCCGACGACGTTGAAAGGCACAAAACTAGTTGTGCTATTTTCAGCACACGGATGAAGGATGGGGCATCGGTGACTCATCATGTACTATACATGATTGAGTTGATCGAGCACCTAAGCACTCTCAATTTTTCCCTTCATGATCAACTGGGGAAAGATGCTATACTGAACTCTCTTCCTGGTTCGTACCGCCCATTTCTCACTAACTTTCGTATGATGAAACCGGTAGTAAATTATCACTAATTGTTGGGTTTACTACAAACTTTTGAGAAGGATTACCAACTCCTAAAAGGATCGGTGAATTTAGTGGGAGGTTCGTCCAGAAGTCGTGGACCCTTTAAGAAAGGGAAGAAGAAAAATAAAAATCAAAAGAAAAAGGTGCATCGTGCTGAGCAAAGTCAGACTAAGAAGAAGAAGGCTGATCAAAGTAAGGCTGAGTGCTTCTTCTGCAAGAAGCAAGGGCATTGGAAGAGAAATTGTCCTCAGTACATTGCCTCTCTTGACCCGAAGAGGCCAAAGAAAAAGATGCAATCAGTTGCAGATCAAGGTACTTATATGATAACACCTTATAATTTCTCAATTTGTGATAATTCGACCTGGGTATTGGATACCGAAAGTTCTTTTAATATTTGTAATTTGTTGCAGGAACTTCAGGTCAGTGAGAGATTTGGAGAAAGCGAAAGGTTCCTAAATGTTGGAGATGGAAGATCAGTTCTAGTTATAGCTTTAGGGATTCTAAAACTTGTATTAAATTCTCAAATAATAGTCTTAAGTGACTGTCATTTTTATCCTTCTTTTCTATTGAATGTAATTTCTGTAGGCCTTTTGGCCAAGAACGGTTACAAAATTTCAATAAAAGGAAATTACTGTGATATCGTTATGAATGGTGTTACTGTAATGCATGGACAATTGAGTAATAAGATTTACATATTATCACAGCCTGTTAATGTAATGTGCAAGTCAAGTAAGCGCCCCTAGAATAGATAATGTCATAGATGTCTACCTTTGGCATCATAGGCTAGGTCATATTAACAAGAACAGGATGAACAGGTTAAATAAAGAGAAAATTCTCAATGTTAATGATTGTGAATCACTGACAACCTGCGAGTCATGTCTTCTTGGTAAGATGATCAAATCACCTTTTACTAAAAAAGGTGAACGAGCTAGTGACTTATTGACCCTTGTACATTCTGATGTATGTGGGCCAATGAGTACAAATGCTAGAGGTGGGTATTCATATTTCATTACATTTACAGACGATCTTTCTAGGTATGGTTATGTCTATTTAATAAGACATAAATCTGAATCATTTGAAATGTTCAAATTATATCGTAATGAAGTAGAAAAACAAACTGGAAAGAGTATTAAAACTCTTCGATTAGATCGAGGACGTGAATACCTCTCCAATGAGTTTTTGACATATTTAGGAGAAAATGAAATTCTCTTCCAATGGACTTCTCCAGGTACACCGTAATATAATGGTGTGTCAAAAAGGAGAAATCGAACTCTATAAGATATGGTTCGATCCATGATAGGGTTTGCTGATCTGCCTATATTCTTTTGAGGGTATGTACTTGAGTCAGCCTGTTATATACTTAATAAGGTTCCAAGTAAATCTGTAAATATAACACCACATGGACGGGACGGAAACCAGTATTTTCTCACATTAGGGTTTGGGGGTGTCCGGCTTATGTCAAATGTTTGAAAACAAACAAACTTGAAGCCAAGTCTGATAAATGTTTCTTTGTTGGTCATCCTAAAGAAACTAAATGATATTATTTCTACCTTGCTGAAGAACAAAAGTTGTTCGTAAGTAATAAAGCTATATTCTTGGAGAAGAAATTCCTTGGAGAAGGAAGTAGAAGCTCTAATGTAGAACTTAGGAAAGTTCAATATGTAGAAGATCCAACACCATCCATTGAACTTATTAAGTCAGATTTGATTAGATCAGATCCCGAACCCATCTTAGATGCACCATTAAGACGATGAGGTAGAATACCATGTCAGCCAGACAGATACTACGGTTTCTTGATTCGGGATGGGGATCCTGTCGAACTTGATGAAAACTATGAGGATCCGATCGCCTATATGGATGCAATGCTGAGGAATGACTCTGATAAATGGCTTGGAGCCATGCAATCCAAAATGGAATCCATGAAGGTCAATAATGTATGGACATTAGTTGACCCACCCGAAGGGATTAAATTCATAGGGTGTAAGTGGATTTTCAAAAGGAAACGGGGCTTAGACGGAAAGGTGAAGACCTATAAAGCTCGTCTGGTTGCCAAAGGATATCGTCAGCGTTATGGTATTGACTATGACGAGACGTTTTCTCCTGTGGCAATACTCAAATCCATTCGGATTATACTTGCGATAGCAGCACACTTAGATTATGAGATTTGGCAGATGGATGTTAAAACCACTTTTCTAAATAGGGATTTTGAAGAGAAAGTGTATATGATACAACCTGAAGGTTTTACATCTGTAGATGAGTCTAAAGTATGCAAACTTCAAAAATTCATTTATGGATTAAAGCAAGCTTCACAGAGTTGGAACATACGATTTGATAAAGTGATCAAATCATATGGCTTCATTATGAATGAAGAGAAACCTTACATTTATAAATGGGCAAATGGTTCAGTTATTATATTTCTTGTTTTGTATGTGGATGATATTTTTTAAATCGGGAATGACATTCCTGCATTACAAGGAATAAAGGTTTGGCTATCATCTCAATTTGCCATGAAGGATTTGGGAGAAGCATCTTACATCCTAGGGATGAAAATCTATAGAGATGGATTTAGAAAATTGCTTGGATTATCCCAATCCACATACATTGATACTATACTAAGAGGTTCAGTATGATTAATTCCAAAAAAGGCTATCTTCCGATGGGCCATGGAATTAACCTCTTTAAGAGGGATTGTCCGACAACCCCTCAAGAAAGAGATAGTATGGATAGAATTGCATATGCTTCGGCAGTGAGATCTATAATGTATGCCATGACATGTACTAGACCAGACGTGGCATACTTACAAGGAGTAGTGAGCAGATACCAGTCTGATCCAGGTAGCAACCACTAGAAGGTTGTAAAAACCATCCTTAAGTATTTGAGAAATACTAAAGACCAGTGGCTTGTCTACGGTGATTCTGACTTAAAACTTGAGGGATATACCGATACAAGTTTTCAGTAGATTTTCACTATAACCCAGCAGATTACAGCCTGATAGTTTTTCGGGCTCATAATCAAAAATCCAGTTGGTTTTTCCAGGCAACCAACCGAAAAACTTTTGTTTTTCAGGATCACAAACAACCCAGTTGGTTTTCAGACAAACCAACCAAACATTTTACACCATTTATTTTTCCGGACTCACAAACAACCCAGTTGGTTTTCAGATGAACCAACCAAAACTATCACCCTTGCTGAATACACCTAATTCAGCAACTTTCAATCAAGGCTTGGATTACAAGTTCAAACCAATGAAACTGTTACAGCAGCAATTAATCTAACTAAAAAAATGATGTAACTGAAAACTTAAAGCTTCGGAGCATATAAAAAATAAATCAATGAAAGCAAAAGCTAAAGCCGATGAAGTAGTTTGCTGTGGAAGGATGTTCAAATGTCTGAACTGCGACGTAGGTGTTGGGAGTGCACCGAACCACTATAAACCTTAGTGTTTGTGATTGTGGTTCTTCTCTTCCTTTCCTCTGCATATTCCTTACTGCATTCCTAACTTTTATTTACTATCATATTTGTGCAATCTCATTTTTGCTACTGAATCTATAAGATATTAGTAACTCATACTTTCCATACGTTTTAACGTTAATATTTTTTAAACAGACCCAATTCACCCCCCCTCTTGGGCTGCACCTCTGGACAACAAGTGGTATCAGAGCCTGGTACTTCAGAAACTTTTTGATCTAACAATCAAGAGTTAAAGGTCATGGCAGCCACTGTGGGATCCTCTGTTGCCGAAGGGCAATCTACTAATAGACCATCTCTTTTCAATGGTACAAATTTTACTTATTGGAAAGCTTGTATGAGAATTTTTATTCAAGCACTTGACTATGACTTATAGACTGTTATTATTACTGAACCTCACACACCAACTAAAATTGCTCAGCTGAATGCAAAAGCCATGAATGTTCTTTACTGTTCTTTAGATGCAAGTGAGTTTAATCGTATATCTATTTGCATGACTGCTAAAAAAATCTGGGATAGGCTGGAAGTTACACATGAAGGCACTAACCAGGTCAAAGAATCTAAAATCAGTATGCTAGTGCATAAGTATGAATTATTTAGAATGGAAAACAGTCAATCTATAACTGAAATATTTACTAGATTCACTGATATTATAAACGGCCTGAAAAGCCTTAGTAGATCTTACTCTAACAGTGATCTTGTTCGGAAAATTCTTAGATCTCTTCCTAGAGCATGCGAAGCAAAGGTCACTACCATTCAAGAAGCCAAAGATCTCAACTCACTCCCACTGGAAGAACTGTTGGGTTCCTTAATGACTCATGAGCTCTCAATGAAACAAAATTTTGAGGAGGATGAACCTAAGAAGCACAGAACCGTCGCTCTTAAATCTACTCTGCATGAGGATGAAAATGAGGATTTTGAACCTGATGATGGTGAGGAAATGGCCCTGATTATAAGAAAGTTCAGAAAATTCTTTAGAAGAAATGGAGAAAGCTTTAAGAAAAAGCCTATGATCAAGGGGAGCAAAGCAAAGAAAATAAGGAGCAATATGTTTGTTATGAATGCAAAAAGCCTGGACACTTTTGAACATAGTGTTCTCTATTGAAGAAGGCCCCGAAGAGGTTAAGGAAGAAAGCTATGATTGCTACTTGGAGTGATAGTGATGAATCCAACTCTGGAGAAGAAGAATAGCAACAGGAAGCTGCAAATTTGTATCTAATGGGACACGAAAATGAGGTATATCTGAATACTGGTTACGATTTCACTTTCGATGAGCTTCAAGATGCTTTTTCTGAGTTTATGATTGAATATAAAAAGCTTAGCTTAAAGAACAAGGAACTGAAGACTAAGAACCAATCATTAGAAAAAGAAAATACACTGCTTCTGGATAACAAGAAGAAACTGCATGAAGAAAATCAGAAGTTAGCTAATGAAGTTGAAAAACTGAAACCTATAGTTGATAAATTCATCCTAAGCTCTGAGAAATTGAATTTAAATCTAGAAAGTCAGAAAGCTGTTTATGATAAAGCTGGTTTAGGATATAATCCTTGGAAGAAACAGAAATCATTGAAAAATAGTTTTGTGAAACCCGCTTATGTTAAATCGAAATATGTACCATTCAAATTAGATAAACTGAAACAGAGATATGCCACTTACAATCCTATAAGTCAGAATCATATGAACAATGTTTCAATTAAAAAGATATGGATTCCAAAGGGAACCATCATTGCTAACATTTAAGGACCCAAGAAAGCTTGGGTACTAAAGATAAAGAATTGAATTTCTATTTTGCAGGTGTGTCTAGCATCCCAAGCATCAAACAGAAAATGGTACTTAGATAGTGGGTGCTCTAGACACATGACAGGGGATGAATCCCAATTCATATCCCTCAAAAAGAAAGATGGAGGAATGGTTACCTTTGGTGATAATGGAAAAGGCAAAATCATTGGTATTGGTAACATTTGGATTTCACCAACTACTTTTTTTTGAAAATATTTTATTGGTAGATGGATTGAAACATAATTTGCTAAGCACCAGTCAATTTTGTGATAAAGGATATGTTGTAACTTTTGAGTCATCATTATGCTTAGTTTCTAGTAGTAATGACAGTGGTATAATATTTACTGGACATAGATATGGAAATGTATATTTCATTGATTTAGATCAAACATTCATGAAAAACATGGACTGTCTAGTAGCAATGAAGACCAAAAACAGTGAAGCCAGCTGGTTATGGCATCGAAAATTAGCTCATGCAAGTATGGACTTAATTTCAAAATTTATCTGAAAAGAACTTGTTTTCGGCTTGCTTAAATTGTCATTTGAAAAAGATAAAATATGCTCTGCATGTTAACTAGAAAAATAGACCAGAACCTCCTTCAAGTCTAAAAATATTGTTTCCACTAATAGGCCTTTAGAGCTTCTGCATATAGACTTATTTGGACCAACTAGAACTGCAAGTGTAGGAGGAAAACTTTATAGATTTGTTATTATGGATGATTTTTCTAGATATACATGGGTTTTATTCTTAGCACACAAAAGTGAAGCATTTTCAGCTTTCACTAAACTATATAAAAAAATTTCAAATGAATATAGACTGAAAACTATAAAGATTAGAAGTGATCATGGAACTGAATTTGAAAATTATGATTTTGAAAATTTTTGCATTGAAAATGGTAGTGATCATAATTTTTATGCACCAAGAACACTGATGAGAGCACAAAATTGCGATCTACACATCACTTAAATTAGTATTATTGCTAACAAATAATGATAGAAGTGCTGTATTAATATTATATTTTTGTAAGGTGCAGGTGATCGGAAATCAAGCTAAAATGCACATTGGGTCCAAAAATATGCATCACTGCAAGTGATCAGCCAACCGCTTGTGTCAACCCCAGTTACATACTAGAAGGAGGTCAAGTTCAGCTGTCCACTTCATCGCAGCTTTAGTATTCTACGAGCCCAGCATGTGATCTCTCATCACGTCCGTGCAACCGCCCAGCACCCAAATCTCATCCTGCGGCCAGCATTTCGAGTCCATCTTCTCTGCATATGATTCAGCAGTCGACCGCGCCCCATCCTTCGATTCATTCATCCACGCGTCCAAGCTTCTCCCAGCGTGGCGATTCCACCGCGTCCCAGTGCATGTGACCAGCTCCCGTTCCAGCCTCTTCGGAGTTCCAGCCATATCAGCACCCATCCGCCACAGCCGCGTCCAGCCACATCCGCGTCCGAAGCTCACGGCATCCCGCGATTTCAGCATCGGCGATTAACTCCCATCTACAATCACAGCACCTCCCAGCCTTCTCCCATGATTCTCCCGCATCCACTGCTTTCGGATCCGTGTCTCATGCGATCAGCCTCCCAGCCGTCCGCGGGCACCATCCCAGCAAAGTCCAGCCGTCCACGGTTCATCTCCCATCATCCAAGGCCCTTCTACCAGCTTTCCACGCGTCCGACTGATCCTCCCATGCATCTCACGCGCTCTAGCTTTCGGATTCCAGGATCAGATCTCACAATCCCTGTGTTCCGACTTCATCCCGCTTCTTCCGCCTCATCCGCGAAGCTCCCGGATCTTTCTCCCCACCAGCGCTGCTTCCGGATCCACGCGTTCATCCAGCCGTTCGAGAGCATCCGCAGCCGTCCATGCGCGTCCAAGCACCATCGATCAACGTCCGCTCCTTCCGCGTCGGCTCCGCGTTCTCAACTCGTCTCCACCGCATGCGAGAAAGGGGGGAGAAGGCTAGCTGCTATACCTCTCGGCTGGGAATAAGAATCCCCCATTCGGTGAAGCAGGGGGGCCGGCTATCCAAAGAAAGGAAAGAAGAAAGGGAAACAGGGGAGCCCCTGTTTCCAAAAAAGAAAAAAAGAAAGAAAATGAAAGGGGGATTAATGTTTTCAATGAGTGGCTAATTTCTTAGGGAGGGTGATGGAGGAACCTTTGATGTATTGCTCTTTGAAGTAAACTCTAAACTTTTGCTTTCAATGGTTTATATTTATTGATGTGTTCTTGATTCATGCGTAGTTATTTCATAGATAGATCTTTAATGGATTATGATTATTGATATATGGATTGCTTTAGTATTTGATTCGCCGTAGATGTAGAAAGCACGACGGATGCTTATAAATTGAGTTCATATGTTCATGAAACATATACCATGATTAGATCTATCCTACATTTAATCTTTAATCAAGAACCATAAAGTTTATTCCTTGGATGCAATATCATCAAGGGGGATTCCTGATCCCTACCATCTTTATTTTATTGAATTTTGTTTATTATTCTTTGCATTTAATTTTTGAAAATTAAAACATCATTTTAATCCACAAATTTATTCAACTAAAAATTACATCTAAAAATTACGCTAATAATCTATAGATCGTTCCCTGAGGATTCGACCTCGGACTCCCGAGAATTTACTACTTGTGCGATTCTCCTGCACTTGGGAGAACAATTTTATTTTTGCATCAAGTTTTTGGCGCCGTTGCCGGAGAACGGCTGATTTATTAGTATAATTTTAGAGTTAATTTTTAGTAGATTTAATTAGTACCTTAGTACTTAATCTTTTTCTTTCGAAAAAAAATTTGAATCTTTATTGCTGTTTTTTTATTCCCTGCACAGTCTGCATCAAACTTTGATATCTGAGTAATCCACCGTCTGATTGCACTCAAATTTCGTCGGCTACTGTAGGACACATGTTTCTTTCATCTGAACGGTCTGATTGATATTCTGATACTTTTACGACCATTAAATTAATATAAATGTTGCTGCTGTCTGCTTTGAATTTTCTGTGTTTAATTTTTTTTTTGGTTTAGAATCAGAATTTTATTATCATCATATCTCATTAATCCTTGTTGCTACTTGAAAATTGATAAGAACTTTAAGAAAAGATCAAGGGTAGTCATTAAAAAAAAAAAACAAAAAAAAACAAAAAAAACAAACAAATAAATAAACTCTGAAATTTTGTATGCTAGGTTGGAATAGGGACAACACTGGACGTCTGAGTCGACAACCTTTTGACAATTCCTTAGGACACATCCTTGAAATTCCTTCGCAGTATCTCACACCTTGTGAGATGGCAAATTTTCCTGATGATGTAGGAAGTCACCATGGTGATGAAGGTAGACCCCCAGTTATGACACTTCGACAATATTTACATCCCACTAGGACTAGTCAACCTTCATGCATGATTATTCCTGAAAATGTGGGATACTTTGAAATCAAACCAGGGGCAGTTGAAATTGAAAATCCACAGGATGGCACAATTTTTAAAGTAAATGGACAAAGATTAAAACCTTTTCTTGAGAATTTTGCAGATGAAGAGGACTCCTTTTCCTTGGGGGAGCCTTCTTTTGACTGAACATGAAGGCCAAGGTATGTGTATATTAGTTAGAATTATTATTTTTTCTTTTATTTCTAGTTTTCTTCTTATTTTGTAGGTCTTCTTTTCTGGAAATCAACAGCTCAAGGTATTATTCTTCTCTCTATTATTTTCTCTATTGTCTCTCATATATAGTTTTCTTGCATTTTTTACATTGAGGACAATGCAATGTTTAAGTTGGGGGGAGGAAAATATTTACTGATTAAAAAAAAAAAAATTTGTTTTTGCATTTGATTTATTCTATTACTTTCTTTTCTGAGCAAATGCACATGTATTTTCATATTGAGTATGTGCAACTATTAAGGCAAGGAACACATGCATACTATGACTGATCAGAGACCTATTATTAGATCCCCACACGTGTATTTAATGACAATAGGAAGGCCTCAGGAGTTCATATTTGTTAACTGCATTTTTGTTAGCCTTATCCATAAAAGAAGTATGAGTATCCTTGTTCGTACCATAAGGTTCAGAATTTGGTTTTCACATAAAGATAGAGGTTGAATATCCCGACTAGATTACTTAGGTGCCTTATGATCCGACCTTGGTTGACCTATAGTCACGATGCAGTCACATATATAATAAAAATATTTATATGGTTCAGTATACCATTTCTTTTCTTGCATAATTATTATTCAAAAAAAAAAAAAAATCCTTATGATGACAAGTCTGGCCTCGTGGCGTAGTCTGGTTCAAGTAATTAAGCCCGAGGGGTGTTTCACCTAATGTCTTGAGCCAACTGGATCGGGGGTCATTGGCTGAAAGCTCGCTACATGGACCTTACTAGAGCTTAATGGGGTTGGATAGCTGTAGTTGTCATGTGTATTGAAAAAAAAAATTGAAAAATTGAAATAAAAATAATGAGTTGGTTAGGCTGAACCTAGTGACATGTGGTAATGGCTGGTTTGACTCCATTGTATTGGACCTCTGTGTACCCGGGTTGTTTAGTTGGGATTGATAGCTTTTTCTTTACATGCGAACCATCCTTGACAAATTTAGACAATATGTGATATTCTGAAAATTTGATGGATCAGGTTCTAATAAATTGTAGAAAATACTTGTGAACTTGAGTAGTGCACCTAAAACTCAGGCGGTGCCCTGTTGTGGTGGAGGTATTAGTACTCTGAGAAAGTCATGCGGTTTGATGCACACTACACTTTTATATTTCCTTGCTTTGACAGTTGCCATGCTTGAAAATATATATCAATTAATTACATGTGTATTACCTTAAGATTTATTTCATATTTCTATTAGAATCTCATGCCATATCATTCATGATGTTTGTGGGTAGCGTCCCTAAAAATCCTCACGAGACAACACTCGTCCACTAGGATAACCTAGGGGTTTAACGGCTTGTTGCACGTGCTAAGTGCAATCGTGATTCCTACGAAAGTGAGTACATATCTTAGTTTTATATCTTTAGCTTCAATAAAAAGTCATAGGTTAAACCACACCTTTTGCACTCTCATTTTATTATCTGCTCGTTAATTGCTAGAGACTAGCAATCAGCTAGTTTGGGGGTGTGATGAGAGCACAAAATTGCGATCTACACATCACTTAAATTAGTATTATTGCTAACAAATAATGATAGAAGTGCTGTATTAATATTATATTTTTGTAAGGTGCAGGTGATCGGAAATCAAGCTAAAATGCACATTGGGTCCAAAAATATGCATCACTGCAAGTGATCAGCCAACCGCTTGTGTCAACCCCAGTTACATACTAGAAGGAGGTCAAGTTCAGCTGTCCACTTCATCGCAGCTTCAGTATTCTACGAGCCCAGCATGTGATCTCTCATCACGTCCGTGCAACCGCCCAGCACCCAAATCTCATCCTGCGGCCAGCATTTCGAGTCCATCTTCTCTGCATATGATTCAGCAGTCGACCGTGCCCCATCCTTCGATTCATTCATCCACGCGTCCAAGCTTCTCCCAGCGTGGCGATTCCACCGCGTCCCAGCGCATGTGACCAGCTCCCGTTCCAGCCTCTTCGGAGTTCCAGCCATATCAGCACCCATCCGCCACAGCTGCGTCCAGCCACATCCGCGTCCGAAGCTCACGGCATCCCGCGATTTCAGCATCGGCGATTAACTCCCATCTACATTCACAGCACCTCCCAGCCTTCTCCCGTGATTCTCCCGCATCCACTGCTTCCGGATCCGTGTCTCATGCGATCAGCCTCCCAGCCGTCCGCGGGCACCATCCCAGCAAAGTCCAGCCGTCCACGGTTCATCTCCCATCATCCAAGGCCCTTCTACCAGCTTTCCACGCGTCCGACTGATCCTCCCACGCATCTCATGCGCTCTAGCTTTCGGATTCCACGATCAGATCTCACAATCCCTGAGTTCCGACTTCATCCCGCTTCTTCCGCCTCATCCGCGAAGCTCCCGGATCTTTCTCCCCACCAGCGCTGCTTCCGGATCCACGCGTTCATCCAGCCGTTCGAGAGCATCCGCAGCCGTCCATGCGCGTCCAAGCACCATCGATCAACGTCCGCTCCTTCCGCGTCGGCTCCGCGTTCTCAGCTCGTCTCCACCGCGTGCGAGAAAGGGGGGAGAAGGCTAGCTGCTATACCTCTCGGCTGGGAATAAGAATCCCCCATTCGGTGAAACAGGGGGGCCGGCTATCCAAAGAAAGGAAAGAAGAAAGGGAAACAGGGGAGCCCCTATTTCCAAAAAAGAAAAAAAGAAAGAAAATGAAAAGGGGATTAATGTTTTCAATGAGTGGCTAATTTCTTAGGGAGGGTGATGGAGGAACCTTTGATGTATTGCTCTTTGAAGTAAACTCTAAACTTTTGCTTTCAATGGTTTATATTTATTGATGTGTTCTTGATTCATGCGTAGTTATTTCATAGATAGATCTTTAATGGATTATGATTATTGATATATGGATTGCTTTAGTATTTGATTCGCCGTAGACGTAGAAAGCACGATGGATGCTTATAAATTGAGTTCATATGTTCATGAAACATATACCATGATTAGATCTATCCTACATTTAATCTTTAATCAAGAACCATAAAGTTTATTCCTTGGATGCAATATCATCAAGGGGGATTCCAGATCCCTACCATCTTTATTTTATTGAATTTTGTTTATTATTCTTTGCATTTAATTTCTGAAAATCAAAACATCATTTTAATCCACAAATTTATTCAACTGAAAATTACATCTAAAAATTACGCTAATAATCTATAGATCGTTTCCTGAGGATTCGACCTCGGACTCCCGAGAATTTACTACTTGTGCGATTCTCCTGCACTTGGGAGAACAATTTTATTTTTGCATCAAACACCGCAATAAAATGGTGTTGTAGGAAGAAAGAATAGAACACTTACTAAAATGGCTAGGACAGTGTTATGTAAGAGTGACTTACCTAAATATTTTTGGGCTAAAGCCATAAATACAGCTTGTCATGTTCTTAATAAAGTCACTATTAGGTCAATTTTAAAGAAAACTCCTTATGAACTTTTGAAAAATAAGAAACCGAATCTTTCATACTTTCATGTTTTCGGTTGCATCTATTTTGTTCGAAATAATGGTAAGGACAACTTGGAAAAATTTGATTCAAAATCAGATGAAGCTATTTTTCTTGGATATTCTTCATCAACCAAAGCATATAGAATATTTAACAAAAGAACTCTAGTTATAGAAGAGTCAATACATGTTATCTTTGATGAATCTAAAGACCCCTCATCAAGAAAGAATTTAGATCTTGATGATGATGCAGAAGAACTCAATAAGCAAGCTAAAGAATTGATCCTAAAGGATGTGTCTGAATCTGAAAATTCAGAACATAATGAAAATCAGAAAGAAGAAGATCAAATTCTTAATGATAAAAATAGTCTACCAAAAGAATGGAGGTATGCACATAGTCATCCTAGAGAACTAATAATAGGTGATCCTTCATAAGGAATTAGGACTAGATCCTCCATTAGAGATGTTTGTAATCATCTTGCATTTGTTTCTCAAATAGAACCAAAATCTTTTGAAGAAGCTGAAAAAGATAACAACTGGTTAATGGCAATGCAAGAAGAACTGAATTAATTCGAAAGAAACAATGTTTGGAATTTAGTTAGAAGACCTAAAAATATTTCTGTAATTAGAACAAAATGGGATTTCAGAAATAAATTAAATGAGGATGGAATTGTAATTAGAAATGAAGCTAGATTAGTTGCTAAAGGATATAATCAAGAAGAAGCAATTGATTTTGATGAAACTTTTGCACCTGTAGCTAGACTTGAAGCTATCAGATTATTACTTGTATTTGCATGCTTCATGAATTTTAAATTATTTCAAATGGATGTCAAAAGTGCATTTCTAAATGGTTTCATAACTGAAGAAGTTTATGTAGAACAACCATCTAGATTTGAAAATCATAAACTTCTAGATCATGTTTTTAAATTGAACAAAGCACTTTATGGCTTGAAGCAAGCTCCTAGAGTATGGTATGATAGACTAAGCAACTTTTTAATAAAGAGCAATTTTTCAAGAGAAAATGTTGATAAAACTCTGTTTATCAAAAAGAAAAATTATGATATACTGATTGTTCAAATATATGTTGATGATATTATATTTGGAGCTACTAATGAAAGTTTATGTGAAGAATTTGCTAAGCTCATGCAAAGTAAGTTCGAGATGAGTTCGATGGGTGAACTCAACTTCTTTCTTATACTCCAAATCAAGCAAACAAAAGATGGAATCTTCATCTGCCAAAGCAAATACACAAAGAAAATCTTAAAGAAATTTGGCATGGAAGATTCAAAATCAATAGGTACTCCTATGAGCATCTCTTGTAAATTAGAAAAAGATGAGCATAGTAAATCCTTTGATTCAAAGCTATATAGAGGAATGATTGGATCTTTACTTTATCTTACAGCAAGTAGACATGATATAATGCATAGTATTTGTATGTATGCAAGATATCAAGTAAATCCTAAAGAATCACACTTAATTGCTATTAAAAGGATATTAAGATACTTAAAAGGAACACAACATCTAGCTTTATGGTATTCTAAGGCATCCACAATTGACTTGATTGGATACTCGGATGCTGATTTTGCTGGTTGTAGATTAGATAGAAAAAGTACAAGTGAAACTTGTCAATTCCTTGGAACAAATTTAATTTCTTGGTTTAGTAAGAAACAAAACTGTTAGATGTATGCCCTAGAAGCCAATCTGGCTGACACATTATTAATTCTAGGAACATAATTTTGTACTTGACTATTTATTATTGAATAAATAAAAGGCATCTTTTCATTCATATTATTTATGTGTCTATGAATCATCCAAAAAATTAATAAGATGATGATGCATACTCTCAAGAGTTGAGAATTTGAGCCATGTATCCTTGGTGATTAATTTCTAAATGCTCCTGATCAGTGGATCATCACGAGGACGGTGATCGATCCGATCAGTGCACAGATCACTTTCCTTTTGGATGGACGAGACTTGAGTCCACAGTGTAGGGACACTGAAGTGATAGTGCAGGTGCTTGTTAGAGAACAAGGGTACTGAGCGTGACCAAGACAAGAAGTCACTTGGATGTCTATCCACTCGTCAGTGACTTGCTTGATGTTGCAGTAGTGTGACTGGTCCTTTGACCTGCGGTGCTTCGGCTACTCACAGTGAGGTTATTGTAGTTTGACTGCACACATACATGGTCTCTAGCCATATGGGTCCATGCAGTGTAGATTGGCTGCAGTAAGTTCACTGTAGGAGTAGGGTATGCACCTATAAGGAATCTATCGACCTTGATAGAAAAGGAGAGATCCTATGTGATTTATAAGACTAAGTTCGTAAGACCTCGGCCGGGGCAGTATGCACAGTGGAGAAAGAGTTTTCCACTCTCGAACTTAAGTCGAATAAATCTTCACATATGACAGACGATGGGGTTTGACGAGTTGTCCATGACCTCCGTCCTGTAGGGATCCACGATAGTAGGACTGTATCACATGATAACTGCACCTAGAGGTTCATCATTCTATTCTACTGGGTAGCCACTACATGCTGCTAGGTGTCACTGGTGGAAAGTGGGACTCACAGAGATTATCTCGATGATCGATAAACCCTAATGAGTAGAGTTGGAATCGTTCCAAACCATTGAAAGGAGTTTTCAATGATATTATGATAGAGATCATGATAAATCTCACTACCAGTCAGAGTAGAACCTATGGGGTCACACACACTAGAAGTATTGACCGATCCGATGGTTGAAAAGTGATTATGAATCACGAGTAATCAATTCGATTGATAAGAAGTTGAAGAAGGAATGGGAATTGATTAATTAGACTTAAAATCACAAATCCTACTTGAAGTAGGATTCCTAGAGTTCTAATTGGATTAGGACTAGGAATCCTATTTGGAGTAGGACTGGGATTCCTACTTGGAGTAGGATTCCTACAATCCTAATTAGATTAGAATTTTGAATTCATCTTTGGATTCCTACTTAGAATAGGATTCCTAGAAATCCTAATTGGATTAGGACTTCGGATTCAAATAGAGTCCTAATTGGATTATGACTAAAATTAAATATGTCCTAATTTGGATTAGAATTCCTTAGGTCCTAATTAATTATTAATCTAATGAATCAACATGACTCCTAATTGGATTAGGATTGAAGAGTTCAATTGAGTCATGGTTTATTCAAGTTCTAATTGGATTAGGACTAGCATAGCATAGAACCCAATTGATTCATGATTTGGTTAATCCTAATTAGATTAGGACTAAACCATGAAAAGGGCACCTAATCCTCTTTGGAAGAGGATTAGGTTAACCAAGTAAGAGGGGCATCAGCCCCTCTTCACTTGGTTGGTGCGACATGAAGGGAGAAAGGGGCCGGCGCCTCCTCTTAAGGAAGATAGTCTAGGGCTCCTAAATTGTAGGAGCCCTAGATAGTTTTTAAAGAGGATACAAGGGGGCTGACGCCCTAAGCTTGGAACTCCTCTCCTTCAGCCGTCATCACCCTCTCCCCTCTCCTTGTTTCATCCGCAAGCAAAGAAGAGAAGAAAGAAGGCTTGGCGGCACTCTTCTTCCTCCAATCCTTCTTCCAATGTAGGGAAAAGAAAGGTTGTGTTCTTCTTCCTTGAGTTCATCCTTCTTCTTCCTCCTCTCAAGTACATTCAAGAGTTGAAAGAAAGAGAGGAGATCAGCCATCAAAAGAAGTCTTTGCAAGGGAGCTAGCACCCCGGGAAGACAAGAAAGCTTTGATCAGTCCTCTGCTTCGTGTGGATACCCGTAGAGGCCGGACGTTTGAACGGCTTCGAACGAACCTTCATCCTAAAACCACGAACTTCAGTTTGCGGTGATCATCTACCCGCACAAGGTGAAGATCTGATCTTCTAAAGGTTTTAAAAGTTTTTAATTCTTGCCTAACTACGAACGGTTCATGAAACAACGTTCATGCGATGAACGTCGATCCCGCACATGCCTCTTCCGCTGCCATCTTTTTTTTTTTTTTTGAAATATCAGTGGCATGGGTGGGTTCCCAACAGTGGTATCAGAGCCTAGGCTTCGTAGATTAAGGTAAGAATTAATTATCTAAAGGCTTATTAGATCTGAAAATTAAATGATCATGCATGCTGAAAATTTCTGCATGCAGATTTTTCAGGGGTGCTGATTTTTGCATGCTGATTTTTATGTGATAAGATGATGATTCTAATTGCATTGTTAATGAGATTACAAAGTTTAGAATCATGATTAGCATGATCAACAACCTATGTCATTATAAAATTAGTTAGTTTTCAGATCTGAAAATTATAATTGTTGCATATGGTGATGATCATAGGATTCAAACCCTTTTGGTATCAAATATAATGACCTGCGATGTGATCTGCGATGTCATGTAATTTTTCAGATGCTTGCATGCATCTTATTTGATGTTTTGAGAGGCCTGCGTGCCTCCTAAAAGGGAGATGTAATTTATTTTTATTTTTATTTTATATCTGGTTGTATTTCTGTGATGTGATGTACGTCAACGATCAAGTCGAAGATGATACATGAGATGAGCAGGGGTCCAAGCGGTTGATGGCGATTGGATCAAGAGTTGGTCAAGGATCGAATCAAGGAGGCTTGGAACTAATTCAAGAGTTGAAGACCAGTTGATCGATTGACGTGCATGTGCTTGTAATACGACCTAACTAGAATCCATGATCATCACCTATTTAAAGTTTAGCTTTAATTATTGCTGCGATTATAACTGCCTGCAATGTGCCGTTTGCATGTGATGTGAATGTGAGTCGGGTAGATAGGTTTACATGTGATGTAGCAAACCCAATTGAGACCTAAATCAAAACCTCCTCAATCAAGTCGAGAGTGAACCGACATGAGCAAGTCATATTAGATTAATTGATCTAATTGGTGTCTAGGAAAGCATGAAAGGTGGTTACTTAATTAGGACCTTACTCTCTGAGTAAGGAGAGCCTCCCACCTGCTTACCTGGCCAATTGTTCGATTACCTCTTATGAAGAGCTCAAGTTGCAAACACTAAGACCTGATTAACCAATATTAAGTCAATAGGTCTTCCACTGTAGTAGAGCTGCTAAGGCCTTTCTGATGTTGATTTGTCTCGGCTGGACACAGTGGTCAAGTTGCATCGGAGGGCTGGACCTCTCTATAGACATGAGATGTTGTAGGGTAAAGGTGGGGTTGGGCACCAATAACTGTTAGGTGAGGACCCAATGACGACTTTATTCCTACGGTTATATGGTGGGTCTGACTTAACTAAGAAATGGGACCAATAACTGTTAGGTGAGGTCTTCATGGCTTAGAGACCAAGTTGCACTGCAACATGCTTGAGAAGCATTGTACAAGAGTTGTACACTCATCCATCTATGTGTCACCAATAACTGTTAGGTGAGGTGGCATGTAAATTGGTGGGACCGCAGTACCCACTAGAAATCCTAGTCGTGTGGGATTTCCGTTTCCCTACCAGGGAAGTGTGAGGGATTCGAGAAAATAGTGAGAGTTACATTTGTTCTAAAAGACCTTAGAACAAATTAATAATCAAGTACAAAAGTCTAACTAGAATCTTTACTCTCTGCAGATACAATGTCAGCTTCAAACCCTTTGACCCGTATTCTTGAGACCAACCGACTGACCGGTGTTAGATGTATACCCTAGAAGCCCATCTGGCGGACACATTATTAATTCTAGGACATAAATTTGTACTTGACTTTATTATTATCGAATAATAAATGGGCATCTTTTCATTCATATTGTTTATGTGTCTATGAATCGTCCAAGAAATTAATAAGATGATGGTACATATTCTCAAGAGTTGAGAATTTGAGCCATGTATCATTGGTGATTAATTTCTAAATGCTCATGATCAATGGATCATCACGAGGACGGTGATCGATCCGATCAGTGCACAGATCGCTTTCCTTATGGATGGATGAGACTCGAGTCCACAGTATAGGGACACTGAAGTGATAGTGCAGGTGCTTGTTAGAGAACAAGGGTACTAAGCGTGACCAAGACAAGAAGTCACTTGGATGTCTATCCACTCGTCAGTGACTTGCTTGATGTTGCAGTAGTATGACTGGTCCTTTGACCTGCGGTGCTTCGGCTACTCACAGTGAGGTTATTGTAGTTTGACTACACGTATACATGGTCTCTAGCCATATGGGTCCTTGTAGTGTAGATTGGCTGCAGTAAGTTCACTGTAGGAGTAGGGTATGCACTTACATGGAATCTATCGACCTTGATAGAAGAGGAGTGATCCTATGTGATTTATTAGACAGAGTTCTAAGACCTTGGCCAGGGCAATAATATACAGTGGACAAAGAGTTTTCCACTATCGAACTCAAGTCAAATAAATCTAGACATATGACAGACGACGGGGTTTGACGAGTTATCCATGACCTCCGGTCTGTAGGGATCCACGATAGAAGGACTGTATCATACGATAACTGCACCTAGAGATTCATCATTCTATTCTGCTGGGTGGCCACTACATACTGCTAGGTGTCACTGGTGGATGGTGAGACTCACAGGGATCATCTTGATGGTCGATAAACCCTGATGAGTTGAGTTGAAATTGTTTCAACCCATTGAAAGGAGTTTTCAATGATATTGTGATAGTGATCGCAATATATCTCACTATCAGTCAGAATAGAACCTATGGGGTCACACACATTAGAGGTATTGACCGATCCGATGGTTGAATGTGATTAGGAATCACAAATAATCAATTAGATTGATAAATGGATAACCCGCTAAGAGTTAGTGGTCGGAAGAAGGAACAATTGCAATCGAATTGCAATTTAATTTAATTAATTAAATTTAATTAATTGGACTTGATCATGAGTCCTACTTGGAGTAGGATCCTTGGAGTCCTAATTGGTTTAGGATTTCAAATTAAATTAGAATCCTATTTGGAATAGGATTTCTAAAGTCCTAATTGTCTTAGGGCTGAAATTTAATAAGTCCTAATTAGATTAGGATTATTTTAAGTCCTAATTAATTTTAAATTTAATTTAATTAATTTTATGACTCCTAATTAGATTAGGATTGAAGAGTTCAATAGAGTCATGGCTCAATTAAATTCTAATTGGATTAGGAATTGGAGGAAATTGAAATGGGTTCATAAAAATCCTATTTTGACTAGGATTGGACTCATAAAATGAACCCAAACCATCTTGCCACTTAATTTGATTAAATGGCTAATAAAATGGGATATGAGGGAGGGGCCCACGCCCCTCCCCTTGGGAAGTGCGTGGAAGAAAAAGGAGGGGCGTAAGCCCCTCCTTGCTGCCGAATTGGGGAGATAAGGGTGAGCTCCTAAAAATAAGGAGCTCATCCTTATCTCATGGAGAAATAAAAGGAGGAGGGGTTCAGCCCCTCCTCTAATCCTTCTTTTGGTGTTCACGGCAGCAAAAAGGACCCCCTTCCTCCTCCTTTCATCCGCAAGCAAGAGAAGAGGAAGAAGAATCCTTGGTGGCTCTCCTCCTTCTTCATTCTTGGTGCCAACAAAAGAAAAGGGAAAAGGCTGAAAGTGTTTTGTTCTTGTTCCCTTTGATCCGTCTTTCTTCCTCCTCCTCCCTAAGCATTCAAGAGTTGATTGAAAGTGAGGACTTCAGCCATCAAAAGCCATCTCTGCAAGGGAGCTAGCACCCCGAGGAGATACGTAGGCTTCGATCGAATCATTACCTCGTGTGGATACCCGTAGAGGCCGGACGCGTGTGCGGCTTCCATCGAACCTTCTACAAATCCACGTAAATCAGATTTGCGGAGACCATCTACCCGCACAAGGTGAAGATTTGATCTTCTTAATGATTTTAAAATATTTTAAAATAATTTAATTCTAATCTATCTACAAACGAATGGTTTTAAAATACATTCATGCGATGAACGGATCCCGCATAGTTTTTCCGCTGCAATCTGAAAATCATTTCGAATTTTCATGGCATATGTGGGATGCTAACAGTGGTATCAGAGCCATGGTTATGTAGATTAATATTAGAATTAAATTTTTCAAGGCATTTTAGATCTGAAATTTAAGGAATTATGCTTGCTGAAATTTATGTATGCAGAATTTTCAGCTTGCTGATTTTTCTGCATACTAATTATTGGATGCTTGGATTAATGATTCTAATGCTTTGATAATGTGATTACAAATATTTAGAATCATGTCTTGCATAATCAGCAAGTCATGAGATGAAATAATCAGTTAAATATCAGATCTGAAAAATAATTTTTATGCATGTGATGCGTATGGTGATGATCATGGATGAACCCTTTTGAATGTGCTGAAATGTTCTGCGATGTTCTGTGATGCATGTAATTTTAATTTTCAGATGCCTGCGTGCATCTTAAATTCATGTATTAGAGACCTGCGTGTCTCATGAAAAAGGGTTGTAATTTATTCTTTTATTTTATTTTAATTTTTAAAGCAATCTGGGATGTAATCTGTGATGTGTGTTGCACGTCGATGGTTGATCGATATGTACATCAACAAGCTCAACATGCGCGGATCGAGATCAAGGGTTGATTAAAGATGAATCAAGGAGTTGATCACAATTGGACCTAGAGGATCAAGATCGAGTCAAGAGTTGAAGACGATCAAACCAATTGACGTGCATGTGCTTGTAAAATGACCCCATCCTGGATCCATGATCATCACCATTTA
The DNA here is from genome assembly GCF_051530095.1 of Phoenix dactylifera. NCBI lineage: Eukaryota > Viridiplantae > Streptophyta > Magnoliopsida > Arecales > Arecaceae > Phoenix > Phoenix dactylifera. Next base: position 17,500,135 of record NC_143195.1, read on the forward strand.
ATTTTATTTTTGATAAATGCCTGGATGTTTAATGCTTATGTCTATGCGGGTAGACTTATATTTGCATGAGATGTGAATATGCGATCGAGTGAGACCTAAATCAAAACCTCCCTAATCAGTCGAGGGTGAACCAACATGAGTTAGTCATATTAGATTAATTGATCTAATTGGTGTCTAGGCAAGCCTATAAGGTGGTTACTTAATTAGGACCTTACTCTCTGAGTAAGGGGAGCCTCCCACCTGCTTACCTGGCCAATTGTTCGATTACCTCTTATGAAGAACTCAAGTTGCAAACACTAAGACTTGATTATGCAATATTAAGTCCATAGGTCTTCCACCGTAGTAGAGTTGCTAAGGTCTTTCCGGCGTTGATTTGTCTCGGCTGGACACAGTGGGCAAGTTGCATCGGGGGACTGGACCTCTCTATTAGACATGAGATGTTGTGGGGTAAAGGTGGGGTTGGGCACCAATAACTGTTAGGTGAGGACCCAATGACGACTTTATTTCCGCGGTTATACGGTGGGTCTGACTTAACTAAGTAATGGGACCAATAACTGTTAGGTGAGGTCTTCATCACTTAGAGACCAAGTACCACTGCAATATGCTTGAGAAGCATTGTACAAGAGTTGTACACTCATCCATTTATATGTCACCAATAACTGTTAGGTGAGGCGGCATGTAAATCGGTGAGACCGCAGTACCCACTAGAAATCCTAGTCGCGTAGGGTTTTCGTTTCTCCATCAGGAGAGTATGAGGGATTCGAGAAAATAGTGGGAGCATATTTGTTTTAAAAGTCCCTAGAACAAATTAAGTTCAAGTACAAAGTCTAACTAGAATCTTTACTCTCTACAGATCACAATGTCAGCTTCAAACCCTTTGACCCGAATCCTTGAGACCAACAGACTGACCGGAACCAACTATAAAGACTGGCTTAGGAACCTGAAAATTGTTCTGAATTGTGAGAAAATAGGGTATGTGCTCGAGAATGATATCCCTAGGCTACCAGCACGTCCTACTGATGATCAGCGTGAGACGCATCAGAAGTGGACTGATGACGACATTAGGGTCAAGTGCTACATCATGGCATCCATGACTAACGAACTTCAATGCCAGCATGAGAACATAAAGACTGCTAGGGAAATACTGGCTCATCTGCAAGAGTTGTATGGTGAGCAGAGCCGCACTACACGCTTTGAAGTGTCCAAGAGGCTCTTCAAGGCAAAGATGCGTGAGGGGCAGTCTGTCCATGATCACTGTTTGACTATGATCAAGGACCTCGAGGAACTTGAGAAGCTCGGTATGTCCATGCATAAGGAACTGCAGATAGATCTGATCCTGCAATCCCTTCCTGATTCATTTGGTCAGTTTATAGTAAACTACCATATGAATAAAATTGAATGCACAAAGACCGAATTGTTGAATATGTTGGTAACTGCTGAAGGGGCCTTGAAAGGTTCAAGGGGCTCTGTTCTGGCTGCTGAGCTGACTTCTGGTTCCAAGAGAAAGTCTACTTGGAAGAAAAAGAAGCCTGCAAAGAAGCACAAGAAAGACAAAAAGCCTAAGAAGGAAGTTCATAAGAAAAGGGCTGATGACAAAGGAAAATGTTTCCACTGCAACGTCAATGGCCACTGGAAAAGGAACTGCCATTCATACCTCGAGAGCCTGAAGAACCAAGAAGACACACCTTCTGAAGGTATGTTAGACTTGCTCGTGATTGAAACTAACCTTACGGTTTCTTCTACTTCTAGTTGTGTTATAGATTCTGGTTCTAGTGCTCATTTGTGCACTACTATGCAGGGTCTAAAGGAAAGTAGGAGGCTGGCGGAAGGTGCAGTGACCCTTCGGGTTGGCAACGGGGCAAGAGTTGCTGCTGTAGCTGTGGGCACCTACCCTCTGCGATTACCGTCTGGATTTAGTTTATTGCTTAGAGACTGTTATTATGTCCCTGCTGCTAGCAGGAATTTGATTTCTGTTTCGTGTTTAGCACAGGATGGTCATGTTTTGACCTTTGACAAAGACTGCTGTTCTATTTATTTCAGAAATAAATTAGTTGCACGTGGTTTCATGATTGATAGTCTCTATCACTTGCATATTGATGTGTCTGTGAATGTGTCTGAGCAAGTAGTGAGTGCCATAGGATCTAAAAGATCCAGAGATGAGATAAACCAGAAGTATTTGTGGCACCTCAGGCTTGGCCATATTGGAGAGGACAGAATGAACAAAATGGAGAAAGATGGGCTTCTTGGCCCATTGACTTCCGAGTCATATCCAGTTTGTGAGTCCTGTCTTCAAGGAAAAATGGCTAGATTACCCTTTGTAGGACATGGGGAGAGGACCACTGAAATACTTACCCTGGTACACACTGATGTGTGTGGCCCATTCGATGTGCTAGCCAGGGGTCGTTATTCATACTTCATTACCTTTACCGATGACTATTCACGATATGGGTATGTGTATCTTATGAGATACAAATCTGAGTCTTTTGAAAAGTTCAAAGAGTTCAGAAATGAAGTAGAAAAACAGACTGAAAAAACCCTTAAGGTTCTTCGATCAGATCGAGGAGGAGAATACCTTAGTGGGGAATTCCGGGATTATCTCAAGAAAAATGGCATAGTCTCACAATGGACACCTCCGGGTATACCTCAACTCAACGGGGTGTCAGAAAGGAGGAATCGGACTCTATTGGATATGGTCCGATCCATGATGAGCTTCACTGATCTACCTATGTTTCTTTGGGGAGATGCCTTATTATCCGCAATTTATTTATTGAATAGAGTTCCCTCTAAATCCGTTCCTACCACACCGTATGAGATATAGCATGGTAAGAAGCCGAGTCTTGGTCATCTCAAGATTTGGGGATGTTCGGCCCACGTCAAGCGACTACAGGCGGACAAGTTAGAGCCTAGGACCATAAGTGCTCGTTTCATTGGATATCCTAAAGAGTCATTAGGATACAATTTTTACATCTCAGAGGATCATAATGTGTTTGTGAGCCGACATGCCGTCTTTCTGGAAAAACAGTTTATCCTTGATAGAGGCAGTGGGAGAAAAATTGAGCTTGAAGAGAGAGTCTCTGAAAAGCAACGAGTCATGGATCCTATAGAACCTATTCATACAGAGCCAGTACACGTAGTACCTCCTCCACCTCGTAGATCTAGTAGAGTCTCCCATCCTCCCGATAGATACTTAGGTATACTAGTAGAGGACACCGAGGAAATGTTCCTCATGGGAGATAGGGAACATGTACAGGATCCCAATACCTACGACGAGGCGATATCTGATATCGATTCCGAGAAATGGCTGGAAGCCATGAAGTCAGAGATAGACTCCATGTATTCCAACCAAGTCTGGACCTTAGTAGATCCACCAGAAGGTATAGTACCTATTGGATGCAAATGGATCTACAAAAGGAAGATAGGTTCGGATGGAAAGGTAGAGACCTATAAGGCAAGGCTAGTAGCGAAAGGGTATAGTCAGCGCGAAGGCATTGACTATCAGGAGACCTTTTCACCTGTAGCCATGCTGAAATCCATTCGAACATTGCTTGCTATTGCAGCATTTCATGATTATGAAATATGGCAGATGGATGTGAAAACTGCTTTTCTGAATGGATATCTTGATGAAGATATCTATATGGAGCAGCCTTTGGGTTTCACTTCCAGTGATGGAGATCACAAGGTCTGCAAGCTGCAAAGGTCCATCTATGGACTAAAGCAAGCATCTCGGAGCTGGAATACTCGTTTCAATGATGCAATCAAATCGTTTGATTTCATCAAGAACGAAGAGCAACCGTGTGTTTACAAGAAGGTTAGTGGGAGTGCTGTCGTGTTCCTCGTACTGTACGTGGATGACATCCTCTTGATTGGGAATGATGTTCCCATGCTAACCTCGGTCAAGGTCTGGTTATCAAAAGAGTTCTCCATGAAAGACCTTGGGGAAGCATCCTACATTTTGGGGATAAAGGTCTATAGGGATAGATCTAAAAGGATGCTTGGCCTATCACAAAAGATGTACATAGAGGAGGTACTGAAGAGGTTCAGTATGGAAAACTCCAAGAGGGGTCTATTACCCCTTAGGCATGGGATTCATCTCTCCAAAAAGATGTGCCCCAACACATCTGAAGAGATTCAACGCATGAGCAGGATTCCTTATGCTTCTGCAATAGGAAGCCTCATGTATGCCATGCTGTGTACACGACCTGATATAGCCCTTGCTGTGAGTGTCACTAGCAGATATCAGTCGAATCCAGGTGAAGAGCACTGGATAGCTGTGAAGAACATTCTTAAGTACTTAAGAAGAACTAAAGATTTGTTCTTGGTCTTTGGAGGAGCATCGGAGTTAAAGGTAGAAGGATACACAGATTCAGACTTTATGACTGATATTGATGATAGAAAGTCTACATCTGGATATGTGTTCTTGCGCAATGGTGGTACGGTAAATTGGAAGAGTTCCAAACAACCGATCATTGCTGATTCTACCATGGAAGCTGAGTATATCGCCGCCTCTGAAGCTGCAAAGGAAGCCTTCTGGTTCAACAAATTCATTGCAGAGCTAGATGTAATGCCATCGGATGCCATCACACTCTACTGCGATAATAATGGCGCCATAGCTCTTGCTAAGGAGCCAAGGTCTCATCAGAAGTCCAAGCACATAGAGCGGCGTTTCCACCTCATACGCGACTATCTCGAGAAGAAATATATCGAGGTACAGAGAGTAGACTCCGCGGACAACGTGGCAGACCCGCTCACTAAACAGCTAAGTCAGCAGAAGACTGAAGCCCACCTTGAGAAGATGGGACTTAGATATATGGCTGATTGGCTTTAGTGCAAGTGGGAGATTGTTAGATGTATGCCCTAGAAGCCAATCTGGCGGACACATTATTAATTCTAGGACATAAATTTGTACTTGACTTTATTATTATCGAATAATAAATGGGCATCTTTTCATTCATATTATTTATGTGTCTATGAATCGTCCAAGAAATTAATAAGATGATGGTACATATTCTCAAGAGTTGAGAATTTGAGCCATGTATCATTGGTGATTAATTTCTAAATGCTCATGATCAATGGATCATCACGAGGACGGTGATCGATCCGATCAGTGCACAGATCGCTTTCCTTATGGATGGATGAGACTCGAGTCCACAGTGTAGGGACACTGAAGTGATAGTGCAGGTGCTTGTTAGAGAACAAGGGTACTGAGCGTGACCAAGACAAGAAGTCACTTGGATGTCTATCCACTCGTCAGTGACTTGCTTGATGTTGCAGTAGTATGACTGGTCCTTTGACCTGCGGTGCTTCGGCTACTCACAGTGAGGTTATTGTAGTTTGACTACACGTATACATGGTCTCTAGCCATATGGGTCCTTGTAGTGTAGATTGGCTGCAGTAAGTTCACTGTAGGAGTAGGGTATGCACTTACATGGAATCTATCGACCTTGATAGAAGAGGAGTGATCCTATGTGATTTATTAGACAGAGTTCTAAGACCTTGGCCAGGGCAATAATATACAGTGGACAAAGAGTTTTCCACTATCGAACTCAAGTCAAATAAATCTAGACATATGACAGACGACGGGGTTTGACGAGTTATCCATGACCTCCGGTCTGTAGGGATCCACGATAGAAGGACTGTATCATACGATAACTGCACCTAGAGGTTCATCATTCTATTCTGCTGGGTGGCCACTACATACTGCTAGGTGTCACTGGTGGATGGTGAGACTCACAGGGATCATCTTGATGGTCGATAAACCCTGATGAGTTGAGTTGAAATTGTTTCAACCCATTGAAAGGAGTTTTCAATGATATTGTGATAGAGATCGCAATATATCTCACTATCAGTCAGAATAGAACCTATGGGGTCACACACATTAGAGGTATTGACCGATCCGATGGTTGAATGTGATTAGGAATCACAAATAATCAATTAGATTGATAAATGGATAACCCGCTAAGAGTTAGTGGTCGGAAGAAGGAACAATTGCAATCGAATTGCAATTTAATTTAATTAATTAAATTTAATTAATTGGACTTGATCACGAGTCCTACTTGGAGTAGGATCCTTGGAGTCCTAATTGGATTAGGATTTCAAATTAAATTAGAATCCTATTTGGAATATGATTTCTAAAGTCCTAATTGTCTTAGGGCTGAAATTTAATAAGTCCTAATTAGATTAGGATTATTTTAAGTCCTAATTAATTTTAAATTTAATTTAATTAATTTTATGACTCCTAATTAGATTAGGATTGAAGAGTTCAATAGAGTCATGGCTCAATTAAATTCTAATTGGATTAGGAATTGGAGGAAATTGAAATGGGTTCATAAAAATCCTATTTTGACTAGGATTGGACTCATAAAATGAACCCAAACCATCTTGCCACTTAATTTGATTAAATGGCTAATAAAATGGGATATGAGGGAGGGGCCCACGCCCCTCCCCTTGGGAAGTGCGTGGAAGAAAAAGGAGGGGCGTAAGCCCCTCCTTGCTGCCGAATTGGGGAGATAAGGGTGAGCTCCTAAAAATAAGGAGCTCATCCTTATCTCATGGAGAAATAAAAGGAGGAGGGGTTCAGCCCCTCCTCTAATCCTTCTTTTGGTGTTCACGGCAGCAAAAAGGACCCCCTTCCTCCTCCTTTCATCCGCAAGCAAGAGAAGAGGAAGAAGAATCCTTGGTGGCTCTCCTCCTTCTTCATTCTTGGTGCCAACAAAAGAAAAGGGAAAAGGCTGAAAGTGTTTTGTTCTTGTTCCCTTTGATCCGTCTTTCTTCCTCCTCCTCCCTAAGCATTCAAGAGTTGATTGAAAGGGAGGACTTCAGCCATCAAAAGCCATCTCTGCAAGGGAGCTAGCACCCCGGGGAGATACGTAGGCTTCGATCGAATCATTACCTCGTGTGGATACCCGTAGAGGCCGGACGCGTGTGCGGCTTCCATCGAACCTTCTACAAATCCACGTAAATCAGATTTGCGGAGACCATCTACCCGCACAAGATGAAGATCTGATCTTCTTAATGATTTTAAAATATTTTAAAATAATTTAATTCTAATCTATCTACAAACGAATGGTTTTAAAATACGTTCATGCGATGAACGGATCCCGCATAGTTTTTCCGCTGCAATCTGAAAATCATTTCGAATTTTCATGGCATATGTGGGATGCTAACAACCGGAACCAATTACAAGGACTGGCTTAGAAACCTCAAAATTGTTTTGGACTGTGAGAAAATAGGCTACATACTCGATTCAGATAGCCCCACACTACCAACACGTCCTACTGATGTTCAGCGTCAGATGCATCAAAAGTGGATGGATGATGACATTAGAGTTAAATGCTATATGATGGCATCCATGTCAAATGAACTCCAATGCCAGCATGAAAATATGAAGACTGCTAGGGACATACTGGCACACCTGCAAGAGTTGTATGGTGAGCAGAGTCGCACAGCTCGTTTTGAAGTATCCAAGAGGCTCTTCAAGACAAAGATGCACGAAGGGCAGTCTGTCCATGATCACGGTCTGACTATGATCAAGGACCTAGAGGAGCTTGAGAAGCTCGGAATGAACATGTACAAGGAATTACAAGTAGATTTGATCCTACAATCACTTTCTGATTCATTTGGTCAGTTTATAGTAAACTACCACATGAATAAAATAGAATGCACTAAGACTGAATTAATAAACATGTTGGTAACTGCTGAGGGAGCCTTGAAAAGTTCAAGGGGCAATGTCCTTGCTGCTGAGTTGACTTCTGGTTCCAAGAGAAAGTCTACTTGGAAGAAAAAGAAGCATGCTAAGAAGCAGAAGAAAGACAAGAAGCCAAAGAAGGAAGTTCAAAAGAAAAAGGCTAACGACAAAGGAAAATGTTTCACTGCAATGTCGACGGCCACTGGAAGAGAAACTGTCCTTCATATCTCGAGAGCTTGAAGAACAAGAAAGGTGACACACCTTCAGAAGGTATAGACTTGCTCATAATTGAAACTAATCTAACGGTTTCTTCTACTTCTAGTTGGGTTATAGATTCTGGTTCTAGTGCTCATCTATGCACTACCATGCAGGGTCTAAAGGAAAGTAGAAGGCTGGCGGAAGGTGCGGTAACCCTTCGGGTTGGCAACGGGGCAAAAGTTGCTGCTGTGGCTGTGGGCACCTACCATCTGCGACTACCGTCTGGTTTTAGTTTATTGCTTAGAGACTGCTATTATGTACTTACTGCTAGCAGAAATTTGATTTCTGTTTCATGTCTAGCACAGAAAGGTCATGTTTTTACTTTTGACAAAGACTGCTGTTCTAATTATTTCAGAAATAAAATAGTTGCACGTGGTTTTATGATTGACAGTCTCTATCATTTACATATGGATGTATCTGTGAATGTTACCGAGCAAGAAGTGAGTGCCAAAGAATCCAAAAGATCCAGAGATGAGATAAACCAAAAATATTTGTGGCACCTCAGACTTGGCCATATTGGAGAGGATAGAATGAACAAAATGGATAAAGATGGGCTTCTCGGCTCATTGACTTCCGAGTCATATCCAGTTTGCAAATCCTGTCTTCAAGGAAAAATGGCTAGATTGCCCTTTGTAGGACATGGGGAGAGGACCACTGAAATACTTACCCTAGTACATACAGATGTATGTGGCCCATTCGATGTGCTAGCCAGGGGACGTTATTCGTACTTCATTACCTTTACCGATGATTATTCATGGTATGGTATGTGTATCTTATGAGACACAAATCTGAATCTTTTGAAAAGTTCAAAGAGTTCAAGAATGAAGTAGAAAAACAAACTGGAAAACCTCTTAAGGCTCTTCGATCAGATCGAGGAGGAGAATACCTTAGTGGAGAATTCCGGGACTATCTTAAAGAAAACGGCATAGTCTCACAATGGACACCTTCGGGTACACCTCAACTCAACGGGGTGTCAGAGAGGAGGAATCGGACCCTATTGGATATGGTCAGGTCCATGATGAGCTTCACTGATTTACCTATATTTCTTTGGGGAGATGCCTTACTTACTGCAGTATATCTACTGAATAGAGTTCCCTCTAAATCCGTTCCTACCACACCGTATGAGATATGCCATGGTAAGAAACCAAATCTTGGTCATCTCAAGATTCGGGGATGTTCGGCCCACGTCAAGAGACTACAGGCAGACAAGTTAGAGGCTAGGACCATAAGTGCTCATTTTATAGGATATCCTAAAGAGTCATTAGGATACAATTTTTACGTCTCAGAGGATCACAATGTGTTTGTGAGCCGTCATGCCATCTTCTTGGAAAATCAGTTTATCCTTGATAGAGGCAGTGGGAGGAAAATTGAGCTTGAAGAGAAAGTCTCTGAAAAGCAACGAGTCATGGATCCTATTGAACCCATTCATACAAAGCCAGTACACGATGTCCCTCGACCACCTCGTAGATCTAGTAGGGTCTCCCATCCTCTCGATAGATACTTAGGTATACTAGAAGAGGATACTGAGGAAATGTTCCTAGTGGGAGATAGGGATCACATACAGGATCCCAAAACCTACAACGAGGCGATATCTGATGTCGATTCTGAGAAATGGTTGGAAGCTATGAAGTCAGAGTTAGACTCCATGCATTCCAACCAAGTCTGGACCTTAGTAGACCCACCAGAAGGTATTGTACCTATTGGATGCAAATGGATCTACAAAAGGAAGATAGGTTCGGATGGAGAGGTAGAGACCTATAAGGCAAGGCTTGTGGCGAAAGGGTATAGTCAGCGCGAAGGCATTGACTATCAGGAGACCTTTTCACCTGTAGCCATGCTAAAATTCATCCGAACATTGCTTGCCATTGCAGCATTACATGATTATGAAATCTGGCAGATAGATGTGAAAACTGCTTTCCTGAATAGATATCTTGATGAAGATATCTATATGGAACAGCCTTTGGGTGTTACTTCCAGTGATGGAGATCACAAGGTCTGCAAGCTGCAAAGGTCCATCTATGGACTAAAGCAAGCATCTCGGAGTTGAAACACTCATTTCGATGACGCAATCAAAACGTTTGATTTCATCAAAAATGAAGAGGAACCGTGTGTTTACAAAAAGGTTAGTGGGAGCGCTGTCGTATTTCTCGTACTGTACGTGGACGACATCCTACTGATGGGGAATGATATTCCCATGCTAACCTCGGTCAAGGTCTGGTTGTCAAAAGAATTCTCCATGAAAGACCTTGGGGAAGCATCCTATATTTTGGAAATAAAGGTCTATAGAGATAGATCTAAAAGGATGCTTGGCCTTTCACAGAAGATGTGCATAGAGGAGGTGTTGAAGAGGTTCAGCATGGAAAACTCCAAAAGGGGTCTGTTACCCCTTAGGCATGGAATCCATCTCTCCAAGAAGATGTGCCCCAACACATCTGAAGAGATTCAACGCATGAGCAAGATACCCTATGCATCGGCAATAGGGAGCCTCATGTATGCCATGCTATGTACACGACCTGATATAGCCCTTGCTGTGAGTGTCACAAGCAGATATCAGTCGAGTCCAGGTGAAAAACACTGGACAGCTGTGAAGAATATTCTTAAGTACTTGAGAAGAACTAAAGATTTATTCTTGGTCTTTGGGAGAAGATCAGAGTTGAAGGTAGAAGGATGCACACATATTGATGATAGAAAGTCTACATCAGAATATGTGCAATGGTGGTTCAGTAAATTGGAAGAGTTCCAAACAACCGATCATTATAGATTCTACCTTAGAAGCTGAATGTTAAGCCGTATCTAAGGGTGCAGTGGAAACCTTCTGGTTAAAAGTTCATTGCAGAGTTAGGTGTAATGTCATTAGATGCCATAACACTCTACTGCGATAATAATAGCGCCATAGCTCTTGCTAAGGAACCAAGGTCTCATCAGAAGTCCAAGCACATAGAGCGGCGCTTCCACCTCATACGCGACTATGTTGAGAAGAAATATGTAGAGATGCAGAGAGTAGACTCCGCGGATAACGTGGCAGATCCGTTCACTAAGCAGCTAAGTCAGCAAAAGACTGAAGCCCACCTTGAGAAGATGGGGCTTAGATATATGACTGATTGGCTTTAGTGCAAGTGGGAGATTGTTAGATGTATGCCCTAGAAGCCAATCTGGCTGACACATTATTAATTCTAGGGACATAATTTTGTACTTGACTATTTATTATTGAATAAATAAAAGGCATCTTTTCATTCATATTATTTATGTGTCTATGAATCGTCCAAGAAATTAATAAGATGATGATGCATACTCTCAAGAGTTGAGAATTTGAGCCATGTATCATTGGTGATTAATTTCTAAATGCTCCTGATCAATGGATCATCACGAGGACGGTGATCGATTCGATCAGTGCACAGATCACTTTTCTTCTGGATGGACGAGACTTGAGTCCACAGTGTAGGGACACTGAAGTGATAGTGCAGGTGCTTGTTAGAGAACAAGAGTACTGAGCGTGACCAAGACAAGAAGTCACTTGGATGTCTATCCACTCGTCAGTGACTTGCTTGATGTTGCAGTAGTGTGACTGGTCCTTTGACCTGCGGTGCTTCGGCTACTCACAGTGAGGTTATTGTAGTTTGACTGCACACATACATGGTCTCTAGCCATATGGGTCCATGCAGTGTAGATTGGCTGCAGTAAGTTCACTGTAGGAGTAGGGTATGCACCTATAAGGAATCTATCGACCTTGATAGAAAAGGAGAGATCCTATGTGATTTATAAGACTGAGTTCGTAAGACCTCGGCCGGGGCAGTATGCACAGTGGAGAAAGAGTTTTCCACTCTCGAACTTAAGTCGAATAAATCTTCACATATGACAGACGATGGGGTTTGACGAGTTGTCCATGACCTCCGTCCTGTAGGGATCCACGATAGTAGGACTGTATCACATGATAACTGCACCTAGAGGTTCATCATTCTATTCTACTGGGTAGCCACTACATGCTGCTAGGTGTCACTGGTGGATAGTGGGACTCACAGGGATTATCTCGATGATCGATAAACCCTAATAAGTAGAGTTGGAATCGTTCCAAATATCTAATTTGACTGAAGGAACCTTGGACCACTGGAGAAGGATAAGAATGTGAACCCAATTAGATTCCCAAAGTCATAAGTTTGTCTAGATCATTTTAAGTCTCTAATTAATTCCTAGAGTTCATGATATTATGATAGAGATCATGATATATCTCACTACCAGTCAGAGTAGAACCTATGGGGTCACACACACTAGAAGTATTGACCGATCCGATGGTTGAAAAGTGATTATGAATCACGAGTAATCAATTCGATTGATAAGAAGTTGAAGAAGGAATGGAAATTGATTAATTGGACTTAAAATCACAAATCCTACTTGAAGTAGGATTCCTAGAGTTCTAATTGGATTAGGACTAGAAATCCTATTTGGAGTAGGACTGGGATTCCTACTTGGAGTAGGATTCCTACAATCCTAATTAGATTAGGATTTTGAATTCATCTTTGGATTCCTACTTAGAATAGGATTCCTAGAAATCCTAATTGGATTAGGACTTCGGATTCAAATAGAGTCCTAATTGGGTTAGGACTAAAATTAAATATGTCCTAATTTGGATTAGGATTTCTTAAGTCCTAATTAATTATTAATCTAATGAATCAACATGACTCCTAATTGGATTAGGATTGAAGAGTTCAATTGAGTCATGGTTCATTCAAGTTCTAATTGGATTAGGACTAGCATAGCATAGAACCCGATTGATTCATGATTTGGTTAATCCTAATTAGATTAGGACTAAACCATGAAAAGGGCACCTAATCCTCTTTGGAAGAGGATTAGGTTAACCAAGTAAGGGGGCATCAGCCCCTCTTCACTTGGTTGGTGCGACATGAAGGGAGAAAGGGGCCGGCGCCTCCTCTTAAGGAAGATAGTCTAGGGCTCCTAAATTGTAGGAGCCCTAGATAGTTTTTAAAGAGGATACAAGGGGGCTGACGCCCTAAGCTTGGAACTCCTCTCCTTCAGCCGTCATCACCCTCTCCCCTCTCCTTGTTTCATCCGCAAGCAAAGAAGAGAAGAAAGAAGGCTTGGCGGCACTCTTCTTCCTCCAATCCTTCTTCCAATGCAGGGAAAAGAAAGGTTGTGTTCTTCTTCCTTGAGTTCATCCTTCTTCTTCCTCCTCTCAAGTACATTCAAGAGTTGAAGAAAAGGAGGAGATCAGCCATCAAAAGAAGTCTTTGCAAGGGAGTTAGCACCCCGGAAAGACAAGAAAGCTTTGATCGGTCCTCTGCTTCGTGTGGATACCCGTAGAGGCCGGACGTTTGAACGGCTTCGAACGAACCTTCATCCTAAAACTACGAACTTCAGTTTGTGGTGATCATCTACCCGTACAAGGTGAAGATCTGATCTTCTAAAGGTTTTAAAAGTTTTTAATTCTTGCCTAACTACGAACGGTTCATGAAACAACGTTCATGCGATGAACGTCGATCCCGCACATGCCTCTTCTGCTGCCATCTATTTTTTTTTTTTGAAATATCAGTGGCATGGGCGGGTTCCCAACAAAAACTCCGTAGCACCATCTACAGTTGAGGCTAAATATATTGCTGTAGAAAGTTACTGTGCCCAAATCCTATGGATTAAGCAACAGTTGAGGATTATGACATAAAACAAAATAAAATTCCTACAAGATGTGACAACACTAGTGTCATAAACTTGATTAAAAATTTCATACAACACTCAAGATCTAAATATATAGAAATCAGACATCATTTTATAAGAGATCATGCTCAAAATGGGGATATAAAAATGAAATTTATCAATACTGATAAACAAATTACAGATATTTTCACGAAACCTCTTAATGAAGAAATATTTTGTAAATTTATAAGTGAATTATGCATTTGTGATCCATTTTGATGACTAATTATGACTGATAATTTGTATATTTTGATTGACTATCATTGGTTGAATTTTAGTTGATTTGATCCATGGTTGAAATTAAGTTTTAAATGTTATTCAAAAAATTTTTGTCTCTTGAATAGTCTGATGAGACGACTCATGTAAATGAGGAGTCGACTCATGAAGTAAGGGACGACTCTTAAGTTAAAAGAGTCGACCCCTAACTCACAAGAGACGTCTCTTAAGTTAAAAGAGTCGACTCTTAGTTCATCGGAGATGACTCATGAGTTAGACAAGTCGACTAAAGAGGAAACTATTCGAAATGTATTCTAAAAGGCTCTCTCTCTCTCTCTCTGAAACGTTGAACCTGAAACGTTTCATAACCCTTAGAGCGCCTTTTTGTCTTTAAACTCTTCTTCGAACCAAAAACTCCCAAAAATCCTAGAAAATCTTTCTGAGGTTCTGATTGATCTTCCAATGGTAAAAGTCAAGCAAGTGACATCTGGGCCAAAGAGGAAGAATACCACTCCACACACAGAGAGGAGAACGAAGGTAAGGGCAGAGAATCCACAAAAGGAAGTAACTCCAGTGCCTCAACCTGTTATGACTCCTCTGTCACCTCTGTCCTCAGTATCCAAACAAGGACCTCTCTCCATAAGAAATGTATCGACAGGAAAGAGAGTGGATTTCGAATTTCTAGAGAAAGAAAATTTCTCCTTAGGGCAGAATCTTAAGGATATGGGTTGGGAATACCTATGCTCTCTGAATGTGCCAACCTACCCAAACCTGGTACGAGAATTCTACAACAATGCCAGATATGGAGAAGGACAATGTCGTCCAAAGTAAAAGATGTACCTATTTTAATTTCTGAAGAGATTCTTAGAGATACCTTTCGGATTCTAAATGATGGAGAAAATAGAGATCATCTAGAAAATAGGAATGAAGGGATTAGTATTATTCTGAATAGAGAAGTCACAGAAGATTGGACTGAAGTCAGTGCCAATCAACTGAATGCAGAGATGCGTCTGCTGCATCACATGATCAACAAGATGTTCTTCCCGAAGACAGGAAAATTTGATCATGTTTCAGAAAGGGATATACTAGTAATGCACCATATCATACAAGGACTCCCACTGAACCTACCATGCCTGATGCTTACATACATGGAAACTCAAGGTCAAAGAAAAGGAGCTTCACTTCCTTATGGTATGCTCTTAACTAAAGTCCTCTGTAACTTCAATGTAAATCTAAAAGGGGAAACCAAGAAAGAATTATCATCTTCTGATGTTTACAATGACAAATCACTAAAGAGGATGCGATTTGTCAAATCTGAGGGACAATGGACTCATAAAGGGAAAGGATCTCAAGATGAAAGTGGTCAAGACACTACTACACCACTAAAAGGCAAAAGAATTCCTACACAAGCACCTCCAATAGAACCATCAGTCAGTCAGCCTCCTCCAATACAAAGGCCATCAAATCCTCCACTCAAACTTGAGAAATGGCAGTTAAAGTTCATTGGAGATAACATCATAAATGCAATGTTCAACTCTGGAGTATGATGGAATCAGGTTATTGACCTCATTGATTTGATAAAAGAAGTAAAATCTGAACTGCAAGGATTGAGGCAGCTAGCAACTAACTAACAGAGGAAAATTACTGAGATTGAAAAATAGTTGAAAGAACAAGAAAATACTGTTAGAAGTATGCCCTAGAAGCCAATCTGACTAACATATTAATAATTTTGGGACATAATTTTGTACTTGACTTTATTATTATTGATTAATAAATAGGCATTCTTTTCATTCATATTGTTTATGTGTCTATGAATCGTCCAAGAAATTAATAAGATGATGATACATATTCTCAAGAGTTGAGAATTTGAGCCATATATCATTGGTGATTAATTTTTAAATGCTCCTGATCAATGGATCATCACGAGGACGGTGATCGATCCGATCAGTGCACAGATCACTTTCCTTCTGGATGGACGAGACTTGAGTCCATAGTGTAGGGACACTGAAGTGATAGTGCAGGTGCTTGTTAGAGAACAAGGGTACTGAGCGTGATCAAGACAAGAAGTCACTTGGATGTCTATCCACTCGTCAGTGACTTGCTTGATGTTGCAGTAGTGTGACTGGTCCTTTGACCTGCGGTGCTTCGGCTACTCACAGTGAGGTTATTGTAGTTTGACTGCACACATACATGGTCTCTAGCCATATGGGTCCATGCAGTGTAGATTGGCTGCAGTAGGTTCACTGTAGGAGTAGGGTATGCACCTACAAGGAATCTATCGACCTTGATAGAAGAGGAGTGTTCCTATGTGATTTATTAGACTGAGTTCTAAGACCTTGGCCAGGGCAGTAATATAAAGTGGAGAAAGAGTTTTCCACTATCGAACTCGAGTCGAATAAATTTTGACATATGACAGACGATGGGTTTTGACGAGTTGTCCATGACCTCCGTCCTGTAGGGATCCACGATAGTAGGACTGTATCACATGGTAACTGCACCTAGAGGTTCATCTTTCTATTCTACTGGGTAGCCACTACATGCTGCTAGGTGTCACTGGTGGATGGTGGGACTCACAGGGATTATCTCGATGATCGATAAACCCTAATGAGTTGAGTTGGAATCGTTCCAACCCATTGAAAGGAGTTTTCAATGATATAGTGATAGAGATCACAATATATCTCACTACCAGTCAGAGTAGAACCTATGGGGTCACACACACTAGAAGTATTGACCGATCCGATGGTTGAAAAGTGATTATGAATCACAAGTAATCAATTCGATTGATATTCAGTTGAAGAAGGAACAAAGGGAATTAATTAATTGGACTTGAAACAAGAGTTCTACTTGAGTAGGATTCCTAAAGTCCTAATTGGATTAGGACTGGGAATCCTAGTTGGAGTAGGACTAGGATTCCTACTTGGAATAGGATTCCTGCAATCCTAATGAGATTAGGAGTTTTGAATCAAAATTGGATTCCTACTTGAAGTAGGATTCTTAGAGTCCTAATCGGATTAGGACTTCGGATTCAAATAGAGTCCTAATTGGATTAGGACTAAAATTATATATGTCCTAATTTGGATTAGGGTTTCTTAAGTCACAATTAATTATTAATCTAATGAATCAATAAGACTCCTAATTGGATTAGGATTGAAGAGTTCAATTGAGTCAAAATTGATTTAAGTTCTAATTGGATTAGGACTTACCTAGATTGGATCCAAATTGGTTCACCCTTGGGCTAAGCCTAATTGGATTAGGGCTTGACCACATTAGGGCATTCCAATCCCTACCTAATATGGATTAGGGTTTACCATGAGGAAGGGGATAAGCCCCTCCCCTTTCCACGTGGAGAAGGGAGAGGAGACGGCGCCCCCTCTTAGGAAAGACATCAAGAACTCCTAAATGTTAGGAGCTCCACATGTCTATAAAAAGGGACTTGTGGGCGGCACCTAGGGCATAGAAGAAGTCCTCTTCCTCCTTGCCGTACGCCTCCCTCTCCTCTCCTCTTGGTTCAGCCGCAAGCAAAGGGAGAAGAAAAGTCCAAGAGTTGGCGTCCTCCTCCCCTTCCCTTCCTTCATCCAACGCAAGGAAGAAAAGAAGGTTGCGTGGGGATTCTTCTTCTTCCTCTTCTTCATCCTTCTTCTTCCTCCTCTCAAGCACAATCAAGGGTTGATTGAAAGAGAGGAAATCAGCCATCAAAAGAAGTCTTTGCAAGGGAGCTAGCACCCCGGGAAGACAAGAGAGCTTTGATCGGATCACTGCTTCGTGTGGATACCCGTAGAGGCCGGACACTTGAACAGCTTCAAGCAAACCTTCATCCTAGACCACGAACTTCAGTTTGCGGTGATCATCTACCCGCACAAGGTGAAGATCTGATCTTCCTAAAGGTTTAAAAAGTTTTAATTCTTATCTAACTACGAACGACTCATGAAACAACGTTCATGCGATGAACGTCGATCCCGCTTATGCCGATTCCGCTGCCATCTGAATTTTTTTTGAAATATCAGCGGCATTTGCGGGTTCCCAACAGTGGTATCAGAGCCTAGGCTTCGTAGATTAAGGTAAGAATTAATTATCTAAAGGCTTATTAGATCTGAAAATTGAATGATCATGCATGCTGAAAATTTCTGCATGCAGATTTTTCAGGGGTGCTGATTTTTGCATGCTGATTTTTATGTGATAAGATGATGATTCTAATTGTATTGTTAATGAGATTACAAAGTTTAGAATCATGATTAGCATGATCAAAAATCTATGTCATGATATAATCAGTTAGTTTTCAGATCTGAAAATTATAATTGTTGCATATGGTGATGATCATAGGATTCAGACCCTTTTGGTATCAAATGTAATGACCTGCGATGTGATCTGCAATGTCATGTAATTTTTCAGATGCTTGCATGTATCTTATTTGATGTTTTGAGAGGCCTGCGTGCCTCCTTAAAGGAGATGTAATTTATTTTTATTTTTATTTTACATCTGGTGCTATTCCTGTGATGTGATGTACGTCAACGATCAAGTTGAAGACAAGGCATGAGATGAACAGGGGTCTAAGCGGTTGATGGCGATTGGATCAAGAGTTGGTCAAGGATCGAATCAAGGAGGCTTGGAACCAATTCAAGAGTTGAAGACCAATTGATCGATTGACGTGCATGTGCTTGTAATACGACCTAATTAGAATCCATGATCATCACCTATTTAAAGTTTAGCTTTATTTGATGCTGCGATTATAACTGCCTGTGATGTGCCGTTTGCATGTGATGTGAATGCGAGTCGGGTAGATAGGTTTACATGTGATGTAGCAAACCCAATTGAGACCTAAATCAAAACCTCCTCAATCAAGTCGAGGGTGAACCGACATGAGCAAGTCATATTAGATTAATTGATCTAATTGGTGTCTAGGAAAGCATGAAAGGTGGTTACTTAATTAGGACCTTACTCTCTGAGTAAGGGGAGCCTCCCACCTGCTTACCTGGCCAATTGTTCGATTACCTCTTATGAAGAGCTCAAGTTGCAAACACTAAGACATGATTAACCAATATTAAGTCAATAGGTCTTCCACTGTAGTAGAGCTGCTAAGGCCTTTCTGATGTTGATTTGTCTCGGCTAGACACAGTGGTCAAGTTGCATCGGGGGGCTGGACCTCTCTATAGACATGAGATGTTGTAGGGTAAAGGTGGGGTTGGGCACCAATAACTGTTAGGTGAGGACCCAATGATGACTTTATTCCTACGGTTATACGGTGGGTCTGACTTAACTAAGAAATGGGACCAATAACTGTTAGGTGAGGCTTTCATGGCTTAGAGACCAAGTTACACTGCAACATGCTTGAGAAGCATAGTACAAGAGTTGTACATTCATCAATCTATGTGTCTGTTAGATGTATGCCCTAGAAGCCAATTTGGCTGACACATTGTTGATTCTAGGGACATAATTTTGTACTTGACTATTTATTATTGAATAAATAAAAGGCATCTTTTCATTCATATTGTTTATGTGTCTATGAATCGTCCAAGAAATTAATAAGATGATGATACATATTCTCAAGAGTTGAGAATTTGAGCCATGTATCATTGGTGATTAATTTCTAAATGCTCCTGATCAAAGGATCATCACGAGGACGGTGATCGATCCGATCAGTGCACAGATCACTCTCCTTCTGGATGGACGAGACTTGAGTCCACAGTGTAGGGACACTGAAGTGATAGTGCAGGTGCTTGTTAGAGAACAAGGGTACTGAGCGTGACCAATACAAGAAGTCACTTGGATGTCTATCCACTCGTCAGTGACTTGCTTGATGTTGCAGTAGTGTGACTGGTCCTTTGACCTGCGGTGCTTCGGCTGCTCACAGTGGGGTTATTGTAGTTTGACTGCACACATACATGGTCCCTAGCCATATGGGTCCATGCAGTGTAGATTGGCTGCAGTAAGTTCACTGTAGGAGTAGGGTATGCACCTATATGGAATCTATCGACCTTGATAGATAAGGAGAGATCCTATGTGATTTATAAGACTGAGTTCGTAAGACCTCGGCCGGGGCAGTATGCACAGTGGAGAAAGAGTTTCTCACTATCGAACTCGAGTCGAATAAATCTTGACATATGACAGACGATGGGGTTTGACGAGTTGTCCATGACCTCCGTCCTGTAGGGATCCACGATAGTAGGACTGTATCACATGTTAACTGCACCTAGAGGTTCATCTTTCTATTCTACTGGGTAGCCACTACATGCTGCTAGGTGTCACTGGTGGATGGTGGGACTCATAGGGATTATCTTGATGATCGATAAATCCTAATGAGTTGAGTTGGAATCGTTCCAATCCATTGAAAGGAGTTTTCAATAATATAGTGATAGAGATCACAATATATCTCACTACCAGTCAGAATAGAACCTATGGGGTCACACACACTAGAAGTATTGACCGATCCGATGGTTGAAAAGTGATTATGAATCACGAGTAATCAATTTGATTGATAAGAAGTTGAAGAAGGAACAAAGGGGATTAAATAATTGGACTTGAAACAAGAGTCCTACTTCGGGTAGGATCCCTAGAGTCCTAATTGGATTAGGACTAGGAATCCTAGTTGGAGTAGGACTAGGATTCCTACTTGGAATAGGATTCCTACAATCCTAATAAGATTAGGAATTTTGAATCAAAATCGGATTCCTACTTGGAGTAGGATTCCTAGAAATCCTAATTGGATTAGGACTTCGGATTCAAATAGAATCCTAATTGGATTAGGACTAAAATCCTAATTGGATTAGGATTCCTTAAGTCTAAATTAATTAATAATCTAATGAATCAACATGACTCCTAATTGGATTAGGATTGAAGAGTTCAATTGAGTCATGATTCAATTAAATCCTAATTAGATTGGGATTTTGAATGAAAGATAGATTGGGTTCACCTAATCCTCTTTAGAAAAGGATTGGGTTCCCATCCATGTGGCTACATCCCCCTTACTTAATATGATTAAGTGGGGGGTATGAGATAAGAGGGAAAATAGGAAAATAGGGGAGGGGCGTACGCCCCTCCCTTGGCTCTCGGCTAAAGAAAAAGGAGGGGGGCCCTTAACTCTCGGCGTGAGAAATAAGAGGGCCCCTCCCCTTTCCTAAAAGGAGCTCCACACGGTTTTATAAAAGGAGACCTAGGGGGTACGCCCTAGGTGATTATTTTTTTCCCCTCTCCCAGCCGTAAAGGAGCATTAACTCCCTCTTGCAAGCTGCAAGCAACCTCTCTCTCCCTCCTTGTCTTTCAGCCGCAAGGGAAAACAAAAATAAGGGAGTGGTGTTGGCATCTTTCATTCATCATTCTTCCACCAAATCAAAATGCAGCAAGCGTGCTTCTTTTGATCCTTCTTTCTCCTATTCTTCTTCCTCAAGAGAGAGCAATCAAGGTGTTGTTTGCTGCAAGGAGAAAGAATTTCATCCATCAAAACATATCTCTGCAAGGGAGCTAGCACCCCGGGGAGATTAGAGCGATTGGATCGGTCCTCTGCTTCGTGTGGATACCCGTAGAGGCCGGACGTTTGAACGGCTTCAAGCGAACCCTCTTCCAAAACCACGAATTCAGATTTGCGGTGATCATCTACCCGCGCAAGGTGAAGATTTGATCTTCCTAATAGTTTTAAAAGTTTTAATTCTTACCTAATTACGAAAGGTCTCGAAACAAGCGTTCATGCGATGAACGTCGAACCCGTGCATGCCGATTCCGCTGCCATCTGAAAAATTTTTGAAATATCAGCGGCATGGGCGGGTTCCCAACAGTGGTATCAGAGCCTAGGCTTCGTAGATTAAGGTAAGAATTAAATATTTAAAGGCTTATTAGATCTGAAAATTGATTGATCATGCATGCTGAAAAATTCTGCATGCAGATTTTTCAGGGGTGCTGAATTTTTACATGCTGATTTTTATGTGATAAAAAGATGATTCTAATTGCATTGTTAATGGGATTACAAAGTTTAGAATCATGATTAGCATGATCAGCGACCTATATCATGATATAATCAGTTAAGTTTCAGATCTGAAAATTATAATTGTAGCATACGGTGATGATCATAGGATTCAACCCCTTTTGGTATCAAATGTAATGACCTGCGATGTGATCTGCGATGTCATGTAATTTTTCAGATGCTTGCATGCATCTTATTTGATGTTTTGAGAGGCCTGCGTGCCCCCTAAAAGGAGATGTAAATTATTTTTATTTTTATTTTACATCTGGTTGTATTTCTGTGATGTAATGTACATCAACGATCAAGTCGAAGACGATGCATGAGATGAACAGGGGTCTAAGCGGTTGATGGCGATGGGATCAAGGGTTGATCAAGGATCGAATCAAGGAGGCTTGGAACCAATTCAAGAGTTGAAGACCACTTGATCAATTGATGTGCATGTGCTTGTAATACGACCTAATTAGAATCCATGATCATCACCTAGTTAAAGTTTAGCTTTAATTTGATGCCGCGATTATAACTGCCTGCAATGCGCCGTTTGCATGTGATGTGAATGAGAGTCGGGTAGATAGGTCTACATGTGATGTAGCAAACCCAATTGAGACCTAAATCAAAACCTCCTCAATCAAGTCGAGAGTGAACCGACATGAGCAAGTCATATTAGATTAATTGATCTAATTGGTGTCTAGGAAAGCATGAAAGGTGGTTACTTAATTAGGACCTTACTCTCTGAGTAAGGGGAGCCTCCCACCTGCTTACCTGGCCAATTGTTCGATTACCTCTTATGAAAGGCTCAAGTTGCAAACACTAAGACCTGATTAACCAATATTAAGTCAATAGGTCTTCCACTGTAGTAGAGCTGCTAAGGCCTTTCTGATGTTGACTTGTCTCGGCTGGATACAGTGGTCAAGTTGCATTGGGGGGCTGGACCTCTCTATAGACATGAGATGTTGTAGGGTAAAGGTGGGGTTGGGCACCAATAACTGTTAGGTGAGGACCCAATGACGACTTTATTCCTACGGTTATACGGTGGGTCTGACTTAACTAAGAAATGGGACCAATAACTGTTAGGTGAGGTCTTCATGGCTTAGAGACCAAGTTGCACTGCAACATGCTTGAGAAGCATTGTACAAAAGTTGTACACTCATCCATCTATGTGTCACCAATAACTGTTAGGTGAGGTGGCATGTGAATTGGTGGGACCGCAGTACCCACTAGAAACCCTAGTCGTGTGGGATTTCCGTTTTCCTACCAGGGGAGTGTGAGGAATTCGAGAAAATAGTGGGAGTCATATTTGTTCTAAAAGACCTTAGGACAGATTAGGATCAAGTACAAGAGTCTAACTAGAATCTTTACTCTCTGCAGATACAATGTCGGCTTCAAACCCTTTGACCCGTATTCTTGAGACCAACCGACTGACCGGAACCAATTACAAGGACTGGCTTAGAAATCTCAAAATAGTTTTGGACTGTGAGAAGATAGGTTATATACTCGATTCAGATATCCCCACATTACCAGCACGTCCCACTGATGTTCAGCGTGAGATGCATAAAAAATGGTTGGACGATGACATTAGAGTAAAATGCTATATGATGGCATCTATGTCTAATGAACTCCAATGCCAGCATGAAAATATAAAGACTGCTAGGGACATACTGGCACACCTACAAGAGTTGTATGGTGAGCAGAGTCGCACAGCTCGTTTTGAAGTGTCCAAGAGGCTTTTCAAAGCAAAGATGCGCGAAGGGCAGTCTGTCCATGATCACGGTCTGACTATGATCAAGGACCTAGAGGAGCTTGAGAAGCTCGGTATGGACATGCACAAGGAATTACAAGTGGATTTGATCCTACAGTCACTTCCTGATTCATTTGGTCAGTTTATAGTAAACTACCACATGAATAAGATTGAATGCACTAAGACTGAACTAATCAACATGTTGGTAACTGCTGAGGGAGCCTTGAAAGGTTCAAGGGGCAATGTCCTTGCTGCTGAGTTGACTTCTGGTTCCAAGAGAAAGTCTACTTGGAAGAAAAAGAAGCCTGCTAAGAAGCAGAAGAAAGACAAGAAGCCAAAGAAGGAAGTTCAAAAGAAAAAGGCTAACGACAAAGGAAAATGTTTCCACTGCAATGTCGAAGGCCACTGGAAGAGAAACTGTCCTTCATACCTCGAGAGCCTAAAGAACAAGAAAGGTGACACACCTTCAGAAGGTATAGACTTGCTCATTATTGAAACTAATCTAACGGTTTCTTCTACTTCTAGTTGGGTTATAGATTCTGGTTCTAGTGCTCATTTGTGCACTACCATGCAGGGTCTAAAGGAAAGTAGAAGGCTGGCGGAAGGTGCGGTAACCCTTCGGGTTGGCAACGGGGCAAAAGTTGCTGCTGTGGCTGTGGGCACCTACCATCTGCGACTACCGTCTGGATTTAGTTTAATACTTAGAGACTGTTATTATGTACCTGTTACTAGCAGAAATTTGATTTTTGTTTCATGTCTAGCACAGGAAGGTCATGTTTTTACATTTGACAAAGACTGCTGTTCTATTTATTTAAGAAATAAAATAGTCGCACGTGGTTTTATGATTGACAGTCTCTACCATTTACATATGGATGTATCTGTGAATGTTACCGAGCAAGATGTGAGTGCCAAAGGATCCAAAAGATCCAGAGATGAGATAAACCAAAAATATTTGTGGCACCTCAGACTTGGCCATATTGGAGAAGATAGAATGAACAAAATGGATAAAGATGGGCTTTTAGGTTCATTGACTTCCGAGTCATATCCAGTTTGCGAGTCCTGTCTTCAAGGAAAGATGGCTAGACTACCCTTTGTAGGACATGGGGAGAGGACCACTGAAATACTTACCCTAGTACATACAGATGTATGTGGCCCATTCGATGTGCTAGCCAGGGGACGTTATTCTTACTTCATTACCTTTACCGATGATTATTCACGGTATGGGTATGTGTATCTTATGAGACACAAGTCTGAATCCTTTGAAAAGTTCAAAGAGTTCAAGAATGAAGTAGACAAACAAACTGGAAAACCTCTTAAGGCTCTTCGATCAGATCGGGGAGGAGAATACCTTAGTGGGGAATTCCGGGACTATCTCAAAGAAAACGGCATAGTCTCACAATGGACACCTCCGGGTACACCTCAACTCAACGGGGTGTCAGAGAGGAGAAATCGGACCCTATTGGATATGGTCAGGTCCATGATGAGCTTCACTGATTTACCTATGTTCCTTTGGGGAGATGCCTTACTCACAGCAATTTATTTATTGAATAGAGTTCCCTCTAAATCCGTTCCTACCACACCGTATGAGATATGGCATGGTAAGAAACCAAGTCTGGGTCATCTCAAGATTTGGGGGTGTCCGGCCCACGTCAAGCGACTACAGGCGGACAAGTTAGAGGCTAGGACCATAAGTGCTCGTTTTATAGGATATCCTAAAGAGTCATTAGGATACAATTTTTACGTCTCAGAGGATCACAATGTGTTTGTGAGCCGTCATGCCATCTTCTTGGAAAATCAGTTTATCCTTGATAGAGGCAGTGGGAGGAAAATTGAGCTTGAAGAGAAAGTCTCTGAAAAGCAACGAGTCATAGATCCTATAGAACCTATTCATAAGGAGCCAGTACACGATGTCCCTCAACCACCTCGTAGATCTAGTAGAGTCTCCCATCCTCCCGATAGATACTTAGGTATACTTGAAGAGGATACTGAGGAAATGTTCCTAGTGGGAGATAGGGATCACATACAGGATCCCAAAACATACAACGAGGCGATATCTGATATCGATTCCGAGAAATGGCTGGAAGCTATGAAGTCAGAGATAGACTCCATGCATTCCAACCAAGTCTGGACCTTAGTAGATCCACCAGAAGGTATTGTACCTATTGGATGCAAATGGATCTACAAAAGGAAGATAGGTTCGGATGGAAAGGTAGAGACCTATAAGGCAAGGCTTGTGGCGAAAGGGTATAGTCAGCGCGAAGGCATTGACTATCAGGAGACCTTTTCACCTGTAGCCATGCTAAAATCCATCCGAACATTGCTTGCCATTGCAGCATTTCATGATTATGAAATCTGGCAGATGGATGTGAAAACTGCTTTCCTGAATGGATATCTTGATGAAGATATCTATATGGAACAGCCTTTGGGTTTCACTTCCAGTGATAGAGATCACAAGGTCTGCAAGCTGCAAAGGTCCATCTATGGACTAAAGCAAGCCTCTCGGAGTTGGAACACTCGTTTCGATGATACAATCAAAACGTTTGATTTCATCAAAAACGAGGAGGAACCATGTGTTTATAAAAAGGTTAGTGGGAGTGCTGTCGTTTTTCTCGTACTGTACGTAGATGACATTCTCCTGATTGGGAATGATATTCCCATGCTAACCTCGGTCAAGGTCTGGTTGTCAAAAGAATTCTCCATGAAAGACCTTGGGGAAGCATCCTATATTTTGGGAATAAAGGTCTATAGAGATAGATCTAAAAGGATGCTTGGCCTGTCACAGAAAATGTACATAGAGGAGGTGCTGAAGAGGTTCAGCATGGAAAACTCCAAGAGGGGTCTCTTACCCCTAAGGCATGGAATTCATCTCTCCAAGAAGATGTGCCCCAACACATCTGAGGAGATTCAACGCATGAGCAAGATTCCTTATGCATCAGCAATAGGAAGCCTCATGTATGCCATGCTATGTACACGACCTGATATAGCTCTTGCTGTGAGTGTCACAAGCAGATATCAGTCGAATCCAGGTGAAGAACACTGGACAGCTGTGAAGAATATTCTTAAGTACTTGAGAAGAACTAAAGATTTATTCTTGGTTTTTGGAGGATCATCAGAGTTAAAGGTAGAAGGGTACACAGATTCAGACTTCATGACTGATGTCGATGACAGGAAGTCAACCTCTGGATACGTGTTCTTGTGCAATGGTGGTACGGTGAATTGGAAGAGTTCTAAACAACCGATCATTGCTGATTCTACTATGGAAGCCGAATACATCGCCGCCTCTGAAGCTGCTAAGGAAGGCTTCTGGTTCAAGAAATTCATTGCAGAGCTGGATGTGAGGACATCAGATGCCATAACACTCTACTGCGATAACAATGGCGCCATAGCCCTTGCTAAGGAGCCAAGGTCTCATCAGAAGTCTAAGCATATAGAGCGGCGCTTTCACCTCATACGCGACTATGTGGAGAAGAAATATGTAGAGGTGCAGAGAGTAGACTCCGCGGATAACGTGGCAGACCCTTTCACTAAGCAGCTGAGTCAGCAAAAGACTGAAGCCCACCTTGAGAAGATGGGCCTAAGATATATGACCAATTGGCTTTAGTGCAAGTGGGAGATTGTTAGATGTATGCCCTAGAAGCCAATTTGGCTGACACATTGTTGATTCTAGGGACATAATTTTGTACTTGACTATTTATTATTGAATAAATAAAAGGCATCTTTTCATTCATATTGTTTATGTGTCTATGAATCGTCCAAGAAATTAATAAGATGATGATACATATTCTCAAGAGTTGAGAATTTGAGCCATGTATCATTGGTGATTAATTTCTAAATGCTCCTGATCAAAGGATCATCACGAGGACGGTGATCGATCCGATCAGTGCACAGATCACTCTCCTTCTGGATGGACGAGACTTGAGTCCACAGTGTAGGGACACTGAAGTGATAGTGCAGGTGCTTGTTAGAGAACAAGGGTACTGAGCGTGACCAATACAAGAAGTCACTTGGATGTCTATCCACTCGTCAGTGACTTGCTTGATGTTGCAGTAGTGTGACTGGTCCTTTGACCTGCGGTGCTTCGGCTGCTCACAGTGGGGTTATTGTAGTTTGACTGCACACATACATGGTCCCTAGCCATATGGGTCCATGCAGTGTAGATTGGCTGCAGTAAGTTCACTGTAGGAGTAGGGTATGCACCTATATGGAATCTATCGACCTTGATAGATAAGGAGAGATCCTATGTGATTTATAAGACTGAGTTCGTAAGACCTCGGCCGGGGCAGTATGCACAGTGGAGAAAGAGTTTCTCACTATCGAACTCGAGTCGAATAAATCTTGACATATGACAGACGATGGGGTTTGACGAGTTGTCCATGACCTCCGTCCTGTAGGGATCCATGATAGTAGGACTGTATCACATGTTAACTGCACCTAGAGGTTCATCTTTCTATTCTACTGGATAGCCAC
The DNA here is from genome assembly GCF_051530095.1 of Phoenix dactylifera. Taxonomy (NCBI): domain Eukaryota; kingdom Viridiplantae; phylum Streptophyta; class Magnoliopsida; order Arecales; family Arecaceae; genus Phoenix; species Phoenix dactylifera. The sequence continues at coordinate 17,528,149 of NC_143195.1, forward strand.
TACATGCTGCTAGGTGTCACTGGTGGATGGTGGGACTCATAGGGATTATCTTGATGATCGATAAATCCTAATGAGTTGAGTTGGAATCGTTCCAATCCATTGAAAGGAGTTTTCAATGATATAGTGATAGAGATCACAATATATCTCACTACCAGTCAGAATAGAACCTATGGGGTCACACACACTAGAAGTATTGACCGATCCGATGGTTGAAAAGTGATTATGAATCACGAGTAATCAATTTGATTGATAAGAAGTTGAAGAAGGAACAAAGGGGATTAAATAATTGGACTTGAAACAAGAGTCCTACTTCGGGTAGGATCCCTAGAGTCCTAATTGGATTAGGACTAGGAATCCTAGTTGGAGTAGGACTAGGATTCCTACTTGGAATAGGATTCCTACAATCCTAATAAGATTAGGAATTTTGAATCAAAATCGGATTCCTACTTGGAGTAGGATTCCTAGAAATCCTAATTGGATTAGGACTTCGGATTCAAATAGAATCCTAATTGGATTAGGACTAAAATCCTAATTGGATTAGGATTCCTTAAGTCTAAATTAATTAATAATCTAATGAATCAACATGACTCCTAATTGGATTAGGATTGAAGAGTTCAATTGAGTCATGATTCAATTAAATCCTAATTAGATTGGGATTTTGAATGAAAGATAGATTGGGTTCACCTAATCCTCTTTAGAAAAGGATTGGGTTCCCATCCATGTGGCTACATCCCCCTTACTTAATATGATTAAGTGGGGGGTATGAGATAAGAGGGAAAATAGGAAAATAGGGGAGGGGCGTACGCCCCTCCCTTGGCTCTCGGCTAAAGAAAAAGGAGGGGGGCCCTTAACTCTCGGCGTGAGAAATAAGAGGGCCCCTCCCCTTTCCTAAAAGGAGCTCCACACGGTTTTATAAAAGGAGACCTAGGGGGTACGCCCTAGGTGATTATTTTTTTCCCCTCTCCCAGCCGTAAAGGAGCATTAACTCCCTCTTGCAAGCTGCAAGCAACCTCTCTCTCCCTCCTTGTCTTTCAGCCGCAAGGGAAAACAAAAATAAGGGAGTGGTGTTGGCATCTTTCATTCATCATTCTTCCACCAAATCAAAAGGCAGCAAGCGTGCTTCTTTTGATCCTTCTTTCTCCTATTCTTCTTCCTCAAGAGAGAGCAATCAAGGTGTTGTTTGCTGCAAGGAGAAAGAATTTCATCCATCAAAACATATCTCTGCAAGGGAGCTAGCACCCCGGGGAGATTAGAGCGATTGGATCGGTCCTCTGCTTCATGTGGATACCCGTAGAGGCCGGACGTTTGAACGGCTTCAAGCGAACCCTCTTCCAAAACCACGAATTCAGATTTGCGGTGATCATCTACCCGCGCAAGGTGAAGATTTGATCTTCCTAATAGTTTTAAAAGTTTTAATTCTTACCTAATTACGAAAGGTCTCGAAACAAGCGTTCATGCGATGAACGTCGAACCCGTGCATGCCGATTCCGCTGCCATCTGAAAAATTTTTGAAATATCAGCGGCATGGGCGGGTTCCCAACAGTGTCACCAATAACTGTTAGGTGAGGTGGCATATAAATCGGTGGGACCGCAGTACCCACTAGAAATCCTAGTCTTGTGGGATTTCCGTTTTCCTACCAGAGAAGTGTGAGGAATTCGAGAAAATAGTGGGAGTTACATTTGTTCTAAAAGACCTTAGAACAAATTAGGATCAAGTACAAAAGTCTAACTAAAATTTTTACTCTCTGAAGATTATAAAGTCAGCTTCTAGACTCTTAACTCATATCCTATAGAACAACCGTTTGACCAAACCCAATTATAAAGATTGGCTCAGCAAATTTCAAAAATAGTTTTGAATTGTGAGAAATTCGGTTATGTGCTAGACCATGGAATCCTCGTGTTACCAATCCGTCCGATCACTGATCAGCGTAAGACGCTTGTTAAGTGGACGAACAATGACAATAAAGTTAGGTGCTGCACAATGGCATCCATGTCCAATGCATTACAATGCCAGCATGAGAACATGAAGACTGCCAGAGACATATTAAATCACCTGCAAGAGTTGTATGGTGATCAGAGTCACGCAGCTCGGTTTGAAGTGTCCAAGAGGCTCTTCAAAGCCAAGATGCATGATGGGCAGTCTGTCCATGATCATGGTTTGACCATGATAAAGGACTTAGAGAAGCTTGGCATGACTATGCACAAGGAATTGCAAACGGATTTGATCCCGCAATCCCTTCCAGCTTCATATGAATAGTTTATAGTAAACTACCATATGAACAAAGTTGTATGCACTAAAATAGAATTGTTAAATAAATTGGTAACTACCTTAGGGACCTTGAAGAAGTTCAAGGGGCTTCGTTTTCGCTGTCAAGTTGGTTTCTACTTTCAAGAGAGAGTCTATTTGGAAGAAGAAGAAGCCTGCGAAGAAGCAGAAGACTAAGAAAACACCAAGTAAGGAAGTTCCAAGAAAAAGGCCAATTGTAAGGAAAAGTGTTTCCATTGCATCATAGACGGCCATTGGAAGAGGAATTGTCCTACATACATGGGAAGCATAAAGAACATGAAGGGTGACAGACCTTCAGAAGGTATGTCAGATATGCTCAGGATACTTAGGGACTGTTACCTATTGCTAGCAGAAATTTGATTTCTGTATTTTATTTAGCATAGAAAGATTTTTATTTGAAAAAATAAATTGATTCAACATGGTTTTATAATTGACAGTCTCTATCACATACATATAGATGTATCTGTGAATATATCTGAGCAAACAGTGAATACCATAGGATCTAATAGATCCAAAAATGAGATAAATCTAAAGTATTTGTGGCACCTCAGGCTTGGCCATATAGGAGAAGACAGAATAAACAAATTGGAGAAACATGAGCTTTTGGGCTCATTGACTTCCGAGTCATATTTGATTTGTGAATTCTGTCTTCAAGGAAAGATGGCCAAATTATCCTTTGTAGGACACAGGGAGGTCTACTGAAATACTTATCCTAGTACACACTGATGTGTGTGGCCCATTCGATGTGCAGGCTAGGGGTTATAATTTTTTACTTCATTTACCGATGATTACTCACGGTATGGATATGTGTATGAGACACAAATATGAAACTTTTGAAAGGTTCAAAAAGCTTAGATATGAAGTAGAAAAATAAGCACAAAAACTCATTAAGGTTCTTCGATCAGATCGAGGAAGTGAATACCTTAATGGAGAGTTCCGTGATTATCTCAAGAAGAATGGTATAGTTTCATAATGGACTCCTCCTGGAACACCTCAGCTCAATGGAGTGTCAGAGAGGAGGAATCGGACTCTATTGATATGGTCCAGTCCATGATGAGCTTCACTGATTTACCCTTGTTTTCTTAGATAGATGCCCTATTTTCAGCTATTTACTTGTTGAATAGAGTTCCCTCTAAATCCGTTCCTACCACTCCGTATGAGATATGGCATGGTAAGAAACCAAGTCTTGGTCATCTCAAGATTTGGGGATGTCCGGCCCACGTCAAGAGACTACAGGCAGACAAGTTAGAGGCTAGGACCATAAGTGCTCGTTTTATAGGATATCCTAAAGAGTCATTAGGATACAATTTTTACATCTCAGAGGATCACAATGTGTTTGTGAGCCGTCATGCCATCTTCTTGAAAAATTAGTTTATCCTTGATAGAGGCAGTGGGAGGAAAATTGAGCTTGAAGAGAAAGTCTCTGAAAAGCAACGAGTCATGGATCCTATTGAACCCATTCATACAGAGCCAGTACACGATGTCCCTCGACCACCTCATAGATCTAGTAGGGTCTCCCATCCTCCCGATAGATACTTAGGTATAATAGAAGAGGATACCGAGGAAATATTCCTAGTGGGAGATAGGGATCACATACAGGATCCCAAAACCTACAACGAGGCGATATCTGATATCGATTCTGAGAAATGGTTGGAAGCTATGAAGTCAGAGTTAGACTCCATGCATTCCAACCAAGTCTGGACCTTAGTAGACCCACCAGAAGGTATTGTACCTATTGGATGCAAATGGATCTACAAAAGGAAGATAGGTTCGGATGGAGAGGTAGAAACCTATAAGGCAAAGCTTGTGGCGAAAGGGTATAGTCAGCGCGAGGGCATTGACTATCAGGAGACCTTTTCACCTGTAGCCATGCTGAAATCCATCCAAACATTGCTTGCCATTGCAGCATTTCATGATTATGAAATCTGGCAGATGGATGTGAAAACAGCTTTCCTGAATGGATATCTTGATGAAGACATCTATATGGAACAGCCTTTGGGTTTCACTTCAGTGATGGAGATCACAAGGTCTGCAAGCTGCAAAGGTCCATCTATGGACTAAAGCAAGCATCTCGGAGTTGGAGCACTCATTTCAATGTTGCAATCAAAACGTTTGATTTCATCAAAAACGAAGAGGAACCGTGTGTTTACAAAAGGGTTAGTGGGAGCGCTGTCGTATTTCTCGAACTGTACGTGGACGACATCCTCCTGATAGGGAATGATATTCCCATGCTAACCTCGGTCAAGGTCTGGTTGTCAAAAAGGTTCTCCATGAAAGACCTTGGGGAAGCATCCTATATTTTGGGAATAAAGGTCTATAGAGATAGATCTAAAAGGATGCTTGGCCTATCACAGAAGATGTACATGGAGGAAGTGCTGAAAAGGTTCAGCATGGAAAATTCTAAAAGGGGTCGCTTACCCCTAAGGCATGGAATTAATCTTTCCAAGAAGATGTGCCCCAACACATCTGAAGAGATTCAACGCATGAGCAAGATCCCCTATGCATCAGCAATAGGGAGCCTCATGTATGCCATGCTATGTACATGACTTGATATAATACATGCTGTGAATGTCACGAGCATATGTCAATCAGATCCAGGCAAAAAGCACTGGATAGCTGTGAAGAACAGTCTTAAGTACTTGAGAAGAACTAAGGACATGTTCTTGGTCTTTGGGAGAAGATCAGAGTTGAAGGTAGAAGGATACACACATATTGATGATAGAAAGTCTACATCAGAATATGTGCAATGGTGGTTCAGTAAATTGGAAGAGTTCCAAACAACCGATCATTATAGATTCTACCTTAGAAGCTGAATGTTAAGCCGTCTCTAAGGGTGCAGTGGAAATCTTTTGGTTTAAAAGGTTCATTGCAGAGTTAGGTGTAATGTCATCAGATGTCATAACACTCTACTGCGATAACAAAGGCACCATAGCACTAGCTAAGGAGCCAAAGGTCTCACCAGAAATCGAAGTACATAGAGCGGCAGTTTAACCTAATAAGCGACTACCTCGAAAGAAAATAAGTAGAGGATCAGAGAGTAGACTCCACAGAAAATGTGGCGGACCCATTCACTAAGCAGCTAAGTCGACAGAAAACTGAATCGCATCTTGAGAAGATGGGGCTTAGGTTTATGGCTGATTGGCTTTAGTGCAAGTGGGAGATTGTTAGAAGTATGCCCTAGAAGCCAATCTGGCTAACACATTAATAATTCTGGGATATAATTTTGTACTTGACTTTATTATTATTGATTAATAAATGGGCATTCTTTTCATTCATATTGTTTATGTGTCTATGAATCGTCCAAGGAATTAATAAGATGATGATACATATTCTCAAGAGTTGAGAATTTGAGCCATGTATCATTGGTGATTAATTTCTAAATGCTCCTGATCAATGCATCATCACGAGGACGGTGATCGATCCGATCAGTGCACAGATCACTTTTCTTCTGGATGGACGAGACTTGAGTCCACAGTGTAGGGACACTGAAGTGATAGTGCAGGTGCTTGTTAGAGAACAAGGGTACTGAGCGTGACCAAGACAAGAAGTCACTTGGATGTCTATCCACTCGTCAGTGACTTGCTTGATGTTGCAGTAGTGTGACTGGTCCTTTGACCTGCGGTGCTTCGGCTACTCACAGTGAGGTTATTGTAGTTTGACTGCACACATACATGGTCTCTAGCCATATGGGTCCATGCAGTGTAGATTGGCTGCAGTAGGTTCACTGTAGGAGTAGGGTATGCACCTACAAGGAATCTATCGACCTTGATAGAAGAGGAGTGATCCTATGTGATTTGTTAGACTGAGTTCTAAGACCTTAGCCAGGGCAGTAATATAAAGTGGAGAAAGAGTTTTCCACTATCGAACTCGAGTCGAATAAATTTTGACATATGACAGACGATGGGGTTTGACGAGTTGTCCATGACCTCCGTCCTGTAGGGATCCATGATAGCAGGACTGTATCACATGGTAACTGCACCTAGAGGTTCATCTTTCTATTCTACTGGGTAGCCACTACATGCTGCTAGGTGTCACTGGTGGATGGTGGGACTCACAGGGATTATCTCGATGATCGATAAACCCTAATGAGTTGAGTTGGAATCGTTCCAACCCATTGAAAGGAGTTTTCAATGATATAGTGATAGAGATCACAATATATCTCACTACCAGTCAGAGTAGAACCTATGGGGTCACACATACTAGAAGTATTGACCGATCCGATGGTTGAAAAGTGATTATGAATCACAAGTAATCAATTTGATTGATATTCAGTTGAAGAAGGAACAAAGGGAATTAATTAATTGGACTTGAAACAAGAGTCCTACTTCGAGTAGGATTCCTAGAGTCCTAATTGGATTAGGACTGGGAATCCTAGTTGGAGTAGGACTGGGATTCCTACTTGGAATAGGATTCCTGCAATCCTAATGAGATTAGGAGTTTTGAATCAAAATTGGATTCCTACTTGGAGTAGGATTCCTAGAGTCCTAATCGGATTAGGACTTCGGATTCAAATAGAGTCCTAATTGGATTAGGACTAAAATTATATATGTCCTAATTTGGATTAGAGTTTCTTAAGTCACAATTAATTATTAATCTAATGAATCAATAAGACTCCTAATTGGATTAGGATTGAAGAGTTCAATTGAGTCAAAATTGATTTAAGTTCTAATTGGATTAGGACTTACCTAGATTAGATCCAAATTGGTTCACCCTTGGGCTAAGCCTAATTGGATTAGGGCTTGACCACATTAGGGCATTCCAATCCCTACCTAATATGGATTAGGGTTTACCATGAGGAAGGGGATAAGCCCCTCCCCTTTCCACGTGGAGAAGGGAGAAGAGACGGCGCCCCCTCTTAGGAAAGACATCAAGAACTCCTAAATGTTAGAAGCTCCACATGTCTATAAAAAGGGACTTGTGGGCGGCACCTAGGGCATAGAAGAAGTCCTCTTCCTCCTTGCCGTACGCCTCCCTCTCCTCTCCTCTTGGTTCAGCCGCAAGCAAAGGGAGAAGAAAAGTCCAAGAGTTGGCGTCCTCCTCCCCTTCCCTTCCTTCATCCAACGCAAGGAAGAAAAGAAGGCTGCGTGGGGATTCTTCTTCTTCCTCTTCTTCATCCTTCTTCTTCCTCCTCTCAAGCACAATCAAGGGTTGATTGAAAGAGAGGAAATCAGCCATCAAAAGAAGTCTTTGCAAGGGAGCTAGCACCCCGAGAAGATAAGAGAGCTTTGATCGGATCACTGCTTCGTGTGGATACCCGTAGAGGCCGGACACTTGAACGGCTTCAAGCAAACCTTCATCCTAGACCACGAACTTCAGTTTGCGGTGATCATCTACCCGCACAAGGTGAAGATCTGATCTTCCTAAAGGTTTAAAAAGTTTTAATTCTTATCTAACTACGAACGACTCATGAAACAACGTTCATGCGATGAACGTCGATCCCGCTTATGCCGATTCCGCTGCCATCTGAATTTTTTTTGAAATATCAGCGGCATGGGCGGGTTCCCAACAAATACTGTTCAAGGCTCTATTCAAGAATTGAAAGAAGAACACACTCAGCTCAATTGCTCCATCACTGCACTAAACAGTAAAATTGACAAGCTGATGGAAGAGCAAAAGAAAGATCAGTCTGGATCTTCATCTTCAAAACCTTGAACCTAGACTGACCCTATACTGAAACTACCCTTAGCTTAGACTGACACCCATGTTTTTCAAAACATAACCTTGTACTAAGCTGAGTTTCATGTTTTTTTTTGGCACACTTGTATACTGTCTGATACAAATTGATCTCAATTGTAATATTTTCGATTTATCAAGTGTACTTCATTTATCAAATGTAATGAATGCTTAAGAATTAAGAGTCGATGCTTTGAGGATGACACAGCAAAAGCTCTCTCCACGATTTGAAGTGTCGATCTAGAAAGAACATGAGTCAACCCCTGAGATACATGAGTCGACCCTTGTACTGCTGGGACCACAAAGGGAAGCTATGAACGATTTTTGTCTTCTTCTGTAACAGAAAAAGATTCTCATCATGAACAATTTTTGTCTTCTTCTATAACAGAAAAAGATTCTCATCAGAACGGAAAGAAAGGAATTCAAATCCCACCGAAGAATTTGTCTATAAATACGAGGGAACCTCAGAATGGAAACAACAAGAAAAGAAAAAAGATTCCATTGAAAACAAAAAGTTTCCACTGAGAAAAAGAGAAGAAAAGCTTAACAGTTCATCTTCCTCACCAGCACTGTAATCAGAAACTTTCTCTTGTGAGGAGATCAGTCAAAGTTTCTCACTGCATCATGAAGAGCTGCTGTTCAGACATTGGAACATCCTTCCACAGCAAACTACTTCATCGGCTTCAGCTTTTGCTTTCATTGATTTATGTTTTATATGCTCTGAAGCTTTAAGTTTTCAGTTACAACATTCTTTTAGTTGGATTAATTGGTTTGAAACTTGCAAAGGCTCTTCCAAGCCTTGATTGGAAGTTGTTGAATCAGGTGTATTCAGCAAGGGTGATAGGTTTGGTTGGTTCATCTCAAAACCAACTGGATTGTTTGTGAGCCCGGAAAAATAAACGGTGTAAAGTTTTTGATTGGTTTGTCTAAAAACCAACTGGGTTGTTTGTGATCCCGGAAAACAAAAGGTTTTCCGTTGGTTACCTGAAAAAACCAACTGGATTTTTGTTGCCCAGATAGACAACCCAAGAGGGGGGGGTGAATTGGGTTTTAAAATAATTTAGATATTTAAAACGTTGTGGATGACTAATTAAAACTATTGCAAGTTGTTTAATTAAATGCTATGTGCTGTGAGTGATAAGAGAGGAAGAAGAAGAGAGACAATCAAACACAAACACCAAGTTTTATAGTGGTTCGGAGCTAACCCTTGCTCCTACGTCCACTCCCCAAGTCTCACTTGGAAATTCACTATAACCCCCTTGGATTACAGCCGGTTGTCTTCCAAGCTTACAACCAAACTTGTTGTTTTACGAGCTCACAACGAACTCGGTCGGTTTTTCCAGGCTCACCGACTAGAACCACCCCGATTGTTTTCCCGGGATCACAATCAAACCCTTACACACGTTGGTTTTAATAACTAGGCTCACCAACTAACCTCTATACCCTTGATTCAATCTCCCGATTGAATCAAGCAAATACAAGTTGTAAATAAAATAGACAAACAGAAAACTAAGCTTCTCAAAAGCAGATGGAAAACAATATAATCTGAAAAGAAGTTTAGAAGCCCTCAAACGCTTTTAAGTTGGAGAAGAGGAATGGCTTCTTAAACTTCGGTCTCCTCTTGAATGTGTAGTCGACTTGAATGCAGGAGGAGCTTCTTTAATTGCTGGAAAGATGTAGGTGGATGCAGTAAATGCAGATCTTCCCTTTTTCTCGTTGAAGAACAAGTTGCAGAGTTGAATGCTTGAATACTTGGAGTGGAATGGTTGTTCTCTCCCTTGCTACAGTCCTCTGTGGCTATTTAAACCAACCCCCACGAAAACTAGCCGTTAGAGAGCTTTTTCTGCCCGTTCTGCACACTCTGTACAGTCTGACAATGTGTCCGTTGGTGGGTTGGAGTCGACTCGCGCGATCAGGAGTCGACTCGTCTGTAGCGGGAGTCGACTCATACTTTTCCGGAGTCGACTCTGCAACTGTTCCAGATTTGAATTAAAGTTGCCTTCGCGACTGGGAGTCGACTCGTCTTGACCTAGAGTCGACTCGCCAACTTCTGGAGCTGACTTGGCTTTCTCGGAGTCGGCTCATCCCATGAAGTCCGTGGACGTATTTTTGAATTTGGTCCACTCGAGTCGACTCGACTGTCCTGGGAGTCGACTCGGCACTCAGAGCCCAAACTCCCTATCTTCTGTCTTTTGGCTCGCCCAGTCTTGGAGTCGACTCGAGCTTCCTCGGAGTCGACTCGGCTCTCAGTTTCCGAAACTTGGTCTTCTGCCCTTTTGATGTGAAGCTACCTTGGAGTCGACTCTAGCTGTCTGGGAGTCGACTCGAATCTCAGAGGCAGTAACTTGGTCTTCTGTCTTCTTTGTGGTCGCGGAGTCTCGGAGTCGACTCGCGTAATGCGGGAGTCGACTCGAATCTCAGAGTCCAGAATCTGCCCTCTAACTTTTTCTTTGTGTACTGCTGAGAGTCGACTCTTGCTGTCTTTGGAGTCGACCTGCCAACCATCGGAGTCGACTCGCGTTCCACTGGAGTCGACTCGAATCTCAGACCCGAAAACTGCTCTCTGACTTTTTCTTTGTATTCCTCTTGGAGTCGACTCTTACTACCCTCGAGTCGACTCGGTGAACATCGGAGTCGACTCGCACACTTCGGGAGTCGACTCGTTGACAGGTTCTGAGTTGAAGCTTTCTGTTCGTCTGTCTGTTCTCAGTCGGAGTCGACTCGTACTGATCCGGAGTCGACTCGAGCTCGTGCCAGTGAACTTGATACGCTTGGAGTCGACTCGTGATACTCTGGAGTCGACTCGAGTCTCAGACTTTGGTTCAAGCTGACTTCTTAACTTATTCAAAAATTATGAACCAAGTCTTGAGACACTTAGACAAGATTTTCACTGAAACACTTAATTGAATTCATTAGTAAACAAGAAATATACTCAAATGCTTTGAGCTCATCAAAATCAAATAGGGTTTTAATCAATCACTCCACAATTTTTGATTATGAGCCCGAAAAACAATCAGCCTGTAATCTGCTGTGTTATAATGAAAATCTCAAGCTAGGCTTGAGGAGTGGATGTAGGTGCTGGAAGTACACCGAACCACTATAAACCTTGGTGTTTGTGATTGTGGTTTTTCTCTTCCTTTCCTCTGCATATTTCTTACTGCATTCCTAACTTTTATTTACTATCATATTTGTGCAATCTCATTTCCGCTGCTAAATCTATAAGATATTAGTAACTCATACTCTCCATATGTTTTAATGTTAATAATTTTTAAAAAAACCCAATTCACCTCCCCCTCTTGGGCTGCACCTCTGGGCAACACAAGCATATTCTACGTCGCTACCACCTAATTCGAGAGATCGTCGAACGAGGTGATATTGATCTTCAGAAGATTGACACAAAAAAAAAATATGGCTGACCCATTTACCAAAGTCCTCGGCATCAAAGAGTTCAACGAACACAAGTCGAAGATGGGTATTAGATACTGTGCCGATTGGCTTTAGGCTAAGTGGGAGTTGTTGAAAATTATATCCTAAAAGTCAATTGTCAGCATATTGATGATTGAATTTTCTAAATAAATTAATAAATTAATAAAGTGTTATTTGTTATTATTCATCATTTTATTGAACATCTTTAAATGAACTCTTATATGATGAAGTCCTTAGGACTTATTTTATGATAAAAGAGAATTTATCTTCAAGTCCTTAAACCTATTCGCGACCAAATGATATACTGTTACTAGGACGACAACATTATCGAGATTAGGTCATTGTGAGATATATACGTTGGTTGTCCTCTTAACCAAGAAGTACGGAGATACTGATATGTCACACAGGTGAAGTGTAGGAGTACATTTCATTGAACGTGACCAATTCCGGAACACTCTACTGTCGAGAGATGTTCCGAGTGGATATGGGTATAAGTTCCCTCAGACCTGAGATCACCACAGTGATTAGCAAGCAACTCACTGTACTTTAGTACCGGACTAGCAGAATTTTTAATTCTGGGACTGAAGGTTACTGGGTGCAGTCAAGTACTTGCGAAATCAGTGAGTGAGTCAAGATGGAATTGACCACTCCTGAAAATAGGAGATAATACTTTGTGTTCAATTTAGCAAAACCTTTGCCAGGATAATCCTTGTGAGGAGTCACGGGATTTCTAAAGTTGAATCACATCATGGATGCACTGATTACAGAGTTGACAGAACTCTAAGGTCATCCTGGCATTAGGAGTCAAAGGGATGAATTATACAGTAACCATAGTCTAGGGTTCCAAAATATTTGCTTCGCATATATTCGGCCAATCCAGACGTCAGGTACCATTGCTAGATGGTCACATCGATTAGTGCAGAAAGTCATTCCTGTACTATCGGCTTAGGTTCGAACCTATGAGGTCACATGCATATAAGTTTTCTAATTGATCAAAATAGCTGAAAGATGGTTGAGAATCATTCAGGGATAATTTGGTCAATTCGATTGGCAAATTATCTTATAAAATAATTAAAGTAATTATTGAAGAATTAATTAGTAAATAGATTACTAATAAACTCAATTTGATTAAGTAAATGGACTGAGGATGAGCCAAATTGAATTGGATTCAACTCTAGGCTCAATCAGGGTTTTTGACATAATTGGATTAGGTCTGAATCAAGAGGACTTAGGTTGACCAAATTAAATTAGATTAAATTTATGCTTAATTAGGGATTGACCTAATTGGATTAGGTTCAACCCAAGGTAATTGGACACTCCTAATTGTTAGGATTTAATTAAACTAAATGGGTTTGATCTGAAACTGTTCAGATCTTGAAATCCACATGTCACATATCCATGCATGGCGCCATAAATTGATTTTTAATATGATTAAAAATTAATTTAATTTATTTAATGGTGCCATGGGACATGTGGCACACATCAGGGACCTCCTTCATCATCAGATGGGGAGACATAGAGAGATAAATTCATAAAAAGAATTGGATAAGATCAAATTCTCTTTCTTCATGGCATATGTCATCCTTATCTCTATCTCACTTCTAATTAAGTTTGAATTTCGAATTGAAACACCACAAAATCACAACATGACTCCCTAATATGGTTGTGGGTATGGGAGATTGATTGTAATCGAAAGGATAAGGCACCATGATGAAGGGTTATGATGAGATCAAACACATCATGGCGCCATGCATTCAAATCGCCCAACTCCCTTTGAATTTGTTTTTTGAATTCAAATTCCACCAAATCAAGACCATCTTCTGATGGTTGGCATGGAAAAGGGAGGAGAGAGAGGAGGTGGGGCGACATTAAAAGGAGGTCTTCATCCTAGTGGCCGAACAGACCTAGAAAACAAGGAAGAAAGGATAAGTTCATTAGATGAAATTCAGCCTTTCCTTATAGTCGACTTCATCTTCCTCAAAATCGATCTAGCCATAGCTGATAGGGGTCCTCGATAAGAGCTTTAGATCAGATCTAAATCCTCTTCAATCCCTATAAACCATTCCTCCATATTCTTCCAAGAAGGCAGATCAAAGGTTGATAGTGTCAGGAAGATCAAATTTCAGCCTTAAGAAATTCTACGCAAGCTAGCACTTCCGCGGGATTGGATCACTCCAGGAGCTTTGCGTGGATTTTTCATAGAAGCTGTAAGGATCTGTTACATGCCGCAGAAAATTTTAAAAAAATTTCAGATCGCAACAGAAAGGCATGCAAGATCCCGTTCATCGTATGAACGTTTTTTTAAAACTTCGTAGATAGATTATGATTAATTTTTAAACTATTTATAAATCATTAAGAAGATCAGATCTTCACCTTGTGTGGATAAATGATCTCTGCAAATCTGATATACGTGGATTTATTGAAGCTCGATGGAAGCCGCACATGCTTCCGGCCTCTACGGATATCCACACAAAGTAGAGAACAGATCGAAGCTTTCGTATCTTTCCGGGGTGCTAGCTCCCTTGCAGAGATGCCTTTTGATGGCTGAGATCCTCTCCTTTGAATCAACTTTTGATTGCCTTGAGAGGAGGAAGAAGAAGGAAGAACCAAGGAATAAGATCTAAAAGCCTCTGCGCAGCCTTTTTCTTTTTCCTTGTTTTGGAACCAAGAGGAAGAAGGAGGAGGGCTGCCAAGGCTCTTCTTTCTCTTCTCTTGCTTGCGGCTCAAAGGAGGAATAGGAGAGGTGTTGCTCACTGCTGGAAGGAGGAGGAAAAAACCATAGGTCAGTACCCTGATGAGAGCACAAAAGTGCGATCTAAGTACCAATTAACTCAGCCTAATGCTAGCAAAATAATGATAAATGATAGGTGTTAACATTTGCATGATTAAATATTTTATCTTTAGCACTTATTATAATTTTTATCATTATTTTATATAAATTCATCTCTTTCCAGCTGCAGAACAGAGTCCATGACTCTTCTTCCGCGCACCCGAGCGACTTCCCATATTCTGCGATGCAACCCAAGCTTCCAGCCATCTGTAGTCAATTGACTTTGTGATTCCAAATCAGCATCATCCCAAGCGCCAGCATCAGTTGTTTTCCATCTTCACCATCCACGTTCCAGCGCATCCATCTTATCCTTCCATGAAGTCTCTCAGCATCTCGTGCGTCCCAGCTCTCGTGCACAATTTTAGGATTTTTTGCTGCATCCGTGAGCCAGCTCTCCCGAGTTCCCAGCTTCCGTGATCGCGATTCATCCGCGCTTCCCAGCATCTCCGCATCCCTCCGCGTTGCAACCCCCACGTTCGATTTTTCATCCTTCCATTCGCGAGCATCACTAGCAGTCCACCCGCATCCGAACACCATCGATCAATGTTCGCTCCTTCCGCGTTCGCTCCGCATTCTCACCCTCTGTGTCACAGATCCCAGCATCCCATGAAGCTTCCCAGCGTCCGACCCCTCATCCCGTGTTCGTGCGACCTCCCAGCATCCGCGTCTCAATCCCCAGCAAAGATCCCGCTTCATCTCATGTTTACAGCATGTATTAGCTACGATCAATCGTCCGTGATCAACCTCCCAGCTCTCGGAATCCACGATCAGATCCCCCAGGCGATCGCAATCTTCCGGAGTCTCAGGTCCTAGTCATCCCGTCTGCCTCTTCCAGCATCTATTTCACGCACCCCCAGCTGATCACGTGCGATTCTCAGCATCCCGATTGATTTCCTTCCGGATTAGCATCCATCCGTTGATCTCCACTGCGAGAAATCAGGGAACATTGCTAGCCCTAGAGCTCTTGAACTATATGAGGTTCCTCTCTCGGCTGGGAAGAGGAGGAGATCTCATTTGAAAAAAAAACAGAGCTTCAGCCATTTTGAAAGAAAGAAAGAAAAAAAAAGGGGAAGAAACAGGGGAGGCCCTATTTTTCCAAAAAGAAAAGAAAAAAAAAAGAGAGGGAGGATAATGTTTTTAATGGAAGGCTAAAGTCCTAGGTGATGGTGAAAGTTAATCCTAGGTTCTTCGGTATTAAGCATGCTGAATTATTTTTTTTTAAAAAAAAATCATGGCTGAACCTGATCGAGTTGCCTACATACCCCTTCATAAGGGAGATCAAGCCATACGTAGTTCTTTTTAAGTTTTAAAATGCAGCGGAAGACAGCATTATCGAGATTAGGTCATTGTGTGACATATACGTTGGTTGTCCTCTTAACCAAGAAGTATGGAGACACTGGTATGCCACACAGGTGAAGTGTAGGAGTATATTTTACTGAACGTAACCAATTTCGGAACGCTCTACTGTCAAGAGATGTTCCAAGTGGATATAGGTATAAGTTTGGCCCTCTGACCTGAGACCGCAACCTATGACTAGCAAGCAACTCACTGTACTTTGGTACTAGACTACCTGAATTTTTAATTCAGTGACGGAAGGTCACTGGGTGCAGTCAAGTACTTGCGTAGTCAGTTGTGAGTCGAGATGGAATTGACCCCTCCTGAAAATAGGAGATAATGTCTTGTGATTAATTTAGCAAAATCTTGGCCATGGTAAATCCAGTGAGGAGTCACAGGATATCTAAAGTTAATCACATAATGAATGTACTAATTATAGGGGGTAATGAGCTCTAACTCATCCTGGCATTAGGAGTTAAAGGGATTGAATTATACAGTAACCATAGTTCAAGGTTCCAGAATATTTTCTTCGCATATATTCGGCCTATCCGGACGTCGGGTACCATTGCTAGATGGTCACATCGATTAGTATAAGAAGACGTTCCTATACTACCGGCTTAGGTTCGAACCTATGAGGTCACATGCATAGAAGTTTCTAGCTTGTTCAAATGGCTGATTGATGATTAAGAATCATTTAGAGATAATTTGGTCAATTCGATTGACAAATTATCCTAAGCAAAAGTTGCATTAAAATAATTATTGAATTATTGAAGGATTAATTAGCAATTAGATTGCTAATGAACTCAATTTGATTGAGTAATTGGGCTTAGATTGAGCCAAATTGAATAGGATTCAATTTGAGCTACATCAGGGTTTGACCTAATTGGATTGGGTTCAACCCAAGTAGATTGAGCTTGACCCAATTGATAGGACCTAACCCAATTGGATTAGGCTTGATCTAAATCAATTAAAAGAACTTATTTGATAAGAATTATGAGTCCAAATAATCAGAATTGGATAAGAAGAAGAATCCCTAAATTTTAGGAACCCATCCTTATCTTCTTGGAGAAGAATGACATCTTGATTTATCCCCAATATTTTCTATGCCTATCCTCTTTATTTTTGGCCAAAAATTGGCATGAGAAGAGAGGAGGCGAGGGGCTATATTTTCTATAAAAATGGGGCCTCAAATCTTCCTAAAAAGATTTAGATGATTTTTCTAATTTGTAGGGATTGCATGGTGCATGAAAAAGGGTGGTCTGCGACTGAACTTTGGATGCATGAATTCCTATCTTTTAGGGATCCAAAATGCACAAAATTTGGATATGTTTATCTACTCTTAGCTGCCAAATCATCAAAATTTTTTGAGGATTTTATCAGCCAAATTAATTGGCTAAATTAGGTGTGAGGCGTGGGAGGGGTCTTTTGGCCATAAAAGACCCCCATACCTAGGGTTCAAAATATACAATATTTAGATGTTTCAAAAAATTCTAGAAATTTTTTTTGAGGGCCTCCATCCCTTCTTCTCCTTCTTCCTCACGTCCATCCTCCATCTTCTTGAAGAACAATCAAAGGTTGAGTGTTTAGAAGGAGAAAGCTTCAGCCATTGCAGCGTTCCTGCGCGAGCTAGCACTCCCGCGGAAGACGATCTACCTAAGGCTTCGCATGTACTTCTCATAGAGGCCATTCGTGTGCATGGATGCGAAGTCAAGGATCAGATTCACAAGTTTCTTCCATCATAAAAGGTATTAATGCTATATTAATCTTTTATTTTGAAGTCAGGATCTAGGTCCGATTCTCCGAGGTTTTACCCTCCTTTGGGGCTCCTCACGGAGTTATCTCTAGAATTCATTCGATGGATATTCGAAGATTAATTGAAATAGAGTGTTTATCTTTCAGATCTGATAGTTAATCATGCATAAAGTTTTAGCATAATTGTATAAATGATTCCGGCATAATCCTATGTATTTTTACAATGCTGATTTCTATATTTGATCTTGTAAGCATGCACGAATTAAATTGTTTGATTCGATTTTTTTGCTGCATTTTTGAAACTTAAAAAGAACTACGTATGGATTGATCTCCCTTGTGAAGGGGTACGTAGGCAACCTGATCAGGTTCAGCCATGCTTTTTTTTTTTCAAAAAAAATTAGTATGCTTAACACCGAAGAACCTAGGATTCAATTTCAGTGGTATCAGAGCTAGGTTCGTGTTGAAACTTTTATGTTTTAATTCTTGCAATTAAATCTGAAATCATGAACATGCTTTATATTAGATCTAAAGTATTTTTTATGATTGATTTAATTGCTGATTATGCATGATCAACTAGATCTGAAATTTTGAATGCATATGATGCATGTTTGTGTTAAGATTTGTAACATAAACAAATCTGAAATTATAATAATATTTAGATTAGATCTAAATAAAATTAATGATTCAATTGATCTCTAATTTTAAAGAACAAATCAGATCTGAAAATAAATAAAAAAATACATAAGATGTATGTTGTTTTGAATTAATTCATGAAGTTATGTATATGTGATACATGAACATGAATCATAAGGATTTAATCATGAATTAAATCTGATTACATATGATTAATTACAAATACTCGGATATGAAAATAAGATTTAAAAATTGAAAGATTGTAATTAATATGTAATTAAAAAAAAATATGCAATGATCAAAACTTTTATAAGTCTATACTTAATTGAGAATTAAGTGTTATGAAATAGAATTGTGACTCAACTAAATGAAATTGCATAATTCTTGGGGCATTTGGGTTAGCTCAAATCAAGTTTTTAGGATTGGGTTAGACCTAGGGTTAGAATCAAACATGGTCTAATTAAAGTTAATTGATCAAATCTAATTAAGTAGTAACTAGATTAGGTCAAATACAATAGTTGTAGATTGATCAATTTCATGTTTTTGATTAGACCAAGATGAAATTTGATTTAGGCTCAGAGGTAGAGCCCAAGTCATTTGAGTGATCAAATCAAAATTGATTAACCAGTTGGTGTCTAAGGTAAGTTTGGCAGACTTGACCGGTGGTTTTTAATTGGGAGCTACTCGCACTGATTTGTCTTTATCGAGTTAATGGCATATCCCTTCCACCGATCTCACTTACCTGGCCAACATGGTCAATCACATTTTGATTGGATCACTTAATGATTCGAGTTAGCCCATGCCTATAAAGAAAATTAGTTTGACTGATTTAGGTGCCTCCTTAACCGGTTTGAGTCTAATCTGATTTGGTGAATTTAGTGGGAGAAGTTAGACTAACTGGATCTTCTCATCTATCCTAATTATGAAATCCTCTAAAATTATTAGGTCCTTAAAATGAAATGGTTATGGAGAAAACTAGGTCATAGCCTTCCGTTAAGTTGGGTGATAATGGGTCCAATATTTTGATAATTATTGGAGGCGCGACACGCCTGGTACTTATCAAGCATTGGAATTGTCATTTAATATATGATGAGTTGAGTGTATCTTCAATAGGGGGTCCGGTGAGCCGAGCCACACTCGAGGTTGGTCGTTTATTAGTTGATTAAACTGAATCCTATCATTTAATGGTTGGACTTAACTGATGAGTTACGTACTGTTCGATGCAACGTTCGCAGCGAAATTCGAACGGAACGTCGTTCATCGTATGAACGCGCCTCAGATCGTAGAATTAAAAAAAATTTCTGGATCCAAATCCAGAAGATCTTTGAACTCATTAGGAAGGAAAGATTTGGATCTGAGGAGGGTTAATTAAGATTTATAAAACTAAAACAAAAATCAGAAGTTATTAATTTGAAGATCTGATCTTCAAAAATTCTGCAGGTGTAGAACACCGCAGCCTGATGATCTTTCTAGGTTTCTGATTAAGCCGCACACATGTCCAGCCTCTACAGGTATCCACACGAGGATTTAATCATCTGAGATAAGGTCTTACCGGAGTGCTAGCTCCTTGCAAAGACCTCTCATGACAATCATAAGATGTTGGAAGAAATCTGCAACATACCTCCTTGAAGAAGAACCCTTTCTACTTTGATCTTACTCGCAACGGAGGAAGAGGAAGGAGGAACCTTTGCGCATGGATCTTCCTTGCCTTGATGCCATGGAAGAAGAGGATGCAGAGGACCCCCTTGCTGCCGTGGAGAAGAAGGAAAAATGGGCTTGGGCGTGGAGGAAAGAACTCCTTCTTTCTTTGGGCGAGTTGATCTCTTCCTAGGTTCTTCTTCTTTCTTTCTTTCCAACACTTGGAAGAAGATGAACTTGATCTCCCTTGCTGCCGTGGGAAGAAGAGAGGAAGCCTCTTGCTGCCGTAGGAAGGGAGAAGAAAAGAGAAAGGGAGGAGTGAAGAGGAATAGAAGAGAATTGATTCATAATGTCTTCCTTGCTACCTTTTTATAGATTGGGTTTAGGGCTTCTTCTAATCTTATTAGGAGTATGAGACTATAACCCACCCTTAGATTAATGCCAAGTGTCCAATCCTTATGCTCATAGATGCATAACATGTGTCCACTTAATTAATTGATTAATTTTCTAATCACATTAGGATTCCTAATCTCATTAGGAGAATTAATTAATTTGGAAGCATGCATCCTACGACGCCATGTGGACTTTAAAGTCCGCATAGTATGAACACGACTTAAGTCATATTCATCTTACGACAACATGTGGTCTTAAAAATCCGCACAAACCTTGGTTTAATCAAATTGACCCAATCATGAACCCAAATCAATTTGGGTCGAACCCAATTTGATTTGGCTCATTAAATTAGCCCAATTGCAATCCAATTGCAATCAATTCCACTTAATTCTTCTTTCATTAACTCATTAATACTTAGTGGGTTAATTCAATCACCAATCATATTGATAACTGATTTATATTGTGATTCCAAATCACAATTATGATAGTCTGATTAATTAAATCCTCTATGCGTGTGACCCTGTAGGTTCTAGTCTGACTGATAGTGAGACATATTGAGATCTCCATCTCAATATCACTGAAACTTCTTTCAGTGGACTGAAACGATTTCAGTTCTACTCTCAGGGTTCACTGATCACCAAGTGAATACCTTTGAGTCTCACAATCCACTAGTGACACCTAGCAGTATGTGGTGGCAATCCGGCAGAATGGAATGTCTGAATCTCTAGGTGCAGTTAGCGTATGATACAGTCCCTCTATCATGGATCCCGACATGACGGAGGTTATGGATATCTCGTCAAACCCCATCGTCCGTCATATGTCAAATTTATATGACTTCTAGTTTGAGATATGGAAAACTCTTTTTCCAAAATACCTGGCCAGAAATTTATCGAACTCAGTCTCATAAATCACATAGGATCACTCCTAATCTATCAAGATCGATAGATCCCATCTAGATGCAACCCTATTCCAAAATGAACCTACTGTAGCCAATCCGCACTACAAGGACCCAAATGGCTAGGGCCCAAGTTCACATACTCGTCAAACTATAGCAACCTTACAGTGAATAGCTGAGGCATCGTAGGTTAAAGAACCAGTCATACAACTGCAGCATAAGTAGTCATTGACGAGTGGATAGACATCCATATGACTACTATCTTTGGTCACGCTTAGTACATTGTTTTCTAACAAGCACTTGTATAATCACTCCAGTGTCTTTACACCATGGACTCGAGACTCGTCCATCTAACTAAGTGATCTGTGCACTAATCTCAGCAAATCAATCACCGTCCCTCGTGATGGATCCATCGATCAAGAGCATTTAGAAATTAATCCCTAATGACACATGCCTCAAATTCTCAACTTCTTGAGAATATGTGTCATCATCTATTAATTTTTTGGACGATTTATGGACACATACAAATATGAATGAAAAACAAATTGCCCAATCTTATTTATTAATAAGTGTCAAATTACAAATTTATGCCTCGAATTATAAATATGCGTCAACCACATTGGCTTATAGGGCATACTTCTAACAATCTTCCACTTGCACTAAAGCCAATCAGACAAGTATTTAAGTCTCATTTTTTCAAGATGGACTTCTAATTTCTTCTGACTCAGCTGCTTAGTGAATGGGTCCGCCACGTTATCAGTGGAGTCTACTCTCTGCACCTCTACATATTTCTTTTCGAGGTAGTCGCGAATTAGATAAAATCGCTGCTCTATGTGCTTGGACTTATGGTGAGACCTCGGCTCCTTAGCCAGTGTTATGGCACCATTGTTGTTGCAGAAAAGGATTATGGCATCTGACGACATGACTCCTAGCTCTTCGACAAACTTCTTGTATCAGAATGCTTTCTTTGCAGCATCCGATGTAGCAATGTACTCTGCTTCCATGGTAGAATTTGCAATAATCGGTTGCTTGGAACTCTTTCAATTTATCGATTCTCTATTGCATAAGAATACATATACTGATGTAGACTTTCTATCCTCAGGGTCAGCATGAAGTCTGAATCAGTATATCTTTCTACCTTTAATTCTGTGCCTCCCCCAAAGACTAAAAATATATCCTTAGTCCTTCTCAAATACTTAAGGATATTTTTCACAGCTATCCAGTGCTCCTTGCCTGGATTTGACTGATATCTGCTCGTGACACTCACAGCATGTGCTATATCAGGTCGAGTACATAGCATGGCATATATGAGGCTCCCTATTGCCGATGCATAAGGGATCCTACTCATGCGTTGAATCTCTTCAGATGTTTTGGGGCACATCTTTTTGGAGAGATTTATCCCATGCCTTAGGGGTAACAATCCCCTCTTAGAGTTTTCGAACCTTTTCAGCACTTCCTCTATGTACATTTTCTGTGATAGACCAAACATCCTCTTAGATCTATCTCTATAGATCTTAATCCCCAAAATATAAGATGCTTCACCTAGGTCTTTCTTGGAGAACTTCTTAGATAGCTATAACTTGACCGATGTGAGCATGGGAATATCATTCCCAATTAGGAGTATATAATCCATGTACAATACGAGGAATACTATAGCCCTCCCACTGACTTTTTTGTATACACATGGTTACTCTTCGTTCTTGATGAAATCAAACGATTTGATCACATCATCAAAATGAGTGTTCTAACTTTGAGATGCTTGCTTTAGTCCATAAATGGATCTTTGCAGTTTGCAGACCTTGTGATCACCATCACTAGAAGTGAAATTCTGAGGCTGTTCCATATAGATATCTTCCTCAAGATATCCATTAAGAAAAGCAGTTTTTACTTTCATCTGCCATATCTCATAGTCATGATAAGCTGCAATGGCAAACAACATTCGAATGGACTTCAACATGGCTACCGGTGAAAAAGTATTCTGATAGTCAATGCCTTCGCGCTGACTATAACCTTTTGCCACCAACCTTGCCTTATAGGTCTCTACCTTTCCAACCCAACCTATTTTTCTTTTATAGATCTATTTACACCCAATAGGTACTATACCCTCAGGCGGATCTACTAAGGTCCATACTTGGTTGGAATGCATGGAGTCTATTTCTGACTTCATTGTATCCGTCCATTTTTTAAAGTCGATGTCTAACATCACTTCATTGTAGGTCTTGGGATCGTCACTATGATCTCTTTCTCCCATGAGGAACTCTGATAAGTGCTGACTAATCTATAATTTAATATTCTTTTTCCAGCGCTTATCAATGTTCTTAAATAGATAACTACTTATTTCACCATAAAATTAAACAATCTTTGAAATAAATTTAAAATATGGTAAGAAGTAAATAATTCACATGTCCCCACCTTCCGAGCGTACCAGCCGGCATGTCTCAGTTCAATAACATTGGGTTTGAGCCTAATGCCCAGCTGCCATGCATGCATCCAACTTCAGCCATCCGGATTGAGATCAAGTACTGTCCACTGTCCGTGGCTCCCCAAGCAATCCAACGGTTCAGAAATTTTCGTCTTCGCATCATGTTTCCAAACCAAGCGAAACGGGGAGATTTTTTTAAATCCACACGGCTGCCTATGTTCACGTCAAAACAGAGCAAGAAAAAAATCCATTCTCCTTCACAGCACTGAAATAGGGGAAACTTCTTCCCAAATTGTCTAGCCGTTCTTCCATTCCGTCTGCGTATCAGCCCGCGTGCCAGATCCATCTATGAGGCATCTTCATCCCCGGGTATTCCGCCATCAGCTGCGTGCAGCCAGCATCCCAGACCATCTGCTCGTTCTAGCGTGTTCACAGCAGCAGAATAGCAGCCCCACCTCCCGCGGACGATCCTCTACTTCTATTCTCTCCATGATGCATCCAAGATCCCGGCATTTCAGCCTCTCCCGTTGTCCATGATGCATCCAGATCCACCTCCCGTAACTCCAGCACCCCAGCGAAGCTGTGAGAGTCTTTCCAAATTTCCTCACGCATCCGTTTCTTCTTCAGCCAGCATCCCAGACGACCCAATCCCAGCCGCATCATCCTCTTCCGCGTGCGACCCGAATGATCGCCTCCTCCCAGCGATCCCGCAGCACCCTCCATTCCGGATCTGCTCCTCTCAGTGTCTTAGCCTCCTCTAGCCATCTGCGATCCATCCCGGCCGCCCATGATTCTCCCCCAGATTTCAGCAGCCCGTGAGTATAAGAGAGGAGGGGAGGCCATCGGTTGAAGAGGGGGGCTGCACAGAAGGATTTTCAGAAGCAATCCTGAGGGGGAGATCGATGATCCTAGCGTGGAGCAGCATCTCAACAAATCGACCAACGTTGCCGAGCATCATGAGCGGCTAAACATCTAGTCTAGGGCTGGATGAAGCCCTAGCAATGTATCAAGGCATTTGTAGTTCTTACTCTTTTATTTTTTTTGGAGCTTGTTTAAATTCTAATTCTCAATGAAAAATCCTTCTATGATGTTTAAACTTTGAGCATGCTATTTACTATTCATGTTTGTTAAAGTAGTCTAAGATGATCCATGCCTAGGAAGATGACATGTACTGCACTCTAAGTTAGCATAATTAGGTAGACACTTCTTGTTATACCTAAGATGATCTTCCTAAAACTCCTTATGATTTTATTTTAAAAGGCTTGTAGCCAATTTGCATGCCTCTCCAAAAGATAAAAAAAAATTAAGAATACAAACCCTGATGCAATGCTATGTGGTGGACTCCAAACCCTAGATTCATTTACTCTGATAAATTCTAATTCATACTAATAGATTAATTTAGTTAAATCAAGTTAGCAAACTCTTCTTCTTGATTTATTTTTAAAGAAAAATAACTTATTCTCCAATTTCTGTGGACCGACACCCGTAATCACTATCCTGTAGGATACGTGCTATTGCATGGTTTACTTTTGAAATTGAAAGAATTGATCAATTTTTGGCGCCGTTGCCGGGGTTTGCTAGCATAGTTGTTTTTCTCTTCATAAAATATATATATATATATATAATAAAATAAAAATATTTTCTATTGTTGTTACTTTTCTTATCTCTTTTTTTTCTCTTACTAATTTTTGATTTTTCTTTTGGTATTATTTGATCAAGAATCGAAGAGGAAATCTGGAACGATCAAAAAGGGAACTACTGGAAAAGGAGTGCTGTAGAAGTTTGCCTGGAAAAAAAAATTGCTGGAAAAATTTCCTTTGGTAACCTCTGAACCTTTATTATTAAAATTGATTTCCAATTAGCTTGAAATTTTGTAGTGATTGTTTGATTTTAATTTCAGCAAAAGTGTGAATGCATGCTTGATACACATACACCAATTAATCCGCACATAGTAAGGGCAATCACCCCAACAAGATAAGAACTAGATTTCATCACCAGATTCTTGCCCAAATCAGATGAACCAATTCGCACATAGCTATCACTTTAATTAAAATCAATTAGACGTTGGCCCCTAGGGACATTCGAGCTCAATAGGATGAAGATCACCGAAAGTTGCACCAATTTCGCTCTGTGGCTCAGTTGATGTCTAGGCAAGCTTTGTCCCTATAAGGGAGACAGTTCATCTGTTTGAGGCAAGTGGTTTTTAAGTAGGACCTTTGCAAATGCATCATGACCCCCCCACTTACTTGGGAGCTTACCTGGTCAACTCAGTTCATTAGACCGGATTGGAGGCTTAGGTGCCCTCTTCAAACTAGTTAGGAGCTATCTAGTGACTTTAGGGCAAATACAAGGATTTGATGTATTTTTTTGCATGCTTGACTGATCAAGTACTAGTTTATGCAAGGAAGTCGTTCTAGAGTATGTGACTTATTACCTTTTGACCCTGAAATAGAACAGGCCCTTAGAAATATTCGAGCTGAGATCAGAACATTAGAATCATTCCCATCTCCTAAGATGGCTGAAGAACAATCCAAACTCCTAAGGAAGTACTTTACTCCCACCATTTACACTTCTCCATCTTGCATTCGATTACCTGAGTTAGCAGCTGTACAATATGAAATAAAGTCTAGTGTGATCCAAATGCTCTCATCTTTTTATGGGCTCACCAACGAAGACCCATATAAACACTTAGATGAATTTCTTGAGATTTGCACCACTGTCAAGATCTAGAACTTCACTGATGATGCTCTGAAACTTAGATTATTCCCCTTCTCCCTTAAAGATAGAGCCAAGTAATGGCTGAATTCTTTAGAAGCCAATTCAATTCGTTCCTGGGATCAAATGCAACAAGAATTTCTTAAAAAATACTTTTCTATAGGAAGAACGAACCAATTTAGGCGTGCCATCACAAGCTTCTCCCAAACTGAGGGAGAAGAATTTCATGAAACTTGGAAGAGATTTCGGGACCTAATCCGTAAATGCCCACATCATTAAATACCTAAATGGCAGCTAGTGCAATGTTTCTATGACGGATTGACTGAACGAAACCGTCAGATGATCGATGCTGCATGCAGGGGGGCTTTTATGCTTCAAAATGAGCATGAAGCATGACAATTATTTGAAAATCTCAACGAAAACTCACTCCACCATGCTTCCTGTTCTCGTCAAGCACTCTCGAGTTTCCAAAGAAAAGGGACCATTTGTGAAATAAGTCATTCTATGGACCTGTCTAGTAAGGTAGATGCATTGTCCCATAAGATTGACCAATTGATGATAGGAGGATATATCGTTAGCTCTTCCCAAGCACAAGTGTGTGCTATCTGTTCTAGCCCATCGCATCCTATTCATGAGTGCCCCTCAGCACCCCAATTTTCCGAACTCGTGCAAGAATACATCAATGCTGCTCAAACACAGCCCAGACCGGATAATGACCCATTTTTCAATACCTATAACCCGGGATGGCGGAATCATCCAAATTTTTTTTGGAAGCAGCAAGCTTTGAATACTGCCAAACCCTACTTCCAAAATTTTCAAAACCCTCAGAATTTTCATCTCTACCGTCCCTCAACTCAATTTCAACATCCTCCTCCTACAACCCAAACAAATACAACCTCTGAGGAGAAAGTGTTGACTGCCGATCATTAGGTAAATGCCCGTGAGTCCCGACATCCACAAGTGACACCTAGCAGTATGTAGTGACAACCCAGTAGAATAGAATAATAAACCTCTAGGTGCAGTTATCGTATGATACAGTCCTACTATCGTGGATCCCTACAGGACGGAGGTCATGGACAACTCGTCAAACCCTATCGTCTGTCATATGTCAAGATTTATTCGACTTAAGTTCGAGAGTAGAAAACTCTTTCTCCACTATTTTTACTGCCCCGGCCAAGGTCTTATGAACTCAGTCTTATAAATCACATAGGATCTCTCCTTATCTATCAAGGTCGATAGATTCTATATAGGTGCATACCCTACTCCTACAGTGAACCTACTGCAGCCAATCTACACTGCATTGACCCATATGTCTAGAGACCATGTATATGTGCAATCAAACTACAATAACCTCACTGTAAGTAGCCGAAGCACTGCAGGTCAAAGGACCAGTCACACTACTGCAACATGAAGCAAGTCACTGACGAGTGGATAGACATCCAAGTGACTTCTTGTCTTGGTCACGCTCAGTACCCTTATTCTCTAACAAGCACCTGCACTATTACTTCAGTGTCCCTACACTGTGGACTTGAGTCTCGTCCATCTATAAGGAAAGCGATCTATGCACTGATCTTATCAGATCGATCACCATCCTCGTGATGATCCATTGATCAAAAGCATTTAGAAATTAATCACTAATGACACATAGCTCAAATTTTCAACTCTTGAAAATATGCGTCATCATCTTATTAATTTTTTGGACGATTCATGGACACATAAGAACATGAATGAAAAGAATGCCCAACTTAATAAATTCATAATAAGGTCAAGTACAAATTTATATCTCAGAATAAAATAATGCATCAGCCAAATTGGCTTCTAGGACATACTTCTAACAATCTCCCACTTGCACTAAAGCCAATCAGCCAAAAACCTAAAGCCCCATCTTCTCAAGATGCGCTTCAGTTTTCTGCCGACTTAGCTGCTTAGTCAATGGGTCCACCACATTTTCTGTGGAGTCTACTCTCTGATTTTCTACTTATTTCTTTTCGAGGTAATCGCTTATTAGGTTAAACCGCCGCTCTATGTGCTTCAGCTTCTGGTGAGACCTTGACTCTTTAGCTAGTGCTATGGTGCCTTTGTTATCGTAGTTGAGTGTTATGGCATCTGATGACATTACACCTAACTCAGCAATGAACTTCTTAAACCAGAAGGTTTCCTCTGCACCCTTAGATACGGCTTAACATTCAGCTTCTAAGGTAGAATCTATAATGATCGGTTGTTTGGAACTCTTCCAATTTACTGAACCATCATTGCACATATTCTGATGTAGACTTTCTATCATCAATATGTGTGCATCCTTCTACCTTCAACTCTGATATTCTTCCAAAGATCAAGAACATGTCCTTTAGTTCTTCTCAAGTACTTAAGACTGTTCTTTATATCTATCCAGTGCTTCTTGCCTGGATTTGACTGATATATGCTCGTGACACTCACAGCATATACTATATCATATCATGTACATAGCATGGTATACATGAGGCTCCCTATAGCTGAAGCATAAGGGATCTTGCTCATTCGCTGAATCTCTTCAGATGTGTTGGGGCACATCTTCTTGAAGAGATTTATCCCATACCTAAGGGATAATAATCCCCTTTTAGAGGTTTCCATGCCAAACCTCTTCAGCACTTCCTCTATGTAATATTCTATGACAGGACAAGCATCCTTATAGATCTATCTCTATAGACCTTAATTCTCAAAATATAGGATGCTTTTCCAAAGTCTTTTATGGAGAAATCCTTAGACAACTATACCTTGACCTAAGTTAGCTTGGGAACACCATTTCCAATTGGAAGAATATCATCCATGTACAACACGAGGAATACAATAGCCCTCCCACTAACCCTTCTTATAAACACATGGTTCCTCTTCATTCTTGATGAAATCAAACGATTTGATTACATCGTTGAAACGAGTATTCCAACTCCGAGATGCTTGCTTTAGTCCATAGAAGGACCTTTGCAGTTTGCAGACCTTGTGATCACCATCACAATATCTCATAATCATATTATGCTGCAATATCAAGCAATATTCGAATAGACTTCAGCATGACTACAGGTGAAAAAGTATCCTGATATTCAGTGCCTTCGCACTGACTATAACCTTTTGCCATTAGCCTTGCCTTATAGGACTCTACCTAGCCATCCGAATTTAATTTTCTCTTGTAGATCTATTTACACCCAATAGGTACTATACCTTCTGGTGAATCTACTAAGGTTCAGACTTGGTTGGAATGCATGGAGTCCAACTCTGACTTCATTGCTTCCAGCCATCTTTCGAAATCGATGTCTAACATCGCCTCATTGTAGGTATTGGGATCCTTACCTTGATCTCTATCTCCCATGAGGAACACTTCCTCTACATCCTCTGTAAGCATACCTAAGTACCTTTCAGGCGGATGGAAGATCCTACTAGATTTACGAGGTGGAGGAGGTACTACGTGTACTGGCTTAATATGAATAGGTTCTATAAGCACAATGGCTCGTTACTTTTCAGTGACTTTCTCTTAGAGCTTATTTTTCCTCCTACTGTCTCTATCAAGGATAAACTATTTCCATGAAGATAGCATGTCGACTCACAAACACTTTGTGATCCTTTGGGACGTAAAAATTGTATCCTAATAACTCTTTTAGGATATCTAATAAAATAAGCATTAATTATCCTATCCTCTAACTTGTCCGCCTGTTGTCGCTTGACGTGGGCTGGACATCCCCAAATCTTGAGATGACCAAGACTCGGCTTCTTACCATGCCATATCTCATACGGTGTGGTAGGAACAGACTTAGAGGAAACACTATTCAATATGTAAATAGCTGAAAATAGGGCATCTATCTAAAGAAACAAGGGTAAATCAGTGAATAGAGTCTGATTCCTCCTCTCTGACACTCCGTTGATCTGAGGTGTACCAGGAGGAGTCCATTATGAAACTATACTATTCTCGTTGAGATAATCACGAAACTCTCCACTAAGGTATTCACCTCCTCGATTTGATCGAAGAATCTTAATGAGTTTTTCTATTTATTTTTCTACTTCATATCTTAACTCTTTGAACCTTTCAAAAGTTTCAGATTTGTGGATCATACACATATCCATACCGTGAGTAATCATCGGTTAATAAAGTAAAAATTACAACCCCTAGCCTGCACATCGAATGGGCTACACACATCAGTGTGTACTAGGGTAGGTATTTTAGTAGACCTCCCTGTGACCTACAAAGGATAATTTGGCCATCTTTCCTTGAAGGCAGAATTCACAAATCGAATATGACTCGAAAGTCAATGAGCCCAAAAGCTCATGTTTCTCCAATTTGTTTATTCTATCTTCTCCTATATGGCCAAGCCTGAGGTGCTACAAATACTTTAGATTTATCTCATTTCTGGATCTATTAGATCCTATGGTATTTACTGTTTGCTCAAATACATTCACAGATACATCCATATGTATGTGATAGAGACTGTCAATCGTAAAACCACGTTGAACCGATTTATTTCTCAAATAAATGGAATAGTAGTCTTATAAAAATCTTTCTGTGCTAAACAAGATACATAAATCAAATTTCTGTTAACAATAGGTAACAATCCCTAAGTATCCTGAGCATTTCTGACATACCTTCTGAAGGTTTGTCACCCTTCATGTTCTTTATGCTTCTCATGTATGTAGGATAGTTCCTTTTCCAATGGCCGTCCATTATGCAATGGAAACACTTTTCCTTGCAATTGGCCTTTTTCTTGGAACTTCCTTACTTGGCTTCTTGTCCTTTTTCTGCTTCTTTGCAGGCTTCTTTTTCTTCCAGATAGACTCTCTCTTGGAAGTAGAAACCAACTCGACAGCGAGAAAGGGATTGAATTATACAGTAACCATAGTTCAGGATTCCAGAATATTTGCTTCGCATATATTCGGCCTATCCGAATATCGGGTACCATTGCTAGATGGTCACATCAATTAGTGTAGAAAGTCATTCCTATACTACCGGCTTAGGTTCGAACCTATGAGGTCACATGCATAGAAGATTTCTGATTGATCAAGAAGGCTGATGAATGTTTAAGAATCATTCAGGGGTAATTTGGTCAATTCGATTGGCAAATTATCTTATAAAATAATTAAAGTAATTATCGGAGCATTAATTAGTAATTAGATTGCTAATGAACTCAATTGGATTGAGTAATTAGACTAAGGATGAGCCAAATTGAATTAGATTCAATTCTGGGCTCAATCAGGGTTTTTGACCTGATTGGATTAGGTCTGAATCAAGAGGACTTAGGTTGACCAAATTAAATTAGATTAAATTTGTGCTTAATTAGGGATTGACCTAATTGGATTAGGTTCAACCCATGATAATTGGATCATTCTAATTATTAGGATTTAATTAAATTAAATAGGTTTGATCTGAAACTGTTCGAATCTTGAAATCCACTTGTCACATATCCATGCATGGTGCCATAAATTAATTTTTAATATGATTAAAAATTAATTTAATTTATTTAATGGTGCCATGGGACACTTGGCAACATCAGGGACCTCTTTCATCATTAGATGGATCGAAATGGAGAGATAAATTTATGAAAAGAATTGGATAAGATCAAATTCTCTCTCTTCATGACATATGTCATTCTTATCTTTATCTCACTTCTAATTAAGGTTGAATTTTGAATTTAATCACCACAAAATCACCACGTGGCCCTCTAATCTGATTGGGGGCATGGAAATTTCGAAATTGAAAGAGGGAAGTGGCAACATGATGAATGGTTTAGATTAGATCAAGCTTCATCATGTAATGGCACATGAACTTGAATTTTGAATTCAAAATTCAAAACCCCACAAAATTCTCCACAAATATGGGATGGTTGGCATAAAGTTAGAGGGGATAGCAACATTAAAAGGACCTCCATCAGCTGGTGGTCGAATTCAAGTAAAAAAGAGAGAAAAAGAAGAAAAAAAAAGGGAAAAGAAAAGAGAGGAACCCTAGTTCATGCATGGAAAAATTCTACATTCAATCTAGCTGACTTCTTCCTCCTCTAAGTCCATCGCGCCATTAGTGTTAGGGGTCCCTGATAAGAGTTTTTAGATCAGATCTAAGTCCTCTTCAATCCCTATAAACCTTTCCTCCAAGTTCTTCCAAGAAGGCGGATCAAAAGTAGATAGCGTTGGGAAGATCAAATTTGAGCCTCAAGAAATTCTGCGTAAGCTAGCACTTTCGCAGGATTGGATCTCTTCAGGAACTTCGCGTGTACTTCTCGTAGAGGACATTCGTGTGCATGGCTGCGAAGTCAAGGATCAGATCCATAACTTTCATCCATCATAAAAGGTATTAATCTAGCATTAATCATTTATTATGGTGTCAAGATCTAGGTCCGATTCCCCGAGGTTTTACCCTTTTTTGGGCTCCTCACGGAGATATCTCCAGAATCCATTCGATGGATATTCGGAGATTAATTGGAATAGAGTTCTTAAGTTTCAGATCTGATAGTTAATCATGCATGAAAGTTTTAGCATAATTGTTTAAATGATTCCGGCATAATCCTATGTGTTCTTAAGGTGCTGATTTCTAGATTTGATCTTGTAAGCATGCATGAATTAAATTGTTTGATTCGGTTTTTCCGCTGCATTTTTGAAACTTAAAAAGAACTACGTATGGCTTGATTCCCCTTATGAAGAGGTACGTAGGCAACCCGATCAGGTTCAGCCATAGTTTTTTTTAAAAAAAAAATCAGCGTGCTTAACACCGAAGAACCTAGGATTCACTTTCAGTGGTATCAGAGCAAAGGTCCAAGAGTTGTGATCGATCTTCGGAAACTCTCACGCGTGATCATGTGACGAAGCGTGGCTCTCCATCCGGAGGCGTATAGAGATGCGTGCTCTGATAGGTATACATGGGTGTCATCCTATTTTTAATAGGACCGAACCCATGTAGGAGTGGAGACTCCCCCTAACAGTGGTATCAGAGCCAGGTTCATATTTAAACTTTTATGTTTTAATTTTTGTAATTAAATCTAAAATCATGAGCATGCTTAGATTAGATCTAAAGTATTTTTATGATTGATTTAATTGCTGATTATGCATGATTAAGTAGATCTGAAATTTTGGATGCATATGATGCATATTTGTATTAGGATTAGTAACATGAATAAATCTGAAATCATAATATTGTTTAGATTAGATCTAAACAAAATTTATGATTTATATGATCTCTGATTTTAATGAACAAATTAGATCTTGAGGATGATAGTGTTATTTTGATGATTAACAAGCAATTATCTAGAGCATGCTATAAGTTAAATTGATACTTCATTTATAAGTTCATTACTCTCAGTATATTTGTTTAATTGAAAATGGATAAATGGCCTTGTTCATTTGGATGAATCTAACCTTGAGAATGCAGCAAAGTGTGGTTTGAGTCGACCCATAGGTTGATTGGGTCGACCCCGGCACATCAAGAAGTCATCTGGCACACTCCTGCAAAAATGGCACAAATGAACAGTGAGTTGGGTCGACCCAAGGTAAGCATGAGTCGACCCAACCTTGAAGAACCTCAAAAACACAACTGAAGAATGCTCTCTGGATTTACTGAGAGGGTCGACCCAAACAGTGGTTGAGTCGACCCAAACCCTGAGAGGGTCGACCCAAAGGCAAGACAGAAAGATAGACAGAAATTGGATCTCTGGAATTACTGAGAGGGTCGACCCAAGAAGAAGTTGAGTCGACCCAAGTGGACTTTGAGTCGACCCAAAGAATGGTTGGGTCGACCCATGGGAAGGAAGGCTGAAATTGAAGTTTCTGTGGTTTCTGAGAGGGTCGACCCAAGGAATGTTTGAGTCGACCCAAGGCAAAGTTGGGTCGACCCAAGGACAGGTTGAGCCGACCCAAACACGGGCTGAACATAACGGCTAGTTGTGCAGAAATGCTTTTTGGACTCCCAACGGCTATAAACGGCTAGTTTCTTCAATCCAACGGTCAGAAAGGACTATTTGGAGGTTGGAGAAGTATTTAAGAGGGAGTATTCATCAGAGGAAGCAAGCTTTTGGGAAAATACATCAAGTGCATTCAAGAGAGAACCCTAGCAAGGCAAGCTTCATCCAAGTGCTTCATTCAAGAGTCAAAAGAAAGGGGTTGAGCAGATTCAAAGAGTCATCAAGAGCTCCATCCTCCCTTGAAGAGTGAAGCATCCTTGACAAAGAAGAGCAAAGCGACTTCAAAGCGATAAATATTTTCTAACTCTTCTTTGTAGTTCATATTGTTTTATATGCTCATTTAGGAGTTTGAATCTTTTCTTTTTATTTGTTAAACACTTTGTAAAGGTTCGTTGGTGAGCCCGCAAAACCAACAAAGGTTTTTGGTGAACCCAGAAAACCAAGTGTATACGTTCGTTGGTGAGCCCGCAAAACCAACAAAGATTTTTGGTGAACCCGGAAAACCAAGTGTATAGGTTCGTTGGTGAGCCCGTAAAACCAACAAAGGTTTTTGGATTGTGAGCCCGGAAAATAATCCAACTGTAATCCGCGGGATTATAGTGAATTCCCAAGGAGACGCTTGGGGAGTGGACGTAGGTGCTAAGGAGAGCACCGAACCACTATATATTGTTGTGTTTGTGTTGTGCTTGTGCTTACGTTTATTCTTGCATCATCTTCTATCTTTGCACTAGTTTAAATCATTCAAATAGTTTAAGGAAGCATCCACCGCACTTAATTAAGAAAACGTTTAAAGCACCAAAATTTAGAAGAAACCAATTCACCCCCCCCCCCTCTTGGCTTGTCACCTTGGGCAACAAGTGGTATCAGAGCAAGGTGCTCTAATAGTACTCATTGATCTCACAATCAAGAGTTAAAGATCATGACAACCCAAGTGGGATATTCTATGAGTGAGGGACAATTAATTGATAGACCTCCACTATTTGATGGTATAAACTACACATATTGGAAAGCACGCATGCGCATTTTCATTCAAGCACATGACTACGATTTATGGAGTATCATAGTCAATGGGCTACACACAAACACTAATCATGATAAAGAAAGGGCTCAGCAAAATGCAAAAGCCATGAATATTCTATATTGTGCATTGGATGATAGTGAACTTAATAGCATATCTTTTTGCATAACTGCTAAGGAAATATGGAATATGCTTGAAGTTAAATATAAATGCACTAACGTTTCTAGTGAATTTGAAACTAGTTCCGAAGAAGAAGAGCATCAAACTGAAACTGAAAATCTATGCTTTGGAGCACATGAAGATGAGGTATGTACTCGAACACAAAGTGATTTCTCATTCAAAAATCAAGTACATACTGAAGCTCAATCTGATTTTACATTTGATGAACTTCATGATGCTTTTTCTGATTTATACTTAGAATATAAGAAGCTTAGTTTAAAGAATAAAAAGCTAAATCAGAAAAATCTATCTCTTGCTGAAAGCTATAATATAACTCAGAAAAATAATAAATTACTTTCAGAAGACAATGAAAGGCTAACTAAAGAAGTTAACAAATTTAAGCCTATAGTTGAAAAATTTACTATCAGCTCTGAAAAACTGAACTTAATGATAAATTATCAAAGAGCTGAATTTGAAAAGGCTGGATTAGGATATCAATCTTGGTACACACAAAAATCCCTTAATGATATATGTGTTAAATCCTCCACTATCTATCCTAAAACGGATTCTAATTTATCTAATGAACCTAATGAACAAAAACATAAAATTAAAAATCCATCATCCACTTATATTAAATCAATGTTTGTTAAATTTAATAAGAGTATGCAGAAATACATTCCTTATAATCCTAAATTCTGCAAGCCTATGGACAAAATAGCCATTAAGAAAATATGGGTTCCAAAAGGAACAATAATAGCTAACCTACAAGGACCCAAAAGAGCTTGGGTTCCTAAGTTGAAAATCTGAATATTTTCTGTAGGTGTGTCTAGCACTCAAGGCTCCAACAAAAGATGCTAATTTAGAAATTGGGTGCTCTAGACATATATTAAAGAATGAAACTTAAAATATACTTTAGAAAAATAATTGAAATGAAAAGAATAATGAAATTAGTAATCCTTGCATCTCATCATTCTCTTTGCCTTAGTATCTAATTAAAACATAAATTGGAGGTATTAATCAATTTTGTGATATAGGTAATATTTTTAAAAATATAATCAAATCACTTCATTTTATAGTATGCCTTACTTACTGCTGGATAAGTTGCTAAATGATTAATCAATTTATTAAGAATAACTCTATGAATTCTCTATCTACTTGATTGAGAGTTTTTATCAATGGTATTATCTTATTGATCATAGACATGAGAATGTATACTTGGTATGCCTTTAAATATATGCACTATGAATACCAAGATTAAAGAAACCACTTTTGGTATATAAAATCAACTCATACTAGTATGGACTTAATCTCAAAAGACCTTGTCATTGGTTCACTTAGATTAATTTTTGCAAGGTCAAAGTTTGCTATGTATGTCATCTAGAAAAATAAACTAGAATCATTTCTAAATTTGAAAATATTGTTTCCACCTTTTAGCCGTTGGAAATTCTCCATAAGAACTTATTTGGATCTCTAGGATTGTGAACCTAGGAGATAAGCTCTCTAATTTTGTAATTATGGATGATTTCTCAAAGCTAATGTTGGTTTTATTCTTAGCACTTAAATTGAAATATTTTCTGCTTTGGCACAAACTTATAAAAGGTTTCAAATGAAAAAGGTTTGCAAACTATGAAAATAAAATTGTATCATGGCATAGTTTTGAAAACCAATTTCTTATTAAGTTGTGCACAGAAAATAATATTGAATACAATTGTTTCTACACCAAGAACACCATAAATAAAATAGGGTTGATAGAATCCTTGAAGAAATGAAAAAGACAATGTTGTATGATAGTCATCTACTTAAATGATTTCTGTTAAAGGCTATCATCATTGCTTGTCATACATATGGTTTCTATTAGAAAACTCCTTTTGATCTTCTGAAAAATAGAAAATGATATATTGTATATCTTTTATATTTTTCAGTCATACATGTCATGCTTGATATGTTCTTATGAAAATAATGTCAAATCTGATAAAACAAATATTTCTTTGGATATCACTCTTCAAGCAATGTATATTGAAAATTCAATGAAAAGATACTAGTTGTAGAAATATCAATTCATACTATTCTTATTAAAACTAGATCCTTTATTGAGAATATAGTTTATCATTTTGATTCTATGTAACAATCTGAATTTTGATAGAAACAACTGTTTAAGATAATTTGATTAAAACTTAGCTAGCACGTCTTATTGATAATTATCTTATGCAAATAGAATCTAAGTTAAATTGATTCTGAAAACAAAAAAAATTTGATTTAACTTTAATGAATCTTTCTATTGCCTCACATGCTTGTCCTTGAACCATT
Organism: Phoenix dactylifera; assembly: GCF_051530095.1. Classification (NCBI taxonomy): domain Eukaryota; kingdom Viridiplantae; phylum Streptophyta; class Magnoliopsida; order Arecales; family Arecaceae; genus Phoenix; species Phoenix dactylifera. The sequence goes on from NC_143195.1 coordinate 17,565,539, forward strand.
TTACTTAATGAAGTTATCTCTTTAGTTCAAGTGACTTGTGCTTGCTTATACTTAGGCAATCTCTTGAGTAAAGTGACTCAAATTCAATTATTGTCATGTCTCATGTTGAGTCATCTAGTTAAGAAATATGTTGTATGAATGTTTTTGTATCCTAGAGAACCTAATGAATTGCCTTCAAGAAAAGAAAAAGATTTTGCTAATGATACAGAATTTATCAGCAAGAAATTTCAACTTGAAGGACACATCGATGAAAGATACAATAAACATTCCCTTGCAAACAAAAAAAAGAGAGAGATTTTCTTCAGCCAAGGGTGTAAAGAATCTAAAAGGTATTTGGCTTGAAGAATGCTAAATGCATTAGTAATCTAAACTTTTCTCTTGCAAGTTAGTTGAGCAAAATCAATAGTGTGAAATTATATGATTGCATGATTAAACCTTTAATTGTTGATCATCTTGATATCATGCTTCATTCTCATGCTAGTAATAATTGTTTCATGGTGTGATTAAACTACCTTTTTCTATATAATGCATAACCATGAAATACACAAGCTTATGCCTCAAACCTCTAATTCAAAATAACTTGTGATAAGCTATGAATCATTGGGCATAATGAAAATGCTGTTTGCATGGTATATATTTATATGCAGCATATTAGATTAATTTTTTATTCTGCTCTTTCATGTAATTACTTGAAATAATAAAAAGAAAGAGAGATAAAGAAAAGAAAATGAACAATTATTCAAGGGAATACTCCAATCTTTAGGAAAAGCAAAACAAGCATAATATATTTGGCACATTTGTGAGACTAATATGAACATTCCTTTTGGAAGAGATAAAATCTGTAATTAATTACATAAAAAGTTTGAAGTGAACATTTTAACCCTTCTATATTGCTCATCATAGGGATGGTGCTAATGGGGAGGCTAGTGGTAGTACCCGGCACTATTTGACCCAACTATTCGGTGTAGGGCATATTAGGGACGGCACAAGAGGAAGGCTAGTGGTAGTACCTCGTGCCCCTTCCAACTCCACCGGATAGGGAGCAAATAGAGTATAGAGCATAGAAAAGTAAAATCAAAAGAAATGAAGATTAGAATATTCACTGAGTGGTTAAAGGAAGAAATTCAAAAATGAGGAAATGAATGACAAGATAAATGAAAGTATATAAAAAGCTTGTGAAAAGCCAAATGAAGTTTCGATCACTTGAAAACACACCTTAAGGATAAAAGCTTAAATTTAATTTAAAAATGCTTCTATCGTTGCGTTTTTGTAACTTTCATTATATACTTCAATGATTGCATCATTTTGGGGAATAACTCAATATGATTTCTAGATGAAATCTACGGTTTAAGAAAAATAGAATTACTTTGGATACCTTGGTTGGTTGCTCCGATACGCATATGAAACATATCATTTTTTATCTTATAAGTGTACTGAAATTGGTCTAAATGATGTGTTTTTCAATGATCTTGATTGCAAATAAATGGTTCTAAACATATGATATTATTTTGATATTAAAAAGATTTATGGTGCTTCATATATACATTGCTGAAAAACTATGACTAAGAAATTATTTTTTTTTTCCTCTCCTACATTATTAAAGACTTCTATCAAAATATATATGTATATATATATTATTAAAAGAGTGAATGATCTTAAGTTTAGAAATATTTCAGCTCACTCAAATGATTCTTAAAAGAAAGAAAATGTAAATGCTTTTGAAAGAATTTGAGCTTCAAATGAATTATTTTCTGATTAATATTTCAGTACATTTTCTCAAAGATTAAGAGGAAGCATAACTTGTTCTTAAAAGATTAAAAAGAGTGATTGCTATAAATTTTGAATAATTCTAGATCACTCTACATTCTTGATATCATAAAGTTTCAGTTTTATTCACGTTTATTATTAAAATCTGAAATTCAACAAAAGATAAGAATAATTAAAGAAGAATGCATCTTTTAAGGGGGAGCTTTAGATATTCAGTATCTTATCCTAAAGTTACTTTAATTTGATGCATACCTTGAATTTTATGGATTGATTTTGATGAACCTCCTTATATTGCAAGACTTGCTTTAATTATATAATAAGTTTATACCTTGAGATGAGTTCTATAAAGGTTGTCTTATCTCAAACCTTGAGTCTTATGAAAATAAAATATATTTTCGAGATTGACAATTTTATTGAACAAATTCTAAAACTCTTAAATGGAATGATTAATTAAGGAGGAGAAAGAAAATTTCAGAGGGAGAGATCATATAGAACTTAATCGTATAAATTCGCATCTAAAGATGAGACAAAGAATACTAAATGTAAAGTGGTATTAAACTTTGTGCTTCATTGAATATCTTTTGAAAGTTGGATTTCCATCTGTATTCATCGGTAAATCATTTATTTCTGAAAATTTAATTGAAAAGGATTCCATCTGTCTTAGTTTTGAAAATTTATCTTGGAATCTACTTATGAGTTCTTATTGGCTTGCACTTTGGTGTTTCAATCCTGAGCCAATTCATTTTAATTGATTTTGATGCTATGATCTTTAAAGGAGTAAAAGAAAGTTTTTAAGAGAGCTCTAAAAGAACTTTCAAAGCCTTGAATTTTATATCCTACATTGCATAAATTCATATTTTGGTATCTATGCTCCAATACTTTTATATCATGAAAGAACTTTGAAGTCATTAAGAATTAAGGATTCAACATAATTTTATGTTTTTCGAGTATATAAGTTTTGATCTTTATTTGCTCTTATACTATACTCTAAAAATTAATTAGATTGCTCTCATCTTGTTATATACTTAATATATATATATATAAAGATGTTGAGTTTTCATTCGTGCCTTCTTTGAATATTATTCTTGATACTCCTTGAAATAACTTGAAAAAGATTCCATCTACACTTGATTTGAAAAATATCTTTGGAATCTACATTTAGAGATCACTTCTGGCTTACATCCTTAATATCTCATTCCTAAAGCCAAACACATAGAAATAAGATATCATTTTATTAGGGATCGTGTGCAAAATGGAAACATATGTATTGAGCATATATGTACTGAAAAACAATTAGCCGACATATTCACAAAATCCTTGAGTGAAGATAGATTCTGCACGCTAAGGAGAGAATTAGGTATATGTGATCCTTTTTATTGAAGAAATATAAAAGGGAGCCAGTAGTCTCATGATACATTCCTCCAATTTCTAAAAATCCATGAAACATGAGTCAAACTTGTTATCTATAGATTTCTTACTCATGTATCATTGTCCCAGAAAGAATTTATAAGGATTGGAAGCAAGGAAAATTTTTAGAAGCAAAAAGGAAGAGAAAAGAAAAATACTGCACTTGGGTCAACCCAACCTGGAATAGGGTCGACCCAACGTTGAGTCGACCCAAGAAGTTTCTTGAGTCGACCCAACGTCGGGATCCCACTGTTAAAAGGGGGACCCGTGAGCTATCTAGGGCACTATTTGCCCTTGTCCTCTTCTGAAAACCCTATTCCCCACTCTCAAATCTTCTCCAATCATCTCCAAACAGTAGATTACTTCAAGATCTTGGAGAAATGGGACCCAAGAGAGTCGTAGCCAAGCGATCCGGGAGAGTCTCATGATCTTGTTTAGAGCCTAGGATATGTATCTAGTTCTCATATGTATTTTGTGTTTATCATGCATCTTTAAACTTTGATTAAGGAACATTGTATCTGCTTTTGTTTTTGGTCTGAATGTATGAAAATGATTCCTATTTTGATCAATGAAGTTTGAAGTTTATCATTTATTGCATTTTTTCCTATGTATCTTTTTGATGATAACAAAAAGGGGGAGAAGTAAAGAAAGAGTACTTTAGGAGAAGCAAAGATCATCTTGGCGGAGAAGTAAAGAAAGAGTATCTTAGGAGAAGTAAAGGAAGAAGTAAAGATATCTTTAGAGTAAATAGAGTAACAAAAAGGGGGAGAAGTAAAGAAAGAGTAATAAGAGGAGAAGTAAAGAAAGAAAGAGAAATAATTTGTAAAACAAATTGAAAATCATATAGGAAAGCATATACATCCAAGGGGGAGCAATTTGCAACAATGAAAATGATCAACTCAAAAATTTATATCAAATTTCAGAATTTGGCACACATAAATTCAGAATTTGGCACGCACCTCTCGCACCCCGATACATAGCCTGAAACTCATATTATCTCAAATTTTTGAAGTTTCATCGCTAATGAATTATAAATGAAAGGGGGAGCAATTGAAAGAGTCAAATTGGCAACATTTAAATGATATAGGGGGAGATTTCACAAGTATATATGAAAAGCTGAAATTCAGCAGTTTAATCCCTTTTATAAACTGATTTTAAAGACAAGTATCAATAGGCTTATACTCTTTATTTTGTAATCATCAAAAAGGGGGAGATTGAGGATGATAGTGTTATTTTGATGATTAACAAGCAATTATCTAGAGCATGCTATAAGTTAAATTGATACTTCATTTATAAGTTCATTACTCTCAGTATATTTGTTTAATTGAAAATGGATAAATGGCCTTGTTCATTTGGATGAATCTAACCTTGAGAATGCAGCAAAGTGTGGTTTGAGTCGACCCATAGGTTGATTGGGTCGACCCCGGCACATCAAGAAGTCATCTGGCACACTCCTGCAAAAATGGCACAAATGAACAGTGAGTTGGGTCGACCCAAGGTAAGCATGAGTCGACCCAACCTTGAAGAACCTCAAAAACACAACTGAAGAATGCTCTCTGGATTTACTGAGAGGGTCGACCCAAACAGTGGTTGAGTCGACCCAAGCTTGAGTCGACCCAAACCCTGAGAGGGTCGACCCAAAGGCAAGACAGAAAGACAGACAGAAATTGGTTCTCTGGAATTACTGAGAGGGTCGACCCAAGAAGAAGTTGAGTCGACCCAAGTGGACTTTGAGTCGACCCAAAGAATGGTTGGGTCGACCCATGGGAAGGAAGGCTGAAATTGAAGTTTCTGTGGTTTCTGAGAGGGTCGACCCAAGGAATGTTTGAGTCGACCCAAGGCAAAGTTGGGTCGACCCAAGGACAGGTTGAGCCGACCCAAACACGGGCTGAACATAACGGCTAGTTGTGCAGAAATGCTTTTTGGACTCCCAACGGCTATAAACGGCTAGTTTCTTCAATCCAACGGTCAGAAAGAACTATTTGGAGGTTGGAGAAGTATTTAAGAGGGAGTATTCATCAGAGGAAGCAAGCTTTTGGGAAAATACATCAAGTGCATTCAAGAGAGAACCCTAGCAAGGCAAGCTTCATCCAAGTGCTTCATTCAAGAGTCAAAAGAAAGGGGTTGAGCAGATTCAAAGAGTCATCAAGAGCTCCATCCTCCCTTGAAGAGTGAAGCATCCTTGACAAAGAAGAGCAAAGCGACTTCAAAGCGATAAATACTTTCTAACTCTTCTTTGTAGTTCATATTGTTTTATATGCTCATTTAGGAGTTTGAATCTTTTCTTTTTATTTGTTAAACACTTTGTAAAGGTTCGTTGGTGAGCCCGCAAAACCAACAAAGGTTTTTGGTGAATCCGGAAAACCAAGTGTATAGGTTCGTTGGTGAGCCCGCAAAACCAACAAAGGTTTTTGGTGAACCCGGAAAACCAAGTGTATAGGTTCGTTGGTGAGCCCGTAAAACCAACAAAGGTTTTTGGATTGTGAGCCCGGAAAACAATCCAACTGTAATCCGCGGAATTATAGTGAATTTCCAAGGGGACGCTTGGGGAGTGGACGTAGGTGCTAAGGAGAGCACCGAACCACTATATATTGTTGTGTTTGTGTTGTGCTTGTGCTTACGTTTATTCTTGCATCATCTTCTATCTTTGCACTAGTTTAAATCATTCAAATAGTTTAAGGAAGCATCCACCGCACTTAATTAAGAAAACGTTTAAAGCACCAAAATTTAGAAGAAACCAATTCACCCCCCCCCCCCCTCTTGGCTTGTCACCTTGGGCAACAGATCTGAAAATAAAAGTGAAAAAATATATACATAAGATGTATGTTGTTTGTATTAATTCATGTTGTTATGTATATATGATGCATGAACATTAAATATAATGACTTAAACATGAATTAAATCTGATTACATGTGATTAATTACAAAAACTCAGATCTGAAAATATATTTTAAGAATTGAAAGATTGTAATTAATATGTAATTAAAAAGAAATATGCAGTGATCAAAACTTTCATAAGTCTAAACTTAATTGAGAATTAAGTATTATGAAATAGAATTGTAACTCAATTAATTGACATTGCATAATTCTTTGGGCATATGGGTTAGCTTGAATCAAGTTCCTAGGATTGGGTTAGACCTAAGCTTAGAATCATACATGGACAAATAAAATTAATTGATCAAATCTAATTAAGTAGTAACTAGATTAGGTCAAGAAAATTCTAGGTCAATTTACAATAGTTGTAGATGGATCAAGTCCATGTCTTTAATTAGACCAAGATGGAACTTGATTTAGGCTCAGAGGTGTAGCCCGAGTCATTTGAGTAATCAAATCGAAATTGATTAACCAGTCGGTGTCTAAGGTAAGTTTGGCAGTTTTGACCGGTGATTTTTAATTGGGAGCTACTCGCACTGATTCGTCTTTGTCGAGTTAATGGCATATCCCTTCCACCGATCTCACTTACCTGGCCGACATGGTCAATCACATTTTGATTGGATCACTTAATGATTCGAGTTAGCCCATGCCTATAAGAAAAATCAGTTTGACTGATTTAGGTGCCTCCTTAACCGGTTTGAGTCTAATCTGATTTGGTGAAGTCAGTAGAAGAAATTAGACTAACCGGATCTTCTTATCTATCCTAATTATGAAATCCTCTAAAATTATTAGGTCCTTAAAATGAAATGGTTATGAGGATAACTAGGTCATAGCCTCCCATTAAGTTGGGTGATAATGGGTCTAATATTTTGATAATTATTGGAGGCGTGACACGCCTGGTACTTATCAAGCATTGAAATTGTCATTCAATATATGATGAGTTAAGTGTACCTTCAATAGGCGGTCAGGTGAGCCGAGCCACACTCGGGCTTGGTCGTCTATTAGTTGATTAGACTTAACCCTATCATTTAATGGTTGGACCTGACTAGGGTATTCGGTGGAGGCGCCACACGCGTGCCGAAAAACCTAGGGCAAAATTATCACTAGAAGTTGCTTGGTGAAGCAACTGGTTTAGAACCTACCAATAGGTGCATATGGGTTAGCCGAGCCACACTCGGGCCTATATGCGATCTATTGGGTTCTAGTGCCCACTAAAGAATTAGGAGTAATTTTTCAAATTGGAGGTAGAGGCTACCAATTTGTATAAAATAGTGGGAGTATCTTTAGACTAAAGTCCAAGTCTACTGTGTTTAGTCAATTTATATACTAATAGCCAAATTTTCTTTTATGTAGAAATGGCCACAAGTTTGTCAATTCGCTCATTATTGGACAATGACAAGTTGACTGGTCCTAACTTCAATAATTGGTATAGAAAGCTGAAAACTCAGCATAGTCAGACCAAAAAGATTAAGAATGACCAAAGTCAGGCAGAATGCTTCTATTGTAAGAAGCAGGGGCATTGGAAGAGGAATTGTCCTTAGTACCTTACCTCACTTGACCCGAACAGGCCAAGCAAGAGAAAAGGGCAATCAGTTGCTGATCAAGGTATTTATATGATAACACCTTGTAATTTCTCTATATGTGATAATTCGACCTGAGTATTAGATACTGGAAGTCCGTTTAATATATGCAATTCGTTGCAAGGACTTCAGGTCAATGAGAGATTTAAAAACAGTGAGAGATTCCTAAATGTTGGAGATGGAAGATCTATTCCAGTTCTAGTTTTAGGAAATCTCAAACTTATTTTCAATTCTCATGTAGTTGTCTTGAGTGATTGTCACTATTGTCCTACGTTCTTATTGAATGTAATTTTCGTAGGCCTTTTGGCCATGAACGGTTATGAAATTTCAATAAAGAAATGTTCTTGTGATATCATTATGAATGGTGTTACTGTAATGAATGGACGATTGAGCAATGGCATCTACTTGTTATCACAACCTGTTAATGTAATGTACATGTCAAGTAAGCGTCCTAGAATAGATAATGTCACGGATGTCTACCTTTGGCATCATAGGCTAGGTCATATTAACAAGAACAGGATGAACATGTTAAGTAAAGAGGGAATCCTCAATGTTAATGATTGTGAATCATTGACAACCTGTGAATCATGTCTTCTTGATAAAATGACCAAATCATCTTTTACCGAAAAAGATGAATGAGCTAGTGATTTATTGACCCTTGTACATTCTGATGTATGTGGGCCAATGAGCACAGATACTAGAGGTGGGTATTCATATTTCATTACGTTTACATACGACCTTTCTAGGTATAGTTATGTCTATTTAATGAGACATAAATTTGAAGCATTTGAAATGTTCAAATTGTATCGTAATGAGTTTTTGACATATCTAGGAGAGAATGGAATTCTCTCCTAATGGACTCCTCCTGGTACACCACAGTATAACGGTGTATCAGAAAGAAGAAATCGAACTCTGTTAGACATGGTTCGATCCATGATAGGGTTTGCAAGTCTGCCCATATTCTTTTGAGGATATGCACTTGAATCAGCCTGCTACATTCTAAATAAGGTTCCAAGTAAGTCTGTAAATAAAACACCACATGAGATGTGGACTGGACGTAAGCCAATGCTCTCTCACCTTAGGGTTTGGGGGTGTCCGGCATATGTCAAACGTTTGAAAACAGACAAACTTGAACCCAAGTCTGACAGATGTTTCTTTGTTGGTTATCCTAAAGAAACTAAAGGATATTACTTCTACTTTGTTGAAGAACAAAAGTTGTTCGTAAGCAATAGAGCTGTTTCCTTAGAGAAAGAATTCCTTAGTGAAGGAACTAAAAGCTCTAATGTTGAGCTTAGGGAAGTTCAACATGTAGAAGACCTGACACCATCCACTGAGCCAATTGAGTCGGATTTGATTAGATCAGATCCAGAACCCATCTTAGATGCACCATTAAGGCGATCAGGTAAAGTACCACGTCAGCCAGACAGATACTACGGTTTCTTGGTCCGGGACGGGGATCATGTCGAACTTGATGAAAATGATGAGGATCCGATCACCTATATGGATTCTATGCAGAGGCATGACTCTGATGCATGGCTTGGAGCCATGCAATCCGAAATGAAATCCATGAAGGTCAATGATGTATGGACATTAGTTGACCCACCCGAAGGGATTAAACCCATAGGGTGTAAGTGGATTTTCAAAAGGAAACGGGGCGCAGACGGAAAAGTAGAGATCTATAAAGCCTATCTGGTTGCTAAGGAATATCGTCAACGTTATGGTATTGACTATGACGAGACGTTTTCTCCTGTGGCAATGCTTAAATCCATTCAGATTATGCTTGCGATAGCAGCACACTTAGATTATGAGATCTGGCAGATGGATGTTAAAACCGCTTTTCTAAATGGAGATTTAGAAGAGGAGGTGTATATGATGCAACCTGAAGGTTTTGTATCTGCAGATGAGTCTAAGGTGTGCAAGCTTCAAAAATCCATTTATGGATTAAAGCAAAATTCATGGAGTTAGAATATATGATTTGACAAGGTGATCAAATCATATGGCTTTATTAAGAATGAAGAGGAACCTTGCATTTATAAATGGGCAAATGGTTCAGTTATCATATTTCTTGTTTTGTATGTGGATGACATTCTTTTAATCGGGATGACATTCCTGCATTACAAGGAATAAAGGTTTGGCTATCATCTCAATTTGCCATGAAGAATTTGGGAGAAGCATCTTACATCCTAGGGATGAAGATCTATAGAGATAGATCTAGAAGATTGCTTGGATTATCCCAATCCACATACATTGATACTATACTGAAAAGGTTCAGTATGATTAATTCCAAGAAAGACTATCTTCCAATAGGCCATGGAATTAACCTCTCTAAAAGGGATTGTCCGACAACCTCTCAAGAAAGAGAGAGTATGGATAGAATTCCATATGCTTCGGCAGTGGGATCTATAATGTATGCCATGACATGTACTAGACCAGACGTGGCATACTCACTAGGAGTAGTGAGCAGATACCAGTCTGATCCAGGTAGCAACCATTGAAAGGTTGTAAAAACCATCCTAAAGTATTTGAGAAATACTAAAGATCAGTGGCTTGTCTACGATGATTCTGACTTAAAACTTGAGAGATATACTGATTCAAGTTTTCAGTCAGATCAAGATGATAGCAAGACCGTGTCGGGATATATCTTCACTCTTAAGGGTGGGGCCATCTGCTGGAAGAGTTCCAAGCAGCATACAGTGGCAGATTCTACATGTGAAGCAAAATACATCGCAGCATCTAATGTAGCCAAGAAAGCTGTATGGTTGCACAAGTTCATCACCGAGCTTGGAGTGGCACCTTCCATTGATGGTCCAGTTCCTATATTTTGTGACAACACTAGAGCCATAGCTCAAGCAAGAGAACCTAAAGCACATCAACGGACCAAGCATATTCTACGTCGCTACCACCTGGCTCGAGAGATCATCGAACGAGGTGATATTGATCTTCAGAAGATTGACACAAAAGAAAATCTGGCTGACCCATTTACCAAAGTCCTCGGCATCAAAGAGTTCAACGAACACAAGTCAAAGATAGGTATTAGATACTATGCCGATTGGCTTTAGACTAAGTAGAAGTTGTTGGAAATTGTATCCTAAGAGTCAATCGTCAGTGTGCTGATGATTGAATTTTGTAAATTAATTGACAAATTAATAAAGTGTTATTGGGCATTGTTCATCATTTCATTATACATCTTCAAATGAACTCTTATATGATGAAGTCCTTAGGACTTGTTTTATGATAAAGAAGGATTTATCTTCAAGTCCTTAAACCTGTTTGCGACCAAATGATTTGCTGTTAATAGGACGATAGCATTATCGAGATTAGGTCGTTGTGAGACATATACGTTGGTTGTCCTCTTAACCAAGAAGTATGGAGATATTGATATGTCGCACAGGTGAAGTATAGGAGTATATTTCACTGAACGTGACCAATTTCGGAACACTCTACTATCGAAAGATGTTTCAAGTGGATAGGGGTATAAGTATCCCTCAGACCTGAGATCACTACAGTGACTAGCAAGCAACTCACTGTACTTTGGTACCAGACTAGCAGAATTTCTAATTCTAGGATGGAAGGTTACTGGGTGCAGTCAAGTACTTACGAAATCAGTACGTGAGTCAAGATGGAATTGACCCCTCTTGGAAACAGGAGATAATGATTTGTGTTCAATTTAGCAAAACCTTGGCCGGGGTTATCCTTATGAGGAGTCACAGGATTTCTAAAATTGATCACATAGAGGATGTACTTATTACAGAGTTGACAGAATTCTAAAGTTATCCTGGCATTAGGAGTCAAAGGGATAAATTATACAGTAACCATAGTTCAGGGTTCCAGAATATTTGCTTCGCATATATTCGGCCTATCCGGACGTCGGATACCATTGCTAGATGGTCATTTCGATTAGTACAAGAAGTTGTTCTTCTGCTATCGGCTTAGGTTCGAACCTATGGGGTCACACGCATAGAAGTTTCTAGGTTGATCAAATGGCTGATTGATGATTAAGAATCATTCAGGAGTAATTTGGTCAATTCGATTGACAAATTATCCTAAGCAAAAGTTGCATTAAAATAATTATTAAATTATTGAAGGGTTAATTAGTAATTGGATTACTAATAAATTCAATTTGATTGAATTATTGGACTTGAATTAAGCCAAATTGAATTAGATTCAATTTGGGCTAAATTAGGGTTTGACCTAATTCGATCGGATTCGATCCGAGCTGATTGGGCATAACCTAATTGATCGGACTTAACCCAATTGGATTGGGCTTGACTCAAGTCAATTAAAAGTCCTTATTTGATGAGGATGAAGAGTCCAAATAATCAAAATTTATTATGGAGAAGAATTTCTAAAATTTAGGACCCTAGCTTTCTTTCTTGGAGAAGAAAGACATCTCATCCTTATCCCTAAAAGCCGTGGTTCCTATCCTCTTTATTTTTGGCCAATTTTTGGAGTGAGGAAAGAGGAGGTGTGGGGATATTTTCCATAAAAATATGTTACCTCAAATCTTCCTAAAAAGATAGGAATCAAATCCCTAATTTGTAGGGATTGCATGGCGCATTAAGTAGGGTGGCGTGCTGCTGAAGTTTGGGGTGCAATAACCCCCTAATTTTTAGGGATTCTTAGCACAAGATTTGTTCATCTCTTAGCTTCCGATTCACCAGAATTTTTGGAAATTTTATCAGCCAAATTCGTTGGCCAAAAGAGGTGTGAGGCGTGGGGGGTCTTTTGGCTATAAAAGGACCCCCACGCCTAGGGTTTGCATAAGATGGTCTTTAGAAAGGGTTCTAAATTCTGAAAAAATTCTGAGAGCCAGCCACCTTCTCTCCTCCTTCTTCTCCTTCATCTCCATCCTTCATCCTCTCGAAGAAGAATCAAAAGTTGAGTGTTTCAAGGGAGAAAAGTTCAGCCACTGCAGCACCTCTACACGAGCTAGCACTCCTGCAGTTGTGGATCTTCCTAGAGCTTCGCGTGGACTATCCGTAGAGGCCGGACGCGTGTGCGGCTATATAAGGTGATCAAGGCATCATCAAAGTTCTCAAAGCAAAAAGGTATGAGATCTGATCTCATTAAAAATTGAGATTAAAAATCAACTAGGTTGCTGAAATTCTACATGACTACATGTTAGACATAGAATCATGCCTACTTGTTTAGGATAAATGTTTAAAGTTCTGGATCTATTTTTGTTGTAAAGATATGATCTCTAGCATGCATAGGAATTAAATAGTTTAATTCATGCTTCCGCTGTAAAATTTTTAAAAATATATGCATGCGACCATCAGGGTTTCCAACAATAATCACATTAGATAATCTAAAAAGAAACTAAAGTTTTATTTAGAACCCAATTCACCCCCCTCCTCTTGGGTTGTCTACTCGGCAACACGAACTTAAGGGCTGATGGCTTTTTTCTTGCCCTGTATCCCATTGGCAAGGATTGTGACCGTGTTCGACCCATTTTAGACCTAAGGATGGGAATGATGACTCAGTTGCACTAGGGCCTTCTGATCTCCCAGTGCACGAGTCTACTGTAGCGGTTGCTACAGCTGCAGTTACTGATGCTAGTTGGCAGCTATTTGCTGTAGGTTCTAGATGGCGACGATAAGCATATGAACTTGCTGCATGAGTTGATGGAATTGCTTAACGATGACCAATTGGTCAGGCTATGGCTCTTGCAAAGGAGGAGCCCACCGAGGGCTCTATAAAGAGCTATTTGACTCCAGGGCTGCATCTTGCTAGGCGGTTGTGGTCTCCGCCTAGGTTCTCCTTGATTTCATGGTTGTGTGTCATCCGCTCAATCGATCATACCTCCAAAGATGGGATCAAGGTTCTTCCTCTAGTGCCAATTTGTTACCACTGAGAATCGATTCGACCCAAGCGTGAAGATGGTGGTGGTCACTAGAGATCTCGGCTCATCTACCGTCCGAATCGAAGAGATTGGACAGGATCCCTACACAACTCTACAGTGATGCTCTAGTGGAGTTGGATGGTGGAATAATGGCTTCGTATGGCATTTTTTTGGCTCCGATCTGATACATCAAAAGCAAAGAACTTTACTCATCGAAGCGTTTCTGGCGAGAGATCCTCTGATGCCTAAGTTAAACACAACTCTCAGAAAATAGGAAGAGACTTAAGAGGAGCGAAAAAAACAATGCAAGAGAGTTAAAAGAGAACTGACCTAGAGAGCCCTAAAAAATGCAATATATAGACGAGGATTGGAACCCATCACCGAATGGTTTAGAGCTATATGCTGGTTAATAAGGCAATAAACCATGCAACTCATCTGTAAATCTCTTCTGTCTTTTTTTGGTAGCGGAATTTGCTTGGGTATCGTATTTGTTAGAAAATAGTTAGCAATATGATCGAGTTGTTACTAGTTGTGTAGAGAATTTGAGATGCAGAGAACTTTTTGTACTCTTTTTAAGTAAGTCATATGGTAAATTTTGAATGATTCATGCTGATAAATAGTAAGCTTTCATAGTAGGGTCATCCTATTGGTACATGTCAGTTCGTATCAAATTATAATCCATCCATTTAGAGGAATAGAATATTTATTAACATGACAACAAAAGAAGAAAAAATTAAACCGAGAAAGACATGGGGCATTCCTGTCCTTGTATATGCCAATAAATCCACTTCTTTAGAAAGCGACCTTAATTCACCGCGAAGCAATGCCTCGGCCCTTTCTCCTCGATCTCCATTCTTCGTTTCTTCTCGACTCTTCCTTCCGTCTTCGTCCCGGTCTCCTCTCTGTCCCTCCCTTCCGAGCAATCCCTGCGAGAATCCAAAATCGAAAGGACTTTGGATCGGTCGAAGCTCTCAGCGAGTCTCCCATGGCGACCATCGGCCGCAACAATCTCAGTGCCAAGCTCGTGAGTCAACCCTCGCTTTCCCTCTTTCTCTCTCCCAATTCTCCTCCTTTGGTACCAATTACCTGACCTTTGCCGTCGATCTTGGGATTCCAGGTCCTGTTGGGCGATATGGGCGCCGGGAAGTCCAGCCTTGTTCTTCGGTTCGTGAAGGGCCAGTTCCTCGAATTCCAGGTCTCCTTGCATCCGTTTTTTGGGGGGTTGTGTCGATCTTGGTTCGGTTGCTGAGGGTTTTGGGGATTAGGGTTAGCGTTTGGTTCTCATCCTCTTTGAGTTTGATCGCAGGAGTCCACGATCGGGGCAGCTTTCTTCTCGCAGACGCTGGCGGTGAGCGACGCCACGGTGAAGTTTGAGATTTGGGACACGGCGGGGCAGGAGAGGTACCACAGCTTGGCTCCCATGTACTACCGCGGTGCTGCTGCTGCCATCATCGTGTATGATATCACCAGCACGGTGCGGTCACGACCATTGAATCCCAATTCCGCTCCTTCTCTTTTGATTCGATTCAGTACTCTTGGGGCATTTTGATTCATAAAATAGGGGTATTTTTACTGAGCTTTTGATAGATACTGTCTGTTTTCTTATCTGCCTTTTCTCTATGGTTTTCAGGATTCATTTGAGAGAGCTAAGAAATGGGTTCTAGAGCTACAGAAACAAGGTCAGTTTCATTCTCTGTTTGACCTTATGTTGTTTGATTTTTTTTTTCTTTTTTAATCCTCAGTTCAAAACTGAAGGTGCAAGTCTAGAATCTGTTAGTCTTAATTGATTTGTAAGACAATGTGGATGCCTTGTTCTAGGTAATCCAAACATGGTAACTGCTCTTGCGGGAAATAAATGTGATTTGGAAGATAAAAGGAAGGTGACAACTGAGGCAAGTTCTTCAAATTAATTATTTATCCCTACATTTCTAATTGATTTTCATACTTCTGTCTTTATCTCGAGGATACTTTGCTTCTCCTTTTTGGGTGGCAATAGTTTCAATGAGTAAAAATAACATATTCCACTTTCTGTTATCTGTATTAAGCACGTATATTCAGCTGCTGCATTGTCCTTATAATAAGGATAATACCTCTGGATTAAAGTTATAGTTTTGAGACATATTTATGCACAGTTGTTTTGTATAGTGGAAGCTAAGGGAAGATAATTTGCAAAAGGGGAAATGCGAGGGATGGATCATGCTTGATGACTTGGCTATGGCCATCTAGGGTTAGTTGGGTCTGTTTGGTAATGTATGAACTGCATAATGTCTGTTGGGTCACATATGGACTCAGTCTTTCATAGAGGAAGTTCTTCATCCAGATAATTTTAGTAGGCTCAAAGGATAACATTAGTTTTGCATGAACATGGATGTTGGAAGCAGTTAGTCACGCATTCAAGCATCTGACCTGGCAAAAGGAGAAAGAAGGAGAAAAAGAGATATAAGGGCACATAGAAAGATGATTATTTTAATATATTATAAATTTGATTTTTGAAATTATTTTATAGTAGAAATTGTTAGAAGATATCATTTGCTCTGGTGTTTAAATATACATGTTCTTTTTCGCCACAAGAAATATGTATGTTCCTTGTCCAAACTCCAAGTTTAGTTCAAGTATAATGGAAATTTAGTATTATGAACATTTATTTTTAATGCATATATTCTTGGCCAAGCTCCAAAAACAATAAAGTGAATTTCCAATGCCATTATGGTGGGTCAAACTCATTGTTGTAAAAGGCAACTCTCCACTCAATTGTAATCTATACTACTATTAAAAATGATGGTTAAAAATTAGGGAATATTTCTTATTGATTCTGTTTGTCATTTTTTATACCAACAATATTATCGCACTTATCTTAGAAAATATGTTAGTTTCCCATTTGGTCTCATCTGTGTTAACTACCACATGGGAGCTTTCCCTATTTTCCAATTACAACAGACTACGTTCATAAAAGCTCCCAAACAAATTGAACTCTATCTCTTTATTTGATTCAACTTCTAAATAGATTAGACTCTATCACTCTCTCCTTTCTACCCTCAAATGTGCATTTCATGTTCTCCATTGCTAATGAAACCTATAAGCTAAGATTCTCATAAGTGATGTTCATGCATATGTGACTTGCAAATTGCATCTATCCTGGATGCTCCAAGGTTGATGTGAGAGAGTCTAGGTAACACATAAGATGTGATAATCGAACATTTAATGTTGTCTTAGAATCATAAATGTTCCTAGCTGTGTGCAGTGACCGAGTAAACGGCATAGAAGATTTTGAAAGATGTTAAATTGCTATCAAGGAAGCAAAACATGTACTTGGTAATAAATATGCAACATATGATGATGTAGGTTATAGTTGACTTTTACTAGAAACATGAACTATTTGTTGAGTAGCTAAAAAAAAGTAGAAATGTTGATTATATATGCTCCATTAAGGCTCAGGTTGGTTGGTGAGGGACTGAGAGTTTGAAAGTTGAGGTTGATTACTGATTTTCAAACCAAGTCAGTGTTGATTATAGTAATACTGGTTTTGTTAACACTTACAAGACCTATCTACAAGATTATGACATAAATAAGTTGACAAATCACCAATGCTACCTGGACTATCACTTATGCAATAGCATGTTGTATGTGTCTTCATTGGATTGCTTAAATCAACAATTGACTTTGAAGTCAAGTCAAATTTGATTGTAGTAACAATTAAATGCAATCTATATGTACAGCACTGATCTGCAATGTAATAAATTGAGTAAGTTCAGATTTTACCCAAAATAATTGTATTTCTTATTGTCCAATTACCGTCATCATGTATTTTATTTATGCATTCACATGCAGACAAAGACTGACTTGCTGTTGCTAGGGCTGCAGTTGGTCGAATACACTAGCCCACTGGATAGCATCAAACGGACCTATAATCTGAAAACATACCAGCGCTAGCCTTATCTGAGTCATTTATGGAGCTTATTTAGTATGAGTGGAAGCACAATCACTAGACCTTTTTAGTAGCTGCTTTGTGTTAAGCTCTGTATAGCAACCAAGTATTGAATCCGACCCAAGGGACCAGAACGTGGATGAACATATAGCATATTTGGCGACATCATATTGATTATGAGTTATGACATGCATATTCGAATTGGATTCTTATGTTAATGGTTAGGAAAACAATTATTATCCAGAGCTTGCTGAATTATCAATTCTCCCCCAGTTTTGCCTTTTATCTTACAATTGAACTTCAATAAATTGAACTTACAAAGACTCCACCTTTATTTGTAGATGGCCCTTCTTTTCCTTGTCAAAGATACACTTGCCAGCTTCAGTGATTTGAAGCTAAAAGGAATCTGCTCAACTTAAATACACATCTGGATTAGGAAATTGAACTTTATGGGGCTGTATGTGCCTGTGCAGGAAGACCCTGATCTACTCTACATATTACTAGCCTATTGATTTTAAAACTCTGTCAAGTTAAATTATAGGAATTTGTTGACATCCTTATCTAAATAGGAGTAAAAATTTACCAGGGCAAGTTAAAGCACTAAATCTCCTTCCATGTCTAAAAATATGTATTCAAAACTCTCCGACAATCTAATGTAACATGTCAAAGAGTCCAATCTGCAAATCAAGAAATAAAAGCACTGAATATAAATCAGGAATCATGCCCATATCTGGAGCAGTTCTCCGGGATCCAAACTGAAATACTGTTGGATGTCTTCTCATGGTCTTAACTGGACTATGAATCTTCTGGGTCCCAAACTCAAGTATTATTTTGTTTCTTTCTTTAGTAATCATAAAGGGTTGTCTTGCATTAATGTGTACACAACCTCTGGAACCAGTGTAGAATAGTTCAACTGGTATACTGTGAAAAGTGAAAACATTAAAAAAATTGTTGGCTGCATAATAAGATGGTGGATTGTTAAGATATGTAATTTGTTGAACCATGTTGACAAGCCATGTTGTATCATTTTGTTTATGGACTGGATTAAGAAATAATAATGTGTTTCATATTAAGTTTATCTTAAATTGAACTTCGTGCAATTCTCACTTCAGGTTATCATGATTTTTGAGATCAAGTGCCATTATGTTAAGTTTGTTTATAATTATTTAAAATGTTTTCTTTGTGCAATCCAGCTTTTACATGAGATTGCAGTTTGAAAACACTGGTAATTTAGTTTTTGGCAATGATGAAATAGGATGCATGACATTATAATTATGCTGTTTGGTTTGCAATTAATTGATTTTTTTGATGTGTGTAGGAAGCACGCACATATGCCGAGGAGAATGGTCTTTTCTTCATGGAGACCTCTGCTAAAACAGCCATTAATGTGAATGACTTATTCTACGAAATAGGTATAACTTTAATTTCCCTTTTCCTTATATGGGAAATACAAGTTTATTGATTATATATAGTCAGATCTTAATTAAGAATTGAATGAGTAACCTTGAGCATGAATAAATTAGGCACTGATATTGCTGCATGCTCTTATATTTTTATAACATTCATCCAACTCATGATCCCACTTGGACCAGTTATGTCTCAGTATGATTAATTTGATTAAAAAATGAAATGTCTCCAATGTTGTAGAACAAAATTCCATTTTCGTTGACAAGGTAGTGCAATAAACAGTCAAATCAAGTCCCTGGAATTCAGTGGTTGTGGAAGGAGATTATTGTAGTCATCAACTGAAAATGTCATATCTGGTTTATAATTGAATTGTTTCACCATTGCCGTGGAAAGACTTAATGCAGGCCTTTCTGAGTTATTGAGATTCGATGCTGTCACAATCTTTTTAAAGAATATAATTGCAGTCCAATCCTTTGCTATTGTAATTGTAAAATGGGGATGTGATGATCTGCAATATTTGGACATTTTTTTATGAGTTTTATTATTTGCACTCAATGATGTTATTGTTTGTAATTTTCTGATATTATTGTATATACTGAATTATCTTATGAATTAATGGGTTGAAGGGAACTCTTTGCGGCTTTTGGTCACTGCAGTTGAGAATAGTATGTACTGAAAACTTCCATTATTTCTTGTTTCATGAAAACAAGGAGAGAGCTGTTACACACCCAACTGTTTTTCAAATTTTGTAATCTTTCAGGTGATTGAGTTTGCAAGGATAGCAGCTTAACAACCTTTTTTCCTAACTTCTTTCGTTCTACAAAGGATGTTCTAGATGAACAACTACATAACCTGCACTCTGCATTGTGGTGAAACTAGTATGTCATTCAATCTTTCAGGAAAGGATAAATCAAGCAATCAAACCCATTCAATTACATCAATTACATCTCTTTAAACCTCTTTATTTTATTTTTTTGTAGAGTTACTAATTACTGAGTATGAGCTTATAGGTAATTTCTTGCATTTATGTATTCTTATGATCCATTAAATTCCCTGAAAATTTTCTGGGTACCCATCTGTGACCATTTATTGCACTGCTAATTATACCTTCACTGGTCCAGTCATATGGTTTAAGTTTGTTTATTTACGGTCAAATATAGATTTTAGGTTACTTGGTCAGGCTTTGATGACCCTTCTCTCTGTCAATAAGTCTGATCATAGTCACATATGCATTGGTCAAATAAACTTTCTCAGCAAGAATGAAGACCATTCATGGCTTTTGATCTGTTGTTATCTCTGATTTAATGATTTTCTTTAGAGAATTTCTTTGAACCATTTAAGAAGTATTGCTTATGTGCAGGGCAATAAAGTTGCAGGTTTTGAGATCTTGTGTGAGGTCTCTATGGGTTGGGTATTGTAGAGTATGGTTCTTATCCAATATATTTGTTTGCGTATTCTTTGACATTGTCTTCTTCAAAATGTGGCTAGGTTCTATTCATACTTAGATTACTATTTACTTCTTTAAAATGATAACTGAAATGAAGAAAAGAAAATCTAAAGAGTGAAGTTACATTTGCTTAGAAAATGAAGTTGGTCTACCTGAAAAGACCAGTCATGTCAAAAGATATTTTTGGCTATATACGACATTAAGCAGTCCTTAGACTGAACATATGGGCGTCATATTATAGGTTTATATTGGCAATCTGACAATGTTATATTAGGGTTGTTATTGCTGAATATAATTATTCTAACTGTTTCAAAAGGCTTATTTGGGGGTCTTAAAAGCTCAGGCCTCAAGGAGGCCCTCGAGAAAATCTTGAAGGTTATAACTGGGAATATCATGGAAGAAGGCTCATGCGAAAAACACTCCTTTCACCTTTTACAGAAAGTGTGCATGTTAGGCTTCCATTAGTTTAATAACCATCAAAGAGAAGATATGGATCATTTTAGTTTTAAAATGATGTTATCTGTGGATTAGTTCTAAAGTATGGTAGGATATGTTATTGTGCACTAACCATAAACGTATATGCATGTTAATTTTTTTCAACTATGCTACCCTCTCTACCTGTTATGTCAAGTTCAAATGTATTAGCGGCATCCATCTTTGCTTATTTTCATATTTTTTTCTTAAACTTTTCCATGTTCAGGAAAATCTGTGAGGCTTATGCCTTAGGATTGAGGCTTCGGCCTCGCCTCATTCAGAGTTTTACACCTCCACATTTTTAAACATTGATTGTCCCTTCCTTTTTCTTTCTTTTTCTTTTTATGGTAGGAAACAAATCATTTCTTTTCCTTCATCTTCTTTCATTTTATGAACCTCTCTTGCTATAAATTAATTGTTGTAGTACTTGGAAAAATTAACCAGTATGAGGTGAGTTGTACTCTAATCCTATCTCATGAATTTCTGATTAGTGGATATATGACTGAGGTATGCTTATGTCATCAAAGTTTTACTTTTTCTTAACTGTGAATTTTGTTATATCTTTTATTTCTTAGATAATATTTTCTTTTTTTCAGGATTCTCATCCAGTATGAGATGAGTTATACTCTAATCCAAATTATCTCATGAATTTCTGATTAGTGGATATTATGACTGAGGTGTGCTTCATGTTATTGTGGGTGTGGATACCAAAGTTTTAGTTTTTCTTAACTGTGAATTTTGTTTATCTTTTATTTCTTTGATAATATTTTTTTCAGGATTCTACAGCAGCCTGTATATATGATTTTAAGATCCATTCCTTTTTGTATTCTGTAAACAGCCAGAAAGTTGCCTCGTGCTCCACCAGTTCAGCAGCCAGCAGGGATGGTTCTTGCAGATAGGCTGGTTGACCGATCTCAAGCTTCGGCATGTTGTTCTTAGGTATTGAAAAGCATGAACATGATCGTTGTTGTAATGTGGTGTATTAGGCCTTTGTGTTCATCTCTAAGGGTAGGCAAGTTGAATGGGCTAAGGTGTACATGTTAGACATGCAGCAGTCTTATCAAGTCAAAGCAATTTGGTTTTGCAAAAATCTTGGTACCAAGAATGGTGCCTATTAAGGTGTCCCTTTTGAGACCAAAGACCATGCCTATTTGAAGGTTATGGAGACTGATAAGAAGCTGGAATAATCTTTATAGATAGAATGATCGTAAATCCTGGTCTTCTTCTTCCTTTTCTTCCTGGTGCTCTTTCTCTCTCTGTCTCTGTGCGCATGCGTGCGCATGTGCATGCCCACCTTTTCTTCCTGGTGCTCGTTCTCTCTCTGTCTCTGTGCGCATGCGTGCGCATGTGCATGCCCACACATGCACGTGCAAGTGTCTGTTCTTCATTTAATTACCAAGTTGCCAAGGGATGGTGTTTTGGTTGTAGATTTTAATTAAATAATGGAAAATGAAGCCTAACTTTTTCTGTCTCATTTGCTACTTTTCTAGTTTAATTACCTTACTACTGTACTTTTTTTCCTTTGCCTTTATATTCATTTCAATAGTTAGATAAACTTTATGATCGTGTGCATGAAGCTGTTTTTCCAACCTTATCCCCAATTGGTTACCATTCTTGCAGGTTTTGGGTCATCAACTGTCTGAAGGAAATTAACAGAATAATGTCTTTGGAAGTGCAGCAATGAAGTCATGAAATGAGGAAGGGAAGGTTAAAAAAGTATATATATTTGTAAATTGTTCCGCTACACCTCCCATCTGCATTAGGGAAGAATGTATCCTATTTCCATCATCTGTTTCTGGACCCCGCAAATGAGCAGAAAATGTCATGTGTGCTTTTTCAAAGACCTGTAAGTGTTCAGTTTGGTGTATTCAGTGTTTTGCTTCCTGGAAATCAACACTTCTACATTGACAACTAATGAAGAATTATTTTTGCATAATGGTAAGGTTGTTTTGTGGTGATATTGGTAAGAGCTTGAAATATGGGAGCAGTCTTTCTACAGGTAGGAAGAAGCCTATGTACATTAGACCCTCTCATGCCTTGAAATTACGGAAGCCTTTCTAATTATTTTTAGGGAAAAATATTGAGATATTCCTTCAAGTTTGGGCGAGCAGCATTTTGACTCCAAATTTTAAAAACATTTCAATTAGATGCCGTGACTTATTTTTTTGTTGCAATGTGGCCCACATAACTTCTTTTTTGGATGTAATATGGCTCAGTTGTCTATCAGGTAATGATCTGTGTAAAATATCTAAATTACCCTTCATTTGTTGGGAGTATTATTAATTGGAAGGATGCTGGTTTGGGGGAAGGGTTGCCAGGTCTCTCGACCTCCCAACCAATCCTTCTCTTTGTATCTCCTCTACTGTTCCAAGACAACTGAAGCTCTAATCGACTTAGGATTCCATCTCCACGGGCACAATAGAAATCCACGAAGATGAGCTTATCACCAGCTAGTGGGCAGCTATGTTAAAAGGAGGATGCACACATCGAGCGTCAAGTAGGTAAGGCTTTTGTATTTTCGCTTTCAACCTGGTTGGTATTTGATGATGCTGGATATTGTATTATTTAGTATTCCCTGTAGTACTTCTGCATCAGTATAGTTTTGGGGATTTGTAAGAGTTTTAATGATTGTAGTAAAATGTTCAAGTTGTTTATAGTTTCTCCCAGGATTGTAGCTGAAGCTTATCTTTTGTTTGCGGGCCACCTACCATGTATATTGGAAAGCATAAAATAAAGGCAAACGACCATTGCAACTTTTGTCTGCAGGCCACCTTCCTTAAAGTTGTTCAAAGAATCTTTATTAGAAGATTCTTTCTTTACCATTTTAATCCTTGCCAAATGACCCGTTGCAGTCTTCCAAACTTTGTTTGATACACTCTGTAGACTGTCCTATAGACATTTAGCTATTGGGGTTGTTGTGGTTCAAATTTGGCCAGAGGGTGACCACGCGGGAGGGGTCGAGGGAGCCACCGGTGGTTGGAAGGAGTAGACGGGAGCCATCTCCTGTGCGACGACCGTGGACCTACACAAAGCCTCACCGGTGTTTCCGATGGGCCTTCCGACGATCAAATTAGAGTGGGGTAAATTTGGTCCAGCCAAAAAGTTCCTTAGAAGTTACCTGACCGAGCTATTTATAGTCCCGGTAGAGAGGTTCAGGTGGCAGAGGCACTGTTGGCCCTCATCATGAGGGGGCGTGGCTCTGAGTCGGATGATGCGCAACTTAAGCTGGTTGGTGGCGTATAGTACTGCCCGTTCTTGAGAACAGTAGGATGTTAGACAGTCATAGCAGAGTATGGCCGGAGTAGTCAAGGTATCGTCTGACTGTTGAAGGTCGGCTATCGAGACGTGGCACGGTAGTGTTGTAATGTACGGCTACGTAGATGGGCGTAGGTGCGCACATAGGTGTGGTCGTTGGCGAGGCCAAGCCCGTTGAAAGGTCGTATCATGCGTTTGACGAGGTTGGCTTGACGGGTGCTGAGAGTAGCTCAGCTTCTGGATTCCGAGGTGTGCTCGGTGGAGCTCCCTGAGCTCGAGGGTCGGGGCGTACTACTAAGTAGGCGCCTCGAGCTTGGTCGGGGCGGGTCGGCGAATACTGGAGGCATCCCGAACATGATCGGGGGAGTCGGCGAATATCTGAAGTTGGTGGAGCTTTTGGCGGAGTTCGAAGTCGAGCCGAATCTGAGCCGAAGTGAGGATTCAACCAGTTGGCGTTGACGTTTATTGGGCAGAAACTAGGCGGCCTTTTAGCTGTGGGCTGGACGATCCATTTTGCCCCACATCATTTGCCCCCCCACTTCCGAGGTCGAGCTACCCTACAGCTCGGATGATGGAAGTAGGCAGATTCCTGATCATCCAGTGCTTCAATCGAGTAGGTGAAAAGAGGCGCGTACGGAGCTGTGTATACCTCGGCGCATTTCATAGCTGGAAGCTCGATGTCAGACTTGGGAGGCTCGAGCTGCCAGATTTTCCTGAGTAAAATCCACCGTAGAAATTTTTCAGTGTTCCATGTGGGCATTTCTTTTTGAGGGGTTGCTGGAGTAGGACGAGGAGGGTTTCGACCATTAATTCTCCATCCCTCAAAGCATCCCGTCTGGCGGAATGCGAGAAGCCGACCATTAATGCTCCTTTCTCCAAAGCGTCTCATCTGACGGAATGCAAGAGGCCAGCCAACAACATTTCGAGCTCCAGAGCACCCTCCATAATGATCAGCATTTAGTGGGGCGATTTGGGGGGATTTGTTGAGGCCGTCTTATGGCCTGCCACGTGGCGAACCCCAGCTCGTCTGATCATTTAGGCTACCTGATCGAGGCCACTGCAGTGGCCTATATAAAGCCTAGAAAAGGGGGGTCCAGGATCGTTGCTTGAACCCTCCCCCACACTTCTGGTTTTCTTCCTTCAGCCGCCATTGTCGTGGTGTTGGAGCTTTCTTCCGGGCACTATGGGAGTTTTCTATCAACCTTTGCACCGGGCGTTGCTTTCTCCTCCCGGCGGGCATTCTCCTTCTTTGCTTGACCACCCTTTCCGGTGAGCTTTCGGGTAAGTATTTTATCCCTCCTTTCGGTCGCTCGGAGAGTGATAAGTGCTAAATAATGTATAAATTAATATCTTATTAATAACACTTATCATTATTTTAATTCACATATTTTGTAAATTTAACTAAAAAAATGTGTTGCCTTCATCATTGCATTTTAATAAATTAAAGGTAATTCATGTTTTACTCATTTATTTACTGGTCAAGTTTAATGTGTGCAGGTCGCGTTTGCAGCTGAACCCATGTCCATGTCACCCTTTAAGTGCTTAGAGATCAAGCTTCCACGTCATCCCTTTCCTCCCCTGTTTTAAGCTTCAAAACAGAGTCAATCCCAATCCTCTTTTCATCACGAATCATAGCCACGTCTGTTGAGTCCAGCATCCACCACCCCAGCTCTTTCGAAGCCCCTGCATCCCAACTCATCTCTCATCCTATTCTTCGGATCAAGCTAGTGAACCCGAATCCCAGCCGCATCCAACCATCGGCAGCATCCCAAAATCAGATCTCAGCCTTCCTTATCCCATGTTCTTAGCTTCTGCATCCCCTGCATCCGAAAACAAGTTCGTCTTCTCTGAAAATCAAGCAGCCCAGCATCTGCGATCGATCCCATGTGAAGTCTCGGATCCCGCTCCACGGACGAAGATCACGCATGCATGACCTCCGCAGCCCACATCCCGTTCGTGATCTTCTCCTCTCCCGTTCGCGATGACCTTCAACCACCCACGGATAAGTCCCAGTCGATTCTAGCTCTCTCTTCCATCCTTATTCAGCCAAATCTCCTGCATCCCAGATTAGCCCTTCCTCCCAACTTCCGAATCCAAACTCCATCCCATCTATGTTTGTTCCCAGCATCTTCCTTCTCCCTTGATTCATTCTTATCTTCCCAATTCTTCCGGCATCCCTTCTCAGCCGTGAACACCATCCCGCGTTTCCCACAACGTCCACATCTTCCTCTGCTTCTGAACCAACCCATCCTCTGAAAGTGAATCCTAGGTTCTTCAGTATTAAGCATGCTGATTTTTTTTTTTTTTGAAAATCATGGTTGAACCTGATCGGGTTGCCTACGTACCCCTTCATAAGGGGGATCAAGCCATACGTAGTTCTTTTTATGTTTTAAAATGCAACGGAAAAATCGAATCAAACAATTTAATTCATGCATGCTTACAAGATCAAATCTAGAAATCAGTACCTTAAGAACACATAGGATTATGCCGGAATCGTTTAAACAATTATGCTAAAACTTTCATGCATGATTAACTATCAGATCTGAAAGGTAAACATTCTATTCTGATTAATCTCCAAATATCCATCGAATGGATTCTGGAGATAACTCCGTGAGGAGCCCCAAAGGAGGGTAAAACCTCGGAAAATCAGACCTAGACCCTATCTCCAAAATAAAATATTGATATGGGATTAATACCTTTTATGATAGAAGAAACTTGTGGATCTGATCCTTGACTTCGCAGCCACGCACAAGAATGGCCTCTACGAGAAGTACACGCGAAGTTCCTGAAGAGATCCAATCCTGCGGAAGTGCTAGCTTGTGCAGAATTTCTTGAGGCTGAAATTTGATTTTCCCAACGCTATCAACTTTTGATCCGCCTTCTTGGAAGAACTTGGAGGAAAGGTTTAGAGGGATTGAAGAGGACTTAGATCTGATCTAAAGACTCTTATGATCAGGGACCCCTAACACTAATGGCGTGATGGACTTAGAGGAGGAAGAAGTCGGCTAGATTGAATGCAGAATTTTCCATGCATGAACTAGGTTTCCTCTCTTTTCTTTTTCCTTTTTTTCTTCTTTTTCTCTCTTTCTTTCTTGAATTCGACCACCAGCTGATGGAGGTCCTTTTAATGTTGCTATCCCCTCTAACTTCATGCCAACCATCCCATATTTGAGGAGGATTTTGTGGGGTTTTGAATTTTGAATTCAAAATTCAAGTTCATGCGCTATTACATGATGAAGCTTGATCTAATCTAAACCATTCATCATGTTGCCACTTTCCTCTTTCAATTTCGAAATTTTCATGCCCCCAATCAGATTAGAGGGTCACGTGGTGATTTTGTGGTGATTAAATTCGAAATTCAACCTTAATTAGAAGTGAGATAAAGATAAGGATGACATATGCCATGAAGAGAGATAATTTGATCTTATCCAATTCTTTTCATGAATTTATCTCTCCATGTCACCCCATCTGATGATGAAAGAGGTCCATGATGTTGCCAAGTATTCTATGGCACCATTAAATAAATTAAATTAATTTTTAATCATATTAAAAATTAATTTATGGCGCCATGCATGGACATGTGACAAGTGGATTTCAAAATTCGAACAGTTTCAGATCAAACCCATTTAATTTAATTAAATCCTAACAATTAGAATGATCCAATTATCATGGGTTGAACCTAATCCAATTAGATCAATCCCTAATTAAGCACAAATTTAATCTAATTTAATTTGGTCAACCTAAGTCCTCTTGATTCAGACCTAATCCAATCAGGTCAAAAATCCTGATTGAGCCTAGAATTGAATCTAATTCAATTTGGCTCATCCTTAGTCTAATTAGTCAATCCAATTGAGTTCATTAGCAAACTAATTACTAATTAATCCTCCGATAATTACTTTAATTATTTTATAAGATAATTTACCAATCGAATTGACCAAATTATCCCGAATGATTCTTAATCATTCATCAGCCTTCTTGATCAATCAGGAATCTTCTATGCGTGTGACCTCATAGGTTCGAACCTAAGCCAGTAGTATAGGAACGACTTCCTACACTAATCGATGTGACCATCTAGCAATTGTACCCGACATCCGGATAGGTCGAATATATGCGAAGCAAATATTCTGGAACCCTGAACTATAGTTACTGTATAATTCAATCCCTTTGACTCCTAATGCTAGGATGACTTAGAGCTCACTGTCAACCCTATAATTAGTATATCCATTATGTGATTAACTTTAGATATCCCGTGACTCCTCACTGGGATTACCCTGGCCAAAGTTTTGCTAAATTAATCACAAGATATTATTTCCTGTTTTCAGAAGGGGTCAATTCCATCTCGACTCACAACTGACTACGCAAGTACTTGACTGCACCCAGTGACCTTCCGTCACTGAATTAGAAATCCAGGTAGTCCGGTACCAAAGTACAATGAGTTGCTTGTTAGTCACAGGTTGCGGTTCAGATCAGAGGGCCAAACTTATACCCATATCCACTCGGAACATCTCTTGACAGTAGAGCATTCCGGAATTGGTCACATTCAGTGAAATGTACTCCTACACTTCACCTGTGTGGCATACCAGTGTCTTCACACTCCTTGGTTAAGAGGACAACCAACGTATGTATCATTCGATCACGAACAAGTTTAAGGACTCGAAGATAAATCCTTCTTTATCATAACATAAGTCCTAAGAACTTCATCATATAAGAGTTCATTTGAAGATGAAATGATGAATAATGCCAAATAACACTTTATTAATTTGTCAATTGATTTACAAAATTCAATCATCAATATTGTTGCCCAAGGAGACAACCCAAGAGGGGGGGTGAATTGGGTTTGGATTAATTATTGACAAATTAAAACTTGATTAGTAAATAATTAAATCTAATGCAAGCAGGTTAATTAAGCTACTTGATGAGGAGATTGGAAGAGACAAATAGCCAATGCAAACACAAGAAAATTTTATAGTGGTTCGGAGCCAACCCTTGCTCCTACGTCCACTCTGAGGATGATAGTGTTATTTTGATGATTAACAAGCAATTATCTAGAGCATGCTATAAGTTAAATTGATACTTCATTTATAAGTTCATTACTCTCAGTATATTTGTTTAATTGAAAATGGATAAATGGCCTTGTTCATTTGGATGAATCTAACCTTGAGAATGCAGCAAAGTGTGGTTTGAGTCGACCCATAGGTTGATTGGGTCGACCCCGGCACATCAAGAAGTCATCTGGCACACTCCTGCAAAAATGGCACAAATGAACAATGAGTTGGGTCGACCCAAGGTAAGCATGAGTCGACCCAACCTTGAAGAACCTCAAAAACACAACTGAAGAATGCTCTCTGGATTTACTGAGAGGGTCGACCCAAACAGTGGTTGAGTCGACCCAAGCTTGAGTCGACCCAAACCCTGAGAGGGTCGACCCAAAGGCAAGACAGAAAGACAGACAGAAATTGGTTCTCTGGAATTACTGAGAGGGTCGACCCAAGAAGAAGTTGAGTCGACCCAAGTGGACTTTGAGTCGACCCAAAGAATGGTTGGGTCGACCCATGGGAAGGAAGGCTGAAATTGAAGTTTCTGTGGTTTCTGAGAGGGTCGACCCAAGGAATGTTTGAGTCGACCCAAGGCAAAGTTGGGTCGACCCAAGGACAGGTTGAGCCGACCCAAACACGGGCTGAACATAACGGCTAGTTGTGCAGAAATGCATTTTGGACTCCCAACGGCTATAAACGGCTAGTTTCTTCAATCCAACGGTCAGAAAGGACTATTTGGAGGTTGAAGAAGTATTTAAGAGGGAGTATTCATCAGAGGAAGCTAGCTTTTGGGAAAATACATCAAGTGCATTCAAGAGAGAACCCTAGCAAGGCAAGCTTCATCCAAGTGCTTCATTCAAGAGTCAAAAGAAAGGGGTTGAGCAGATTCAAAGAGTCATCAAGAGCTCCATCCTCCCTTGAAGAGTGAAGCATCCTTGACAAAGAAGAGCAAAGCGACTTCAAAGCGATAAATACTTTCTAACTCTTCTTTGTAGTTCATATTGTTTTATATGCTCATTTAGGAGTTTGAATCTTTTCTTTTTATTTGTTAAACACTTTGTAAAGGTTCGTTCGTGAGCCCGCAAAACCAACAAAGGTTTTTGGTGAACCCGGAAAACCAAGTGTATAGGTTCGTTGGTGAGCCCGCAAAACCAACAAAGGTTTTTGGTGAACCCGGAAAACCAAGTGTATAGGTTCGTTGGTGAGCCCGTAAAACCAACAAAGGTTTTTGGATTGTGAGCCCGGAAAACAATCCAACTGTAATCCGCGGGATTATAGTGAATTCCCAAGGGGACGCTTGGGGAGTGGACGTAGGTGCTAAGGAGAGCACCGAACCACTATATATTGTTGTGTTTGTGTTGTGCTTGTGCTTACGTTTATTCTTGCATCATCTTCTATCTTTGCACCAGTTTAAATCATTCAAATAGTTTAAGGAAGCATCCACCGCACTTAATTAAGAAAACGTTTAAAGCACCAAAATTTAGAAGAAACCAATTCACCCCCCCTCTTGGCTTGTCACCTTGGGCAACAAGTGGTATCAGAGCAAGGTGCTCTAATAGTACTCATTGATCTCACAATCAAGAGTTAAAGATCATGACAACCCAAGTGGGATATTCTATGAGTGAGGGACAATTAATTGATAGACCTCCACTATTTGATGGTATAAACTACACATATTGGAAAGCACGCATGCGCATTTTCATTCAAGCACATGACTACGATTTATGGAGTATCATAGTCAATGGGCTACACACAAACACTAATCATGATAAAGAAAGGGCTCAGCAAAATGCAAAAGCCATGAATATTCTATATTGTGCATTGGATGATAGTGAACTTAATAGCATATCTTTTTGCATAACTGCTAAGGAAATATGGAATATGCTTGAAGTTAAATATGAATGCACTAACGTTTCTAGTGAATTTGAAACTAGTTCCGAAGAAGAAGAGCATCAAACTAAAACTGAAAATCCATGCTTTGGAGCACATGAAGATGAGGTATGTACTCGAACACAAAGTGATTTCTCATTCAAAAATCAAGTACATACTGAAGCTCAATCTGATTTTACATTTGATGAACTTCATGATGCTTTTTCTGATTTATACTTAGAATATAAGAAGCTTAGTTTAAAGAATAAAAAGCTAAATCAGAAAAATCTATCTCTTGCTGAAAGCTATAATATAACTCAGAAAAATAATAAATTACTTTCAGAAGACAATGAAAGGCTAACTAAAGAAGTTAACAAATTTAAGCCTATAGTTGAAAAATTTACTATCAGCTCTGAAAAACTGAACTTAATGATAAATAATCAAAGAGCTAAATTTGAAAAGGCTGGATTAGGATATCAATCTTGGTACACACAAAAATCCCTTAATGATATATGTGTTAAATCCTCCACTATCTATCCTAAAACGGATTCTAATTTATCTAATGAACCTAATGAACAAAAACAGAAAATTAAAAATCCATCATCCACTTATATTAAATCAATGTTTGTTAAATTTAATAAGAGTATGCAGAAATACATTCCTTATAATCCTAAATTCTGCAAGCCTATGGACAAAATAGCCATTAAGAAAATATGGGTTCTAAAAGGAACAATAATAGCTAACCTACAAGGACCCAAAAGAGCTTGGGTTCCTAAGTTGAAAATCTGAATATTTTCTGTAGGTGTGTCTAGCACTCAAGGCTCCAACAAAAGATGCTAATTTAGAAATTGGGTGCTCTAGACATATATTAAAGAATGAAACTTAAAATATACTTTAGAAAAATAATTGAAATGAAAAGAATAATGAAATTAGTAATCCTTGCATCTCATCATTCTCTTTGCCTTAGTATCTAATTAAAACATAAATTGGAGGTATTAATCAATTTTGTGATATAGGTAATATTTTTAAAAAATATAATCAAATCACTTCATTTTATAGTATGCCTTACTTACTGCTGGATAAGTTGCTAAATGATTAATCAATTTATTAAGAATAACTCTATGAATTCTCTATATGCTTGATTAAGAGTTTTTATCAATGGTATTATCTTATTGATCATAGACATGAGAATGTATACTTGGTATGCCTTTAAATATATACACTATGAATACCAAGATTAAAGAAACCACTTTTGGCATATAAAATCAACTCATACTAGTATGGACTTAATCTCAAAAGTCCTTGTCATTGGTTCACTTAG
Source organism: Phoenix dactylifera (assembly GCF_051530095.1). Taxonomy (NCBI): domain Eukaryota; kingdom Viridiplantae; phylum Streptophyta; class Magnoliopsida; order Arecales; family Arecaceae; genus Phoenix; species Phoenix dactylifera. Next base: position 17,597,743 of record NC_143195.1, read on the forward strand.
ATTAATTTTCGCAAGGTCAAAGTTTGCTATGTATGTCATCTAGAAAAATAAACTAGATCTTTTATTGAGAATATAGTTTATCACTTTGATTCTATGTAACAATCTGAATTTTGATAGAAACAACTATTTAAGATAATTTGATTAAAACTTAACTGGTATATCTTATTGATAATTATCTTAAGCAAATAGAATCTAAGCTAAATTGCTTTTGAAAATAAGAAATTGGTTTGACTTTGATAAATCTTCTTATTGCCTCACATGGGTGTCCTTGAACCATATTATTTAATAAAGTTATCTCTTCAATTCAAGTGACTTGTGCTTGCTTATATTTAGGCAATCTCTTGAGTAAAGTGACTCAAATTCAATTATTGTCATGTCTCATGTTGAGTCATCTAGTTAAGAGATATGTTGTATGAATGTTTTTGTATCCTAGAGAACCTAATGAATTGCCTTCAAGAAAAGAAAAAGATTTTGCTAATGATACAGGATTTGTGAGCAAGAAATTTAAACTTGAAGGACACCTCGATGAAAGATACAATAAACATTCCCTTGGAAACAAAAAAAGAGGAAGATTTTCTTCAGCTAAGGGTGTAAAGAATCTAAAAGGTATTTGGCTTGAAGAATGCTAAATGTACTGGTAATCTAAACTCTTCTCTTGTGAGTTAGTTGAGCAAAATTAATAGTCTGAAATTATATGGTAGCATGATTAAACCTTTAATTGCTAATCATCTTGATATCATGCTTCATTCTCATGCTAGTGATAATTGTTTAATGGTGTGATTAAATTGAAGTTTACTTTTTTCTATATAATGCATAACCATGAAATACACAAGTTTATGCCTCAAATCTCTAATTCAAAATAACTTGTGATAAGCTATGAATCATTGGGTATAATGAAAATGCTGTTTGCATGATATACATTTATATGCAGCATATTAGATTAATTCTTTATTCTGCTCTTTCATGTAAATTACTTGAGAATAACAAAAAGAGGGAGAGATAAAGAAAAGAAAATGAACAATTATTCAAGGAAAGTAAAATCTAAGTAAAGGCAAATACTCCAATCTTAAGTAAAAGCAGCGCAAGCATAATATATTCAGCATATTTGTGAGACTTGTGTGAACATTCTTTTGGAAGGGATAAAATCCGTAATTAATTATATTTAAATAGAGAGAGTTTGGAGTGAATATCTTGTTGCTAAAGAGAACAGTTTAACATTTCTACATTGCTCATTATAGGGATGGTGCCAATGGGGAGGCTAGTGGTAGTACCCGGCACTATTTGACCTAACTATTCGGTGTAGGGTATATTAGGGACGGCACAAGAGGGAGGCTAGTGGTAGTACCTCGTGCCCCTTCCAACTCCACCGGATAGGGAGCAAATAGAGTATAGAGCATAAGAAGGTAAAAATGAAAGTATATAAGAAGAATCAAGTCAAATTTTTAATCACTTAAAAACACACTTTAAGGATGAAATCAGTACAAGATTATATTTAAATAGGAGGAGTTTATTTGAAAAGAATTGATTTTGATCATTGACATGCTTGCTCTTAATATTTTAATGCATGACTTAACACATAATATATTTTGCATATGGCATGATGTCTTGAATTATGGGTTCTCAATATTTTGTAATGCTCCATGCTTGGACAATTTGATTAAATGTTTGAAATACTACATAAAATTTTTATTTGGTATTATTGAAAAGAAATTTCAGAATTGTCGTTCACAATCATCTTTAAAATCTGAAAGTTGAATAAATTTGTAAAAAGGAGAAGAGAAGGATATCTCTATTTAGGCAAAATGAATTGATTTTGTTTTATCCTTCAACTTGCCTAACTTTGGTATATAATGTTCAAATTCATACCAAAACTCAACATAAATACGAATATTCTGAATATGCTCTTATATGTTTGAAATATGTGTTTTCAATCGTAATGATTTAAGATGAGCTACAATGTGAAGATACATATCTCAAATTACAACTTTGAAAGCCTCCTTGAGAATCTTTATGAAATTCAGAATCTGATTTTGTATAAAAGCTTAAACTCAATATGAATTTCTAGATAAAACTACAGCTTAAGAAAAATAGAATAATTCTGATGCCTTGATTGCTTGCCCCGATACGCATCTGAAACATATCATTTCTTATCTTCAAAGTGTACTAATATTGGTCTGAATGATGTGTCTTTCGATGATCTTGATTGCAAATAAATATTTTTAATATATGATTTTATTTTGATATTGAAAAGATTTATTGTGCTTCATATATACATTGCTGAAAAACTTTGATTAAGAAATTGAGTTCTATAAATATATATACTTCAATGATCATCTATATGTTTTTCCTCTCCTACATTATTAAAGACTTCCATCAAAATATATATGTATATATATATTATTAAAAGAGTGAATGATCTTAAGTCTAGAAATATTTCAGCTCACTCAAATGATTCTTAAAAGAAAGAAAATGTAAATGCTTTTGAAAGAATTTGAGCTTCAAATGAATCATTTTCTGATTAATATTTCAGTACATTTTCTCAAAGATTAAGAGGAAGCATAACTTGTTCTTAAAAGATTAAAAAGAGTGATTGCTATAAATTTTGAATAATTCTAGATCACTCTACATTCTTGATATCATAAAGTTTCAGTTTTATTCACGTTTATCGTTAAAATCTGAAATTCAACAAAAGATAAGAATAATTAAAGAAGAATGCATCTTTTAAGGGGGAGCTTTAGATATTCAGTATCTTATCCTAAAGTTACTTTAATTTGATGCATACCTTGAATTTTATGGATTGATTTTGATGAACCTCCTTATATTGCAAGACTTGCTTTAATTATATAATAAGTTTATACCTTGAGATGAGTTCTATAAAGGTTGTCTTATCTCAAACCTTGAGTCTTATGAAAATAAAATATATTTTCGAGATTGACAATTTTATTGAACAAATTCTAAAACTCTCAAATGGAATGATTAATTAAGGGAGAGAAAGAAAATTTCAGAGGGAGAGATCATATAGAACTTAATCGTATAAATTTGCATCTAAAGATGAGACAAAGAATACTAAATGTAAAGTGGTATTAAATTTTGTGCTTCATTGAATATCTTTTGAAAGTTGGATTTCCATCTGTATTCATCGGTAAATCATTTATTTCTGAAAATTTAATTGAAAAGGATTCCATCTGTCTTAGTTTTGAAAATTTAACTTGGAATCTACTTATGAGTTCTTATTGGCTTGCACTTTGGTGTTTCAATCCTGAGCCAATTCATTTTAATTGATTTTGATGCTATGATCTTTAAAGGAGTAAAAGAAAGTTTTTAAGAGAGCTCTAAAAGAACTTTCAAAGCCTTGAATTTTATATCCTACATTGCATAAATTCATATTTTGGTATCTATGCTCCAATACTTTTATATCATGAAAGAACTTTGAAGTCATTAAGAATTAAGGATTCAACATAATTTTATGTTTTTCGAGTATATAAGTTTTGATCTTTATTTGCTCTTATACTATACTCTAAAAATTAATTAGATTGCTCTCATCTTGTTATATACTTAATATATATATATATATATATAAAGATGTTGAGTTTTCATTCGTGCCTTCTTTGAATATTATTCTTGATACTCCTTGAAATAACTTGAAAAAGATTCCATCTACACTTGATTTGAAAAATATCTTTGGAATCTACATTTAGAGATCACTTCTGGCTTACATCCTTAATATCTCATTCCTAAAGCCAAACACATAGAAATAAGATATCATTTTATTAGGGATCGTGTGCAAAATGGAAACATATGTATTGAGCATATATGTACTGAAAAACAATTAGCCGACATATTCACAAAACCCTTGAGTGAAGATAGATTCTACACGCTAAGGAGAGAATTAGGTATATGTGATCCTTTTTATTGAAGAAATATAAAAGGGAGCCAGTAGTCTCATGATACATTCCTCCAATTTCTAAAAATCCATGAAACATGAGTCAAACTTGTTATCTATAGATTCCTTACTCATGTATCATTGTCCCAGAAAGAATTTATAAGGATTGGAAGCAAGGAAAATTTTTAGAAGCAAAAAGGAAGAGAAAAGAAAAATACTGCACTTGGGTCAACCCAACCTGGAATAGGGTCGACCCAACGTTGAGTCGACCCAAGAAGTTTCTTGAGTCAACCCAACGTCGGGATCCCACTATTAAAAGGGGGACCCGTGAGCTATCTAGGGCACTGTTTGCCCTTGTCCTCTTCTGAAAACCCTATTCCCCACTCTCAAATCTTCTCCAATCATCTCCAAACAGTAGATTACTTCAAGATCTTGGAGAAATGGGACCCAAGAGAGTCGTAGCCAAGCGATCCGGGAGAGTCTCATGATCTTGTTTAGAGCCTAGGATATGTATCTAGTTCTCATATGTATTTTGTGTTTATCATGCATCTTTAAACTTTGATTAAGGAACATTGTATCTGCTTTTGTTTTTGGTCTGAATGTATGAAAATGATTCCTATTTTGATCAATGAAGTTTGAAGTTTATCATTTATTGCATTTTTTCCCATGTATCTTTTTGATGATAACAAAAAGGGGGAGAAGTAAAGAAAGAGTACTTTAGGAGAAGCAAAGATCATCTTGGCGGAGAAGTAAAGAAAGAGTATCTTAGGAGAAGTAAAGGGAGAAGTAAAGATATCTTTAGAGTAAATAGAGTAACAAAAAGGGGGAGAAGTAAAGAAAGAGTAATAAGAGGAGAAGTAAAGAAAGAAAGAGAAATAATTTGTAAAACAAATTGAAAATCATATAGGAAAGCATATACATCCAAGGGGGAGCAATTTGCAACAATGAAAATGATCAACTCAAAAATTTATATCAAATTTCAGAATTTGGCACACATAAATTCAGAATTTGGCACGCACCTCTCGCACCCCGATACATAGCCTGAAACTCATATTATCTCAAATTTTTGAAGTTTCATCGCTAATGAATTATAAATGAAAGGGGGAGCAATTGAAAGAGTCAAATTGGCAAAATTTAAATGATATAGGGGGAGATTTCACAAGTATATATGAAAAGCTGAAATTCAGCAGTTTAATCCCTTTTATAAACTGATTTTAAAGACAAGTATCAATAGGCTTATACTCTTTATTTTGTAATCATCAAAAAGGGGGAGATTGAGGATGATAGTGTTATTTTGATGATTAACAAGCAATTATCTAGAGCATGCTATAAGTTAAATTGATACTTCATTTATAAGTTCATTACTCTCAGTATATTTGTTTAATTGAAAATGGATAAATGGCCTTGTTCATTTGGATGAATCTAACCTTGAGAATGCAGCAAAGTGTGGTTTGAGTCGACCCATAGGTTGATTGGGTCGACCCCGGCACATCAAGAAGTCATCTGGCACACTCCTGCAAAAATGGCACAAATGAACAGTGAGTTGGGTCGACCCAAGGTAAGCATGAGTCGACCCAACCTTGAAGAACCTCAAAAACACAACTGAAGAATGCTCTCTGGATTTACTGAGAGGGTCGACCCAAACAGTGGTTGAGTCGACCCAAGCTTGAGTCGACCCAAACCCTGAGAGGGTCGACCCAAAGGCAAGACAGAAAGACAGACAGAAATTGGTTCTCTGGAATTACTGAGAGGGTCGACCCAAGAAGAAGTTGAGTCGACCTAAGTGGACTTTGAGTCGACCCAAAGAATGGTTGGGTCGACCCATGGGAAGGAAGGCTGAAATTGAAGTTTCTGTGGTTTCTGAGAGGGTCGACCCAAGGAATGTTTGAGTCGACCTAAGGCAAAGTTGGGTCGACCCAAGGACAGGTTGAGCCGACCCAAACACGGGCTGAACATAACGGCTAGTTGTGCAGAAATGCTTTTTGGACTCCCAACGGCTATAAACGGCTAGTTTCTTCAATCCAACGGTCAGAAAGGACTATTTGGAGGTTGGAGAAGTATTTAAGAGGGAGTATTCATCAGAGGAAGCAAGCTTTTGGGAAAATACATCAAGTGCATTCAAGAGAGAACCCTAGCAAGGCAAGCTTCATCCAAGTGCTTCATTCAAGAGTCAAAAGAAAGGGGTTGAGCAGATTCAAAGAGTCATCAAGAGCTCCATCCTCCCTTGAAGAGTGAAGCATCCTTGACAAAGAAGAGCAAAGCGACTTCAAAGCGATAAATACTTTCTAACTCTTCTTTGTAGTTCATATTGTTTTATATGCTCATTTAGGAGTTTGAATCTTTTCTTTTTATTTGTTAAACACTTTGTAAAGGTTCGTTGGTGAGCCCGCAAAACCAACAAAGGTTTTTGGTGAACCCGGAAAACCAAGTGTATAGGTTCGTTGGTGAGCCCGCAAAACCAACAAAGGTTTTTGGTGAACCCGGAAAACCAAGTGTATAGGTTCGTTGGTGAGCCCGTAAAACCAACAAAGGTTTTTGGATTGTGAGCCCGGAAAACAATCCAACTGTAATCCGCGGAATTATAGTGAATTCCCAAGGGGACGCTTGGGGAGTGGACGTAGGTGCTAAGGAGAGCACCGAACCACTATATATTGTTGTGTTTGTGTTGTGCTTGTGCTTACGTTTATTCTTGCATCATCTTCTATCTTTGCACTAGTTTAAATCATTCAAATAGTTTAAGGAAGCATCCACCGCACTTAATTAAGAAAACGTTTAAAGCACCAAAATTTAGAAGAAACCAATTCACCCCCCCCTCTTGGCTTGTCACCTTGGGCAACACACTCCCCAAGCTTCACTTGGGAGTTCACTATAATTTCTTGGATTACAGCCAGTTGTTTTACGAGATCACTATCCAACTTGTTGTTTTCGCGAGATCACAACAAACTCGGTTGGTTTTCACAGGCTCACCGACTAGAACCATCCGATTGTTTTTCCAGGATTACAATCAAACCCTTACACCGTTGGTTTTTCCTTTGGCTCACCAACAAACCTTACAACCCTTGATTCAATCTCCTGATTGAATCAAGTAAGAAAAATAGTTTGGGAAAAGATATAAGGAAAGCTTCTTAAAAAGCAAATATGAATCAATATGAATAGAGTAAACTTAGAAGCCCTCAAACAGATTTCGGAAGAGGAAGAAAGGGCTTCTCGAACTCTGAGTCTCCTCTTTGAGTGCACTGAAGATTTGATGTCAGAAGAAGAGCCTTGAATGCGAAGGAAAAATTTCTAGGAATGAATTGAATGCGTTTCTTCCTTCTTTTGCTTGTCTTTTCTCTCAATGGACTCTTGGTAGTTGGAAATGCCTTAATGCACAGATAGAGTAACTCTCTTGTTGTCTACTACTATTTACTCTGGCTATTTAAATAGTTTCTTTTGAAAAATAGTTGTTAGACACTGATTTGTAGCCGTTCTGCACAGTCTGCACCTCCTGACAATGTATCCGTTGGGGTCGGATTCGACTCGTTCGATCTAGAGTCGACTCGGCTGTTGCTGGAGTCGACTCATGCTTTACTGGAGACGACTCGTCCACTGTTCAGGATTTGAATTAAAGTGCTGTCCTGACTTGGAGTCGACTCGGTCCAATCCTGGAGTCGACTCGCCAAGATCTGGAGATGGCTCGGCATTTTGGAGACGGCTCGTTCTCAGGATTCCAGAGATTTATTTTTCTGCATTTCTCTCTCGAGTCGACTCGGATCCTCTTGGAGTCGACTCAGCTCTCAGAGCCCGAAAAATCGATCCTCTGTCTGTTGATCTGAGCTGCCTCGGAGTCGACTCGCACTTTGTTGGGGTCGACTTGGCTGACTTGGGGTCGACTCTGGAATTCTCGAAGTCGACTCGTTCACAGGGTCACTAAGTTTGGTTCTCTGCCTTTCAGTCCGCTTTCCTCTGAGAGTCGACTTTGGTATGATTAGGAGTCGACTCGCCAAACGTTGGAGTCGACTCGCATCCTTCTAGAGTCGACTCGGTAACAGGGTCTAGAAAATACCTTTCTGTCTTTCTGTCTGTTACTCCTTGGAATCGACTCGGATCTGTAGAGAGTCGACTCGTCAAGCATCGGATCAACTCGAAACCTTCTGGAGTCGACTCGCTGACAGGATCTGAAAACCATCTTTCTGTCTTTCTTTTTGTTCTCAGTTAGAGTCGACTCGTAGAGTATCGGAGTCGACTCGAGCTGGTGCCAGAAACTCTGAACCATTTGGAGTCGACTCGTAATCTTCCGGAGTCGACTCGAGAATCAGCCCTTGGTTCAAATAGGGTTCAATACTTGTCCAACTTAATTTGAACCAAAGCTTGAGGCACTTAATTGAAAATATACAAATATATGCCTGAAGTACTAGATTGAGTTCATTATTATAACATAAGATATACTCAAATGCCTTGAGCTCATCAAAATCAAATAGAGGTTCAATCAATCACTCCACAATCTCCTCCTTTTTGATGATGACAAAATATTGAGTATTTGTAAAGTGAATTGCTCAGACATGAATTGACTTGTAGTAAAGTTTCAAAATGAATTCAAATGTCTAGTCATTTAGTGTATCCAAAATTGAAAGGTATGAGTCAGTAAACTTTGAAATTAAGGCTCTCCCTTTCATTTGGAATTAAATAAGTCTTCAGAGCATACACTCAATTGTTTGGCTTATATTCTTTCAATTTAAATTGCTTATAATTTTGATTCTCCCCCTCAATATTTGCATTCTCTTTTGTTCGAACTTTGTTCAGATTTTTTTATTAAATTTCTTTTGATTAGAGAGGAAAAAATCTGACAATTTATTCTTTAATATGATTCAACTAATCTCCGAATATCCCTTGAATAGATTCTGGAGATTACTCCTTGAGGAGCCCTAACAGAGAAATAATCAGCGTCGAGGTATTGAATCCACTAAGAACAAATTACATTTTTGCTTAAAAATGTTTCTTTTGTTTATATCCCTTTGCTTAAGAATGTTTCTTTTGTTTATATCCCTTTACATTTTTCTCTCCCTTTTTGTCATCACATCAAAAAGCACATAAAACATAAAAAGATAATAAGTCAAATTGCATAGATTTTTGAAGAAAAATTTCTATTCATTATAGTAAGTACAAAAATGAATACATATTAGAAAAGTCTTCAAGGGACTGTACATCATAAAATCAAAAATACACTAGGGTCGTCTAGTAGTGGAGGATGTGGCTCCCATACTCAGTCTAGTATGTCGCATGACCAAGCTTATCCCCTCAGATACATTCCCTAGTTGTGTGATGATCTCCGAGGGGGCCTTAGATTGTATCTCAGTTAGCTGGGTCACATTCTCCTGAATAGTGTCAAGCTTGAAGATTAAGGTATTTGCAAGCCTTTCCGCACCTTGACTTTGCCTTCCAAGCTCCTCTCTGATGCTGTCTCGCATATGTCTCGTGTCTTCCTTAATGGCTTGAAGGCTCAAATACTGACCCTGGACCAGGTTCCTCATGTGAGACATCTCCTCTCTAACCTCTGCGATCATCATAGATACGGCTACTGTGGAGGGGATGACATCAGTGGAAGGAGCACTAAGTGGACCTCGCATCTCTCTCACTATCTCATCTCTCAGCTCCCGGAGCTACTCAGGGCTGATCCTGACCTCTAGGGGCTGCTGAGGTGGTCCTGGTCATGGTCAGTTGGGAATGAGGGGCCAGAAGTGGATGAAAAAGTGGGAGGAGCTGTGTAGTGGTCCTGGTCATGGTCAGGGCTAGGTGAATGGTGAGTAGTAGGGTCAGATGGTGTGGATGAAGATGTTCTCCTAACCCAAACTCCCTCTACTTTATGGAAGCCCATTTTGTGAAGAGTCCCCTCACCCATATGATCAGTGTGCCTGAGGGAGCGTGTGGGTTCTCCCTCAAGGACAGGGACCTCTAATTCCCTAAACATAAGTGTAAAGAGCATGCCGTAGGGAAGACTTAGCCTAGGCTTATTTAAGGGTTCATAGAGATACCTATAGATTAGCTTTGGAAAGTTTAGGGGAATGTCATGTAGAATGTATAACATCAATGCTAGGTTCTTTTTTGAGACAAAGTCAAACCGACCAGTCTTAGGAAAAAGGGTCCTAGATATGATGCTCAGGAGGAGTCGCATTTCAGCCGAAAGCTGATTTGCAGACACCTCCTCTATGGGGGATTGGGGTGGTCTTCCTAAAATGGCCGTAAGGGCCTCTGTCCTGTCTGTGGGATGTGTGGGAGCGATCCCATCGCGAGACAAGTGGAGGATCCTAGCAATGAGATCTTCTGAAATGAGAATGGGGACATTGGCTACTACCCCTTGGACACCACCGCCACCCCTTGTGACGGTCCCATAAAATTTCCTAACTAACCCTGGGTAGGTAGGGAGGTCAAGAGAACAAAAATATTCTAAGTTTTGGGCTCTAAGGTGATTCCCTAGGTTGAACCCTTCCTGGGAGAGGAAGTCAAAGTTGACTTGTCTTCCAGTAGAGACAACCCTCTCGGCGCACGGTTGCCAGGGAACCGTCCTCGGCGGAGAAGGAACCGGAGGTGATGGCCTCATGGGTTCGTTTCTCGCCTTGGACCATCTCTCGGTGCCGCTCGCGGAGAGAGGTCTCTTCCGGCTCAGGACAATTGCTTTTCTTGGCATTTTTGACCTAATACGAAAGGATGGACTCGAAGGACGGAAGAAAACAAGAAAGAAATGACGGAAAAAAGGGTCGGGGATGATGTAGGAGACGACTCTAGGTTTTTGAACAGTGGCGGCCGAGAATAGAAGTGGAGAAAAGGATATTTTACTTAGGGTTGAAAGTCGGATTTCCGACCTCGAGTCGACTCCGGTAAGTCGCGAGTCGACTCGATCTCGAGTCGACTCCTAAATATGCGCGAGTCGACTCCTCCACAAGCCGACTCTAAAATCTATTCGAGTCGACTCGAACTCTGGCACACGCTTAGAGTCTTAATCAATTCTGCTCAAAATGTAAGAAATGTAGAAATCCTTAGAATTTATACAATGATTTGATGATCACTGACGTGAAATCCTATATCCAACATAAGCTAATCATCAAAATTAATGAATTATAGGGGAGTATCAGTCGAATGGATCAATCACTCCTAATCCTCTTCTAAGAATACAAAAACGATCTTCACTTAAGGATTTTGTGAAGATGTCAGCAAGTTGATCATCAGTACACACGAATTCAAACACCACATTACTATTTAATGCATGATCTCTTATGAAGTGATGTCTTATCTCAATATGTTTAGTTCTTGAGTGTTGAATTGGATTTTTAGTTAGATTTATAGCGCTTGTGTTATCACAGTTTATGAGAATCTTATTTTGTTTAATACCATAATCTTCAAGTTGTTGCTTAATTCATAAAATTTGAGCACAATAACTTCCGGCAGCAACATATTCGGCTTTAGCCGTAGATAGTGCAACCGAGTTTTGTTTCTTGCTAAACCATGAGATCAAGTTTTTCCCTAAGAACTGACATGACCCGCTGGTGCTCTTTCTATTAAGTTTGCAACTAGCAAAATCAGAATCAGTGTATCCTACTAGGTTTATGTTTGATTTTTTAGAGTACCATAATCCTATATCTTTTGTTCCTATTAGATATTTAAAAATTCTTTTTACTGCGATTAGGTGTGATTCCTTAGGATTAGATTGATACCTAGCACACATGCATACACTAAACATGATATCAGGTCTACTTGCTGTAAGATATAATAGTGATCCAATCATACCTCTATATAGTTTTTGATCTACGGACTTACCTGATTCATCTTTGTCTAACTTGCATGATGAGCTCATGGGAGTGCCAATTAATTTGTTTCCATCCATATCAAACTTCTTTAACATTTTCTTGATGTACTTAGCTTGATTGATGAAGATTTCCTCCTTAGATTGTTTGATTTGAAGTCCGAGGAAGTAGTTCAATTCTCCCATCATGCTCATCTCAAATTCACTCTGCATTAATTTAACAAATTCTTCGCAAAGGCAATTGTTAGTAGCACCGAAAATAATGTCGTCTACATAAATCTGTACTACCAGCTTATCTTTATTTTTCCTTTTCAAGAATAGGGTTGTGTCAACATTTTCTCTAGAAAATTCATGGTCTAATAGAAATTTTCTTAGTCTTTCATACCATGCTCTAGGGGCTTGTTTTAGACCATAAAGTGCTTTGTTCAATTTGTAAACATGATTGGGGTATTGATGATTTTTAAAATCAGAAGGTTGTTCCACATACACTGATGCAGGAGCACCTTCCTCATTCTAACGGCGTGGGACATTGGGTGAGGGGTGAAAAGAATTTGAGTCCAAGAACAGTTGAGTCCAAGCTGAAATTAGATTGAGTCCATGCAATAAGTGATTTGATTCACAATGGGTTAGCCTCTTCACAATGAATTAAATTGAGTCCAAGGCGTGAATGGGTCCATGGCTAATTAGAAGTGGTCACATGTCAAAAGAAAGAGAAGTTCAACCATGAAGACCTCTCACATGTGGAAGAAATTCAGAGTTCAAATCCAGTTGAAATCTGTGACAGATTGAACACCATATGGTATTTTGAAGATTTTGGGAGCTACAGAAGTCTGATTAAGTTGATTCAAATTTTGTTGGAAAGTAGACATCCATAGTTTTCCAATGACTATAAGAACGTAAAATTTGGAGATCAGATGAAATTTGAAGAGTCTCCCGAACTTCATGCTGATGTTGGTACCCGAGAAGGAGTTCCACCTAGATTCCAACTCGTGGCATGCGGCTGAATTCCTTTTGATGGGTTTCAATTCACATGCCATAAGGAATGGATTCCTAGGTGTCTAGGCTTAGGTGTCAAGGCCTTTGATTGGTCAATTAGAAAATTTAAATTTTGAATTGAGTCCTCATGTAATTAGGAGTCCAATTTAAAATTCTGTGTAGTCCTTATCCTTATCCTTTGCCAACCTTTCTTTCTATATAAAGAAGGGTATGATGAATGAAGTTAGTTTCTTTTGGATTTCGAAATTCCCTTTGTTTACGTGAGGAGGGGCAAGTCCCTTGCTTGGTGCGATGCTAAGAGGCTGAAGAAAGAGGTGGGACGCCTCCCTTCAAGTCTTCAAAATTTGAATTAGTTTGGATGAGATTTCCAAAACTAATTCATCCTTATCCATTCTCTCTCTCCCTTGTTTCACGCTTGTTCCCGTAGGTGCACCTCCTTGAGTGCCACATCAGCATTTCAGCACCTCCCTCACGCCCAAGACTCCTTTCCCACGTCCTCCTCTAAGTCCTATTGCCATTAGGACTCCACACAACCCAATTCAGCCTAAAAAAATTGGTCTAGCCAATTTCAGCCCCACAAAAATTGGTGCCTAATTTTGGTCCATTGGCTGACCCTCCTTGAACCCAATCTCGCCAACCAGCAACCCATCTTCTTCCTCCTTCCTTCCACCACAAAGAACCCTAGCCTCCATTGCCATTGCTTTGGAAAAAAAAAAGAAGAGAAGAAAGATTCAGCCATCCTCAAGAAGAAAAATCTGCAGCCCACCCCGATTGCGTCAATTAGTATCAGAGCGAATCCTTGTCGCCATGAGTACTAGAAGTGGTCGCCCCTACAACAATGAACGACAACGTGCTGAGATGATGGCCGAGCTCATCCGTCAAGTGGCGGCCTTGAATCAGAAGGTGGAAGTTGTTTGGGATCGTCTCTTCCCCGAGCCAAACAATCTTGAAGATGAACATGCTATCCCCGCACAACCTGAAAATTCAGAAGTGCCATTTGGAGGAGACCCCGATGTTGAAGCATTCTCCCCCAGGGGTCTATCACCCCAAAGGCCACCTAGGGATCAGCGGATGCCCCCTCCATCAATTTCAGACATTCCTCATATGGGGAATAATTTCAAGAATCCCAATGTTCATCAAAATCAGCGGGAGCGCCATGATCTCGACGATGTCATGAAGCGGGTTCGTGTAGAAGTTGCTGATTACAGCGGAAGCATGGACCCAACCTACTTTCAGGATTGGTTGATGTCTCTCGAAGACTACTTCGAATGGTTCAGCATGCCCAATGAAACCAAGGTGCGATTCGTGAAGATGAAGCTCAAGGGCCAAGCACGCATATGGTGGCAAGCGTTGAAGAGAAGCTTCATCGACTCCGACAGCCCCCTATCAATGATTGGGAGAAGATGAAACTTCGTTTGAAGGAAAAGTATCTTCCTCTTGATTATGAGGAGACACTCTTCGAAGAACTTCTGAAACTTCGTCAAGGAAGCTCTTCCGTAGAGGAGTATACAGCCCGATTCCATGAGTTGATGATCCGCAGCAACCTCACGGAGACGGATCGACAGTCCCTAACTCGGTACTGATCCGGGCTGAGGGATGACATCAAGAGGGAGCTAATGACAACGTGCATCTTCGGCCTAGAGGAGGCATACCAACTCACCATTCGAGTTGAATCGCAGCTACGACAAAGACACCCTGCGCAAGCACCAGTTGTACGACAATTTCCCGAGCGCAGCACCAACCGAGGAGTTGCATTTCCTCGAGGTAACGCCCCTGCTTTCAGATCTGAAACCTCTGTAAATAGAAGCACATATCAGGAAAGGGGTGCTCCAAGGGCTAATGAAAAGGGTAAAGGTCCTATGCCACAATCCACACTGCAAGGAAAGAATCCTGTTGAATGCTACAAGTGCGGCGGGCGAGGCCATTTCGCCGTTGTTTGTCCTACCCGAGACCAACGATTTGCATTGGTATGTGAGGAGGATGAGATCATAGGACCCTCTGAAGTCACTCCTCCCTCTCAGCCCGCTGATGAAGAGGGAAATGAAGGAAACGAAGAACATGATGAAGAAGCCTCTGCGGTGGAGCTAGAAGCTTCAGATCTACCTGTGTGCGTCGTGCGGCGGGTTCTTACGGGTTGCAAGCTGGAGGAGAACGTGGAGGAAGATTGGAGGCGCACCAATATCTTCCACACTCGCGTCGAGCATGCCAACAAGTCTCTAAACCTCATCATTGACAATGGAAGCTGCATGAATATCATTTCCGAAGAAGTGCTGAAAAAGCTGAATCTGAAACCGGTACCGCATCCAAAGCCGTATCGGATAAGTTGGATCGAAGACTCCTCCATCCCTATTAAATGAAGATGCTTGATCAGTTTTTCACTTGGTAAGGACCTCCGAGATGAAGTATGGTGCGATGTTCTGCCTATGAAAGCGTGCCATCTTCTTCTAGGAAGACCTTGGTTGTATGATCGTAGTGTCGAGTATGATGGTCGATCCAATTGTTATTCTCTATATTGTGCCAACAAAAGAGTTGTGTTAAAGCCCCTTAGAATCACTGATTTTACCTCTGAAAATCTGATAATCCAACGGGTTTTAACCATGAGAAAGTTTGAAGCTTGTAGCCGAGAGATTGGGGTCATGTATGTACTAATGGCTAGGGAAGTTGGGGCTGAAATTTCAGAAGTTGTTCCTCCTGATTTCAAGTCTATATTGGATGATTTCTCTGATGTAACCTCTGAGGACCTTCCCAAGGAGCTTCCACCGATGAGGGACATCCAACATGCCATAGATTTGGTGCCCGGTTCAAGTTTACCGAATCTTCCTGCATACCGGCTGAATCCTAGAGAACATGAGGAGCTTCACCGCCAAGTCCAAGAACTTTTGGACAAGGGATTCATCCGAGAGAGCCTCAGTCCATGTGCCGTTCCGGCTCTACTTACTCCCAAGAAGGATGGTTCATGGAGGATGTGCGTGGACAGCAGAGCAATCAACAAGATTACAGTGAAGTACCGCTTCCCGATCCCGCGGCTTGACGACATGCTGGATTTGTTGCATGGAGCCACCATCTTCTCCAAGTTGGACCTTCGAAGTGGTTACCACCAGATCAGAATCAGACTTGGGGATGAGTGGAAGACGGCATTTAAGACCAAGGATGGCCTCTATGAATGGATGGTTATGCCGTTTGGTCTCTCCAATGCGCCAAGTACTTTCATGCGGGTTATGAATCAAGTGCTGAAACCGTACATTGGGCGCTTTGTGGTTGTTTATTTTGATGACATTTTGATTTTCAGTCGTAGCCGTGTGGAGCATCAGCAACATCTTTGCCGAGTGCTTCTTACACTTCAATCAGAAAAACTTTATGTTAACCTGAAGAAGTGCTTCTTTGCAAAATCACAAGTACCATTCCTTGGTTTCATAATTTCAGATCAAGGTGTCGCAGCGGATCCGGAGAAAGTTCGTGCCATTCGGGAGTGGCCGATGCCAAGTAACATTCATGAGGTGAGGAGCTTCCATGGCTTGGCTTCCTTCTACCGCCGGTTCATAAGAAATTTCAGCAGCATAGTAGCACCAATCACCAATTGTATGAAGGCTGAAAATTTCCGTTGGACGCCGGCCGCCACTAGAGCCTTTGAAGACATCAAGGAACGTCTAACCCAAGCCCCAATTCTTCGACTTCCAGACTTTGATCAGCTCTTCGAAGTCGCTTGTGATGCTTCTCACATTGGGATTGGTGGAGTTCTGAGCCAAGAAGGTCATCCCGTCGCCTTCTACAGCAAAAAGCTCAACAACGCCAAGCGAAGGTATTCTACTTATGATATTGAGTTTTATGCTGTGGTTCAAACTCTTAAACATTGGAAGAATTATCTTCTAGATCGAGAGTTTGTCATGTACACCGACCATGACTCTTTAAAGTACATCAATTCACAAAAGAAGCTAAGTGCGCGACATGCGAGATGGGTGGATGTACTGCAGCAATTTACTTTTGTATTGAAGCATAGGCCTGGTGCAGAAAATCGAGTCGCTGATGCCCTTAGCCGGAAGACACATATTCTCACCCTCTTGAATGCAGAAGTAACGAGCTTCAATGATCTGAAAAATCTATATTCTACTGATGCATATTTTCAGCCTATCTACACCGAAATTTCAGCAGGGAGTCACCGGCAGCATTCTGATTTTTCAATCCATGACGGCTTTCTCTTCCGTGGCACACGCCTATGTATTCCAAAAACCTCTCTTCGCGACCACATCATCCGGGAGGTTCATGGGGGAGGTCTTGCTGGTCACTTCGGGCGTGAGAAGACCGTCGTTATGATGGAGGACAGGTTCTATTGGCCGACCTTGCGCAAGGATGTCCACCAAATCATCAAACATTGCCGAACTTGTCAACTAGCCAAGGGAACAAAATCCAATGCCGGCCTCTACTCTCCACTGCCATTGCCGAGCTCACCATGGGAGGACCTCAGCATGGACTTCGTGCTTGGGTTGCCTAAGATGGTACGAGGACATGATTCTATTTTTGTCATTGTTGACAGGTTTTCAAAGATGTCGCACTTTGTGCCCTGTGCGAAGACTTATGATGCATCACGAGTTGCTGATTTGTTCTTAAAAGAAGTGGTTCGTCTACATGGGCTCCTGAAGACTATTGTATCTGATCGTGATGTCAAGTTTGTTAGCTATTTTTGGAAGACACTTTGGGCGAAGCTTGGCACCCGTCTTTCCTTCTCCAGCGCCTATCACCCCCAAACCGATGGGCAGACCGAGGTGGTCAACCGTAGTCTTGGGAACCTTCTTCGATGCTTAGTCCGGGATCATGTGAAGTCATGGGATCTGATTTTACCCCATGCCGAGTTTGCCGACAACAACAGTGTCAACCGTACCACAGGATTGTCACCTTTCGAGATTATTCTCGGGTTGAAACCGTGGCGGCCTATTGATCTTGTACCACTTCCCATCAACACAAGGACCAGCGAAGGTGGTGAAGACTTCGCTAGGCACATACAAGACATCCATGCTGAAGTTCGACGTCGTTTGGTCACCAACACCGAGATTTACAAGCAACAAGCAGACATGAAGCGACGTCCCCTGGAATTCAAAGAAGGAGACCTTGTGATGATGCGGTTGAGTGCTGAACGCTTCCCTCGCAGAAATTTTCAGAAGCTACATCCTCGTCGCGCCGGCCCCTTCAAGGTAGTGAAACGAATGGGACCTAATGCATATATGCTTGATTTGCCTGAAGACTTGCAGGTTAGCCCAATTTTCAATGTTGAAGACCTGCAGCTCTACGAAGGTCACTTTGCTGAAGATGAAGACCCTCCAGCCGTACCCCCATCATTACCACATCGATCAGCCCCTAAAGACACCATTGAAGACATCTTGGATGATCAGATTGTGTCCACACGTCGAGGGGGATATCAGAAATTTTTGGTTAAATGGAAGGGCAGACCAATTTCAGATTGCTCTTGGTTGAAGACGGAAGAAGTCCAACGGCTGAACTCGGATCTCTACGAGCTCTATCAGTCCCAGAACTCGACAAAGTCGAGTCTTTTTCCAGCCGGGGAGAGTTGATGCAGGAGCACCTTCCTCATTCTAATGGCGTGGGACATTGGGTGAGGGGTGAAAAGAATTTGAGTCCAAGTTGAAATTAGATTGAGTCCATGCAATAAGTGATTTGATTCACAATGGGTTAGCCTCTTCACAATGAATTAAATTGAGTCCAAGGCGTGAATGGGTCCATGGCTAATTAGAAGTGGTCACATGTCAAAAGAAAGAGAAGTTCAACCATGAAGACCTCTCACATGTGGAAGAAATTCAGAGTTCAAATCCAGTTGAAATCCGTGACAGATTGAACACCATATGGTATTTTGAAGATTTTGAGAGCTACAGAAGTCTGATTAACTTGATTCAAATTTTGTTGGAAAGTAGACATCTGTAGCTTTCCAATGACTATAAGAACGTGAAATTTGGAGATCAGATAAAATTTGAGGAGTCTCCCGAACTTTATACTGATGTTGGTACCCGAGAAGGAGTTCCACCTAGATTCCAACTCGTGGCATGTGGCTGAATTCCTTTTGATGGGTTTCAATCCACACGCCATAAGGAATGGATTCCTAGGTGTCTAGGCTTAGGTGTCAAGGCCTTTGATTGGTCAATTAGAAAATTTAAATTTTGAATTGAGTCCTCATGTAATTAGGAGTCCAATTTAAAATTCTGTGTAGTCCTTATCCTTATCCTTTGCCAACCTTTCTTTCTATATAAAGAAGGGTATGATGAATGAAGTTAGTTTCTTTTGGATTTTAAAATTTCCTTTGTTTACGTGAGGAGGGGCAAGTCCCTTGCTTGGTGCGATGCCAACAGGCTGAAGAAAGAGGTGGGACGCCTCCCTTCAAGTCTTCAAAATTTGAATTAGTTTGGATGAGATTTCCAAAACTAATTCATCCTTATCCACTCTCTCTCTCCCTTGTTTCACGCTTGTTCCCGTAGGTGCACCTCCTTGAGTGCCACATCAGCATTTCAGCACCTCTCTCATGCCCAAGACTCCTTTCCCACGTCCTCCTCTAAGTCCTATTGCCATTAGGACTCCACACAACCCAATTCAGCCTAAAAAAATTGGTCTAGCCAATTTCAGCCCCACAAAAATTGGTGCCTAATTTTGGTCCATTGGCTGACCCTCCTTGAACCCAATCTCACCAACCAGCAACCCATCTTCTTCCTCCTTCCTTCCACCACAAAGAACCCTAGCCTCCATTGCCATTGCTTTGAAAAAAAAAAAAAGAGAAGAAAGATTCAGCCATCCTCAAGAAGAAAAATTTGCAGCCCACCCCGATTGCGTCATACACTTCCTCATTAATATACCCATTTAAGAAAGCACTTTTTACATCCATCTGAAATAATTTAAAGTTTTTGAAACATGCAAATGCTAGCAACAACCTAATTACCTCAAGTCTAGCCACAGGAGCAAAGGTCTCATCAAAATCTATACCTTCTTCTTGATTATATCCGTTTGCCACTAGTCTAGCCTTGTTCCTAATCACAACTCCATTTTCATCAAGTTTATTTTTATACACCCATTTGGTTCCAATTATTGAGTAATCAGAGGGTCTTTCAACTAAGTCCCATACTTTGTTTCTTGTGAATTGATTAAGTTCCTCTTGCATAGCATTTATCCAATTTACATCACTTTCAGCTTCATCAAGGTTTTTAGGTTCTTGATGTGAAACAAATGCAAGATGATTATTTAAGTTTCTAAGTGAGGCTCTAGTTCTAATGGGTTGAGATGGATCATCTAGGATTAACTCTTTAGGATGACCGTGAGCATGCCTCCAAGCCTTAGTAAGTCCATGTTCAGCCATTACCTCTTGACTTGTTGAGCCCTCTTCAATTTGCTTTGGTTCATCTTCTTGTATGATCATGTCATCCATCTTTTCTTCAATTATTCCTACATCATCATCAAATGCTACTCTCTTACTGGAGGAAGCATCATTAGACTCATAAAAAACAACATGAATGGATTCTTCAATAATAAGGGTTCTTTTGTTGAAGACTCTATAAGCCTTACTTGATGTAGAGTATTCCAAAAATATACCTTCATCATATTTGGAATCAAATTTACCTAAATTATCTTTGCCATTATTGTGAATGAAACATCTACACCCAAACACATAAAAGTAGTTTACTTTGGGCTTTTTATCTCTCCAAAGTTCGTAAGATGTTTTCTTTATAATTGGTCTTAATAGAACTCTATTTATTATATGACATGATGTGTTTATGTGTCAGGATCAAGCGCTACCATTACACCAAAACCCGCAGGTGTTAGTGAAGGCGCAACTTTATTTCCTTAAACTAGCGCAGGGGCCCATAGCGCCACGAGTCGACTCCGACCAAGCCTCGCCCAACTCCGGACTCCGACAGGGCCTCACCAGTGGGTTCAGGGACCCCCTAGTGGTATAACCCACCCTACTCCTCCAGCGCATCCACATTGGCAGGCGGCGGGACTGACTCGGCCCTCCAGGCCTCCGCCAACGTTGACTCGGCCCCTCAGGCCTCCGCCAACAATCCCCCCCCCAACGTGATGCCTGGGTTTCGAACTCGAGACCTATGGCTCTGATACCAATTGTTGCCCAGTGGATAAACCCAAGAGGGGGGGTGAATTGGGTCTTTTAAAACTTTTAGGCTACTTCTAACACTTTTCAATTAATTATGCTAAGTTGTATAGATGCACAGTGGAATTTAAACTTAGCAACAGTTTGATTTATTGAGTGAGACTTGATTAAGTAAATTGAATATGCTTGCAACTAAAGGATGCGCGGATAAGAGTTAAGCAAGCAATTTATCTAAGTAAGTAAGTGAGCAAGTTAGACAATCACAAACACAACAAACATATAGTGGTTCAGTGCATCCCAGCACCTACATCCACTCCCCAAGACCTCTTGGGAATTTCACTATAATCCTCCAGATTACAGTCCGGTAGTTTTGCGAGTGCACTACCCAACTCGTTGTTTTACCCCGGGCTAACAACGAACCCTACAATCCGGTAGTTTTTCGAGTGAACTACCCAACTCGTTGTTTTACCCCGGGCTAACAACGAACCCTACAATCCGGTAGTTTTTCGAGTGAACTACCCAACTCGTTGTTTTACCCCGGGCTAACAACGAACCCTACAATCCGGTAGTTTTTCGAGTGAACTACCCAACTCGTTGTTTTACCCCGGGCTAACAACGAATCCTACAATCCCCCAATTTTAACTTAGGCTTGGGACGCCTATCCCTTGTTCCAAGTCCCTTGACTGAAACAAGCTCAATATTCAAACGTTTTACAAAAGATTTGAAAGCTCTTAAGAAGCAAATATAACAATGAGAAACAATAAAATCGGAAGAACCCTTTTTGCCGTTGGAAGCGTGGATGATGGTGGTTCTTCTGATGTGGATCACGTTGGCTTGAATGCGAGCTTTGATTGCCAAGTGGGAGTGAGTAGATGAGCTCGAAATCAGATGGGAAAGCTTGAATGCACTTGATTTCTCCTCTTGAAAGCTCTAACTCCCTTGAACCTCTTTTTCTTTCTTCTCTCTTGAATGATCTTGTGTTGGGTTGGTAAGAAGTTTTTTGAGAAGCACTTAAGAGGTCCCTTTTATAGCCCAAAAAGCAAATATAGCCGTTAGACACAAAGATATGACCGTTTGAAATTCAAATCTACCTGAAAAAGTTGTCAGTCGCGTCCCAGGCGCTCCGGGGACGTCTCCGCGCTTTACGGGGACGTCTCCGCTTGTTTGCGCTTTTTGCATGGGGACGACTCCGCTGCTTCGGGGATGACTCCGCGCTCCGGGGACGTCTCCGCGCTTTACGGGGACGTCTCCGCTTGTTTGCGCTTTTTGCATGGGGACGACTCCGCTGCTTCGGGGACGACTCCGCCGTTATATCTCCGAAAAATAAGTCTTCTGGAATTCTCTGAGAGAGTCGACTCCGCTTTTTCAGGGGACGTCTCCGGACGTGCCAGTTCTTCCTGTTTGTGCCAGAGACGTCTCTGAGACAACCCGGAGACGTCTCGGCTGTCCCTGATCTGTTTTCTTCAGCTCAAAAATTCTTCAATAAATTCTTGAAAAATATGGGAACTTGCCTAGACATTTCTTAACAATACTCTTAATTAACCAACTAAAATCCTCAAATAACTTGTTAAGATAAAGGGAATTATGCTCTAGTGTTTTGTATTCATCAAAATCCATTAGAGGGTCAACAATCTCCCCCTTTTTGATGATGACAAAACTTGGAGTATGTGCAATATAAAATATATTGTGTTCTAGGACTAATGCATAGCTAAGTTGCATGAATTAGAAAACATATATATTTAAAACATACTTCATGATAATGCTTTCGATTTAACCAGCTTAACACAATCAACATATTTCAATTAACACAATCAACATATTTCAATTTAAGCTGATTTGTATTCAATTCAAAACATACAGCATTATGAGCATATACTTAGATATTTCTCCCCCTTTTTGACAACATCAAAAAGTTTGCAAGATAATGAAACATTAAGCACAAAGATAAGAATACTCAAATATTTCTTTTTCTTTTTGTACTCTGATTTGCATGTCAAATTATTGCAAGAATATGAATCATATAACTCAAGGCAATAATATTAGAAAAAGATTAATGAGCATAGATCAGAGCCAATTATAATGAGAACACATCGAATGTGGTTCCAAAGATAGTTTTCAAATCAAGTGTAGGTGGAATCTTTCTCAAGTTAATTCAAGAAGTACCAAGAATGATATTCAAGGAAAGCACGAATGGAAATTTAACTTTTCTTCAATAATAAGTATGAAAGCTTGTTCATTTAAGATCTTTTGCCTAATATATTAAGTATTTTAGCAACATGAGAGCAATTGAACTAATTTTCAGAATATAAGAACAAAAATATTGTGGCATACATATCAAAATATGAATTCATGAAATTTATGATATATCTTAGAGCATTCATAAAATGTAAGGCTTTGAAAGTTCTTTTAGAGTTCTTTTAAAGACTTTCTTTTATTCCTTAAAAAATAATCACTTCTTGTCATTGTCTAACTTACTCACTTACTTACTTAGATAAATTGCTTGCTTAACTCTTATCCGCGCATCCTTTAGTTGCAAGCATATTCAATTTACTTAATCAAGTCTCATTCAATACATCAAACTGTTGCTAAGTTTAAATTTCACTGTGCATCTATACAACTTAGCATAATTAATTAAAAAATTTCAGAAGTAGTATAAAAGTATTTAAAAGACCCAATTCACCCCCCCTCTTGGGTTGTATCTACTGGGCAACAAAAGGTTTTCTGATAGTCAATGCCTTCGCGCTGACTATACCCTTTCGCCACAAGCCTTGCCTTATAGGTCTCTACCTTTCCATCCGAACCTATTTTTCTTTTGTAGATCCATTTATATTCAATAGGTACAATACCTTCTGGTGGATCTACTAAGGTCCAGACTTGGTTGGAATGCATGGAGTCTAACTATGACTTCATGGCTTCCAGCCATTTCTCGGAATCGATATCTGATATCGCCTCATCGTAGGTTTTGGGATCTTGTATTTGTTCCCTATCTCCCATGAGAAACATTTTCTCAGTATCCTCTTCAAGCATACCTAAGTATCTATCAGGAGGATGGGAGACCCTACTTGATCTACGAGGTGGAGGGGGACAACGTGTACTGGCTCTGTATGAATGGGTTCTATAGGATCCATGACTCGTTACTTTTCAGAGACTTTCTCTTCAAGCTCAATTTTCCTCCCACTGCCTCTAACAAGGATAAACTGTTTTTTCAAGAAGATGGCATGTCGGCTCACAAATACATTATGATCCTCTGAGATGTAAAAATTATACCCTAAGGATTCTTTAGGATATCCGATAAAACGAGCATTTATGATCCTAGCCACTAACTTGTCTGCCTGTAGTCGCTTGACATGTGTCGGATATCCCCAAATCTTGAGATGACCAAGACTTGGTTTCTTACCATGCCATATCTCATACGGTGTGGTAGGAATGGATTTAGAGGGAACTCTATTCAATAAATAAATTGCAGTAAGTAAGGCATCTCCCCAAAAAAACATCGGTAGATTAGTGAAGCTCATCATGGACCGGACTATATCCAATAGAGTCCGATTTCTCCTTTCTGACACCCCATTGAGTTGAGGTGTACCAGAAGGTATCCATTCTAAGACTATGCATTTTTCTTGAGATAGTCCCGAAATTCTCCACTAAGGTATTCTCCTCCTCGATCTGATCGAAGAGCCTTAAGATGTTTTCCAGTTTGTTTTTCTACTTTATTTTTGAACTTTTTGAACTTTTCAAAAGATTCAGACTTGTGTCTCATAAGATACACATACCCATATCGTGAATAATCATCAGTAAAGATAATGAAGTATGAATAACATCCCCTAGCTAGCACATCGAATGGGCCACACACATCTGTGTGTACTAGGGTAAGTATTTCAGTGGTCCTCTTCCCATGTCCTACAAAGGGTAATCTAGCCATTTTTTCTTGAAGACAGGACTCGCAAACTGGATATGACTCGGAAGTCAATGAGCCGATAAGCCTATCTTTCTCCATTTTGTTCATTCTGTCTTCTCCAATATGGCCAAGCCTGAGGTGTCACAAATACTTTTGGTTTATCTCATCCCTGGATCTCTTGGATCCTTTGGCATTCACTTCTTGCTCAGAAACATTCACAAACTCATCCATATGTAAATGATAGAGACTGTCAATCATAAAACCACGTGCGACTATTTTATTTTTTAAATAAATTGAACAGCAGTCTTTATCAAATGTAAAAACATGACCTTTCCGTGCTAGGCATGAAACAAAAATTAAATTCCTGCTAGCAGTAGGTACATAATAACAGTCTCTAAGTAATAAACTAAAACCAGACGGTAGTCACAGAGGGTAGGTGCCCACAGCCACAGCAGCAACTTTTGCTCCATTGCCAATCCGAAGGATTACCGCACCTTCCGCCAGCCTTCTACTTTTCTTTAGACCCTGCATGGTAGTGCACAAATGAGTACTAGAACCAGAATCTATAACCCAACTAGAAGTAGAAGAAACTGTTAGATTTGTTTCAATTACGAGCAAGTCTATACCTTCTGAAGGTGTGTCTCCCTTCTTGTTCTTCAAGCTCTCAAGATATGAAGGATAGTTTCTTTTCCAGTGGCCATCGACATTGCAGTAGAAACATTTTTCTTTGTCATTAGCCTTTTTCTTTTGAACTTCCTTTTTTGGCTTCTTGTTTTTCTTCTGCTTCTTTGCAGGCTTCTTTTTCTTCCAAGTAGACTTTCTATTGGAACCAGAAGTCAACTCAGCAGAAAGGACATTGCCACTTAAACCTTTCAAGGCTCCCTCAGCAGTTACCAACATGTTTAACAGTTCAGTCTTAGTGCATTCAATCTTTGATAAGGCTCTTTTCTTCTTTGTCAAGATTGCTTCACTCTTCATTGGTTGGTGGAGCTCTTAATGCCTCATTAATTCTGCTCAACCACTTTCTTTTGGCTCTTTGAATGAAGCATTTGATTCAAGAAAGCCAGGACTTGCTTTTTCTTGAATGAACTTTGATTTGTTTGCAAAAGATGGTTTGCTCTGATGAATAGTATCACTTTAAATACTTTTCCACATCTTTTGGTCACTCCCCATTGGTTAGATTTGAAAAACTATCCATTACTAGCCATTGGAAGGTCAAAAAATACTTCTGCAAAACTAGCCGTTATGCCTCTGCCTGTGCTGGGGTCGACCCAAACTTTTCTAGGGTCGACTCATCTTACTGTTCATTGGGCTTGGGGTTGACTCAATTTACTCTGGGGTCGACTCGACCTTCACTAGGGTCGACCCCTGCTACATTGGGGTCGGCCTTCTCAGGAACCACAGAACCTTGGAGTTTTAGCAGTTTTCATTGAGGTTGTTGCCCAAAAAGACAACCCAAGAGGGGGGGTGAATTGGGTTTTAAGTAATTATTACTATTAAAAACTTTGTGAGTAACTAATTAAACCTTATTGCAAGTAGATTAATTAGTTTACTATATGCAGTGAATGAAGAGAATGGAAGAGACAATGAAACAATCACAAACACAAAAAATTTTATAGTGGTTCGGAGCTAACCCTTGCTCCTACGTCCACTCCCCAAGCTTCACTTGGGAGTTCACTATAATCTCTTGGATTACAGCCGGTTGTTTTACAAGCTCACAACCCAACTTGTTGTTTTACGAGATCACAACGAACTCGGTCGGTTTTCACAGGCTCACCGACTAGAACCACCCGATTGTTTTCCCGGAATCACAATCGAACCCTTACACCGTTGGTTTTAACCTCGGCTCACCAACAAACCTCAACACCCTTGATTCAATCCCCTGATTGAATCAAGTAAGAAAAGCAGTTTGAAAAGAGTACAAGGATAGCTTCTTGAAAAGCGTATATAAACAATATGAATAAAGAAGAGTTAGAAACCCTCAAACAGATTTTTGGATGTGGAGAAAGGGGCTTCTCAAACTCTGCAACTCCTCTTGAATGTGCTAAAGATTTGCTGTCAGAAGGGAAACTTTGAATGCGAGGAAGACGTTTGGAGGATGGACTTCAATGCACTTCTTCCTTCTTTCTCTTATATTTACTCTAGAGAGGCTTTGGTAGGTGGAAATCCCTTTTTATTTGAATGGAGTCTCTTACTTCGTGTCTATTACTGTTCAATCTGGCTATTTAAGCAATCCTCATAGATAACTAGCCGTTAGACTCACTTTTAGGGCCGTTCTGCACAATCTGCAACTCCTGACACAGTGTCCGTTGGGATCGGAGTCGACTCGGCTGTTGCTGGAGTCGACTTATGCTTTACTGGAGACGACTCGCCCACTGTTCAGGATTTGAATTAAAGTGCTATCCCGTTCTGGAGTCGACTCGCCAATGTCTGGAGATGACTCGGCCCTCCGGAGACGACTCGTTCTTAGGGTTCCAGAGATCTGTTTTTCTGTATTTCTTTCTCGAGTCGACTCGGATCATCTTAGAGTCGACTCGGCTCTCAGAGCCCGAAAACTGATCCTCTGTGTTTGGAGTTGAACTGCCTCTGAGTCGACTCGGATTTTGTTGGGGTCGACTCGGCTGACTTGGGAGTCGACTCGGGAGTACTTGGAGTCGGCTCGGCTCTCAGGATCCGAAAACTGTTTCTCTGTGTTTTGAGTTGAACTGCCTCGGAGTCGACTCGGTTCTCAGAGACGGAAAAACTGCTCTTCTGTCGTTGAAGTTGAACTGCCTCGGAGTCGACTCGAACTTTGCGGGAGTCGACTCGGCTCTCAGAGACCGAAGTTGGCTCTCTGACTTTTAGTCTTGCATTCTTCTGAGAGTCGACTCTTGCTTTCTTTGGAGTCGACTCGCCAACCGTTGGAGTCGACTCGAGTTCTTCTGGAGTCAACTCGGTTCTCAGAGTCCAAAACAGCTTCTCTGTCTTTCTGTCTGTTACTCCTTGGAGTCGACTTGGAACTATCGGGGGTCGACTCGACAAGCATCGAAGTCGACTCGAATTCTTCAGGAGTCGACTCGGTGACAGGGTCTGAGATTCATCTTTCTATCCTGCTGTTTGTTCTCAGTCGAAGTCGACTCGTAATGTGCCGTAGTCGACTCGAGTCTGTGCCAGAATGTCTGAAACACTTGGAGTCGACTCGAAATCTTCCGGAGTCGACTCGCGTTCCAGACT
This sequence comes from Phoenix dactylifera, assembly GCF_051530095.1. Taxonomy (NCBI): domain Eukaryota; kingdom Viridiplantae; phylum Streptophyta; class Magnoliopsida; order Arecales; family Arecaceae; genus Phoenix; species Phoenix dactylifera. The sequence continues at coordinate 17,625,605 of NC_143195.1, forward strand.
TTGGTTCAAACTGAGTTCTATACTTAGCCAAAATGTATTAAACCAAGGCTAGAGATAATTAAACATAAATTCACAAATATTTGGCTGAAACAATCACAAGAAGAGAATGAAGAGAATGGAAGAGACAATGAAACAATCACAAACACAAAAAATTTTATAGGGGTTCGGAGCTAACCCTTGCTCCTACGTCCACTCCCCAAGCTTCACTTGGGAGTTCACTATAATCTCTTGGATTACAGCCGGTTGTTTTACAAGCTCACAACCCAACTTGTTGTTTTACGAGATCACAACGAACTCGGTCGGTTTTCACAGGCTCACCGACTAGAACCACCCGATTGTTTTTCCGGGATCACAATCGAACCCTTACACCGTTGGTTTTAACCTCGGCTCACCAACAAACCTCAACACCCTTGATTCAATCCCCTGATTGAATCAAGTAAGAAAAGCAGTTTGAAAAGAGTACAAGGATAGCTTCTTGAAAAGCGTATATAAACAATATGAACAAAGAAGAGTTAGAAACCCTCAAACAGATTTTTGGATGTGGAGAAAGGGGCTTCTCAAACTCTGCAACTCCTCTTGAATGTGCTGAAAATTTGCTGTCAGAAGGAAAACTTTGAATGCGAGGAAGACGTTTGGAGGATGGACTTCAATGCACTTCTTCCTTCTTTCTCTTATATTTACTCTAGAGAGGCTTTGGTAGGTGGAAATCCCTTTTTATTTGAATGGAGTCTCTTACTTCGTGTCTATTACTGTTCAATCTGGCTATTTAAGCAATCCCCATAGATAACTAGCCGTTAGACTCACTTTTAGGGCCGTTCTGCACAATTTGCAACTCCTGACACAGTGTCCGTTGGGATCGGAGTCGACTCGCTCGATCTGGAGTCGACTCGGCTGTTGCTGGAGTCGACTCATGCTTTACTGGAGACGACTCGCCCACTGTTCAGGATTTGAATTAAAGTGCTGTCCCATTCTGGAGTCGACTCGGCCAACCCTGGAGTCGACTCGCCAATGTCTGGAGATGACTCGGCCCTTCGGAGACGACTCGTTCTTAGGGTTCCAGAGATCTATTTTTCTGTATTTCTTTCTCGAGTCGACTCGGATCATCTTGGAGTCGACTCGGCTCTCAGAGCCCGAAAACTGATCCTCTGTGTTTGGAGTTGAACTGCCTCTGAGTCGACTCGAATTTTGTTGGGGTCGACTCGGCTGACTTGGGAGTCGACTCGGGAGTACTTGGAGTCAGCTCGGCTCTCAAGATCCGAAAACTGTTTCTCTGTGTTTTGAGTTGAACTGCCTCGGAGTCGACTCGCACTTTGTTGGAGTCGACTCGGCTCTCAGAGACGGAAAAACTGCTCTTCTGTCGTTGAAGTTGAACTGCCTCGGAGTCGACTCGGACTTTGCGGGAGTCGACTCGGCTCTTAGAGACCGAAGTTGGCTCTCTGACTTTTAGTCTTGCATTCCTCTGAGAGTCGACTCTTGCTTTCTTTGGAGTCTACTCGCCAACCGTTGGAGTCGACTCGAGTTCTTCTGGAGTCAACTCGGTTCTCAGAGTCCAAAACAGCTTCTCTGTCTTTCTGTCTGTTACTCCTTGGAGTCGACTCGGAACTATCGGGGGTCGACTCGACAAGCATCGGAGTCGACTCGAATTCTTCAGGAGTCGACTCGGTGACAGGGTCTGAGATTCATCTTTTTATCTGCTGTTTGTTCTCAGTCGGAGTCGACTCATAATGTGCCGTAGTCGACTCGAGTCTGTGCCAGAATGTCTGAAACACTTGGAGTCGACTCGAAATCTTCCGGAGTCGACTCGCGTTTCAGACTTTGGTTCAAACTGAGTTCTATACTTAGCCAAAATGTATTAAACCAAGGCTAGAGATAATTAAACATAAATTCACAAATATTTGGCTGAAATACTAGATTGAATTCATTAGTATAACATAAGATATACTCAAATGCTTTGAGCTCATCAAAATCAAATAGGATTATAATCAATCACTCCACAATCTCCCCCTTTTTGATGATGACAAAACATTGAGTATTTGTAAAGTGAATTGCTCAACCAAAAAGAAGATTTATAATAAAGTTTTGAAATGAATTCAAGTGTCTAGTCATTTAATTTATCCAAAATTGAAAGGTGTGAAACAGTAAATCCTGAAGTTAAAGCTTCCCCTTTCATTTGGAATTATATAAGCCTTCATGTCATGCAATCAATTGTTTGGCTTATATGTGTTTAATGAATTTGCTTTCTTAAGATTTCAGATTCTCCCCCTCAACATATGCATTCAATTTTGTTTAGATTCTCTGAATTTTCTTTTAATGTCTTGAAGCTTTTGAGCTTAAATTTTTGGTTTTAGAGGAAAAATCTGCCAATTTGTTCTTAAGTATGATTCAACTAATCTCCGAATATTCCTTGAATGGATTCTGGAGATTACTCCTTTAGGAGCCCCAACAGAGAGATAATGAGCCTCGAGGTATCGAATCCACTTAGAACAAATTACTTTGTGCTTTAAGAATTTTCTTTTTATTGATTTCCTTTACATATCAATTCAGTATATTTTCTCCCCCTTTTTGTCATCATAGCAAAAAGGCAGAAAGCACAGAAAAGTACAAGAACTCAAGAATGCACAATTTTGAAAGGAAATTTCTACTCATTGTATTAAATTCAAATTTGAGTACAAGTGTGATCACATATCAAAAGAAGTCCTCAAGGGACTGTACATCACAAAAATAGATAAAAATACACTAATTCTTCTTTGTAGTGGAGGATATGGCTCTCGTTTTCAGTCTACTCATTTGCATGACTAAGTTTATCCTCTCAGAGATGTTCCCTAGCTGCTCGATGATCTCCGAGGTGGCACTAGACTGTATCATGGTGAGCTGGGTCACACTTTCTTGGAGGGTGTCAAGCTTGGAGATCAAGACATTTGCTAGTCTCTCTGCTCCCTGAGTCTGGCTACCTAGCTCAATTCTGATGCTATCTCGCATCTCCCTTGTGTCATCCTTTACATCGCTAATGTTCCAGAATTGAGCTTGAACAAGGCTCCTTATGTTGTAGATTTCCTCCTTCAGGTGTGCAATCATCTCGGTCACGGCTGCCAAGGAGGGGACTAAATCTGTGGAGGGAGCACCCTGATGTTAGAAGTATGCCCTAGAAGCCAATTTGACTGACGCATTATTTTTTATTCTAGGACATAAATTTGTACTTGACTTAATTATGAATTTATTATATTGGGCATTCTTTTCATTCATGTTCTTATGTGTCCATGAATCGTCCAAGGAATTAATAAGATGATGACGCATATTCTCAAGAGTTGAGAATTTGAGGCATGTGTCATTGGTGATTAATTCCTGAATTGCTCCTAATCCATGGATCATCACGAGGACGGTGATTGATCCGCTGAGATTAGTGCACATATTGCTTTCTTTGATGGATGAGTCTTGAGTCCACAGTGTAGGGACACTGGAGCAATTATGCAAGTGCTTGCTAAAGAACAAGGGTACTGAGCGTGACCAAGACAAGAAGTCACTTGGATGTCTATCCACTCGTCAGTGACTTGCTTGATGTTGCAGTAGTGTGACTGGTCCTTTGACCTGCGGTGCTTCGGCTACTCACAGTGAGGTTATTGTAGTTTGACTACACGTATACATGGTCTCTAGCCATATGGGTCCATGCAGTGTAGATTGGCTGCAGTAGGTTCACTGTAGGAGTAGGGTATGCACCTATAAGGAATCTATCGACCTTGGTAGATAAAGAGAGATCCTATGTGATTTATAAGACTGAGTTCGTAAGACCTCGGCCGGGGCAGTATGCGCAGTGGAGAAAGAGTTTTCCACTCTCGAACTTAAGTCGAATAAATCTTCACATACGACAGACGATGGGGTTTGACGAGTTGTCCATGACCTCCGTCCTGTAGGGATCCACGATAGTAGGACTGTATCACACGATAACTGCACCTAGAGGTTCATTATTCCATTCTGCTGGGTTGCCACTACATACTGCTAGGTGTCACTGGCGGTTGGTGAGACTCACAGGGACTATCTCGATAGTCGATGATCCCTGATGGGTTGAAGTTGGAATTGTTCCAACCCATTGAAAGAAGTTTTCAATGATATTGTGATAGAGATTGCAATATATCTCACTACTAGACAGAATAGAACCTATGGGGTCACACACATTAGAGGTATTGACTGATCCGATGGTTGAATTGTGATTAGGAATCACAAATAATTTATAATTTTCAATTTGATTGCTAATTGGTGTAACCCACTAAGAGTTAGTGAGTTGAAGAAGGAATTATTGCGATTGGATTGCAATTTAATTGAATTTAATTAATTGGACTTGATCATATTAAATACGAGTCCTACTTGAAGTAGGATTCTATGAATCTTAATTAGATTAGGATTTCAAATTAAATTAGAATCCCACTTGGAGTGGGATTTCTAAAGTCCTAAATGGATTAGGACTAAAAATTAAATAAGTCCTAATTAGATTAAGATTTTTTTAAGTCCTAATTAATTTTAAGCTAATTAAACATGACTCCTAATTGGATTAGGATTGAAGAGTTCAATTGAGTCATGATTCACTTAAATCCTAATTAGATTGGGATTTTGAATGAAAGATAGATTGGGTTCACCTAATCCTCTTTAAAAAGGAATTGGGTTCCCATCCATGTGGCTACATCAACCCCACTTAATATGATTAAGTGGGGGCATGAGATAAGAGGGAAAAAGAGGGAGGGGGGGAAAAAGAGGGAGGGGCGTACGCCCCTCCCTTGATTCTTGGCGTGAGAAAAAGAGGGAGGGGCGTACGCCCCTCCCCTTTCCAAAAGAAACTCCACACGGCATATTAAAAGGAGGGAAACAAGGGTACGCCCTAGGTGATTTTTTAATCCCCCTCTCCCAGCCGTAAAGAAGAATTAACTCCCTCTCTTTTAAGTTGCAAACAACTCTCTCCCTCTTTGCTTTTCAGCCGCAAGGAAAAGGAAAAACAAGGGAGTGGCGTTGGCTTTTTCAATCAACCTCCTTCCACCAAAACAAGAGGCAGCAAGCGTGCTTCCTTTTGATCCTTCTTTCTCCTATTCTTCCTCTTCTAGAGAGAGCAATCAAGGTGTTGTTTGCTGCAAAGAGAAAGAATTTCATCCATCAAAGTTATCTCTGCAAGGGAGCTAGCACCCCGGGGAGATTCAAAGGCTTTGATCGGTCCTCTGCTTCGTGTGGATACCCGTAGAGGCCGGACGCGTGAACGGCTTCAAGCGAACCTTCATCCTAAACCACGAACTTCAGTTTGCGGTGATCATCTACCCGCACAAGGTGAAGATCTGATCTTCCAAATATTTTAAAAGGTTTTAATCCTAATCTATCTACGAACGGTTTTTGAACAACGTTCATGTGATGAACGGTTGATCCCGCGCATGCCTCTTCCGCTGCATCTAATTTTTTTTTGAATTATCAGCGGCATGGGCGGGTTCCCAACAGTGGTATCAGAGCCTAGGCCTCGTAGATTACGATTAGGATTAATAGGATTAAGGCATATTAGATCTGAAAATTGAATCATTATGCCTGCTGATTTTTATGCATGCAGATTTTCAGATTGCAGAATTTTTCTGCATGCTGAATTTTGGTACGCATTGATTAATGATTCTGTTAAGTAATTAATATGATTAAAATTATTTAGAATCATCCCTTACATGATCAGCGACTCATGAGATGAGGTAATCAATTAAGTTTTAGATCTGTAAATTATAATGCATGTGATGCGAATGGTGATGATCATGGATGACCCTTTGTGAATGTGCTGATATGATCTGCGATGTAATCTGTGATGTTATGTGATGACATGTAAATCAATTTTTCAGATGCCTGCGAGCATCTCAAATTCATGTATTAGAGACCTGCGTGTCTCATGAAAAAGGGTTGTAATTATTCTTTTATTTTTGAATTTTATCTGGGATGTAATCTGTGATGTATGTTGCACGTCGATGGTTGATCGATGTATGCCTCCTACAAGCAAGCCTTGCGCGGATTGAGATCATAGGTTGATTGAAGATGGATCAAGGAGTTGATTACAATTGAACCTAAGGGATCAAGATCGAGTCAAGAGTTGAAGACGATCAAACCAATTGACGTGCATGTGCTTGTACTATAACCCATTCTGGATCCATGATCATCACCAGTTACATTTACTACTTTTTATATATATGCCTGGATGTTTAATGTTTATGCCTATGCATAGCGGGTAGATGGATGTGTGCATGAGATGCGAGTTGCTAATCGAAAGAGACCTAAACTAAAACCTCCTCAATCAAGTCGAGAGTGAACCAACATGAGCGGGTCATATTAGATTAATTGATCTAATTGGTGTCTAGGAAAGCATGAAAGGTGGTTACTTAATTAGGACCTTACTCTCTGAGTAAGGGGAGCCTCCCACCTGCTTACCTGGCCAATTGTTCGATTACCTCTTATGAAGAGCTCAAGGTTGCAAACACTAATACCTGATTAACCAATATTAAGTCCATAGGTCTTCCACTGTAGTAGAGCTGCTAAGGTCTTTCTGATGTTGATTTGTCTCGGCTGGATACAGTGGGCAAGTTGCATCGGGGGACTGGACCTCTCTATAGACATGAGATGTTGTAGGATAAAGGTGGGGTTGGGCACCAATAACTGTTAGGTGAGGACCCAATGACGACTTTATTTCTACGGTTATACGGTGGGTCTGACTTAACTAAGGAATGGGACCAATAACTGTTAGGTGAGGTCTTCATGACTTAGAGACCAACTAGCACTGCAACATGCTTGAGAAGCATTGTACAAGAGTTGTACACTCATCTATTTATGTGTCACCAATAACTGTTAGGTGAGGTGGCATGTAAATCGGTAGGACCGCAGTACCCACTAGAAACCCTAGTCGTGTAGGATTTTCGTTTTCCTACCAGGGAAGTGTGAGGAATTCGAAAAAATAGTGGGAGGCACACTTGTTCTAAAAGACCCTAGAACAAATTAAGATCAAGTACAAAATTCTAACTAGAATCTTTACTCTCTGAGGATTATAATGACAGCTTCTAGACTTTTAACTCATATCCTATAGAACAACCGTTTGACCAAACCCAATTATAAAGACTGGCTCAGCAAATTTCAAAATAGTTTTGAATTGTGAGAAACTAGGGTATGTGCTAGACCATGGAATCCCCGTATTATCAATCTGTCCGATCACTGATCAGCGTAAGACGCATGCCAAGTGGACGAACGATGACAATAAAGTTAGGTGCTACATAATGGCATCCATGTCCAATAAATTATAATGCTAGCATGAGAACATGAAGATTGCCAAGGACACATTAAATCACCTACAAGAGTTATATGGTGATCAGAGTCACGCAGCTTGGTTTGAATGTCCAAGAGGCTCTTCAAGGCCAAGATGCGCGATTGGCAGTCTGTCCATGATCATGGTTTGACCATGATAAAGGACTTAGAGAAGCTTGAGAAGATCGGCATGACCATGCACAAGGAATTGCAAATGGATTTGATCCTGCAATCCCTTCCAGCTTCATATGGACATTTTTAGTAAACTACCATATGAACAAGATTGTGTGCACCCAAAACAGAATTGTTAAATAAATTGGTAACTACCTTAGGGACCTTGAAGAGTTCAAGGGGCATCGTTCTTGCTGTCGAGTTGGTTTCTACTTCCAAGAGAGAGTCTATTTGGAAGAAGAAGAAGCCTGCGAAGAAGCAAAAGACCGAGAAAATGCCAAGTAAGGAAGTTCCAAGAAAAAGGCCAATTGCAAGAAAAGGTGTTTCCATTGCATGATGGACGGCCATTGGAAGAGGAACTATCCTACATACATGGGAAGCATAAAAATATGAAGGGAGACAGACCTTCAGAAGGTATGTCAGATATGCTCAGGATACTTAGGGACTGTTACCTGTTGCTAGCAGAAATTTGATTTCTGTATCTTGTTTAGCACAGAAAGATTTTTATAAGACTACTGTTCCATTTATTTGAGAAATAAATTGGTTCAACATGGTTTTATGATTGACAGTCTCAATCACATATATACGGATGTATCTGTAAATGTATCTGAGCAAACAGTGAATACCATAGGATCTAATAGATCTAGAAATGAGATAAATCCAAAGTATTTCTAACACCTCAGGCTTAGCCATACAGGAGAAGACTGAATAAACAAATTGGAGAAAAATGAGCTTTTAGGCTCATTGACTTTCGAGTCATATTCGATTTGTGAATTCTGCCTTCAAGGAAAGATGGCCAAATTATCCTTTGTAGGACACAGGGAGGTCTAATGAAATACTTACCCTAGTACACACTGATGTGTGTGGCCCATTCGATGTGCAAACTAGGGGTTGTAATTTTTACTTCATTTACCGATGATTACTCACGGTATGGATATGTATATGATACACAAATCTGAAACTTTTGAAAAGTTCAAAGAGTTGGGATATGAAGTAGAAAAATAAACATAAAAACTCATTAAGGTTCTTCGATCAGATCGAGGAAGTGAATATCTTAGTGGAGAGTTCCGTGATTATCTCAAGAAGAATGGTATAGTTTCATAATGGACTCCTCCTGATACACCTCAGCACGACGGAGTGTCAGAGAGGAGGAATCAGACTCTATTGGATATGGTCCGATTCATGATGAGCTTCACTGATTTATCCTTGTTTTTTTAGATAGATGCCCTATTTTTAGCTATTTACTTATTGAATAGAGTTCCCTTTAAAGTCCGTTCCTACCACACCATATGAGATATGACATGGTAAGAAGCCAAGTCTTGGTCATCTCAAGATTTGGGGATGTCCGGCCCACATCATGCGACTACAGGCAGACAAGCTAGAGGATAGGATAATTAATGCTCGTTTTATAGGATATCCTAAAGAGTCATTAGGATACGACTTTTCGTCCCAAAGGATCACAAAGTGTTTGTGAGCCTAGATGCTATCTTCATGGAAAATAGTTTATCCTTGATAGAGACAGCGGGAGGAAAATTGAGCTTGAAGAGAAAGTCTCTAAACAGCAACGAGCCATTGTGCCTATAGAACCTATTTATATTAAGCCAGTACACGTAGTACCTCCTCCACCTCGTAAATCTAGTAGGATCTTCCGTCCGCCTGAAAGGTACTTAGGTATGCTTACAAGAGGATGTAGAGGAAGTGTTCCTCATGGGAGATAGGGATCAATATAAGGATCTTAATACCTATAGCGAGGCGATGTTAGACATCAATTGCGAGAGATGGCTGGAAGCGATGAAGTCATTGATGGACTTCATGCATTCCAATCAAGTCTGGACCTTAGTAGATCCACCAGAAGGTATAGTACCTATTGGGTATAAATGGATCTACAAGAGAAAATTAAATTTGGATGGCTAGGTAGAGACCTATAAGGCAAAGCTAGTGGCGAAAGGTTATAGTCACTGCGAAAGTATTGATTATAAGGATACTTTTCACCCTGTAGCATTGCTAAAGTACATTCGAATATTGCTTGTTACAGCATATCATGGTATTGTGATGGTGATCACAAAGTATGTAAGCTGCAAAGGTCCATCTATGGACAATAGCAAGTATCTCGGAGTTGGAACACTCGTTTCAACGATGTAATCAAATCGTTTGATTTTATCAAGAACGAGGAGGAACCATGTGTTTATAAGAAAGTTAGTGGGAGGGCTATTGCATTCTTCGTATTGTACATGGATGATATCCTTCAAATTGGGAATGATATTCCCATACTAACTTAGGTCAAGTTTTGGTTGTGTAAGGAATTCTCCATGATAGACCTTGGGAAAGCATCCTATATTTTGAATTAAGGTCTATAGAGATAGATCTAAAAGGATGCTTGTCCTGTCACAGAATATGTATATAGAGGGAGTGCTGAAGAGGTTCGGCATGGAAACCTCTAAAAGGGGATTATTATCCTTTAGGCATGGGATAAATCTCTCCAACTAGATGTGCCCCAACACATCTGAAGAGATTGAGCAGATGAGCAAGATCCCTTATGCTTCTGCTATATGGAGCCTCATGTATACCATGCAATATACGAGACTTGATATAGTACATGTTGTGAGTGTCACGAGCATATATCAGTCGAATCCAGGCAAGAAGCACAGGATAGCTGTGAAGAACAGTCTTGAGTACTTAAGAAGAACTAAGGACATGTTCTTGGTCTTTGGGAGAAGATAAGAGTTGAAGGTAGGATGATGCACACATATTGATGATAGAAAGTCTACATTAAAATATGTGCAACGGTGGTTCAGTAAATTGGAAGAGTTCCAAACAACCGATCATTGTAGATTCTACCCTAGAAGCTGAATGTCAAACCGTCTCTATAGGTGCAGTGGAAACCTTTTGGTTTAAGAAGTTCATTGCAGAGTTAGGTGTAATGTCATCAGATGTCATAACACTCTGCTGCAATAACAAAGGCACCATAGCACTAGCTAAGGAGCCAAAGGTCTCACCAGAAGTCTAAGCACATAGAGCGGCGGTTTAACCTGTTACGCGACTACCTCGAAAAGAAATAAGTAGAGGTACAGAGAGAAGACTCCACAGAAAATGTGGTGGACCCATTCAGATAAGTCAGCGAAAAACTGAAACGCATCTTGAGAAGATGGGGCTTAGATTTATGGCTGATTGGCTTTAGTGCAAGTGGGAGATTGTTAGAAGTATGCCCTAGAAGCTAATTTGGCTGACGCATTATTTTTTATTCTGGGACATAAATTTGTACTTGACTTAATTATGAATTTATTATATTGGGCATTCTTTTCATTCATGTTCTTATGTGTCCATGAATCGTCCAAGAAATTAATAAGATGATGACGCATATTCTCAAGAGTTGAGAATTTGAGGCATGTGTCATTGGTGATTAATTCCTGAATTGCTCCTAATCGATGGATCATCACGAGGACGGTGATTGATCCGCTGAGATTAGTGCACATATTGCTTTCTTTGATGGACGAGTCTTGAGTCCACAGTGTAGGGACACTGGAGCAATTATGCAAGTGCTTGTTAAAGAACAAGGGTACTGAGCGTGACCAAGACAAGAAGTCACTTGGATGTCTATCCACTCGTCAGTGACTTGCTTGATGTTGCAGTAGTGTGACTGGTCCTTTGACCTGCGGTGCTTCGGCTACTCACAGTGAGGTTATTGTAGTTTGACTACACGTATACATGGTCTCTAGCCATATGGGTCCATGCAGTGTAGATTGGCTGCAGTAGGTTCACTGTAGGAGTAGGATATGCACCTATAAGGAATCTATCGACCTTGGTAGATAAGGAGAGATCCTATGTGATTTATAAGACTGAGTTCGTAAGACCTCGGCCGGGGCAGTATGCGCAGTGGAGAAAGAGTTTTCCACTCTCGAACTTAAGTCGAATAAATCTTCACATACGACAAACGATGGGGTTTGACGAGTTGTCCATGACCTCCGTCCTGTAGGGATCCATGATAGTAGGACTGTATCACACGATAACTGCACCTAGAGGTTCATTATTCCATTCTGCTGGGTTGCTACTACATGCTGCTAGGTGTCACTGGTGGTTGGTGAGACTCACAGAGACTATCTCGATAGTCGATGATCCCTGATGGGTTGAAGTTGGAATTGTTCCAACCCATTGAAAGGAGTTTTCAATGATATTGTGATAGAGATTGCAATATATCTCACTACTAGACAGAATAGAACCTATGGGGTCACACACATTAGAGGTATTGACTGATCCGATGGTTGAATTATGATTAGGAATCACAAATAATTTATAATTATCAATTTGATTGCTAATTGGTGTAACCCACGAAGAGTTAGTGAGTTGAAGAAGGAATTATTGCGATTGGATTGCAATTTAATTGGATTTAATTAATTGGACTTGATCATATTAAATACGAGTCCTACTTGAAGTAGGATTCTATGAATCCTAATTAGATTAGGATTTCAAATTAAATTAGAATCCCACTTGGAGTGGGATTTCTAAAGTCCTAAATGGATTAGGACTAAAAATTAAATAAGTCCTAATTAGATTAAGATTTTTTTAAGTCCTAATTAATTTTAAGCTAATTAAACATGACTCCTAATTGGATTAGGATTGAAGAGTTCAATTGAGTCATGATTCACTTAAATCCTAATTAGATTGGGATTTTGAATGAAAGATAGATTGGGTTCACCTAATCCTCTTTAAAAAGGAATTGGGTTCCCATCCATGTGGCTACATCAACCCCACTTAATATGATTAAGTGGGGGCATGAGATAAGAGGGAAAAAGAGGGAGGGGCGTACGCCCCTCCCTTGATTCTGGGCGTGAGAAAAAGAGGGAGGGGCGTACGCCCCTCCCCTTTCCAAAAGAAACTCCACACGGCATATTAAAAGGAGGGAAACAAGGGTACGCCCTAGGTGATTTTTTAATCCCCCTCTCCCAGCCGTAAAGAAGAATTAACTCCCTCTCTTTTAAGCTGCAAACAACTCTCTCCCTCTTTGCTTTTTCAGCCGCAAGGAAAAGGAAAAACAAGGGAGTGGCGTTGGCTTTTTCAATCAACCTCCTTCCACCAAAACAAGAGGCAGCAAGCGTGCTTCCTTTTGATCCTTCTTTCTCCTATTCTTCCTCTTCTAGAGAGAGCAATCAAGGTGTTGTTTGCTGCAAGGAGAAAGAATTTCATCCATCAAAGTTATCTCTGCAAGGGAGCTAGCACCCCAGGGAGATTCAAAGGCTTTGATCGGTCCTCTGCTTCGTGTGGATACCCGTAGAGGCCGGACGCGTGAACAGCTTCAAGCGAACCTTCATCCTAAACCACGAACTTCAGTTTGCGGTGATCATCTATCCGCACAAGGTGAAGATCTGATCTTCCAAATATTTTAAAAGGTTTTAATCATAATCTATCTACGAACGGTTTTTGAACAACGTTCATGTGATGAACGGTTGATCCCGCGCATGCCTCTTCCGCTGCATCTGATTTTTTTTTGAATTATCTGCAGCATGGGCGGGTTCCCAACACCTGAGAACCTCGTAGCTCTCTCAGGAGATCATCCCTCAGCTCCCTCACTATCTCCTGCCTCAACTCTCGGAGCTGCTTAGAGGATATCCGAACCTCCAGGGGCTGCTGCTGAGAAGGTGGGGCAGTGGAGGTGGAGGGCTCAGTATAGGTAGGAGCAGAGGTGGAAGAAAAGGTGGGAGGAGCTATGTCATGGTCAGGGCTAGGGGAGTGGTGAGTGGTAGGGTCAGATGGTGTGGTAGTAGATGGTCTCCGTACCCAGACTCCCTCAACTCTATGAAAGCCCATTCGATGGAGAGTCCCCTCACCCATGCGATCTGTATGACGCAGTGAGCGAGAGGGTTCCCCCTCAGGAATAGGAACCTCTAACTCCCTAAAGATGAGAGTGAATAGCATACCGTAAGGGAGACTCAACCTAGGCTTATCTAGGGGTTCACAGATATATTTGTAGATGAGTTTAGGGAAGTTGATAGGAGTGTCTTGGAGTATGTGGAACATCAGTGCTAGGTCTCTTTCTGAAATAAAATCAAACCTACCCATTTTGGGAAAGAGAGTCCTAGAGATGACATTTAGGAGAAGCCGCATTTCAGCCGAAAGCTGATTTGTGAACATCACCTCTATGGGGGACTGAGGTGGACATCCTAAGATGGCCGTAAGGGCCTCTGTCCTATCGGAGGGGTGTGTGGGAACAATCCCCTCACTCGAGAGATGGAGGACTCGAGCAATGAAGTCCTCCGAGATGAATACAGGGACACCCGCTACGGTTCCCTGGATACCACCACTATCTCGGGCTACAGTCCCATAGAATTCCCTAACTAACCCCGGGTAAGTAGGGAGGTCTAATGAACAGAATAACTCTAATCCTTGAGCCCTAAGACGATGCCCTAGGGTGAACCCTTTCCGGGAGAGAAAGTCAAAGTTGACTTTCCTCCCGGTGGAGACTGCCCTCCCGGCGCACGGACGCGAGGAAACCAGCCTAGGCGGGGAAGGAACCGGAGGTGGTGGCCTCGCGGGTTCGTTCCGAGCCTTTGACCGCCGCTCAGTGCCGCTCGCGGCGAGGGGTCTCTTCCGGCTTGGGACAACGACTTTTCTAGGCATTTTTGACCTAAATACGGGGGAAGAACAAGAAAAATGGAAGAGAACTCGACGAAGATGACCTAAAATGGGTCGGAGATGAGGTCGGAGACGGTTCTAGGGTTTTGGAACAGTGTCGGCTGTGAATAGAAGTGAGGAATAAACGTTTTGATTAGGGTTAAAAGTCGGATTCCCGACCTCGAGTCGACTCCGGTATGTCGCGAGTCGACTCGAACTCGAGTCGACTCCCAAATATGCGCGAGTCGACTCCCCCATGAGCCGACTCTAAAATGAATCCGAGTCGACTCGAACTCTGGCACACAACCAAGAATCTTGTTATTTTCATGCCAAAAGAGAGAGTTATGGACTTATCTAGGATTTAAGAACTGATTTGATGATCATAGATAAGAAATCCTATGTCCAACATAAACTAATCTTCAAAATCAATGAATTAGAGGAGAGTATCACTAGAATGGATCAATCACTCCTAACCCTCTTCTTAGTATGCAAAATTGATCTTCACTTAAGGATTTTGTGAAGATATCAGCAAGTTGATCATCAGTACAAACAAATTGAAGTGTCACATCTCCATTCAGTACATGATCTCTTATGAAGTGATGTCTTATCTCAATGTGTTTAGTTCTTGAATGCTGAATTAGATTTTTAGTTAGATTAATGGCACTTGTATTATCACAGTTTATGGAAATTTTATCTTGTTTAATGCCATAATCTTCAAGTTGTTGTTTAATCCACAAGATTTGAGCACAACAACTCCCGGCAGCAACATATTCGGCTTCCGCCGTAGATAGTGCAACCGAGTTTTGTTTCTTGATAAACCAAGAGATTAAGTTTTCTCCTAAGAATTGACATGACCCGCTGGTGCTTTTTCTATCAAGTTTGCAACCAGCGAAGTCTGAATCAGTGTACCCTATTAGGTTTATGCTCGAATCTTTAGAGTACCATAAGCCTATGGTTTTTGTTCCTATTAGGTATTTAAAGATTCTCTTAACAGCAATTAAGTGTGATTCCTTAGGATTAGATTGATATCTAGCACACATGCATACACTAAACATGATATCAGGTCTACTTGCAGTGAGATATAACAAAGATCCTATCATAGCTCTATACATCTTTTGATCTACTGATTTACCTGATTCATCTTGGTCTAGTTTGCATGATGAACTCATGGGTGTGCTGATTGACTTGTTTCCTTCCATATCAAACTTCTTAAGCATCTCCTTGATGTATTTAGCTTGATTGATGAAGATTTCTTCTTCAGATTGTTTGATTTAGAGCCCGAGAAAATAGTTCAGCTCTCCCATCATGCTCATTTCAAATTCACTCTGCATTAAGTCAGCAAATTCTTCGCAGAGGTGATTGTTAGTAGCACCGAAAATAATATCATCTACATAAATCTGCACTACTAACATTTCTTTGTTTTTCTTCTTTAAAAACAGCGTTGTATCAACGTTCCCTTTAGAGAACTCATGGTCTAACAGAAATTTGCTAAGTTTTTCATACCATGCTCTAGGAGCTTGTTTCAAACCATAAAGTGCTTTGTTTAGTTTATAAACATGATTGGGGTATTGATGATTTTCAAAACTAGGAGGTCGTTCTACATATACCTCCTCATTAATATGCCCATTCAAAAAGGCACTTTTTACATCCATTTGAAATAATTTGAAATCTTTAGAGCATGCAAATGCTAGTAACAATCTAATTGCTTCAAGTCTAGCTACAGGAGCAAAAGTTTCGTCAAAGTCTATACCTTCTTCTTGATTATTGCCCTTTGCTACTAGTCTAGCCTTGTTCCTAATCACGATTCCATTTTCATCAAGTTTATTTTTATATATCCATTTAGTTCCTATTATTGAGTATTCAGTGGGTCGTTCAACTAGGTTCCATACCTTGTTTCTAGTGAATTGGTTTAGCTCTTCTTGCATTGCATTTATCCAATTAATATCATTTTCAGCTTCTTCTATGTTTTTAGGTTCAAAGTGTGAGACAAATGCAAGATGATTATTTAAGTTCCTAGAGATGCTCTAGTTCTAACAGGTTGAGATGGATCATCTAAAATTAATTCCTTAGGATGCCTATGAGCATACCTCCAAGCCTTAGTCAGCTCATGATCCACAATTGCCTCTTGGCTTGTTGATGCATCTCCAATTAGCTTTGGTTCATCTTCTTGTAATGTCATCTCATCACTTTTTTCTTCAAGAATTTCTGCATCATCATCAAGAGCTACTTTCTTGCTAGAAGAGACATCATTAGTATCATCAAAAACAACATGTATAGACTCTTCAATAACAAGGTTTCTTTTGTTAAATACTCTATAAGCTTTACTTGATGTAGAATATCCCAAAAAGATACCTTCATCAGATTTAGAGTCAAATTTACCTAAGTTATCCTTGCCATTATTATGAATGAAACACCTACATCCAAAAACATGAAAATAGTTTACTTTGAGCTTTCTATTTCTCCAAAGTTCATAAGGTATTTTCTTTATAATGGGTCTCAATAAAACTCTATTTAGTATATGACATGATGTATTAATGGCTTCTCTCCAAAAGTACTTGGGGAGGTTACTTTCACACAACATGGTTCTAGCCATTTTCTCTAGGGTTCTATTCTTTCTTTCTACAACTCCATTTTGTTGTGGTGTCCTAGGTGCAGAGAAATTATGAGTTATCCCCTTTTTACTACAGAATTCATCAAATAGATGATTTTCAAATTTTGTTCCATGATCACTTCTAATAGCTATGACTGAAGCACTTCTTGCATTAGTTACTTCCTTATGAAATTTCTTAAATACAGAAAATGCTTCATCTTTATGAGCTAAGAACATGACCCAAGTATATCTAGAAAAATCATCTACAATAACAAGACCATATTTGTTTCCACCAAGACTTGTGGTTCTAGTTGGTCCAAATAGATCCATGTGTAGTAGTTCAAGAGGTCTAGAGGTAGAGACATAATTTATGGATTTAAAAGAGCTCTCCGATTGTTTGCCATATTGACATGCTTCACAAATTTTATTTTTCTCAAATTTTAGTTTTGGCAAACCTATTACAGAATCTCTTTTAACTAACTTAGATATTGTATCCATACTTGCATGTCCTAATTTACGGTGCCATAACCAACTTGCATCATCAACCTTAGTATCACTAGCTACTAAGCAAGGACTGTTTTTAGCAAGATCTTCAAGATCTACTACATAGACATTTCCACGTCTTATTCCTTTGAATACTAAGCTATTGTCAATTGAGTTGGTTACGATGCATAGGGATGGTTTAAACAGAACATCAAAACCCTTATCACATAATTGACTTATGCTAAGTGTTGCCCAGAGATGGTCACCCAAGAGGGGGGGTGAATTGGGTGTTTCAAAACTTTTTGACTAATTAAAACAAAACACACAAGTGTATGTGCAAAGGTGTAATTAAAGTTGCAACCACAGTCAAACGCAAACACACAAAGATTTATAGTGGTTCGGAGCTTCCACTGCTCCTACGTCCACTCCCCAAACACCTTTGGGAATTTCCACTATAATCAGCGATTACAGTACGGTAGTTTTGCGAGTGCACTACCCAACTCATTGTTTTACCCCGGGCTAACAACGAACCCTACAATCCCCCAATTTCACCTAGGCTTGGGACGCCTTTCCCTTGTTCCAAATCCCTTGACTGGAACAAGCACAATAATGAAATATTTTACAAAGATTTAAAAGCTCTTAATGAAGCAAATATAACAATGAGAAATATCAAAACCCGGAAGAACCCTTTTGCCGTTGGAAGCATGGGTAATGGTGGCTCTTCCGATGTGGATCGCATTGGCTTGAATGTGAGCTTTGAATGCCGAGTGGGAGTGAGTAGTTGAGCACGAAATCAGATGGGAAAGCTTGAAAGCACTTGATTTCTTTTCTTGAAAGCACTAACTCCCTTGAACCTCTTTCTCTTTCTTCTCTCTTGAATGATCTTGTGTTTTGGTTGGTGAGAAGTTGTTGGAAGGCACTTAAAAGCTCCCTTTTATAGCCCAAAAAGTAATAGATCCGTTAGACACAAAAATATGACCGTTTGAAATTCAAATTTACCTGTAAAAGTGTGTCAGTCGCGTCCCAGGCGCTCCGGAGACGTCTCCGCTTGAACGCGAGACGTCTCGGCTGTATAAAATTTCTTTTGACGTTGTTTGGAGTCGACTCGGCGCTTTACGGGGACGACTCCGAAGAAGAACTCCTTGACTTCTTGTTTTTCTGTTTTTTTGAGAGAGTCAGCTCGGCACTTTACAGGGACGTCTCGGAATGTTTGTGCTTTATGCATGGGGACGACTCCGCGACGTCGGGGACGACTCCGCCGTTTTATCAATGAAAAACACGTCCTCTGGAATCCCCTGAGAGAGTCGACTCCGCGCTCTCTGGGGACGACTCGAGAGGTTTGCTTTTTTACTCGTGGGGACGACTCCGCGTCCTTTGGAGACGACTCGCGCGCATCCCTTGAAATCGGCCTTTCTGCCGTCTCTGAGAGAGTCGACTCCGCAGAGTCGGGAGTCGACTCCGACCCTGCGAGACGCCTCGCCAGGTGCCGGGGACGTCTCCAGACGTGCCAATTCTTCCTGTTCGTGCCAGAGACGTCTCTGGGACAACCCGGAGACGTCTCGGCTGCCCCTGATCTGTTTTCTTCAACTCAAAAATTCTTCAATAAATCCTTGAAAAATATGGAAACTTGCCTAGACATTTCTTAACAATATTATTAATTAAACACCTGAAATCCTCAAATAAATTGTTAAGATAAAGGGAATTATACTCTAGTATTTTGTATTCATCAAAATCCATTAGGGGGTCAACAATCTCCCCCTTTTTGATGATGACAAAACACTGAGTATATGCAAAATTCGAAATTTAAACATATACACAGTATTTGATCAGATGTACAAGTATTGTGTTTTGGTTAGAGCTAGATACAGTGTGCATAATTCAAAATAGTCAACTTTCAGTTCTATCCTTATGCATAAGTATTGATCTTAGTAGCTCTTGAGCAATTTTAGCATATCAACTGAATTTGAATCAAGTTAAGATGTAAATTAATGAAATATTGATGCTAAAGACAATTGAAAGCTAAGTACTTTTTGACTCCTCCTTTCTTTTCCAGAAGGGCAATTATCTTAAAGCCAATATTCTTCAATTTTATCTTTTCTAATTCAACTTTTAAGTATGAGTGTAAATTTTGTATTTTGCATTCCATATATTTGTTCTATTTTCTATTCCATATATAGGTTCTACTCCATATACTCCATATATTGGTTCTACTCCCCCTTTTTGTCATCAACAATGAAGGGGACAAATTTTCCTTAGGTACCTAAAACACAATTCCTAGTAGAATTCAGCATATTACCATAAATCACTCAAGGATATTCAAGTTATGCTCCCTCTGTCCAAGTTATTTCTATTAATGAATTCAGCATTCATTTCACTCCCCCTTTGTTTTGGAATTCATTTCAGACTTTTTTTTTTAAAAAAAATAATTAGTTATCACAAGATGTGCTCCCCCTGTTTTATATGCATTGATAAGTTGTGTCAAATTTGAACACTTAAGGTATGTTATGAGATTTTTATGGCATATCACAGAATTACATACACAAAGTTTGATTCCACTGAATTAGAAACATACACAAGGTTTCAAAAGGAATTGTATGACATTCATATATCATTGCAATCATTTGAAGTCATTACAAGGTTAAAAAAAAAAGAAATCATTACAAGTATTGATTCCTAATACAAAAGAAGTTTCAAAATGAGCCTAGGGTTTTACAAAAAGATGAACCCTAGATGTTTACAAAAAATGTCCTTCACCGGCGATGTTGCTCAATAGCCCTAGCCGCTGCCTCTATAAATGCATTTATTGAATCCAGTAGAGTTCTAAACTGATCTCCCTGAGATTGATGGAAGGCTGCCATTAATGCTTCGAACTCAAGACTTGCCCTTTCAATTCTTCCTTTAAGTTGGGCAGCCACGGTGCCCACATTGCCTCCAGGGCTCGTCAACTCTTGAAGACCATCTGATATGATCTTCAATTCAGCCTGTAGCTCCATTGACCTTAAAGTTTGGCTGGTACCCACATGAACCAATTCTGATGCTGTAGCTTCTATCTGAACTTTGATTTCCTTTAATTCTTGTAGGAGAGCTTCATGTGAGGTACGGATGGGGGCCAACTCAGCAGAGACTATCGATCTCATCTCTTCCCTCATCTGCTGGCATATCACAGATGCTAGAGTGTGCATCTGTTCATCTGATAGGGAGAAAGATCCACTGACTGGAGGAGGAGGAGGAGGAGGCACAGAGGTGGATGGTCCAGTCGAGCTGGAAGGTACATCAGGGAAGGCCATAGGGCTATGTGGAGGAGAGTGGTGGTCAGGCTCCTGATGTGGGATCTCAGGCTCTAAGGTTTGGGATTTTCTTTTAGGGGCCTTAACCCAAGACCCATCTTTCTTGTGAAACTCTATTCTATGCAATGTGCTCTCATTGTAGTAATCGGTGTTTCTTAAAGGTTTTGCCGGCTCATTTTCTGGAATTGGAACCTTAAAATGTTTGAACAGTAGGGTAAAAATCATCCCATATGGTATGCTAAATCTGGAATACCTATGACATATGGAGATGTAGTTCAACATGAGCCTAGGTAGGTTTAGGGGAATCCCTAGCAAGATATGGTGCATGATAGCTAAATCTCGCTCCGAAATGAAATCGAAGCGACCGGTTTTTGGAAACAAGACCCGGTTAACAATGCTCAAAAGCAATCTCATCTCGGCATTGAGATCTTGGGAGTTAACTACGTCAAGAGGGCCGCAGTCCTCTCTTCCTAAAAGTAGATTTAGGGCAACCTCCCTTTGGGGATGCGAGGTCGGAGCGTCACCGTATTTAGGGATTTGTAATACGCTAGATAGAATATCCTCATTGATTTCTATCAATGTCCCTCGGACATGTCCGGTGTACCCCGAGTCCTCTAAGGCCATATTGCTAAACATTTCTCTCACTAGGCCGGGATAGGTTGATGTGTTTAGGGTACATAGGTATTCCCAACCTTGGGCATGGAGTCTCTCTCCAATAGAGAACCCCTCATTCGCTAGAAACTGGAAATCTATGAACCTACCCGTGGTTACTGTGCGATTTGCACAGGAAAGGGTCACGGTTGGCGGAGCAACCGGAGGAGACGGCGCGGAAGGCTCTTCCCTCCATTCCCCGTCATCGTTTGCTACTCTAGGATGCCTCCCACCCGTTCGCCTAGCTCTCTTAGGTGCCATGGATTGGAAATCCTAGGAAAATGGGAGAGATTTTGCTTCGGTTTGTGGTGGAGAGAAAATGGAGGCTAGGGTTTGTGTTTTCGTTGGGGACGAAAGAGGATAGCTCGGGTCGGCTCGAGCTATTTTGACCTAATTTAAAAACTTTGGTTCGGTCCCCGAGACGTCTCCGTGACTAATGCAAGACGTCTCGCCGGGGGGGACGTCTCTGTGATTTGCCAGAGACGTCTCCGGCACTGAAAAATTTCAGAATGATTTCTATCTTTTCCCAATTTATTTTATTCAACCACAATAATCAGTGTGATTTCTTTTGGTGAATATAGAGTGAGTTTGCTGGTGATTCTTCCCTTCAATAATACATCCTATTAAAAGTTTGATAATGATTTTTTGAATTATCAATATTAAAATGAGGAATGTTTGACCAAATTTCGAATGCCCATGAAATAGGCTCTGAAAATATCTCCATGAAGAGTCCAAGGGAGGGTAACCATCCTCCGGAAAGTCAAACAATTCGTCATTTAACTTTGATAGATTCATGTTTTCACTTAATAGATACTAGGTTTGCTATTTATGACCTTAAGGTGTATTATTAGCTTGAGTAGCATTCACATGTATCTCTAGAGCTTACAAAGCATTGCATATGCTTGACAAATTAAATCATTGAAGTCAATACATGCTTGCATTACAAATTCAATCTACTTGCTAGGATCATACAAGCACAAAGCATTCCTTAAAAAGTTGAACCTATCTTTACAAAGGGGCTTTGTAAAGATATCGGCCAATTGATTTTCAGTACATACATACTCAATCATCACATCATTTTTCAGCACATGATCCCTTATAAAGTGATGCCTAATCTCTATGTGTTTTGATTTGGAGTGTTGAACAGGATTTTTTGTTAAATTAATTGCACTTGTATTATCACATCTAATTAGTATGTTGTCCATTTTGATACCAAAATCTTCAAGTTGTTGCTTGATCCAAAGAACTTGGGCACAACAGCTTCCAGCTGCAATGTACTCAGCCTCAGCTGTGGACAAGGCAACTGAATTCTGTTTCTTGCTAAACCAAGAAACCAAATTGGCACCCAAAAATTGACATGTGCCACTTGTGCTTTTTCTGTCGAGTTTGCACCCGGCAAAATCAGCATCGGAATAAGCAATTAAATTTATGTCAGATTGTTTAGAATACCATAAGCCTACATTAGATGTCCCTACTAGATATCTGAATATTCTTTTAACAGCTTGCAAGTGTGATTCCTTAGGACATGCTTGGTATCTAGCACACATGCAAACACTGAATAATATGTTTGGTCTACTAGCAGTAAGGTAAAGTAAAGAGCCTATCATACCTCTGTACAATTTGCAGTCTATACTTTTATCTTTTTCATCTTTGTCAAGCTTGCAACTTGAGCCCATGGGTGTGCTGATTTCCTTTGCATCCTTCATCTTGAATTTTTCCAACATTTCCTTGATATATTTGGACTGACTGATGAAGATGCCTTCCTCTGATTGTTTTATTTGTAGCCCAAGGAAGAAGTTGAGCTCACCCATCATGCTCATTTCAAATTCTCCCCGCATAAGCTTGGCAAACTCTTGACAAAGACTGTCATTAGTTGCACCAAAAATTATATCATCCACATAAATTTGCACAAGCAATAAGTCATTTTCTTTTCTTTTAATGAAGAGGATTTTGTCTACATTTCCTCTCTTAAATTTATTTTCAATTAGGAAATTACTTAATCTTTCATACCATGCCCTAGGGGCTTGCTTAAGTCCATACAGTGCTTTATGCAATTTAAAAACATAATCTGGATGTAAGTGGTTCTCAAAATCTAGAGGTTGTCCTACATAAACTTTCTCCATTATATAACCATTTGAAAAGGCACTTTTTACATCCATTTGATAGAGTTTGAAATCCATGAAGCATGCATATGCCAAAAGTAGTCTAATAGCCTCTAACCTAGCAACAGGAGCAAAAGTTTCATCAAAATCTATTCCTTCCTCCTGATTATAGCCTTTGGCAGCTAGTCTAGCTTTGTTTCTTATCACTATTCCATCTTCATCTAGTTTATTTCTATATACCCACTTGGTGCCTATAATTGAAATATTAGGGGGTCTTTTCATTAGAGTCCAAACTTGATTTCTTTCAAATTGATTTAATTCCTCTTGCATAGCATTTATCCAATTTTCATCCTTTTCGGCTTCCTCTAGTGATTTAGGCTCTATTTGTGAAACGAATGCAAGATAATTACTAGTATTTCTTAGAGAGGATCTTGTCCTTACCCCTTGTGAAGGATCACCAAGGATTAGATCCCTTGGATGACCATGTGCATACCTCCATTCCTTAGGAAGATCTTGATTTCTCGTTGGAGGTTGATCTTCTTCACCTTGCTGAATTGTATCTTCCTTGATCTCATCCTCATGTTGTTTATCTTGTATAGAGAATTCCTTCATTCTGTCTTCAAGTATACCTGCATCACAATCTTCTTCTTTTCTAGAAGAGTCTCCATTAGCTTCATCAAAAACAACATGAATGGATTCTTCAACAACGAGAGTTCTCTTGTTGAAGACCCTGTATGCTTTACTAGATGAGGAATAACCTAAGAAGATCCCCTCATCTGATTTAGCACTAAATTTACTTAGATTGTCCTTTCCATTGTTTAAAATAAAGCAGCGACAACCGAAAACATGAAAATAGCTTATATTGGGCTTCTTATTTTTCATTAACTCATAAGGTGTTTTCTTTAAGATAGATCTAACTAAAGCACGGTTTAAAATATGACAAGCAGTATTTACTGCTTCAGCCCAAAAGTACTTTGGTAGATCCGATTCACACAACATGGTACAAGCCATATCTGCTAGTGTGCGATTCTTCCTTTCTACCACCCCATTTTGTTGGGGTGTCCTAGGTGCCGAGAAATTGTGATTGATACCGTTTTCTTCACAAAATTTTTCAAAATGCTGATTTTCAAACTCGGTACCATGATCACTCCTAATTGCTTTTAGTTTAAGATTGAGTTCATTCGAAATCCTATTATGAAACTTGATAAAAGTGGAAAAGGACTCATCTTTGTGTGCAAGAAATGAAACCCATGTAAAACGTGAAAAATCATCAACAATTACAAGACCAAACTTCTTACCCCCTAGACTAGCAGTTCTAGTGGGTCCAAATAAATCCATGTGAATTAGTTCTAGGGGTTTTGATGTTGAGACTATGTTCTTAGACTTGAAAGAACTTCTTGTTTGTTTCCCTAATTGACATGCAGCACAAATTTTGTTCTTTTCAAAGTCTATTTTTGGTAGTCCTTTGACTAGATCTTTTGTAATCAATTTAGAAATTAAATCCATGCTAGCATGCCCTAACCTACGATGCCATAACCAGCTAGTCTCATTGACTTTGGCATCCATGGCTACAAGACATTGGCCATCCTTCATGGTGAGATCATCAAGATCTACCATGTAAATATTTCCATGCCTATGCCCCGTAAGTATGATTTCATTATCAACTGGACTACTAATTATGCATAGTGAAGATTCAAAAGACACTTTAAAGCCCTTGTCACAAAATTGACTTATACTTAATAAATTATGTTTTAATCCATTAACTAACAATACATTGTCAATAAATGAGGAGGGTGATATGGAGATTTTACCAATGCCAGTGATTTGACCTTTAGCATTGTCTCCAAATGTGACTGCTCCTCCTTCTTTCGATTTCAAGGTGACGAAAAGGCTCTTGTCACCGGTCATATGCCTTGAGCAACCACTACAAGATACCACATTCTCTTTTTACTCCCGGCTGCAAGGCATACCTGCAAAATAATCATGTGAAGCTCTTAGGTACCCAAGTTTTCTTGGGTCCTTCTTGGTTAGTGTAGTTGGTTCCCTTAGGCACCCACACTTTAGTTGTGTTTTTACCTTTTACAAAAGTATTCTTGTTAGTTTGAATCTTTCTTTGAATGCAAGAATAGGCTTTATGTCCACTCTTCCCACAATGAAAGCATGTAGGTTTTTCAGTCTTGATATCTTTTGCTTTCACAAAAAAATTTTTTAGATATTTTTGTTGTTTGCTAGTTTTATATCCTAATCCGGCTTTATTAAAAACAGCTCTTTGATTGGATAGAATAAGATTTAATTTTTCAGAGCTATGTGTAAATTTCTCCACAATTGGTTTGTACTTATGTACCTCATTTTTAAGAACCAAATTTTCTTTAGCCAATTCTTCCTTATCATTTTTAAGGGATTCAACATTTTGCGCAAGTGAGGTATTACTATTGAGTAAGGATTCAACTTTTAGATTTAATTCCTTAATTAGTTTTTGCCATTTCATTTTCAATGCTAAGTTTTGAATTTTTATTTTCTAGGTCAATGGTGTTAACATTTTCAAAGCTCTCCTTCTCAATCAATAGGTTTTTAATGTCATCCTTTAGTTTTTGATTGGAGGCCTTTAATTCTTTATTCTTTGCTCCTAACATACTACAATCACTCATGAGCTCTTGAAAAGCTTCATATAATTCTTCTAAAGTAAAATTTGTAGTCGAGCTTTGACATACCTCATCGTCGTCGAATGCCATGAAACACAAGTTGGCGATCTCTTCCTTCTCCTCCTCGGAGGAGGATGTGTCGCTATCATCCCAAGTTGCTTTCAACGCCTTCTTCTTCTTCTTTCCATAGTGCTTCTTCTGTTGAGGGCATTCGGAACGGATATGTCCCGGTCTCTTGCAATCATAACATATGATTGGGTCTCTTTCTTTTTCTTTTTCCTTTTCCCAATCATTTCTCCCTCCAACTTCTTTCTTGGGAAGGGTTTCTTTCTTCTCGTGAATTTCTTGAACTTCCTTACTATTAAGCCCAAGTCCTCATCTTCGCTTTCTTCTTCACTCTCACTACTTTCTTCTTCACAAACACTTGAAGTAGCCTTGAGTGCGATTATCTTCTTCTTTGGCAAATCTTCTTCATGTTGCTTCATTGTGAGCTCATGCATCATCAATGAGCCCAATAGTTGTTCAAGTCCCAATGTGTTGAGGTCTTTAGCTTCTACAATCGCCGTGACCTTCGCTTCTCAAGCTTTTGGCAAGGACCTGAGAATTTTACTCACAAGTTCTGGGTTAGTGTAAGATTTACCCAAATTTTTTAGACCATTTATTATATCCGTGAAGCGTGTGAACATGCATGAAATGGTTTCGTTGGGTCCATCCTAAATAGCTCATATTTGTGAACTAGAATGTTCACTTTAGACTCTTTGACTTGATTTGTACCCTCGTGGGTAACTTCAAGCCTATCCCATATTTCCTTGGCGGAACTACAGGTGGAGACTCTATTGAACTCATTTACATCTAGAGCACAAAATAATGAGTTCATGGCTCTAGCATTGAGTTGAACCATCCTACTATCATTCTCATCCCAATCCTCCTCAGGTTTGGGAACTTGAATGCCATTAACCATGTGAGATGGTTCGTGTGGTCCCTTGATTATAATCCTCCACAAGGCATAATCTTGTGCTTGAATAAAAATCCTCATTCTAGTCTTCCAATAGGAATAATTTGTCCCATTGAAGAGTGGAGGTCTATTGGTTGCCTGCCCCTCAGCAGGAACATTGTTGAAGGGTGTTGCCATCTAGATCTTTGGCTAAGACGGTTAGGTCTTCAAGGAATACACAGAGCACCTGCTCTGATACCACTTGTTGCCCAGAGATGGTCACCCAAGAGGGGGGGTGAATTGGGTGTTTTAAAACTTTTTGACTAATTAAAACAAAACACACAAGTGTATGTGCAAAGGTGTAATTAAAGTTGCAACCACAGTCAAACGCAAACACACAAAGATTTATAGTGGTTCGGAGCTTCCACTGCTCCTACGTCCACTCCCCAAACACCTTTGGGAATTTCCACTATAATCAGCGATTATAGTACGGTAGTTTTGCGAGTGCACTACCCAACTCGTTATTTTACCCCGGGCTAACAACGAACCCTACAATCCCCCAATTTCACCTAGGCTTGGGACGCCTTTTCCTTGTTCCAAGTCCCTTGACTGGAACAAGCACAATAATGAAATGTTTTACAAAGATTTAAAAGCTCTTAATGAAGCAAATATAACAATGAGAAATATCAAAACCCGGAAGAACCCTTTTGCCGTTGGAAGCGTGGGTAATGGTGGCTCTTCCGATGTGGATCGCGTTGGCTTGAATGTGAGCTTTGAATGCCGAGTGGGAGTGAGTAGTTGAGCACGAAATCAGATGGGAAAGCTTGAAAGCACTTGATTTCTTTTCTTGAAAGCACTAACTCCCTTGAACCTCTTTCTCTTTCTTTTCTCTTGAATGATCTTGTGTTTTGGTTGGTGAGAAGTTGTTGGAAGGCACTTAAAAGCTCCCTTTTATAGCCCAAAAAGCAATAGATCCATTAGACACAAAAATATGACCGTTTGAAATTTAAATTTACCTGTAAAAGTGTGTCAGTCGCGTCTCAGGCGCTCCGGAGACGTCTCCGCTTGAACGCGAGATGTCTCGGCTGTATAAAATTTCTTTTGACGTTGTTTGGAGTCGACTCGGCGCTTTACGGGGACGACTCCGAAGAAGAACTCCTTGACTTCTTGTTTTTCTGTTTTTCTGAGAGAGTCAGCTCGGCACTTTACGGGGACGTCTCGGGATGTTTGTGCTTTTTGCATGGGGATGACTCCGCGACGTCGGGGATGACTCCGCGACGTCGGGGACGACTCCGCCGTTTTATCAATGAAAAACACGTCCTCTGGAATCTCCTGAGAGAGTCGACTCCGCGCTCTCTGGGGACGACTCGAGAGGTTTGCTTTTTTACTCGTGGGGACGACTCCGCGTCCTTTGGAGACGACTCGCGCGCATCCCTTGAAATCGGCCTTTCTGCCGTCTCTGAGAGAGTCGACTCCGCAGAGTCGGGAGTCGACTCCGACCCTGCGAGACGCCTCGCCAGGTGCCGGGGACGTCTCCAGACGTGCCAATTCTTTCTGTTCGTGCCAGAGACATCTCCGGGACAATCCGGAGACGTCTCGGCTGCCCCTGATCTGTTTTCTTCAACTCAAAAATTCTTCAATAAATCTTTGAAAAATATGAAAACTTGCCTAGACATTTCTTAACAATATTCTTAATTAAACACCTGAAATCCTCAAATAAATTGTTAAGATAAAGGGAATTATACTCTAGTGTTTTGTATTCATCAAAATCCATTAGGGGGTCAACACTAAGTAAGTTATGTTTAAGACCATCTACCAATCGTACATTATCAACAAAGGTTGAGGAGGTGATTTGTATTTTACCTATACCAATGATGTGACCTTGATTATTGTCTCCAAATGTCACTGCACCTCCCTTTTTAGGCTCTAGGGTGAAGAATTACTCCTTGTTACCCGTCATGTGTCTTGAGCAGCCACTATCCAAGTACCAACAGTTTTTGTCGACTTTGGCTGCAAGACACTCCTACAAAAGGAAATCATATAATTTTTGGTACCCAAGTTTTCTTGGGTCCTTCAAGATTAGTAAAGTTGGTTTCTTTTGGAACCCAAACCTTTTTATTTTTTCTTTTAGCTCCTACCTTCCTATGGTCACACACATTAGCTTTATGTCCTACCTTTCCACAGCAAAAATAAGTTATATTCTTAATTTTACTTTTCCCTGCTTTCACAAAAAAGTTACTAAGGAGCTTTTGCTTATTCTTAGGTTTGTATCCTAAACTAGCTCTATTAAACACAGCTCGTTGATTGTTCAGTATCATTTCCAATTTTTCAGAACTATATGTAAACTTTTCAACAATAGGTTTGTATTTTTCAAGCTCTTGTGTAATCTTTTGTTTTTTTGTTTTTAGTGTGTTTAAGCCTTTTGTGAGATTATTTTTCAAAGTTTGTTTTCCATTTTTAAGTTCTGAAATTTTCTTGGTTAGTTTTTCGTTATCTTTAATTAAGGTATTAGTTTTTTGAATTAATTTTTGGTTGCTTGTTTTAAGTTCTAAATTTTCTTTAATGATAAAATCCTTGTCCTTAATTAATTTATCATACTTATGGAAGTGAGATTGATTAGTTAGTTTTAGTTCTTTATTCTTAAAATTTATTGTCTTATATTGATCCATTAGTTTATTAAACGCATCATACAATTCATTAAAGGTAAAATCTAAATGCGTTTCAGATGTTACCTCATTTTCATTCGCCATGAAGCAGAAGTTGGCCTTTTCCTCTTGTTCCTCATCCGGTGATGATGATGATGAATCGGAATCCGTTAAGGTGGAGACGAGGACTTTCTTTTTCTTATATTTGCTGCCCTTCTTGAGCAAGGGACAGTCAACTCTGAAATGTCCCGGCTTCTTGCATTCATAGCATCCGATTCCTTCATTTTTCCTTTCTTTACCTTTATCCTTATAGTAGGAACTTGAGGGACCTCTCCTCTGATGAAAGGACTTCTTTCGGTTGATGAATTTTCTGAACTTTCGCACGAGAAGAGCCTCATTATCATCTCCCTCATTATCTTCTTCTTCACTGCTTCTACTGCAAGATAAATCCTTGTTAGAAGAAGTAGATTTGAGAGCTATTACCTTTTTCTTATGAGAGGATTCTTCTTCGCTGTGTTGTTTCATTGTGAGCTCGTGCGTCATTAGGGATCCAAGAAGCTCCTCAAGTGGAATCTTGTTCAAGTCCTTAGCTTCTTGGATTGCCGTTACCTTGGCCTCCCATGACCTTGGCAGATATCGAAGAATCTTTCTGACAAGGTCACTGTTAGTTTAATTTTTGCCAAGGCTTTTTAGGCCATTGACAATATCAGTAAATCTAGTAAACATGCAAGTGATAGTTTCATTTGATTCCATCTTAAATAGTTCATATTTATGAACTAGTATGTTTATTTTAGATTCTTTTACTTGATTCGTGCCCTCGTGGGTCACTTCAAGCCTATCCTATATTTTTTTTGCAGAATTGCAAGTTGAGACTCTATTGAATTCATTACGGTCCAAGGCACAATAAAGCACATTCATTGCTTTGGCATTTAGTTGTGCCTTCCTAATATCATTGTCATCCCAATCTTTTTCAAGTTTGGGTATAGTAACACCCTCTACAAAAATTGATGGGATGTATGGTCCATTAACTATGGTAGTCCAAATCTCATAGTCTTGAGCTTGGATAAATATCCTCATCCTAGCCTTCCAATAGGAGTAGTCGGTTCCATTGAAGAAAGGAGGTCTATGGGTGGACTGCCCCTCAATATGAGAAGATCCAAATGGGGTTATCATTTTGATCTTTTACTCTTTTGGTAGAAGAGAACCTGGCTCTGATACCACTTGTTGCCCAAAAAGACAACCCAAGAGGGGGGGGTGAATTGGGTTTTAAGTAATTATTACTATTAAAATCTTTGTGAGTAACTAATTAAACCTTATTGCAAGTGGATTAATTAGTTTACTATATGCAGTGAATGAAGAGAATGGAAGAGACAATGAAACAATCACAAACACAAAAAATTTTATAGTGGTTCAGAGCTAACCCTTGCTCTTACGTCCACTCCCCAAGCTTCACTTGGGAGTTCACTATAATTCCTTGGATTACAGCCGGTTGTTTTACAAGCTCACAACCCAACTTGTTGTTTTACGAGATCACAACGAACTCGGTCGGTTTTCACAGGCTCACCGACTAAAACCACCCGATTGTTTTCCCGGGATCACAATCGAACCCTTATACCGTTGGTTTTAACCTCGGCTCACCAACAAACCTCAACACCCTTGATTCAATCCCCTAATTGAATCAAGTAAGAAAAGCAGTTTGAAAAGAGTACAAGGATAGCTTCTTGAAAAGCGTATATAAACAATATGAACAAAGAAGAGTTAGAAGCCCTCAAACAGATTTTTGGATGTGGAGAAAGAGGCTTCTCAAACTCTGCAACTCCTCTTGAATGTGCTGAAGATTTGCTGTCAGAAGGGGAGCTTTGAATGCGAGGAAGATGTTTGGAGGATGGACTTCAATGCACTTCTTCCTTCTTTTTCTTATATTTACTCTAGAGAGGCTTTGGTAGGTGGAAATTCCTTTTTCTTTGAATGGAGTCTCTGACTTCGTGTCTATTACTGTTCAATCTGGCTATTTAAGCAATCCTCATAGATAACTAGCCGTTAGACTCACTTTAGGGCCGTTCTGCACAATCTGCAACTCCTGACACAGTGTCCGTTGGGATCGGAGTCGACTCGCTCGATCTGGAGTCGACTCGGCTGTTGCTGGAGTCGACTCATGCTTTACTGGAGACGACTCGCCCATTGTTCAGGATTTGAATTAAAGTGCTGTCCCGTTCTGGAGTCGACTCGGCCAACCTTGGAGTCGACTCGCCAATGTCTGGAGATGACTCGGCCCTCCGGAGACGACTCGTTCTCAGGGTTCCAGAGATCTGTTTTTCTGTATTTCTTTCTCGAGTCGACTCGGATCATCTTGGAGTCGACTCGGCTCTCAGAGCCCGAAAATTGATCCTCTGTGTTTGGAGTTGAACTGCCTCTGAGTCGACTCGAATTTTGTTGGGGTCGACTCGGCTGACTTGGGAGTCGACTCGGGAGTACTTGGAGTCGGCTCGGCTATCAGGATCTGAAAACTGTTTCTCTGTGTTTTGAGTTGAACTGCCTCGGAGTCGACTCGCACTTTGTTGGAGTCGACTCGGCTCTCAGAGACGGAAAAACTGCTCTTCTGTCGTTGAAGTTGAACTGCCTCGGAGTCGACTCGGACTTTGCGGGAGTCGACTCGGCTCTCAGAGACCGAAGTTGGCTCTCTGACTTTTAGTCTTGCATTCCTCTGAGAGTCGACTCTTGCTTTCTTTGGAGTCGACTCGCCAACCGTTGGAGTCGACTCGCCAACCGTTGGAGTTGACTCGAGTTCTTCTGGAGTCGACTCGGTTCTCAGAGTCCAAAATAGCTTCTCTGTCTTTCTGTCTGTTACTCCTTGGAGTCGAATCGGAACTATCGGGGGTCGACTCGGCAAGCATCGGAGTCGACTCGAATTCTTCAGGAGTCGACTCGGTGACAGGGTCTGAGATTCATCTTTCTGTCCTGCTGTTTGTTCTCAGTCGGAGTCGACTCGTAATGTGCCGGAGTCGACCCGAGTCTGTGCCAGAATGTCTGAAACACTTGGAGTCGACTCGAAATCTTCCGGAGTCGACTCGCGTTTCAGACTTTGGTTCAAACTGAGTTCCTTATGCTGGTAGGACCGCAGTACCCACTAGAAACCCTAGTCGTGTAGGATTTTCGTTTTCCTACCAGGGAAGTGTGAGGAATTCGAAAAAATTGTGGGAGGCACACTTGTTCTAAAAGACCCTAGAACAAATTAAGATCAAGTACAAAATTCTAACTAGAATCTTTACTCTCTGAGGATTATAATGACAGCTTCTAGACTTTTAACTTATATCCTATAGAACAACCGTTTGACCAAACCCAATTATAAAGACTGGCTCAGCAAATTTCAAAATAGTTTTGAATTGTGAGAAACTAGGGTATGTGCTAGACCATGGAATCCCCGTATTATCAATCTGTCCGATCACTGATCAGTGTAAGACGCATGCCAAGTGGACGAACGATGACAATAAAGTTAGGTGCTACATAATGGCATCCATGTCCAATAAATTATAATGCTAGCATGAGAACATGAAGATTGCCAAGGACACATTAAATCACCTATAAGAGTTATATGGTGATCAGAGTCATGCAGCTTGGTTTGAATGTCCAAGAGGCTCTTCAAGGCCAAGATGCGCGATTGGCAGTCTGTCCATGATCATGGTTTGACCATGATAAAGGACTTAGAGAAGCTTGAGAAGCTCGGCATGACCATGCACAAGGAATTGCAAATGGATTTGATCCTGCAATCCCTTCCAGCTTCATATGGACATTTTTAGTAAACTACCATATGAACAAGATTGTGTGCACCCAAAACAGAATTGTTAAATAAATTGGTAACTACCTTAGGGACCTTGAAGAGTTCAAGGGGCATCGTTCTTGCTGTCGAGTTGGTTTCTACTTCCAAGAGAGAGTCTATTTGGAAGAAGAAGAAGCCTGCGAAGAAGCAAAAGACCGAGAAAATGCCAAGTAAGGAAGTTCCAAGAAAAAGGCCAATTACAAGAAAAGGTGTTTCCATTGCATGATGGACGGCCATTGGAAGAGGAACTATCCTACATACATGGGAAGCATAAAAATATGAAGGGAGACAGACCTTCAGAAGGTATGTCAGATATGCTCAGGATACTTAGGGACTGTTACCTGTTGCTAGCAGAAATTTGATTTCTGTATCTTGTTTAGCACAGAAAGATTTTTATAAGACTACTGTTCCATTTATTTGAGAAATAAATTGGTTCAACATGGTTTTATGATTGACAGTCTCTATCACATATATACGGATGTATCTGTGAATGTATCTGAGCAAACAGTGAATACCATAGGATCTAATAGATCTAGAAATGAGATAAATCCAAAGTATTTCTAACACCTCAGGCTTAGCCATACAGGAGAAGACAGAATAAACAAATTGGAGAAAAATGAGTTTTTAGGCTCATTGACTTTCGAGTCATATTCGATTTGTGAATTCTGCCTTCAAGGAAAGATGGCCAAATTATCCTTTGTAGGACACAGGGAGGTCTAATGAAATACTTACCCTATTACACACTGATGTGTGTGGCCCATTCGATGTGCAAACTAGGGGTTGTAATTTTTACTTCATTTACCGATGATTACTCACGGTATGGATATGTATATGATACACAAATCTGAAACTTTTGAAAAGTTCAAAGAGTTGGGATATGAAGTAGAAAAATAAACATAAAAACTCATTAAGGTTCTTCGATCAGATCGAGGAAGTGAATACCTTAGTGGAGAGTTCCGTGATTATCTCAAGAAGAATGGTATAGTTTCATAATGGACTCCTCCTGATACACCTCAGCACGACGGAGTGTCAGAGAGGAGGAATCAGACTCTATTGGATATGGTCCGATTCATGATGAGCTTCACTGATTTACCGTTGTTTCTTTAGATAGATGCCCTATTTTTAGCTATTTACTTATTGAATAGAGTTCCCTTTAAAGTCCGTTCCTACCACACCATATGAGATATGACATGGTAAGAAGCCAAGTCTTGGTCATCTCAAGATTTGGGGATGTCCGGCCCACATCATGCGACTACAGGCAGACAAGCTAGAGGATAGGATAATTAATGCTCGTTTTATAGGATATCCTAAAGAGTCATTAGGATACGACTTTTCGTCCCAAAGGATCACAAAGTGTTTGTGAGCCTAGATGCTATCTTCATGGAAAATAGTTTATCCTTGACAGAGACAGCGGGAGGAAAATTGAGCTTGAAGAGAAAGTCTCTAAACAGCAACGAGCCATTGTGCCTATAGAACCTATTTATATTAAGCCAGTACACGTAGTACCTCCTCCACCTCGTAAATCTAGTAGGATCTTCCGTCCGCCTGAAAGGTACTTAGGTATGCTTACAAGAGGATGTAGAGGAAGTGTTCCTCATGGGAGATAGGGATCAAGATAAGGATCTTAATACCTATAGCGAGGCGATGTTAGACATCAATTCCGAGAGATGGCTGGAAGCGATGAAGTCATTGATGGACTTCATGCATTCCAACCAAGTCTGGACCTTAGTAGATCCACCAGAAGGTATAGTACCTATTGGGTATAAATGGATCTACAAGAGAAAATTAAATTTGGATGGCTAGGTAGAGACCTATAAGGCAAAGCTAGTGGCGAAAGGTTATAGTCACTGCGAAAGTATTGATTATAAGGATACTTTTCACCCTGTAGCATTGCTAAAGTACATTCGAATATTGCTTGTTACAGCATATCATGGTATTGTGATGGTGATCACAAAGTATGTAAGCTGCAAAGGTCCATCTATGGACAATAGCAAGTATCTCGGAGTTGGAACACTCGTTTCAACGATGTAATCAAATCGTTTGATTTTATCAAGAACGAGGAGGAACCATGTGTTTATAAGAAAGTTAGTGGGAGGGCTATTGCATTCTTCGTATTGTACATGGATGATATCCTTCAAATTGGGAATGATATTCCCATACTAACTTAGGTCAAGTTTTGGTTGTGTAAGGAATTCTCCATGATAGACCTTGGGAAAGCATCCTATATTTTAAATTAAGGTCTATAGAGATAGATCTAAAAGGATGCTTGTCCTGTCACAGAATATGTATATAGAGGGAGTGCTGAAGAGGCTCGGCATGAAAACCTCTAAAAGGGGATTATTATCCTTTAGGCATGGGATAAATCTCTCCAACTAGATGTGCCCCAACACATCTGAAGAGATTGAGCAGATGAGCAAGATCCCTTATGCTTCTGCTATAGGGAGCCTCATGTATACCATGCAATATACGAGACTTGATATAGTACATGTTGTGAGTGTCACGAGCATATATCAGTCGAATCCAGGCAAGAAGCACAGGATAGCTGTGAAGAACAGTCTTGAGTACTTAAGAAGAACTAAGGACATGTTCTTGGTCTTTGGGAGAAGATAAGAGTTGAAGGTAGGATGATGCACACATATTGATGATAGAAAGTCTACATTAAAATATGTGCAACGGTGGTTCAGTAAATTGGAAGAGTTCCAAACAACCGATCATTGTAGATTCTACCCTAGAAGCTGAATGTCAAACCGTCTCTATAGGTGCAGTGGAAACCTTTTGGTTTAAGAAGTTCATTGCAGAGTTAGGTGTAATGTCATCAGATGTCATAACACTCTGCTGCAATAACAAAGGCACCATAGCACTAGCTAAGGAGCCAAAGGTCTCACCAGAAGTCTAAGCACATAGAGCGGCGGTTTAACCTGTTACGCGACTACCTCAAAAAGAAATAAGTAGAGGTACAGAGAGAAGACTCCACAGAAAATGTGGTGGACCCATTCAGATAAGTCAGCGAAAAACTGAAACGCATCTTGAGAAGATGGGGCTTAGATTTATGGCTGATTGGCTTTAGTGCAAGTGGGAGATTGTTAGAAGTATGCCCTAGAAGCCAATTTGGCTGACGCATTATTTTTTATTCTGGGACATAAATTTGTACTTGACTTAATTATGAATTTATTATATTGGGCATTCTTTTCATTCATGTTCTTATGTGTCCATGAATCGTCCAAGAAATTAATAAGATGATGACACATATTCTCAAGAGTTGAGAATTTGAGGCATGTGTCATTGGTGATTAATTCCTGAATTGCTCCTAATCGATGGATCATCACGAGGACGGTGATTGATCCGCTGAGATTAGTGCACATATTGCTTTCTTTGATGGACGAGTCTTGAGTCCACAGTGTAGGGACACTGGAGCAATTATGCAAGTGCTTGTTAAAGAACAAGGGTACTGAGCGTGACCAAGACAAGAAGTCACTTGGATGTCTATCCACTCGTCAGTGACTTGCTTGATGTTGCAGTAGTGTGACTGGTCCTTTGACCTGCGGTGCTTCGGCTACTCACAGTGAGGTTATTGTAGTTTGACTACACGTATACATGGTCTCTAGCCATATGGGTCCATGCAGTGTAGATTGGCTGCAGTAGGTTCACTGTAGGAGTAGGGTATGCACCTATAAGGAATCTATCGACCTTGGTAGATAAGGAGAGATCCTATGTGATTTATAAGACTGAGTTCGTAAGACCTCGGCCGGGGCAGTATGCGCAGTGGAGAAAGAGTTTTCCACTCTCGAACTTAAGTCGAATAAATCTTCATATACGACAAACGATGGGGTTTGACGAGTTGTCCATGACCTCCGTCCTGTAGGGATCCACGATAGTAGGACTGTATCACACGATAACTGCACCTAGAGGTTCATTATTCCATTCTGCTGGGTTGCCACTACATGCTGCTAGGTGTCACTGGTGGTTGGTGAGACTCACAGGGACTATCTCGATAGTCGATGATCCCTGATGGGTTGAAGTTGGAATTGTTCCAACCCATTGAAAGGAGTTTTCAATGATATTGTGATAGAGATTGCAATATATCTCACTACTAGACAGAATAGAACCTATGGGGTCACACACATTAGAGGTATTGACTGATCCGATGGTTGAATTATGATTAGGAATCACAAATAATTTATAATTATCAATTTGATTGCTAATTGGTGTAACCCACGAAGAGTTAGTGAGTTGAAGAAGGAATTATTGCGATTGGATTGCAATTTAATTGGATTTAATTAATTGGACTTGATCATATTAAATACGAGTCCTACTTGAAGTAGGATTCTATGAATCCTAATTAGATTAGGATTTCAAATTAAATTAGAATCCCACTTGGAGTGGGATTTCTAAAGTCCTAAATGGATTAGGACTAAAAATTAAATAAGTCCTAATTAGATTAAGATTTTTTTAAGTCCTAATTAATTTTAAGCTAATTAAACATGACTCCTAATTGGATTAGGATTGAAGAGTTCAATTGAGTCATGATTCACTTAAATCCTAATTAGATTGGGATTTTGAATGAAAGATAGATTGGGTTCACCTAATCCTCTTTAAAAAGGAATTGGGTTCCCATCCATGTGGCTACATCAACCCCACTTAATATGATTAAGTGGGGGCATGAGATAAGAGGGAAAAAGAGGGAGGGGCGTAAGCATGAGATAAGAGGGAAAAAGAGGGAGGGGCGTACGCCCCTCCCTTGATTCTGGGCGTGAGAAAAAGAGGGAGGGGCGTACGCCCCTCCCCTTTCCAAAAGAAACTCCACACGGCATATTAAAAGGAGGGAAACAAGGGTACGCCCTAGGTGATTTTTTAATCCCCCTCTCCCAGCCGTAAAGAAGAATTAACTCCCTCTCTTTTAAGCTGCAAACAACTCTCTCCCTCTTTGCTTTTCAGCCGCAAGGAAAAGGAAAAACAAGGGAGTGGCGTTGGCTTTTTCAATCAACCTCCTTCCACCAAAACGAGAGGCAGCAAGCGTGCTTCCTTTTGATCCTTCTTTCTCCTATTCTTCCTCTTCTAGAGAGAGCAATCAAGGTGTTGTTTGCTGCAAGGAGAAAGAATTTCATCCATCAAAGTTATCTCTGCAAGGGAGCTAGCACCCCAGGGAGATTCAAAGGCTTTGATCGGTCCTCTGCTTCGTGTGGATACCCGTAGAGGCCGGACGCGTGAACGGCTTCAAGCGAACCTTCATCCTAAACCACGAACTTCAGTTTGCGGTGATCATCTATCCGCACAAGGTGAAGATCTGATCTTTCAAATATTTTAAAAGGTTTTAATCCTAATCTATCTACGAACGGTTTTTGAACAACGTTCATGTGATGAACGGTTGATCCCGCGCATGCCTCTTCCACTGTATCTGATTTTTTTTTGAATTATCTGCAGCATGGGCGGGTTCCCAACACCTGAGAACCTCGTAGCTCTCTCAGGAGATCATCCCTCAGCTCCCTCACTATCTCCTGCCTCAACTCTCGGAGCTGCTTAGAGGATATCCGAACCTCCAGGGGCTGCTGCTGAGAAGGTGGGGCAGTGGAGGTGGAGGGCTCAGTATAGGTGGGAGCAGAGGTGGAAGAAAAGGTGGGAGGAGCTATGTCATGGTCAGGGCTAGGGGAGTGGTGAGTGGTAGGGTCAGATGGTGTGGTAGTGGATGGTCTCCGTACCCAGACTCCCTCAACTCTATGAAAGCCCATTCGATGGAGAGTCCCCTCACCCATGCGATCTGTATGACGCAGTGAGCGAGAGGGTTCCCCCTCAGGAATAGGAACCTCTAACTCCCTAAAGATGAGAGTGAATAGCATACCGTAAGGGAGACTCAACCTAGGCTTATCTAGGGGTTCACAGATATATTTGTAGATGAGTTTAGGGAAGTTGATAGGAGTGTCTTGGAGTATGTGGAACATCAGTGCTAGGTCTCTTTCTGAAATAAAATCAAACCTACCCATTTTGGGAAAGAGAGTCCTAGAGATGACATTTAGGAGAAGCCGCATTTCAGCCGAAAGCTGATTTGTGAACATCTCCTCTATGGGGGACTGAGGTGGACATCCTAAGATGGCCGTAAGGGCCTCTGTCCTATCGGAGGGGTGTGTGGGAACAATCCCCTCACTCGAGAGATGGAGGACTCGAGCAATGAAATCCTCCGAGATGAATACAGGGACACCCGCTACGGTTCCCTGGATACCACCACTATCTCGGGCTACAGTCCCATAGAATTTCCTAACTAACCCCGGGTAAGTAGGGAGGTCTAATGAACAGAATAACTCTAATCCTTGAGCCCTAAGACGATGCCCTAGGGTGAACCCTTTCCGGGAGAGAAAGTCAAAGTTGACTTTCCTCCCGGTGGAGACTGCCCTCCCGGCGCACGGACGCGAGGAAACCGGCCTAGGCGGGGAAGGAACCGGAGGTGGTGGCCTCGCGGGTTCGTTCCGAGCCTTTGACCGCCGCTCAGTGCCGCTAGCGGCGAGGGGTCTCTTCCGGCTTGGGACAACGACTTTTCTAGGCATTTTTGACCTAAATACGGGGGAAGAACAAGAAAAATGGAAGAGAACTCGACGGAGATGACCTAAAATGGGTCGGAGATGAGGTCGGAGACGGCTCTAGGGTTTTGGAACAGTGTCGGCTGTGAATAGAAGTGAGGAATAAACGTTTTGATTAGGGTTAAAAGTCGGATTCCCGACCTCGAGTCGACTCCGGTATGTCGCGAGTCGACTCGAACTCGAGTCGACTCCCAAATATGCGCGAGTCGACTCCCCCATGAGCCGACTCTAAAATGAATCCGAGTCGACTCGAACTCTGGCACACAACCAAGAATCTTGTTATTTTCGTGCCAAAAGAGAGAGTTATGGACTTATCTAGGATTTAAGAACTGATTTGATGATCATAGATAAGAAATCCTATGTCCAACATAAACTAATCTTCAAAATCAATGAATTAGAGGAGAGTATCACTAGAATGGATCAATCACTCCTAACCCTCTTCTTAGTATGCAAAATTGATCTTCACTTAAGGATTTTGTGAAGATATCAGCAAGTTGATCATCAGTACAAACAAATTGAAGTGTCACATCTCCATTCAGTACATGATCTCTTATGAAGTGATGTCTTATCTCAATGTGTTTAGTTCTTGAATGCTGAATTAGATTTTTAGTTAGATTAATGGCACTTGTATTATCACAGTTTATGAAAATTTTATCTTGTTTAATGCCATAATCTTCAAGTTGTTGTTTAATCCACAAGATTTGAGCACAACAATTCCCGGCAGCAACATATTCGGCTTCCGCCGTAGATAGTGCAACCGAGTTTTGTTTCTTGCTAAACCAAGAGATTAAGTTTTCTCCTAAGAATTGACATGACCCGCTGGTGCTTTTTCTATCAAGTTTGCAACCAGCGAAGTCTGAATCAGTGTACCCTATTAGGTTTATGCTCGAATCTTTAGAGTACCATAAGCCTATGGTTTTTGTTCCTATTAGGTATTTAAAGATTCTCTTAACAGCAATTAAGTGTGATTCCTTAGGATTAGATTGATATCTAGCACACATGCATACACTAAACATGATATCAGGTCTACTTGCAGTGAGATATAACAAAGATCCTATCATAGCTCTATACATCTTTTGATCTACTGATTTACCTGATTCATCTTGGTCTAGTTTGCATGATGAACTCATGGGTGTGCTGATTGACTTGTTTCCTTCCATATCAAACTTCTTAAGTATCTCCTTGATGTATTTAGCTTGATTGATGAAGATTCCTTCTTCAGATTGTTTGATTTAGAGCCCGAGAAAATAGTTCAGCTCTCCCATCATGCTCATTTCAAATTCACTCTGCATTAAGTCAGCAAATTCTTCGCAGAGGTGATTGTTAGTAGCACCGAAAATAATATCATCTACATAAATCTGCACTACTAACATTTCTTTGTTTTTCTTCTTTAAAAACAGCGTTGTATCAACGTTCCCTTTAGAGAACTCATGGTCTAACAGAAATTTGCTAAGTTTTTCATACCATGCTCTAGGAGCTTGTTTCAAACTATAAAGTGCTTTGTTTAGTTTATAAACATGATTGGGGTATTGATGATTTTCAAAACTAGGAGGTCGTTCTACATATACCTCCTCATTAATATGCCCATTCAAAAAGACACTTTTTACATCCATTTGAAATAATTTGAAATCTTTAGAGCATGCAAATGCTAGTAACAATCTAATTGCTTCAAGTCTAGCTACAGGAGCAAAAATTTCGTCAAAGTCTATACCTTCTTCTTGATTATTGCCCTTTGCTACTAGTCTAGCCTTGTTCCTAATCACAATTCCCATTTCATCAAGTTTATTTTTATATATCCATTTAGTTCCTATTATTGAGTATTCAATGGGTCGTTCAACTAGGTTCCATACCTTGTTTCTAGTGAATTGGTTTAGCTCTTCTTGCATTGCATTTATCCAATTAATATCATTTTCAGCTTCTTCTATGTTTTTAGGTTCAAAGTGTGAGACAAATGCAAGATGATTATTTAAGTTCCTAGAGATGCTCTAGTTCTAACAGGTTGAGATGGATCATCTAAAATTAATTCCTTAGGATGCCTATGAGCATACCTCCAAGCCTTAGTCAGCTCATGATCCACAATTGCCTCTTGGCTTGTTGATGCATCTCCAATTAGCTTTGGTTCATCTTCTTGTAATGTCATCTCATCACTTTTTTCTTCAAGAATTTCTGCATCATCATCAAGAGCTACTTTCTTGCTAGAAGAGACATCATTAGTATCATCAAAAACAACATGTATAGACTCTTCAATAACAAGGTTTCTTTTGTTAAATACTCTATAAGCTTTACTTGATGTAGAATATCCCAAAAAGATACCTTCATCAGATTTAGAGTCAAATTTACCTAAGTTATCCTTGCCATTATTATGAATGAAACACCTACATCCAAAAACATGAAAATAGTTTACTTTGAGCTTTCTATTTCTCCAAAGTTCATAAGGTGTTTTCTGTATAATGGGTCTCAATAAAACTCTATTTAGTATATGACATGATGTATTAATGGCTTCTCCCCAAAAGTACTTGGGGAGGTTACTTTCACACAACATGGTTCTAGCCATTTTCTCTAGGGTTCTATTCTTTCTTTCTACAACTCCATTTTGTTGTGGTGTCCTAGGTGCAGAGAAATTATGAGTTATCCCCTTTTTACTACAGAATTCATCAAATAGATGATTTTCAAATTCTGTTCCATGATCACTTCTAATAGCTATGACTGAAGCACTTCTTGCATTAGTTACTTCCTTATGAAATTTCTTAAATACAGAAAATGCTTCATCTTTATGAGCTAAGAACATGACCCAAGTATATCTAGAAAAATCATCTACAATAACAAGACCATATTTGTTTCCACCAAGACTTGTGGTTCTAGTTGGTCCAAATAGATCCATGTGTAGTAGTTCAAGAGGTCTAGAGGTAGAGACATAATTTATGGATTTAAAAGAGCTCTCCGATTGTTTGCCATATTGACATGCTTCACAAATTTTATTTTTCTCAAATTTTAGTTTTGGCAAACCTATTACAGAATCTCTTTTAACTAACTTAGATATTGTATCCATACTTGCATGTCCTAATTTACGGTGCCATAACCAACTTGCATCATCAACCTTAGTATCACTAGCTACTAAGCAAGGACTGTTTTTAGCAAGATCTTCAAGATCTACTACATAGACATTTCCACGTCTTATTCCTTTGAATACTAAGCTATTGTCAATTGAGTTGGTTATGATGCATAGGGATGGTTTAAACAGAACATCAAAACCCTTATCACATAATTGACTTATGCTAAGTGTTGCCCAGAGATGGTCACCCAAGAGGGGGGGTGAATTGGGTGTTTCAAAACTTTTTGACT
Source organism: Phoenix dactylifera (assembly GCF_051530095.1). Lineage (NCBI taxonomy): Eukaryota > Viridiplantae > Streptophyta > Magnoliopsida > Arecales > Arecaceae > Phoenix > Phoenix dactylifera. The sequence continues at coordinate 17,668,737 of NC_143195.1, forward strand.
AATTAAAACAAAACACACAAGTGTATGTGCAAAGGTGTAATTAAAGTTGCAACCACAGTCAAACGCAAACACACAAAGATTTATAGTGGTTCGGAGCTTCCACTGCTCCTACGTCCACTCCCCAAACACCTTTGGGAATTTCCACTATAATCAGCGATTACAGTACGGCAGTTTTGCGAGTGCACTACCCAACTCATTGTTTTACCCCGGGCTAACAACGAACCCTACAATCCCCCAATTTCACCTAGGCTTGGGACGCCTTTCCCTTGTTCCAAGTCCCTTGACTGGAACAAGCACAATAATGAAATGTTTTACAAAGATTTAAAAGCTCTTAATGAAGCAAATATAACAATGAGAAATATCAAAACCCGGAAGAACCCTTTTGCCGTTGGAAGCATGGGTAATGGTGGCTCTTCCGATGTGGATCGCGTTGGCTTGAATGTGAGCTTTGAATGCCGAGTGGGAGTGAGTAGTTGAGCACGAAATCAGATGGGAAAGCTTGAAAGCACTTGATTTCTTTTCTTGAAAGCACTAACTCCCTTGAACCTCTTTCTCTTTCTTCTCTCTTGAATGATCTTGTGTTTTGGTTGGTGAGAAGTTGTTGGAAGGCACTTAAAAGCTCCCTTTTATAGCCCAAAAAGTAATAGATCCGTTAGACACAAAAATATGACCGTTTGAAATTCAAATTTACCTGTAAAAGTGTGTCAGTCGCGTCCCAGGCGCTCCGGAGACGTCTCCGCTTGAACGCGAGACGTCTCGGCTGTATAAAATTTCTTTTGACGTTGTTTGGAGTCGACTCGGCGCTTTACGGGGACGACTTCGAAGAAGAACTCCTTGACTTCTTGTTTTTCTGTTTTTCTGAGAGAGTCGGCTCGGCACTTTACGGGGACGTCTCGGAATGTTTGTGCTTTATGCATGGGGACGACTCCGCGACGTCGGGGACGACTCCGCCATTTTATCAATGAAAAACACGTCCTCTGAAATCCCCTGAGAGAGTCGACTCCGCGCTCTCTGGGGACGACTCGAGAGGTTTGCTTTTTTACTCGTGGGGACGACTCCGCGTCCTTTGGAGACGACTCGCGCGCATCCCTTGAAATCGGCCTTTCTGCCGTCTCTGAGAGAGTCGACTCCGCAGAGTCGGGAGTCGACTCCGACCCTGCGAGACGCCTCGCCAGGTGCCGGGGACGTCTCCAGACGTGCCAATTCTTCCTATTCGTGCCAGAGACGTCTCTGGGACAACCCGGAGACGTCTCGGCTGCCCCTGATCTGTTTTCTTCAACTCAAAAATTCTTCAATAAATCCTTGAAAAATATGGAAACTTGCCTAGACATTTCTTAACAATATTATTAATTAAACACTTGAAATCCTCAAATAAATTGTTAAGATAAAGGGAATTATACTCTAGTATTTTGTATTCATCAAAATCCATTAGGGGGTCAACAATCTCCCCCTTTTTGATGATGACAAAACACTGAGTATATGCAAAATTCGAAATTTAAACATATACACAGTATTTGATCAGATGTACAAGTATTGTATTTTGGTTAGAGCTAGATACAGTGTGCATAATTCAAAATAGTCAACTTTCAGTTCTATCCTTATGCATAAGTATTGATCTTAGTAGCTCTTGAGCAATTTTAGCATATCAACTGAATTTGAATCAAGTTAAGATGTAAATTAATGAAATATTGATGCTAAAGACAATTGAAAGCTAAGTACTTTTTGACTCCTCCTTTCTTTTCCAGAAGGGCAATTATCTTAAAGCCAATATTCTTCAATTTTATCTTTTCTAATTCAACTTTTAAGTATGAGTGTAAATTTTGTATTTTGCATTCCATATATTTGTTCTATTTTCTATTCCATATATAGGTTCTACTCCATATACTCCATATATTGGTTCTACTCCCCCTTTTTGTCATCAACAATGAAGGGGACAAATTTTCCTTAGGTACCTAAAACACAATTCCTAGTAGAATTCAGCATATTACCATAAATCACTCAAGGATATTCAAGTTATGCTCCCTCTGTCCAAGTTATTTCTATTAATGAATTCAGCATTCATTTCACTCCCCCTTTGTTTTGGAATTCATTTCAGACTTTTTTTTTAAAAAAAAAAATTAGTTATCACAAGATGTGCTCCCCCTGTTTTATATGCATTGATAAGTTGTGTCAAATTTGAACACTTAAGGTATGTTATGAGATTTTTATGGCATATCACAGAATTACATACACAAAGTTTGATTCCACAGAATTAGAAACATACACAAGGTTTCAAAAGGAATTGTATGACATTCATATATCATTGCAATCATTTGAAGTCATTACAAGGTTAAAAAAAAAAGAAATCATTACAAGTATTGATTCCTAATACAAAAGAAGTTTCAAAATGAGCCTAGGGTTTTACAAAAAGATGAACCCTAGATGTTTACAAAAAATGTCCTTCACCGGCGATGTTGCTCAATAGCCCTAGCCGCTGCCTCTATAAATGCATTTATTGAATCCAGTAGAGTTCTAAACTGATCTCCCTGAGATTGATGGAAGGCTGCCACTAATGCTTCGAACTCAAGACTTGCCCTTTCAATTCTTCCTTTAAGTTGGGCAGCCACGGTGCCCACATTGCCTCCAGGGCTCGTCAACTCTTGAAGACCATCTGATATGATCTTCAATTCAGCCTGTAGCTCCAGGTGCCGGGGACGTCTCCAGACGTGCCAATTCTTCCTGTTCGTGCCAGAGACGTCTCCGGGACAACCCGGAGACGTCTCGGCTGCCCCTGATCTGTTTTCTTCAACTCAAAAATTCTTCAATAAATCTTTGAAAAATATGGAAACTTGCCTAGACATTTCTTAACAATATTCTTAATTAAACACCTGAAATCCTCAAATAAATTGTTAAGATAAAGGGAATTATACTCTAGTGTTTTGTATTCATCAAAATCCATTAGGGGGTCAACACTAAGTAAGTTATGTTTAAGACCATCTACCAATCGTACATTATCAACAAAGGTTGAGGAGGTGATTTGTATTTTACCTATACCAATGATGTGACCTTGATTATTGTCTCCAAATGTCACTGCACCTCCCTTTTTAGGCTCTAGGGTGAAGAATTACTCCTTGTTACCCGTCATGTGTCTTGAGCAGCCACTATCCAAGTACCAACAGTTTTTGTCGACTTTGGCTGCAAGACACTCCTACAAAAGGAAATCATATAATTTTTGGTACCCAAATTTTCTTGGGTCCTTCAAGATTAGTAAAGTTGGTTCCTTTTGGAACCCAAACCTTTTTATTTTTTCTTTTAGCTCCTACCTTCCTATGGTCACACACATTAGCTTTATGTCCTACCTTTCCACAGCAAAAATAAGTTATATTCTTAATTTTACTTTTCCCTGCTTTCACAAAAAAGTTACTAAGGAGCTTTTGCTTATTCTTAGGTTTGTATCCTAAACCAGCTCTATTAAACACAGCTCGTTGATTGTTCAGTATCATTTTCAATTTTTCAGAACTATATGTAAACTTTTCAACAATAGGTTTGTATTTTTCAAGCTCTTGTGTAATCTTTTGTTTTTTTGTTTTTAGTGTGTTTAAGTCTTTTGTGAGATTATTTTTCAAAGTTTGTTTTTCATTTTTAAGTTCTGAAATTTTCTTGGTTAGTTTTTCGTTATCTTTAATTAAGGTATTAGTTTTTTGAATTAATTTTTGGTTGCTTGTTTTAAGTTCTAAATTTTCTTTAATGATAAAATCCTTGTCCTTAATTAATTTATCATACTTATGGAAGTGAGATTGATTAGTTAGTTTTAGTTCTTTATTCTTAAGATTTATTGTCTTATATTCATCCATTAGTTTATTAAACGCATCATACAATTCATTAAAGGTAAAATCTAAATGCGTTTCAGATGTTACCTCATTTTCATTCGCCATGAAGCAGAAGTTGGCCTTTTCCTCTTGTTCCTCATCCGATGATGATGATGATGAATCGGAATCCGTTAAGGTGGAGACGAGGACTTTCTTTTTCTTATATTTGCTGCCCTTCTTGAGCAAGGGACAGTCAACTCTGAAATGTCCCGGCTTCTTGCATTCATAGCATCCGATTCCTTCATTTTTCCTTTCTTTACCTTTATCCTTATAGTAGGAACTTGAGGGACCTCTCCTCTGATGAAAGGACTTCTTTCGGTTGATGAATTTTCTGAACTTTCGCACGAGAAGAGCCTCATCATCATCTCCCTCATTATCTTCTTCTTCACTGCTTCTACTGCAAGATAAATCCTTGTTAGAAGAAGTAGATTTGAGAGCTATTACCTTTTTCTTATGAGAGGATTCTTCTTCGTTGTGTTGTTTCATTGTGAGCTCGTGCGTCATTAGGGATCCAAGAAGCTCCTCAAGTGGAATCTTGTTCAAGTCCTTAGCTTCTTGGATTGCCGTTACCTTGGCCTCCCATGACCTTGGCAGATATCGAAGAATCTTCCTGACAAGGTCACTGTTAGTTTAATTTTTACCAAGGCTTTTTAGGCCATTGACAATATCAGTAAATCTAGTAAACATGCAAGTGATAGTTTCATTTGATTCCATCTTAAATAGTTCATATTTATGAACTAGTATGTTTATTTTAGATTCTTTTACTTGATTCGTGCCCTCGTGGGTCACTTCAAGCCTATCCCATATTTTTTTTGCAGAATTGCAAGTTGAGACTCTATTGAATTCATTACGGTCCAAGGCACAATAAAGCACATTCATTGCTTTGGCATTTAGTTGTGCCTTCCTAATATCATTGTCATCCCAATCTTTTTCAAGTTTGGGTATAGTAACACCCTCTACAAAAATTGATGGGATGTATGGTCCATTAACTATGGTAGTCCAAATCTCATAGTCTTGAGCTTGGATAAATATCCTCATCCTAGCCTTCCAATAGGAGTAGTCGGTTCCATTGAAGAAAGGAGGTCTATGGGTGGACTGCCCCTCAATATGAGAAGATCCAAATGGGGTTATCATTTTGATCTTTTACTCTTTTGGTAGAAGAGAACCTGGCTCTGATACCACTTGTTGCCCAAAAAGACAACCCAAGAGGGGGGGGGGTGAATTGGGTTTTAAGTAATTATTACTATTAAAAACTTTGTGAGTAACTAATTAAACCTTATTGCAAGTGGATTAATTAGTTTACTATATGCAGTGAATGAAGAGAATGGAAGAGACAATGAAACAATCACAAACACAAAAGATTTTATAGTGGTTCGGAGCTAACCCTTGCTCTTACGTCCACTCCCCAAGCTTCACTTGGGAGTTCACTATAATTCCTTGGATTACAGCCGGTTGTTTTACAAGCTCACAACCCAACTTGTTGTTTTACGAGATCACAACGAACTCGGTCGGTTTTCACAGGCTCACCGACTAAAACCACCCGATTGTTTTCCCGGGATCACAATCGAACCCTTATACCGTTGGTTTTAACCTCGGCTCACCAACAAACCTCAACACCCTTGATTCAATCCCCTAATTGAATCAAGTAAGAAAAGTAGTTTGAAAAGAGTACAAGGATAGCTTCTTGAAAAGCGTATATAAACAATATGAACAAAGAAGAGTTAGAAGCCCTCAAACAGATTTTTGGATGTGGAGAAAGAGGCTTCTCAAACTCTGCAACTCCTCTTGAATGTGCTGAAGATTTGCTGTCAGAAGGGGAGCTTTGAATGCGAGGAAGATGTTTGGAGGATGGACTTCAATGCACTTCTTCCTTCTTTTTCTTATATTTACTCTAGAGAGGCTTTGGTAGGTGGAAATTCCTTTTTCTTTGAATGGAGTCTCTTACTTCGTGTCTATTACTGTTCAATCTGGCTATTTAAGCAATCCTCATAGATAACTAGCCGTTAGACTCACTTTAGGGCCGTTCTGCACAATCTGCAACTCCTGACACAGTGTCCGTTGGGATCGGAGTCGACTCGCTCGATCTGGAGTCGACTCGGCTATTGCTGGAGTCGACTCATGCTTTACTGGAGACGACTCGCCCATTGTTCAGGATTTGAATTAAAGTGCTGTCCCGTTCTGGAGTCGACTCGGCCAACCTTGGAGTCGACTCGCCAATGTCTGGAGATGACTCGGCCCTCCGGAGACGACTCGTTCTCAGGGTTCCAGAGATCTGTTTTTCTGTATTTCTTTCTCGAGTCGACTCGGATCATCTTGGAGTCGACTCGGCTCTCAGAGCCCGAAAATTGATCCTCTGTGTTTGGAGTTGAACTGCCTCTGAGTCGACTCGGATTTTGTTGGGGTCGACTCGGCTGACTTGGGAGTCGACTCGGGAGTACTTGGAGTCGGCTCGGCTATCAGGATCTGAAAACTGTTTCTCTGTGTTTTGAGTTGAACTGCCTCGGAGTCGACTCGCACTTTGTTGGAGTCGACTCGGCTCTCAGAGACGGAAAAACTGCTCTTCTGTCGTTGAAGTTGAACTGCCTCGGAGTCGACTCGGACTTTGCGGGAGTCGACTCGGCTCTCAGAGACCGAAGTTGGCTCTCTGACTTTTAGTCTTGCATTCCTCTGAGAGTCGACTCTTGCTTTCTTTGGAGTCGACTCGCCAACCGTTGGAGTCGACTCGCCAACCGTTGGAGTCGACTCGAGTTCTTCTGGAGTCGACTCGAGTTCTTCTGGAGTCGACTCGGTTCTCAGAGTCCAAAATAGCTTCTCTGTCTTTCTGTCTGCTACTCCTTGGAGTCGAATCGGAACTATCGGGGGTCGACTCGGCAAGCATCGGAGTCGACTCGAATTCTTCAGGAGTCGACTCGGTGACAGGGTCTGAGATTCATCTTTCTGTCCTGCTGTTTGTTCTCAGTCGGAGTCGACTCGTAATGTGCCGGAGTCGACTCGAGTCTGTGCCAGAACGTCTGAAACACTTGGAGTCGACTCGAAATCTTCCGGAGTCGACTCGTGTTTCAGACTTTGGTTCAAACTGAGTTCCATACTTAGCCAAAATGTATTGAACCAAGGCTAGAGATAATTAAACATAAATTCACAAATATTTGGCTGAAACACTAGATTGAATTCATTAGTATAACATAAAATATACTCAAATGCTTTGAGCTCATCAAAATCAAATAGGGTTATAATCAATCACTCCACAGGGGTCGACTCAACCTATCTTGGGGTCGACCCATGCTACAGTGGGGTCGATTCAAACTCCATTGGGGTCGACCCTCTCAAGAATTTCAGAGACATGGTTTTTGAGCATATATCCTAAGGGTCGGCTCATGTTCAGTTGGGGTCGGCTCCATTGGGGTCGGCTTATGTTTTCCTAGGATTGGCTCCAGCTGGGGTCGGCTAAAGGAAGCTTGGGGTCGGCCCTCTCAGTAAATTCCAGAGAGTTGTTTTCTTGAGGCTTAAAGTTGGGGTCGACTCAAGGTTCTTTAGGGTCGGCTCCACTTCTGGGGTCGACTCAAGCATACATGGGGTCGACTCCACTTACTGTTCATCTGTGCCATTTTTGCAGGGATGTGCCAGATGGTTCCATGGTGTGATAGGGTCGACTCCAGTTATGTTGGGGTCGACTCAATCCACACTTTGCAGCATCTTAAGGTTAAACTAATCCATATAATCAATGAAATATATTTAAAGTAATTATGAGTGTATGCCACGATAGAGCTACATAACCTTAACAATGAAAATTACTGTTTTGCCCTTAAGAGTATATTCCACTTGAAGCTTTGTTAAATTAGAATTAAGAGTTCTCTATCCTTTTTCTATTACAAATTTTATCTCGTTGTTAATCATTGGAAGACATCTGGATCTCATTCTCTTAATGTATCGAGGGTGTCGTATTCATTAGTGATGTAACATATTAAATTGTATTGTTAATTTGATATTTTCTCAATGGTTGTGTTAATCATCGAAATAACACTATCATCCTCAATCTCCTCCTTTTTGATGATTACAAAACATTGAGTATGAGTAGATTGATACTTATATAAAAATTAGAAGTTTTGTTTTAGAAAGAGCTCAAGTTGCTGAATTTCAACTTTTCAAATTTGAAAGTGAAGACTCCCCCTCTTTCATCCAAATATTGCCACTTAGAACTTTTGATTTTCTCCCCCTTTCTTTTGTATTTTATTAAGCATGAAACTTCAAAAATTTGAGATAAAGCATGAGTTTCATATCGAGGCATGAGAAGTATGTGCCAAATTCTGAAATTTTGTTTGAAAATTCAGACTTTCTTGTTTTGAAAATTTTCATTGTTACATATTGCTCCTGTTAGATGTATGCCCTAAAAGCCAATCTGGCTGACACATTGTTAATTCTAGGACATAATTTTGTACTTGACTATTTATTATTGAATAAATAAAAGGCATCTTTTTCATTCATATTGTTTATGTGTCTATGAATCGTCCAAGAATTAATAAGATGATGATGCATATTCTTAAGAGTTAAGAATTTGAGCCATGCATCATTGGTGATTAATTTCTGAATGCTCCTGATCAATGGATCATCACGAGGACGGTGATCGATCCGATGAGATCAGTGCATACATTGCTTTCCTTGTGGATGGACGAGACTCGAGTCCATGGTGTGGCGACACTGAAGTAATAGTGCAGGTGCTTGTTAAAGAACAAGGGTACTGAGCGTGACCAAGACAAGAAGTCACTTAGATGTCTATCCACTCGTCAGTGACTTGCTTGATGTTGCAGTAGTGTGACTGGTCTTTTGACCTGCGGTGCTTCGGCTACTCACAATGAGGTTATTATAGTTTGACTGCACGTATACATGGTCTCTAGACATACGGATCCATGCAGTGTAGATTGGCAGCAATAGGTTCACTGTAGGAGTAGGGTATGCATCTATATGGAATCTATCGACCTTGGTAGATAAGGAGAGATCCTATGTGATTTATAAGACTGAGTTCGTAAGACCTCGGCCGGGGCAGTAAAAACAGTGGAGAAAGAATTTTCCACTCTCGAACTTAAGTCGAATAAATCTTGACATATGACAGACGATAGGGTTTGACGAGTTGTCCATGACCTTCGTCCTGTAGGGATCCACGATAGTAGGACTGTATCATACGATAACTGCACCTAGAGGTTCATCATTCCATTCTGCTGGGTAACCACTACATACTGCTAAGTGTCACTGGTGGATGGTGAGACTCATAGGGAATATCTTGATGATCGATAAACCCTAATGAGTTGAGTTGGAACTGTTCCAACCCTTTGAAAGGAGTTTTAAATGATATTGTGATAGAGATTACAATATATCTCACTACCAATCAGAATAGAACCTATGGAGTCACACACACTAGAGGTATTGACTGATCTGATGGTTAAAATGTGATTATGAATCACGAATAATCAATCCGATTGATAATCAGTTGAAGAAGGAACAATGGGAATTGATTAATTGGATTTAAAACACGAATCCTACTTAGAATAGGATTTCTGAAGTCCTAATTGGATTAGGACTGAAAATCCTACTTGGACTAGGACTGAGAGTCCTACTTGGAGTAGGATTCCTACAATCCTAATTGAATTAGGATTTTGAATTCAATTCGGATTTCTACTTAGAATAGGATTTCTAGAAGTCCTAATTGGATTAGAACTTTAGATTCAAATTAAAGTCCTAATTGGATTAGGACTAAAATTAAATAAATTCTAATTGGATTAGGATTTCTTAAGTCCCAATTAATTGTTAATCTAATGAATTAATATGACTCCTAATTGGATTAGGATTGAAAAGTTCAATTGAGTCATGGTTCATTTGAGTTCTAATTGGATTAGGACTAGCATGGATTAAACCCAAAAATTGGTTTACCCTTGGACTAAGCCTAATTAGATAGGGCTTAGCCACATTAGTGTTGGATTGCCCTGCAGCGGCGCGACGATCGCAGCGGAATCCATATGCCGGGCCCGGTGCATCGCATACGCCGGAACAGGATCGGGTGGATTTCAAAAATTTTCTGAATTAGAACGATTCAAAACCCTTTTGAATTCAGATGGAAACTAAACTAAGATCTAATAATTAATTATGAATTGTTAAACTACCAGCAAATTAGAAATATAAAAGTTCAAATGAAGATCTCATCTTCACCTTTGTGCGGGTAGAAGAACACCACAACCGATGATCGTGGTTTGGTTCCTTTGTAGCCGCACAAACGTCCGGCCTCTACAAATATCCACATGAGGTTGCTGAAGATCAGAGATGGGGCTTTACTGAGGTGCTAGCTCCTTACAAAAGCCTCTCTTGGATGTCGAAGAAGAAGGAAGAAGAAATCACCAGGATCCCACCTTGTGCAGTCTTCAAAGGAAGAAGAAACTTGATTCTTTTCTCTGTTCCTTTCCTTGCAGATTTAAAATCCCAAAAAAAATTTCCTTGCTGCCCCACGCCTGGGAGAAGAAGTCTCACGGATGCTCTTTTTGTGGGGCTTCATTAATAGGGGTTTTTAAAAGCCTAGGCGCCAGGAATCATATTCCTAATAGGATTCCTGGCTTCATTCCTTTATTGGTGGGCCCCTTATTCTTGGAAAGAATCAAGGGGCGCTGGCTCCCAGCAAAGAAGGAGAGGGGGCCACGCCCCTCCTTGCCCTCTTGGCTGCCCCCTCTTGCTTATTTTGACTCCTCAAAATAAGGCATCAAGAGGGAGGCTCTATACAAGGAAAAAAGGCTAAATTAGGCAGGGTTTTTAGGGACTCGATCTAGCCAACTCTTGACTAGGATTTGAGTCAAATTTCTTTGGGTCAGACCCAACATAATTTGACTCAATTAATCAGCAATAAAAGACTTAAATTATAATCCAATTATAATTATTTAATTTTTTCATTTAACTCTGTTGCCCAGATAGACAACCCAAGAGGGGGGGTGAATTGGGTTTTAAAATAATCTTACAATTTAAAACGATGTGGATGACTAATTAAAGCTATTGCAAGTTGTTCGATTAATTGCTATGTGCTGTGAGTGATATGAGAGTAAGAGAAAGAGAGACAATCAATCACAAACACCAAGTTTTATAGTGGTTCGGAGCTAACCCTTGCTCCTACGTCCACTCCCCAAGTCTCACTTGGGAATTCACTATAACCCCTTGGATTACAGTCGGTTGTTTTCCAAGCTCACAACCAAACTTGTTGTTTTACGAGCTCACAACGAACTCGGTCGGTTTTCCCAGGCTCACCGACTAGAACCAACCCCGATTGTTTTTCCGGGATCACAATCGAACCCCGATTGTAGATGAAAAGAACAAACAGAAAAATACAGCTTCTCAAAAGCAGATAAATGGCAATATGAACAATAACGAAGTTAAGAGCCCTCAAACGCTTTTAAGTTGGAGAAGAGGAAGGGCTTCTTGAACTTCGGGTCTCCTCTTGAATGTGTAGTCGACTTGAATGCAGGAGGAGGCTCTTTCAATGTTGGGAAGAAGTAGGTGGATGCAGTTAATGCTGCTCTTCCCTCTTTTTCATTGAAGAACAAGTTGCAGAGATTGAAAGCTTGATTACTTGGAGTGGAATGGTTGTTCTCTTCTTTGCTACAGTCCTCTGTGGCTATTTAAACCAACCCCCACGGAAACTAGCCGTTAGAGAGCTTTTTCTGCCCGTTCTGCACACTCTATACACCCTGACAATGTGTCCGTTGGTGGGTTGGAGTCGACTCGCGCGATCAGGAGTCGACTCGGCTGTAGCGGGAGTCGACTCATGCTTTTCTGGAGTCGACTCGGCAACTGTTTCGGATTTGAATTAAAGTAGCCTCTTAGACTGGGAGTCGACTCGTCTTGACTTGGAGTCGACTCGCCAACTTCTGGAGCTGACTTGGCTTTCTCGGAGTCGGCTCATCCCATGGAGTCCGTGGATCTATTTTTAAATTTGGTCCACTCGAGTCGACTCGACAATCCTGGGAGTCGACTCGGCGCTCAGAGCCCGAACTCCCTATCTTCTGTCTTTTGCCTCGTCCAGTCTTGGAGTCGACTCGAACTTCCCCGGAGTCGACTCGGCTCTCAGTTTCCGAAACACTGTCTTCTGTCTTTTTGATGTAGAGCTGCCTTGGAGTCGACTCTAGCTGTCTGGGAGTCGACTCGAATCTCAAAGACAGTAAATTGGTCTTCTGTCTTCTTTGTGGTCGCGGAGTCTCGGAGTCGACTCGCGTATTGCGGGAGTCGACTCGAATCTCAGAGTTCGAAAAACGTTCTCTGACTTTTTTCTTGTGTTCCTCTGAGAGTCGACTCTCACTTTCTTTGAAGTCGACTTGCCAACCATCGGAGTCGACTCGCGTTCCACTGGAGTCGACTCGAATCTCAGACCCGAAAACTGCTCTCTGACTTTTCTGCCTGTGGCTCCTTGGAGTCGACTCTTGCTACCCTAGAGTCGACTCGGTGAACATCGGAGTCGACTCGCGCACTTCAGGAGTCGACTCGCTGACAGGTTTTGAGTTGATGCTTTCTGTTCGTCTGTCTGTTCTAAGTCGGAGTCGATTCGTACTTATCCGGAGTCGACTCGAGCCCGTGCCAGTGAACTTGATACGCTTGGAGTCGACTCGTGATACTCTGGAGTCGACTCGAGTCTCAGACTTTGGTTCAGGCTGACTTCTTAACTTATCCAAAATATTATGAACTAAGTCTAGAGACACTTAGACAAGATTTTCACTGAAACACTTAATTGAATTCATTAGTAAACAAGAGATATACTCAAATGCTTTGAGCTCATCAAAATCAAATAGGGTTTTAATCAATCACTCCACAATCTCCCCCTTTTTGATGATGACAAAACATTGAGTATATGTAAAGTGAATTGCTCAATAAACAATGAAATAAAATCCATAATTGAATTCAAATGTCTGGTAATTCAATTTATCCAAGCTTGAAAGGAGTGAAACAATAAATTTCGGAGTTAAAGCTCCCCCTTTCATTTGGAATTATATAAGCCTTCATATTATACAATCAATTGTTTGGCTTATATATCTTTAATGATTTAGCTTGATTAATATTCAGATTCTCCCCCTCAACATATGCATTCTACTATGTTTTGATTCTCTGAATTTTCTTTTAATGCTTTGAAGTTTTTGAACTGAATTTTTTGTTTTTAGAGGGAAAATCTGTCAATTTGTTCTTGAGTAGGATTCAGCTAATCTCCGAATATCCCTTGAATAGATTCTGGAGATTACTCCATTAGGAGCCCCAAAAGAGAGATAATGAGCCTTGAGGTACCAAATCCACTTAGAACAAATTTTGTGTGTTTTAACAGTTTTTTTGATTTTCATTGATTCCTTTTACATATTTTATACATATTTCTCTCCCTTTTTGTCATCGTATCAAAAAGAAGGTAAGCACACACAATCAATGGCACAACCAATCAATCATCAAATGGCACAGAATTGAAGAAAATATGGCTACTCATTGTATTGATTTGCATGTAAATACATTTGAGAGTACAAAAAATAAGGCAAAACAATACAGTCAAAACAAAACACAAAAAGTAGCTATGGTCTCCTCGAGGATGTAGCTCCTCCTCTCGAAGATGTATCTCCTCCTCTCGAGGACGTGGCTCCTCCTCTCGAGGATGTATCTCCTCCTCTTGAGGACGTGGCTCCTCCTCTCGAGGATGTAGCTCCTCCTCTCAATCTGCTCTGCTCCATTAGGAGGGTGACTGCATCTGTAACATGCCCGAGCTGAGTGATAATGGACGAAGTGGCTCTGCTATGTGTAGTAGAGAGCTCAGTCACCGACGTCTGAAGTGCGTCCAGCTTGTCGATGAGCACATTCGACAAGCGCTCGGCCCCCTCGGTAGTGGTGTGCATGTCACGACCGATGTCCTCCCTCATCTGTCGAGTGGTGCTCGTGACCTCACTCATGCTATGAAACTGGGCCTGGAGCAAAGTCCACATGTTGTAGATCTCTTTCCGCACATGAGCCGTCATGTCAGTCACGGCCGTCAGGGAAGGGACCAACGCTGAAGATGGAGCGGGAGAGGGAGCAGGCACCGAACCTCGGAGCTCCCGAAGCAACTCATCCCTCAGATCTCGGACTATCTCCTGCCGCAGCTCCCGGAGCTGCTCAGGAGCGATGCGGACCTCCATGGATGGTGGAGCCGAGGAGGAGGGTCCGGCGGAGGTGGTAGGAGCAGAAGTGGATGGAAAGTCTGGTAAGTCGGGAAGGTCAGAGTCTGGCTCAGGACTGGGGGAAGGTCTGGTGGTCTGTGTGGTGATGGAAGACTTCCTAACCCATGTCCCCTCTCTCTTCCGAAACCCCATCCTGTGTAGGGTCCCTGCACGCGTGCGATCAGTCCATCGCAATGCGCGAAAGGGTTCTCCCTCAGGGATAGGAATCTCGTACTCCCTAAATAACAAGGTGAAGACCATACCGTAGGGCAAAGTGAGCCTAGGTCTGTCTAGTGGCTCACACATGTATCGATATATGAGTTTGGGGAAGTTGATTGGGGTGTCATGAAGCATGTAGAACATGAGAGCTAGGTCTCTCTCAGATACAAAGTCAAATCTCTCGGTCTTAGGGAAGATGGACCTAGACAATATACTTAGGAGGATCCGCATCTCAATCGGAAGTGAGCTAGCGGATACCTCGTCTAAGGGTGACTGGGGTGGATGCCCTAGAACGGCCGTAAGGGCCTCAACCCTGTCCTCGGGATGTGTGGGAGCCACCCCTACTAGTGGAAGGTGGAGGATGTGGGCAATAAGATCCTCCATAATGAACAGAGGGACACCGGCTACCGTGCCCTCGATACCCCCTTCTCCCCGATGGACGGTACCGTAAAACTCTCTAATGAGCCCTGGATATGTGGGGAGATCTAAGGTGAGGAAGTACTCTAAGCCCTGGGCCCTAAGTCTATCACTTATAGTGAACCCTTCCCGGGAGAGATAGTCGAAGTCGACATATCTCCCGGTGGTGACGGCCTTCCCGGCTAATGGCCTCGCGGGAACCGCCCTTGGCGGGGAACGAGCCGGAGGTTGTGGCCTCACGGGATCGTGCCGAGCCTTGGAGCGCCTCTCGGGACCGGCCTCGGGTCGGGACCTCTTCCGGACTACGGTTTTACGCGGCATAATGACCTAGAACGGGATGAAAACCTAAAGGATGGTGAAAGGTCGACGGAGAAGGCTTGGGAACGACCGGGGACGACCTAGGAAGGGAGGAAAACCCTAAGGGACGGTGAAAAATCGACGGGAAAAGGCCTTTGGGACGACCGGGGACGACCTAGGAGTCGGCTCTAGGGCTTGTGAACAGTGGCGGCTGAGAAAGAAGTGTTTTCGAAACGATAAAGTTAGGGTTAAAAAGTCGGATCCCGACTGCGAGTCGACTCCACTGAGTCGCGAGTCGACTCGACCTCGAGTCGACTCCAGAATATGCGCGAGTCGACTCTCCTTATGCGCCTGTAGACCTCGAGTCGACTCCCGACTATATGAGAGTCGACTCCCCCTCTGCTGCCATCTTTGCGAGTCGACTCCCGCAAATGCGCGAGTCGACTCCCCCTTAGGAGCCGACTCTGAAACTTACTCGAGTCGTCTCTAACTTTGGCACGCACCTAAAAATCATGTTATGTTCGTGCCGAATGAGGAAAAATCACTAAATTATGATCTGATTTGATGATCATTGAAAAGAAACTCTATTTTAACCACAATCTAATCATCAAAATCAACGAATCTAGTGGAAACTACCACTAGGATGGATCAATCACTCCTAATCCCCTCCTAAGCACACTAAACCTCTCTTCACTTAGGGATTTTGTAAAAATGTCTGCTAATTGATCATCAGTACAAACAAATTGTAGTGTCACATCACCATTCAGTACATGATCTCTTATGAAGTGATGTCTTATCTCAATGTGTTTAGTTCTTGAATGCTGAATTGGATTTTTAGTTAGATTAATGGCACTTGTATTATCACAGTTAATAGGTATTTTATCTTGTTTAATGCCATAATCTTCTAATTGTTGTTTGATCCACAAGATTTGAGCACAACAACTCCCGGCTGCAACATATTCAGCTTCAGCAGTAGATAATGCAACCGAGTTTTGTTTCTTGCTAAACCATGAGATTAGGTTTTCTCCTAGAAATTGACAAGACCCGCTGGTACTTTTTCTATCAAGCTTACATCCAGCGAAGTCTGAATCTGTGTATCCTATTAAGTTTAGGCTAGATTCTTTAGAGTACCATAACTCTATATTCTTAGTTCCTATTAAGTATTTAAAAATTCTCTTAACTGCAACTAGATGTGATTCCTTAGGATTAGCCTGATATCTAGCACACATGCAGACACTAAACATAATATCAGGTCTACTTGCAGTAAGATACAATAAAGATCCTATCATACCTCTATACAGTTTCTGATCTACAGATTTACCTGATTCATCTTGGTCTAATTTGCATGATGAGCTCATGGGGGTGCTGATTGACTTGTTTCCCTCCATATCAAACTTTTTGAGCATCTCCTTGATATATTTGGCTTGATTGATGAAGATGCCTCCTTCAGACTGTTTGATTTGAAGCCCGAGGAAGTAGTTCAGCTCTCCCATCATGCTCATCTCAAATTCACTCTGCATCAAATCAGCAAATTCTTCGCAGAGGCGATTGTTAGTAGCACCGAAAATGATATCATCAACATAAATCTGTACTAGTAGCATATCTTGGTTTTTCTTTTTCAGAAATAGTGTTGTATCTACATTACCCCTAGAGAACTCATGTTCTAGTAGGAATTTGCTAAGCCTCTCATACCATGCTCTAGGTGCTTGTTTTAAACCATAAAGTGCTTTGTTCAGTTTATATACATGATTAGGGTATTGATGATTTTCAAAACCAGGAGGTTGTTCTACATATACCTCCTCATTTATATACCCATTTAAAAATGCACTTTTTACATCCATTTGAAATAGTTTGAAGTCCTTAGAGCATGCATATGCTAATAATAATCTAATAGCCTCAAGTCTAGCTACAGGAGCAAAGGTTTCATCAAAATCTATACCTTCTTCTTGATTATAACCCTTTGCTACTAGTCTAGCCTTATTCCTTATAACAATTTCATTTTCATCAAGTTTATTTTTATAAATCCATTTAGTACCTATAATCGGATATTCAGAAGGTCTCTCTACTAGATTCCATACCTTATTTCTAGTAAATTGGTTTAATTCTTCTTGCATTGCATTTATCCAATTTACATCATTTTCGGCTTCTTCTATATGTTTGGGCTTAAAGTGTGAGACGAAAGCTAGATGGTTATTTAAATTCCGAAGAGATGCTCTAGTCCTAACCGGTTGAGATGGATCATCTAGAATTAGTTCCTTAGGATGCCCGTGAGCATACCTCCAAGCTTTAGTTAGCCCATGATTCACAATAGCCTCTTGGCTTGATGATGCTCCTTCAATCAATTTTTGATTATCATCTTGTAATGTCATCTCATCTATCTTTTCTTCAAGAATTTCAGCATCATCATCAAAGTTAACTTTCTTACTAGAGGAGATGTCACTAGAATCATCAAATACAACATGTATAGATTCTTCTATAACTAAGGTTCTTTTATTAAAGACTCTATAGGCTTTACTAGTTGTAGAGTAACCTAAGAATATTCCCTCATCAGATTTAGAGTCAAATTTACCTAGATTATCTTTCCCATTATTATGAACAAAACACCTACATCCAAAAACATGAAAGTAATTAACTTTTGGTTTTCTGTTTTTCCAAAGTTCATAAGGTGTTTTCTTTATGATGGGTCTCAATAGAACTCTATTTAATATATGACAAGAAGTATTAATGGCTTCTCCCCAAAAGTACTTAGGGAGGTTACTTTCACATAACATAGTTCTAGCCATTTCCTCTAGAGTTCTATTTTTCCTCTCCACAACTCCATTTTATTGTGGTGTCCTAGGTGCAGAAAAATTATGGGTTATCCTCTTTTTACTACAAAACTCATCAAATGACTGATTTTCGAATTCGGTACCATGGTCACTTCTAATGGCTATTACTGAAGTATCTCTAGCATTGGTTACTTCCTTATGAAACTTTTTAAATACTGAAAAAGCTTGATCTTTATGTGCTAAGAACATAACCCAAGTGTATCTAGAATAGTCATCTACAATAACTAGACCATATTTATTTCCACCTAGGCTAGTGGTTCTAGTTGGTCCGAATAAGTCCATGTGTAATAATTCTAGAGGTCTAGATGTAGAGACACATTTTATGGATTTAAATGAGTTCCTAGATTGTTTGCCAAATTGACATGCTTCACATATTTTGTTCTCAAATTTTAATTTTGGCAAACCTATCACGGAATCTCTTTTAACTAGTTTAGTTATTGTGTCCATGCTTGCATGACCTAACTTACGGTGCCATAACCAGCTAGCATCATTATCCTTAGTTTCATTAACAACTAGATATTGGTTATGTTTGGCAAGATCTTCAAGGTCTACAACATACACATTCCCACGTCTAATTCCTTTAAAAACTAAACTATTGTCATTAGGGTTTGTTATAATGCATAGTGATGGTTTAAACATAACATCATACCCTTTATCACATAATTGACTAATGCTTAATAAGTTATGCTTAAGACCATCAACATATCTAATATTATCAATAAAAGTAGAAGGGGTAATTTGAACTTTACCAATACCAATGATGTGACCTTGGTTGTTGTCTCCAAAAGTCACAGCACCTCCCTTCTTAGCTTCAAGGGTGAAAAATTGATCCTTGTCACCCGTCATGTGTCTTGAGCAGCCACTATCCAAATACCAGCAGTTTTTGTTGACCTTGGCTGCAAGACACTCCTACACAAGCAAATCATATCATCTTAGGTACCCAAGTTTTCTTGGGTCCTTCATGGTTAGTCAAGTTGGTTCCTTTTGGAACCCATACCCTTTTAATTTTCCTTTTTGTTTTACCTTTCCTAAAATTACACACATTTGCTTTATGACCTATAGTTCCACAACAAAAGCAGGTTATTTTCTTAGTTTTACTTTCTCCAGCTTTAACAAAGAAGTTACTAAGAAGTTTTTGTTTATTTTTTGGTTTATATCCTAAACCCGCTTTATTAAATACTGCTCGTTGACTATTTAGTATCATATTTAACTTTTCAGAACTATATGTAAATTTTTCAACCAAAGGTTTGTATTTGTTAAGTTCTTTAGTTAGTGTTTGATTTTCTGCTTTTAGATCATTTAGTTCTTTTGTGAGATCCTTGTTTAAGATTTGTTTATGGTTTTTAAGTTCTGAAAATTCCTTAGTTAGTTCTTCGTTATCTTTACTTAAGGTGTTAGTTTTCTTAATTAAGAGTTGGTTGCTTGTCTTAAGTTCTAGATTTTCTATGGTGATACAGTCCTTATCCTTAACTAGTTTATCGCATTTAAGTATGTATGATTGTTTAGCTATTTTTAGTTCTTTATTCTTAAGATTTATGGCCTTATATTCTATCATTAATTCATTAAATGCATCATAAAGTTCATCAAAAGAAAAATCGAGATGTGATTCAGATGTTACCTCATTTTCATTGGCCATGAAGCACAAATTGGCCTTTTCTTCTTGTTCTTCATCCGATGATGAAGATGATGCGTCGGAGTCCGATAAGGTGGTGACGAGGGCTTTCTTCTTCTTGTACTTGTTGCCCTTCTTTAGTAAGGGACACTCAGCTCTGATGTGTCCCGGTTTTTTACACTCATAGCAGCCAATCCCCTCATTTTCCCTTTCCTTACCTTTGTCCTTGCGGTAGGAATTTGAGGGGCCTCTCCTTTGATGATAGGACTTCTTGTGGTTGATGAATTTTCTGAATTTGCGCACAAGAAGAGCCTCACCATCATCTTCCTCATGTTCTTCTTCTTCACTGCTGCTACTGCAAGACAAGTCCTTGTTAGATGAAGTAGATTTAAGAGCTATTACCTTTTTCTTATGGGAGGACTCTTCCTCGTTGTGTTGCTTCATGGTTAGCTCGTGCGTCATTAGGGATCCAAGAAGCTCCTCAAGTGGTAACTTGTTCAAGTCCTTGGCCTCTTGGATTGCCGTCACTTTAGCTTCCCATGACCTTGGTAGACAACGAAGGATTTTTCTGACAAGCTCACTGTTAGTATAGTTCTTGCCAAGGCTTTTTAGGCCATTGACAATGTCAGTAAACCTAGTGAACATGCATGTGATTGTTTCATTAGAATCCATTTTAAATAGTTCATACTTATGAACCAAAATATTTATTTTGAATTCTTTGACTTGATTCGTGCCCTCATGGGTCACTTCAAGTCTGTCCCAAATCTCTTTTGCAAAATTGCAAGTTGAGACCCTATTGAATTCATTTCTATCTAAGGCACAATAAAGCACATTCATAGCTTTAGAGTTTAGTTGTGCCTTTCTCATGTCATGTTCATCCCAATCCTTTTCTAGTTTGGGTACCGTGACACCCTCTACATATATGGATGGGATGTATGGCCCATTTACTACAATGGTCCACATCTCATAGACTTGGGCTTGGATGAATATTCTCATCCTAGCCTTCCAATATGAGTAGTCGGATCCATTAAAGAATGGAGGTCTTTGGGTGGACTGACCCTCAATGTGGGAAGATCCAAATGGGGTTGTCATTTCGATCTTTTACTCTTGGGTGGAAGAGTTTAGGCTCTGATACCACTTGTTGCCCAGATAGACAACCCAAGAGGGGGGTGAATTGGGTTTTAAAATAATCTTACAATTTAAAACGATGTGGATGACTAATTAAAGCTATTGCAAGTTGTTCGATTAATTGCTATGTGCTGTGAGTGATATGAGAGTAAGAGAAAGAGAGACAATCAATCACAAACACCAAGTTTTATAGTGGTTCGGAGCTAACCCTTGCTCCTACGTCCACTCCCCAAGTCTCACTTGGGAATTCACTATAACCCCTTGGATTACAGCCGGTTGTTTTCCAAGCTCACAACCAAACTTGTTGTTTTACGAGCTCACAACGAACTCGGTCGGTTTTCCCAGGCTCACCGACTAGAACCAACCCCGATTGTTTTTCCGGGATCACAATCGAACCCTTACACGTTGGTTTACACTCGGCTCACCAACCAATCTCTATATCCTTGATTCAATCCCCCGATTGAACCAAGCAAAGACAATGTGTAGATGAAAAGAACAAACAGAAAAATACAGCTTCTCA
The DNA here is from genome assembly GCF_051530095.1 of Phoenix dactylifera. Classification (NCBI taxonomy): domain Eukaryota; kingdom Viridiplantae; phylum Streptophyta; class Magnoliopsida; order Arecales; family Arecaceae; genus Phoenix; species Phoenix dactylifera. The sequence goes on from NC_143195.1 coordinate 17,689,793, forward strand.
AAAGCAGATAAATGGCAATATGAACAATAACGAGGTTAAGAGCCCTCAAACGCTTTTAAGTTGGAGAAGAGGAAGGGCTTCTTGAACTTCGGGTCTCCTCTTGAATGTGTAGTCGACTTGAATGCAGGAGGAGGCTCTTTCAATGTTGGGAAGAAGTAGGTGGATGCAGTTAATGCTGCTCTTCCCTCTTTTTCGTTGAAGAACAAGTTGCAAAGATTGAAAGCTTGATTACTTGGAGTGGAATGGTTGTTCTCTTCTTTGCTACAGTCCTCTGTGGCTATTTAAACCAACCCCCACGGAAACTAGCCGTTAGAGAGCTTTTTCTGCCCGTTCTGCACACTCTGTACACCCTGACAATGTGTCCGTTGGTGGGTTGGAGTCGACTCGCGCGATCAGGAGTCGACTCGGCTGTAGCGGGAGTCGACTCATGCTTTTCTGGAGTCGACTCGGCAACTGTTTCGGATTTGAATTAAAGTAGCCTCTTAGACTGGGAGTCGACTCGTCTTGACCTGGAGTCGACTCGCCAACTTCTGGAGCTGACTTGGCTTTCTCGGAGTCGGCTCATCCTATGGAGTCCGTGGATCTATTTTTGAATTTGGTCCACTCGAGTCGACTCGACAATCCTGGGAGTCGACTCGGCGCTCAGAGCCCGAACTCTCTATCTTCTGTCTTTTGCCTCGTCTAGTCTTGGAGTCGACTCGAACTTTCCCGGAGTCGACTCGGCTCTCAGTTTCCGAAACACTGTCTTCTGTCTTTTTGATGTAGAGCTGCCTTGGAGTCGACTCTAGCTGTCTGGGAGTCGACTCGAATCTCAGAGACAGTAAATTGGTCTTCTGTCTTCTTTGTGGTCGCGGAGTCTCGGAGTCGACTCGCGTATTGCGGGAGTCGACTCGAATCTCAGAGTTCGAAAAACGTTCTCTGACTTTTTTCTTGTGTTCCTCTGAGAGTCGACTCTCACTTTCTTTGAAGTCGACTTGCCAACCATCGGAGTCGACTCGCGTTCCACTGGAGTCGACTCGAATCTCAGACCCGAAAACTGCTCTCTGACTTTTCTGCCTGTGGCTCCTTGGAGTCGACTCTTGCTACCCTGGAGTCGACTCGGTGAACATCGGAGTCGACTCGCGCACTTCAGGAGTCGACTCGCTGACAGGTTTTGAGTTGATGCTTTCTGTTCGTCTGTCTGTTCTAAGTCGGAGTCGACTCGTACTTATCCGTAGTCAACTCGAGCCCGTGCCAGTGAACTTGATACGCTTGGAGTCGACTCGTGATACTCTGGAGTCGACTCGAGTCTCAGACTTTGGTTCAGGCTGACTTCTTAACTTATCCAAAATATTATGAACTAAGTCTAGAGACACTTAGATAAGATTTTCACTGAAACACTTAATTAAATTCATTAGTAAACAAGAGATATACTCAAATGCTTTGAGCTCATCAAAATCAAATAGGGTTTTAATCAATCACTCCACAAACTCACTAACTCTTAGTGGGTTATTTCAAACATCAATCTCATTGACATTGTGATTCCAAATCACAATTCGACAATCCTAATAATCAGAACCCCTAATGTGTGTGACCTCGTAGGTTCTAATCTAACTGGTAATGAGACATATTGAGATCTCTATCTTAATATCACTGAAACACCTTTCAGTGGACTGAAACACTTCCAGTTCTACTCGTCAGGGTTTACCGATCATCAGGTAAATGCCCGTGAGTCCCGACATCCACAAGTGACACCTAGCAGTATGTAGTGGCAACCCAGTAGAATAGAATAATGAACCTCTAGGTGCAGTTATCATATGATACAATCCTACTATCGTGGATCCCTACATGACGGAGGTCATGGACAACTCGTCAAACCCCATCGTCTGTCATATGTCAAGATTTATTCGACTTAAGTTCGAGAGTGGAAAACTCTTTCTTCACTATTTTTACTGCCCCGACCGAGGTCTTACGAACTCAATCTTATAAATCACATAGGATCTCTCATTATCTACCAAGGTCGATAGATTCCATATAGGTGCATACCCTACTCCTACAGTGAACCTACTGTAGCCAATCTACACTACATGGACCCATATGTCTAGAGACCATGTATTTGTGCAGTCAAACTACAATAACCTCACTGTGAGTAGCCGAAGCACCGCAGATCAAAGGACCAGTCACACTACTGCAACATCAAGCAAGTCATTGACGAGTGGATAGACATCCAAGTGACTTCTTATCTTGGTCACGCTCAGTACCCTTGTTCTCTAACAAGCACCTGCACTATCACTTCAGTGTCCCTACACTGTAGACTCGAGTCTCGTCCATCCATAAGAAAAGCGATCTGTGCACTGATCTCATCGGATCGATCACCGTCCTCATGATGATCCATTGATCAGGAGCATTTAGAAATTAATCACTAATGACACATGGCTCAAATTTTCAACTCTTGAGAATATGCGTCATCATCTTATTAATTTCTTGGACGATTCATGGATACATAAGAACATGAATGAAAAGAATGCCCAACTTAATAAATTCATAATAAGGTCAAGTACAAATTTATGTCCCAGAATAAAATAATGCATCAGCCAAATTGGCTTCTAGGGCATACTTCTAACAATCACCCACTTGCACTAAAGCCAATCAGCCATAAACCTAAAGCCTCATCTTCTCAAGATGCGCTTCAGTTTTCTGCCGACTTAGCTGCTTAGTCAATGGGTCCACCACATTTTCTGTGGAGTCTACTCTCTAATTCTCTACTTATTTCTTTTCGAGGTAATCGCTTATTAGGTTAAACCACCGCTCCATGTGCTTCGGCTTCTGGTGAGACCTTGACTCTTTAGCTAGTGCTATGGTGCCTTTGTTATCGCAGTTGAGTGTTATGGCATCTAATGACATTACACCTAACTCAACAATGAACTTCTTAAACCAGAAGGTTTTCTCTGCACTCTTAGATACGGCTTAACATTCAGCTTCTAAGGTAGAATCTACGATGATCGGTTGTTTGGAACTCTTCCAATTTACTGAACCATCATTGCACATATTCTGATGTAGACTTTCTATCATCAATATGTGTGCATCCTTCTATCTTCAACTCTGATATTCTTCCAAAGATCAAGAACATGTCCTTTAGTTCTTCTCAAGTACTTAAGACTGTTCTTCATATCTATCCAGTGCTTCTTGCCTGGATTTGACTGATATATGCTCGTGACACTCACAGTATATACTATATCATATCACGTACATAGCATGGTATACATTAGGCTGCCTATAGCCGAAGCATAAGGGATCTTGCTCATTCGCTGAATCTCTTCAGATGTGTTGGGGCACATCTTCTTGGAGAGATTTATCCCATGCCTAAGGGATAATAATCCCCTTTTAGAGGTTTCCATGTCGAACCTCTTCAGTACTCCCTCTATGTAATATTCTGTGACAGGACAAGCATCCTTTTAGATCTATCTCTATAGACCTTAATTTCCAAAATATAGGATGCTTTTCCAAAGTCTTTTATGGAGAAATCCTTAGACAACCATACCTTGACCTAAGTTAGCTTGGGAACACCATTACCAATTGGAAGAAGATCATCCATGTACAACACAAGGAATACTATAGCCCTCCCACTAACCCTTCTTATAAACACATGGTTCCTCTTCGTTCTTGATGAAATCAAATGATTTGATTACATCGTTGAAACGAGTATTCCAACTCCGAGATGCTTGCTTTAGTCCATAGAAGGATCTTTGCAGTTTGCAGACCTTGTGATCACCATCACAATATCTCATAATCATATTATGCTGCAATATCAAGCAATATTCAAATGAACTTCAGCATGGCTACAGGTGAAAAAGTATCCTGATATTCAGTACCTTCGCACTGACTATAACCTTTCGCCATTAGCCTTGCCTTATAGGTCTCTACCTAGCCATCCGAACTTAATTTTCTCTTGTAGATCCATTTACACCCAATAGGTACTATACCTTCTGGTGAATCTACTAAGGTTCAGACTTGGTTGGAATGCATGGAGTCCAACTCTGACTTCATTGGTTCTAGCCATCTCTCAAAATCGATGTCTAACATCGCCTCGTTGTAGGTATTGGGATCCTTCCTTGAACTCTATCTCCCATAAGGAACACTTCCTCTACATCCTCTGTAAGCATACCTAAGTACCTTTCAGGTGGACGGAAGATCCTACTAGATTTACGAGGTGGAGGAGGTACTACGTGTACTGGCTTAATATGAATAGGTTCCATAAGCACAATGGCTCGTTGCTTTTCAGTGACTTTCTCTTAGAGCTTATTTTTCCTTCCACTGCCTCTATCAAGGATAAACTATTTCCATGAAGATAGCATGTCGACTCATAAATACTTTATGATCCTTTGGGACGTAAAAATCGTATCCTAATAACTCTTTTAGGATATCTAATAAAACGAGCATTAATTATCCTATCCTCTAACTTGTCCGCCTATTGTCGCTTGACGTGGGCTGAACATCCCCAAATCTTGAGATGATCAAGACTCGGCTTCTTACCATGCCATATCTCATACGGTGTGGTAGGAACAGACTTAGAGGAAACACTATTCAATATGTAAATAGCTGAAAATAGGGCATCTATCTAAAGAAACAAGGGTAAATCAGTGAAGTTCATCATGGACCGGGCCATATCTAATAGAGTCCGATTCCTCCTCTCTAACACTCCGTTGATCTGACGTGTACCAGGAGGAGTCCATTATGAAACTATACCATTCTCCTTGAGATAATAACGGAACTCTCCACTAAGGTATTCACCTTCTCGATTTGATCGAAGAACCTTAATGAGTTTTTCTGTTTATTTTTCTACTTCATATCTTAGCTCTTTGAACATTTCAAAAGTTTCAGATTTGTGTATCATACACATATCCATACCGTGAGTAATCATAGGTTAATAAAGTAAAAATTACAATCCCTAGCCTGTACATCGAATGGGCCATATACATCTGTGTGTACTAGGGTAAGTATTTTAGTTGACCTCCCTATGTCCTACAAAGAATAATTTGGCCATCTTTCCTCGAAGACAGAATTCACAAATCGAATATGATTCGAAAGTCAATGAGCCCAAAAGCTCATGTTTCTCCAATTTGTTTATTCTATCTTCTCCTATATGGCCAAGCCTGAGGTGCCACAAATACTTTAGATTTATCTCATTTCTGGATTTATTAGATTCTATGGTATTTACTGTTTGTTCAAATACATTCACAGATACATCCATATGTATGTGATAGAGACTGTCAATCGTAAAACCATGTTGAACCGATTTATTTCTCAAATAAATGGAACAGTAGTCTTATAAAAATCTTTCTGTGCTAAACAAGATACAGAAATCAAATTTCTGCTAGCAATAGGTAATAGTCCCTAAGTATCCTGAGCATTTCTGACATACCTTCTGAAGGTCTGTCACCCTTCATGTTCTTTATGCTTCCCATGTATGTAGGACAGTTCCTCTTCCAATGGCCATCCATTATGCAATGGAAACACTTTTTCTTGCAATTGGCCTTTTTCTTGGAACTTCCTTACTTGGCTTCTTGTCCTTTTTCTGCTTCTTTGCAGGTTTCTTTTTCTTCCAGATAGACTCTCTCTTGAAAGTAGAAACCAACTCGATAATGAGAATGATGCCCCTTGAACTCTTCAAGGTCCCTAAGGTAGTTACCAATTTATTTAACAATTCTATTTTTGGTGCATACAATCTTGTTCCTATGGTAGTCTACTATAAATTGTTCATATGAATCTAGAAGGAATTGCAGGATCAGATCTATTTGCAATTCCTTATGCATGGTCATACCGAGCTTCTCAAGCTCCTCTAGGTCTTTGATCATAGTCAAACAGTGATCGTGGACAGACTGCCCCTCACGCATCTTTGCCTTGAAGAGCCTCTTGGACACTTCAAAACATACTGCGCGACTCTGATCACCATACAACTCTTGCAGGTGATTTAATATGTCCCTGGCAGTCTCATGTTCTCATGCTGGCATAGTAATTCATTGGACATGGATGCCATTGTGCAGCACCTAACTTTATTATCATTGTTTGTCCACTTAGCATGCGTCTTACGCTGATCAGTGATCGGACAGATTGGTAACACGGGGATTCCATGGTCTAGCACATACCCTAATTTCTCACAATTCAAAACTGTTTTGAAATTTGCTGAGCCAGTCTTTATAATTGGGTTTGGTCAAACGATTATTCTATAGGATATGAGTTAAATGTCTAGAAGCTGACTTTATAATCCTCAGAGAGTAAAGATTCTAGTTAGAATTTTGTACTTGATCCTAATTTGTTCTAGGGTCTTTTAGAACAAATGTACCTCCCACTATTTTCTCGAATTTCTCACACTCCCCTGGTAGGAAAACGGAAAACCTACACGACTAGGGTTTCTAGTGGGTACTGCGGTCCCACCGATTTACATGCCACCTCACCTAACAGTTATTGGTGACACATAAATGGATGAGTGTACAACTCTTGTACAATGCTTCTCAAGCATGTTGCAGTGCTACTTGGTCTCTAAGTCATGAAGACCTCACCTAACAGTTATTGGTCCCATTCCTTAGTTAAGTCAGACCCTCCATATAACCGTAAAAATAAAGTCGTCATTGGGTCCTCACCTAACAGTTATTGGTGCCCAACCCCACCTTTACCCCTACAACATCTCATGTCTATAGAGAGGTCCAGCCCCCCGATGCAACTTGCCCACTGTGTCCAGCCGAGACAAGTCAACATCAGAAAGACCTTAGCAGCTCTACTACAGTGGAAGACCTATGGACTTAATATTGGTTAATCATGTCTTAGTGTTTGCAACTTGAGCTCTTCATAAGAGGTAATCGAACAATTGGCAAGGTAAGCAGGTGGGAGGCTCCCTTTATGTTGCCCAGATAGACAACCCAAGAAGGGGGGGTGAATTGGGTTTTAAAATAATTATTGCAATTAAATGATTTGTGAATAACTAATTAATACTTTTTGCAAGTTGATTAATTAGATGCTATGTGCAGTGAACGAAATGAAAGTAAGAGACAACAAAGCAATCACAAACACAATGATTTTATAGTGGTTCAGAGCTAACCCTTGCTCCTACGTCCACTCCCCAAGCCTCACTTGGGAATTTACTATAACCCCTCGGATTACAGCCGGTTGTTTTACAAGCTCACAACCTAACTTGTTGTTTTACGAGATCATAACGAACTCGGTCGGTTTTCCCAGGCTCACCGACTAGAACCACCCGATTGTTTTCTCGGGATCACAATCAAACCCTTACACGTTGGTTTCAACCTAGGCTCACCAACAAACCTTTACACCCTTGATTCAATCCCTTGATTGAATCAAGTAAGGACCAAATGGATTGAAAAACAAACAGAAAAATACAGCTTCTAAACAAGCAGATATTCAGCGATATAAATAAGAGAGAAGTTAAGAGCCCTCAAACAAATTTATGAAGATGTAGAGGAGGGCTTCTCGAACTCTGGGTCTCCTCTTGAATGTCTTTAAGACTTGAAGGCTGAAGGAGACTTCTTTAATGCTGGGAAGAGTTGGTTGAATGGAGTTAATGGCCCTCTTCCTTCTTTTCCTTTGAAATCCTTTGGTAGATGAAGATTTCTTGTTTTCTTTGAATGGAATGTCGCTTCCCTGCCTTGCTACAGTTCTCTATGGCTATTTAAGCCATTTCCCACGGAAACTAGCCGTTAGACACAATCTTCTAGCCGTTCTGCACATTCTGCATATCCTGACAATGTTTCCGTTGGGATCGGAGTCGACTCGCGTGATCTGGAGTCGACTTGGCTGCAGCAGGAGTCGACTCATGCTTTTCTGGAGTCGACTCGGCAACTATTCCGGATTTGAATTAAAGTGCTCTTCTCGACTGGGAGTCGACTCGACTTAACCCGGAGTCGACTCCCCAAAGTCTGGAGCTGACCTGGCACTTTTGGAGTCGACTCATTCCAAGAAATCCATAGATGTATTCTTCAACTTTGCTCACTCGAGTCGACTCGGAAATTCTGGGAGTCGACTCGGCACTCAGAGTCCGAACTCCCGATCTTCTGTCTTTTGACTCGTGCCGTCCTGGAGTCGACTCGAACTGTTTTGGAGTCGACTCGGCTCTCAGTATCCGAAAAACAGTCTTCTGTCTTTTTGGGGTAGCGCTGCCTTGGAGTCGACTCGAACTGTCTTGGAGTCGACTCGCCTCTTAGAGACGAAAATACTGTCTTCTGTCTTTTTGGGGTCGCGCTGTCTTGGAGTCGACTCGGACTTTGCGGGAGTCGACTCGGCTCTTAGTGTCCAAAAGTTGCTCTCTGACTTTTGCCTTGTATCACACTGGGAGTCGACTCTTGCTTCCTTTGGAGTCGACCTGCCAACCATCGGAGTCGACTCGAGTTCCTCAGGAGTCGACTCGGCTCTCAAGGTCCAAAATAACTTCTCTGTCTTTCTGTCTGTAACTCCCTGGAGTCGACTCGTACTACCCTGGAGTCGACTCGGCAGTATCAGAGTCGACTCGCGCTCTTCAGGAGTCGACTCGTTGACAGGTTTTGAGTTGGATCTTTCTGTTTGTCTGTCTGTTCTCAGTCGGAGTCGACTCGTAATGTACAGGAGTCGACTCGAGCCTGTGCCAGTGCTTCTGATACGCTTGTGTTAGATGTATGCCCTAGAAGCCAATCTGGCTGACACATTGTTAATTCTAGGGACATAATTTTGTACTTGACTATTTATTATTGAATAAATAAAAGGCATCTTTTCATTCATATTATTTACGTGTCTATGAATCGTCCAAGAAATTAATAAGATGATGATGCATATTTTCAAGAGTTGAGAATTTAAGCCATGTATCATTGGTGATTAATTTCTAAATGCTCCTGATCAATGGATCATCACGAGGACGGTGATCGATCCGATCAGTGCACAGATCACTTTCCTTCTGGATGGACGAGACTTGAGTCCACAGTGTAGGGACACTGAAGTGATAGTGCAGGTGCTTGTTGGAGAACAAGGGTACTGAGCGTGACCAAGACAAGAAGTCACTTAGATGTCTATCCACTCGTCAGTGACTTGCTTGATGTTGCAGTAGTGTGACTGGTCCTTTGACCTGCGGTGCTTCGGCTACTCACAGTGAGGTTATTGTAGTTTGACTGCACACATACATGGTCTCTAGCCATATGGGGCCATGCAGTGCAGATTGGCTGCAGTAAGTTCACTGTAGGAGTAGGGTATGCACCTATAAGGAATCTATCGACCTTGATAGATAAGGAGAGATCCTATGTGATTTATAAGACTGAGTTCGTAAGACCTCGGCCGGGGCAGTATGCACAGTGGAGAAAGAGTTTTCCACTCTCGAACTTAAGTCGAATAAATCTTCACATATGACAGACGATGGGGTTTGACGAGTTGTCCATGACCTCCGTCCTGTAGGGATCCACGATAGTAGGACTGTATCATATGATAACTGCACCTAGAGGTTCATCATTCTATTCTACTGGGTAGCCACTACATGCTGCTAGGTGTCACTGGTGGATGGTGGAACTCACAGGGATTATCTCGATGATCGATAAACCCTGATGAGTAGAGTTGGAATCGTTCCAATCCATTGAAAGAAGTTTTCAATGATATTATGATAGAGATCATAATATATCTCACTACCAGTCAGAGTAGAACCTATGGAGTCACACACACTAGAAGTATTGACCAATCCGATGGTTGAATCGTGATTAAGAATCACAAGTAATCAATTCGATTGATATTCAGTTGAAGAAGGAACAAAGGGAATTAATTATTTAGACTTGAAACAAGAGTCCTACTTCGAGTAGGATTCCTAGAGTTCTAATTGGATTAGGACTAGGAATCCTAGTTGGAGTAGGACTGGGATTCCTACTTGAAATAGGATTCCTAGAGTCCTAATCAGATTAGGACTTCGGATTCAAATAAGAGTCCTAATTAGATTAGGACTAAAATCAAATATGTCCTAATTTGGATTAGAATTTCTTAAGTCCTAATTAATTATTAATCTAATAAATTAATATGACTCCTAATTGGATTAGAATTGAAGAGTTCAATTGAGTCATTGTTCATTCAAGTTCTAATTGGATTAGGACTAGCATAGATTGAACCCGATTGATTCATGATTTGGTTAATCCTAATTAGATTAGGACTAAACCATGAGAAGGGCACCTAATCCTCCTTGGAAGAGGATTGGGTTAACCAAGTTAGAGGGGCATAAGCCCCTCTCATCTTGATTAGGTGCGGCATGAAGAGAGGGGGCCGGCGCCCCCTCTTGGAAAGAAGTCAAGGGCTCCTAACTTGTAGGAGCCCTTCATGCTTATAAAAGAGGAACTAGGGCCGGCGCCCTAGATGGACTTCTCCTCCTCTTCAAGCCGTGGCCTCCCTCTCTTCCACCTTGAGTTTCAGCCGCAAGCAAAGGAAGAGCAAAGGTCCAAGAGTTGGCGGCCTCCTCTCCTTCCCTTCCTTCATCCAACGCAAGGAAGAAAAGAAGGCTGCGTGGGGATTCTTCATCTTCCTCTTCTTCATCCTTCTTCTTCCTCCTCTCAAGTACATTCAAGAGTTGAAAGAAAGAGAGGAGATCAGCCATCAAAAGAAGTCTTTGCAAGGGAGCTAGCACCCCGGGAAGACGAGAGAGCTTTGATCGGATCTCTGCTTCGTGTGGATACCTGTAGAGGCCGGACACTTGAACGGCTTCAAGCGAACCCTCTTCCTAAAACTACGAACTCAGATTTGCGGTGATCATCTACCCGCACAAGGTGAAGATCTGATCTTCTTAAAGTTATAAAAAGTTTTTAATCCTTACCTATCTACGAACGGTTATCAAATGACGTTCATGCGATGAACGTCGATCCCGCGCATGCCCCTTCCGCTGCCATCTGAAATTTTTGAAATATCAGCGGCATGGGCGGGTTTCTAACAGTGGTATCAGAGCCCAGGTTTCGTAGATTAAGGTAAGAATTAATTATCTAAAGGCTTATTAGATCTGAAAATTGAATGATCATACATGCTGAAAATTTCTGCATACAGATTTTTCAGGGTTGCTGAATTTTTGCATGCTGATTTTTATATGATAAGATGATGATTCTAATTGCATTGTTAATGAGATTACAAAATTTAAAATCATGATTAGCATGATCAGCAACCTATGTCATAACATAATCAATTAATTCTCAGATCTGAAAATTATAATTGTTGCATGTGGTGATGATCATAGGATTCAAACCCTTTTGGTATCAAATTTAATGAACTGCGATGTGATCTGTGATGTCATGTAATTTTTCAGATGCTTGCATGCATCTTATTTGATATTTTGAGAGGCCTGCGTGCCTCCTAAAAGGAGATGTAATTTATTTTTATTTTTATTTTACATCTGGTTGTATTTCTGTGATGTGATGTACGTCAACGATCAAGTCGAAGATGATGCATGAGATGAGCAGGGGTCTAAGCGGTTGATGGCGATTGGATCAAGAGTTGGTCAAGGATTGAATCAAGGAGGCTTGGAACCAATTCAAGAGTTGAAGACCAGTTGATCGATTGACGTGCATGTGCTTGTAATACGACCTAACTAGAATTCATGATCATCACCTATTTAAAGTTTAGCTTTAATTGTTGCTGCGATTATAACTGCCTGCAATGTGCCGTTTGCATGTGATGTAAATGAGAGTCGGGTAGATAGGTTTACATGTGATGTAGCAAACCCAATTGAGACCTAAACGAAAACCTCCTCAATCAAGTCGAGAGTGAACCGACATGAGCAAGTCATATTAGATTAATTGATCTAATTGGTGTCTAGGAAAGCATGAAAGGTGGTTACTTAATTACGACCTCACTCTCTGAGTAAGGGGAGCCTCCCACCTGCTTACCTGTCCAATTGTTCGATTACCTCTTATGAAGAGCTCAAGTTGCAAACACTAAGACTTGATTAACCAATATTAAGTCAATAGGTCTTCCACTGTAGTAGAGCTGCTAAGGCCTTTCTGATGTTGATTTGTCTCGGCTGGACACAGTGGTCAAGTTGCATCGGGGGGCTGGACCTCTCTATAGACATGAGATGTTGTAGGATAAAGGTGGGGTTGGGAACCAATAACTATTAGGTGAGGACCCAATGACGACTTTATTCCTACGGTTATACGGTGGGTCTGACTTAACTAAGAAATGGGACCAATAACTGTTAGGTGAGGTTTTCATGGCTTAGAGACCAAGTTGCACTGCAACATGCTTGAGAAGCATTGTACAAGAGTTGTACATTCATCAATCTATGTGTCACCAATAACTATTAGGTGAGGTGGCATGTAAATTGGTGAGACCGCAGTACCTACTAGAAACCCTAGTCGCGTAGGATTTCCGTTTACTTACCAGGGGAGTGTAAGAAATTCGAGAAAATAGTGGGAGGTATATTTGTTCTAAAAGACCTTAGAACAGATTGATGATCAAGTACAAAAGTCTAACTAGAATCTTTACTCTCTGCAGATACAATGTCAGCTTCAAACCCTTTGACCCGTATTCTTGAGACCAACCGATTGACCGGAACCAATTACAAGGACTGGCTTAGAAACCTCAAAATTGTTTTGGACCGTGAGAAAATAGGCTACATACTCGATTCTGATAGCCCCACACTACCAACACGTCCTACTGATGTTCAGCATCAGATGCATCAAAAATGGATGGATGATGACATTAGAGTTAAATGCTATATGATGGCATCCATGTCAAATGAACTCCAATGTCAGCATGAAAATATGAAGACTGCTAGGGACATACTAGCACACCTGCAAGAGTTGTATGGTGAGCAGAGTCGCACAGCTCGTTTTGAAGTGTCCAAGAGACTCTTCAAGACAAAGATGCGCGAAGGGCAGTCTATCCATGATCACGGTCTGACTATGATCAAGGACCTAGAGGAGCTTGAGAAGCTCGGAATGAACATGCACAAGGAATTACAAGTGGATTTGATCCTACAGTCACTTCCTGATTCATTTGGTTAGTTTATAGTAAATTACCACATGAATAAGATTGAATGCACTAAGACTGAACTGATAAACATGTTGATAACTGCTGAGGAAGCCTTGAAAAGTTCAAGGGGCAATGTCCTTGCTGCTGAGTTGACTTCTGGTTCCAAGAGAAAGTCTACTTGGAAGAAAAAGAAGCCTACTAAGAAGCAAAAGAAAGACAAGAAGCCAAAGAAGGAAGTTCAAAAGAAAATGGCCAATGACAAAGGAAAATGTTTCCACTGCAATATCGACGGCCACTGGAAGAGAAACTGTCCTTCATACCTCGAGAGCCTGAATAACAAGAAAGGTGACACACCTTCAGAAGGTATAGACTTGCTCATAATTGAAACTAATCTAACGGTTTCTTCTACTTCTAGTTGGGTTATAGATTCTGGTTCTAGTGCTCATTTGTGCACTACCATGCAGGGTCTAAAGAAAAGTAGAAGGCTGGCGGAAGGTGCGGTAACCCTTCGGGTTGGCAACGGGGCAAAAGTTACTGCTGTGGCTGTGGGCACCTACCATCTGCGACTACTATCTGGTTTTAGTTTATTGCTTAGAGACTGCTATTATGTACCTGTTGCTAGCAGAAATTTGATTTCTATTTCATATCTAGCACAGGAAGGTCATGTTTTTACTTTTGACAAAGACTGCTGTTCTATTTATTTCAGAAATAAAATAGTTGCACGTGGTTTTATGATTGACAGTCTCTATCATTTACATATGGATGTATCTGTGAATGTTACCGAGCAAGAAGTGAGTGCCAAAGGATTCAAGAGATCCAGGGATGGGATAAACCAAAAATATTTGTGGCACCTCAGACTTGGCCATAATGGAGAGGACATAATGAACAAAATGGATAAAGATGGGCTTTTAGGCTCATTGACTTCCGAGTCATATCCAGTTTGCGAGTCCTGTCTTCAAGAAAAAATGGCTAGATTGCCCTTTGTAGGACATGGGGAGAGGACCACTGAAATACTTATCCTAGTACATACAGATGTATGTGGCCCATTCGATGTGCCAGCCAGGGAACGTTATTCATACTTCATTACCTTTACCGATGATTATTCACGGTATGGGTATGTGTATCTTATGAGACATAAGTCTGAATCTTTTGAAAAGTTCAAAGAGTTCAGAAATGAAGTAGAAAAACAAACCGGAAAACCTCTTAAGGCTCTTCGATCAGATCGAGGAGGAGAATACCTTAGTGGAGAATTTCGGGACTATCTCAAGAAAAATGGCATAGTCTTACAGTGGACACCTCCGGGTACACCTCAACTCAACGGGGTGTCAGAGAGGAGGAATCGGACCCTATTGGATATGGTCAGATCCATGATGAGCTTCACTGATTTACCTATGTTCCTTTTGTTAGAAGTATGCCCTAGAAGCCAATCTGGCTGACACATTATTAATTCTAGGACATAATTTGGTACTTGACTTTATTATTATTGATCAATAAATGGGCATTCTTTTCATTCATATTGTTTATGTGTCTATGAATCATCCAAGAAATTAATAAGATGATGATGCATATTCTCAAGAGTTGAGAATTTGAGCCATGTATCATTGGTGATTAATTTCTAAATGCTCCTGATCAATGGATCATCACGAGGACGGTGATCGATCCGATCAGTGCACAGATCACTTTCCTTCTGGATGGACGAGACTTGAGTCCACAGTGTAGGGACACTGAAGTGATAGTGCAGGTGCTTGTTAGAGAATAAGGGTGCTGAGCGTGACCAAGACAAGAAGTCACTTGGATGTCTATCCATTCGTCAGTGACTTGCTTGATATTGCAGTAGTATGACAGGTCCTTTGACCTGCGGTGCTTCAGCTACTCACAGTGAGGTTATTGTAGTTTGACTACACGTATACATGGTCTCTAGTTAAATGGGTCCTTGTAGTGTAGATTGGCTGCAGTAAGTTCACTGTAGGAGTTGGGTATGCACTTACATAGAATCTATCGACCTTGATAGAAGAGGAGTGATCCTATGTGATTTGTTAGACTGAGTTCTAAGACCTTGGCCGGGGCAGTGATATAAAGTGGAGAAAGAGTTTTCCACTATCGAACTCGAGTCGAATAAATCTTGACATATGACAGACGAATGGGTTTGACGAGTTATCCATGACCTCCGTCCTGTAGGGATCCACGATAGTAGGACTGTATCATATGATAACTGCACCTAGAGGTTCATCATTCTATTCTACTGGGTAGCCACTACATGCTGCTAGGTGTCACTGGTGGATGGTGGGACTCACAGAGATTATCTCGATGATCGATAAACCCTAATGAGTAGAGTTGGAATCGTTCCAATCCATTGAAAGGAGTTTTCAATGATATTGTGATAGAGATCATAATATATTTCACTACCAGTCAGAGTAGAACCTATGGGGTCACACACACTAGAAGTATTGATCGATCCGATGGTTGAATCGTGATTAGGAATCACTAGTAATCAATTCGATTGATATTCAGTTGAAGAAGGAATAAAGGGAATTAATTAATTGGACTTGAGACAAGAGTCCTACTTCGAGTAGGATTCCTAGAGTCCTAAGTGGATTAGGACTGGGAATCCTAGTTGGAGTAGGACTGGGATTCCTACTTGGAATAGGATTCCTACAATCCTAATGAGATTAGGAGTTTTGAATTAAAATTGGATTCCTACTTGGAGTAGGATTCCTAGAGTCCTAATCAGATTAGGACTTCGGATTCAAATAGAGTCTTAATTGGATTAGGACTAAAATTAAATATGTCCTAATTTGGATTAGGGTTTCTTAAGTCACAATTAATTATTAATCTAATGAATCAATAAGACTCCTAATTGGATTAGGATTGAAGAGTTCAATTGAGTCAAAATTGATTTAAGTTCTAATTGGATTAGGACTTACCTAGATTGGATCCTAATTGGTTCACCCTTGGGCTAAGCCTAATTGGATTAGGGCTTGACCACATTAGGACATTTCAAACCCTACTTAATGTGGATTAGGGTTTACCATGAGGAGGGGCATATGCCCCTCCCTTTTCTATGTGGAGAAGGGTGAAGAGAGGGGGCCGGCGCCCCCTCTTAGGAAATAACTCTAGGGCTCCTAGATTGTAGGAGCCCTAGATGGCTTTAAAAAGGGGAGCAAGGGGCCGGCGCCCTAGCATTGATTTCCTCCTCCTCCAAGCCGTGGCCACCCCTCTCCCTTCCTTGGTTCAGCCGCCATCAGCAAAGGGAAAAGAAGAAGAGGCGTGCACCTCTCCTTAGCCTCCTTCCTTGGTTCCAACGCAGAGAAGAAAAGAAAGGCTGCAGGGGATTCGTTCTTCTTCCACTATCCCTCCTTCTTCTTCCTCCTTTCAAGCACATTCAAGAGTTGAAAGAAAGAGAGGAGATCAGCCATCAAAAGAAGTCTTTGCAAGGGAGCTAGCACCTCGGGAAGACTAGAGAGCTTTGATCGGATCTCTGCTTCGTGTGGATACCCGTAGAGGCCAGACACTTGAACGGCTTCAAGCGAACCCTCTTCCTAAAACCACGAACTCAGATTTGCGGTGATCATCTACCCGCACAAGGTGAAGATCTGATCTTCTAATATTTTTAAAAGTTTTTAATCCTTGCCTAACTACGAACGGTTCATGAAACAACGTTCATGAGATGAACGTCGATCCCGCTTATGTCGATTCCGCTGCCATCTAAATTTTTTTTTTGAATTTTCTGCGGCATGGGCGGGTTTCCAACAGTGGTATCAGAGCCTAGGCTTCGTAGATTAAGGTAAGGATTAATTATTAATAGGCTTATTAGATCTGAAAATTGAAAGATTATGCATGCTG
This sequence comes from Phoenix dactylifera, assembly GCF_051530095.1. Taxonomy (NCBI): domain Eukaryota; kingdom Viridiplantae; phylum Streptophyta; class Magnoliopsida; order Arecales; family Arecaceae; genus Phoenix; species Phoenix dactylifera. The sequence goes on from NC_143195.1 coordinate 17,706,581, forward strand.
AAAATTTTCTGCATGCAGATTTTTTCTAGAGTGCTGATTTTTGCATGCTGATTTTTATGTGATAAAAAGATGATTCTAATTGCATTGTTAATGGGATTACAAAGTTTAGAATCATGATTAGCATGATCAGCAACCTATGTCATAAGATAATCAATTAGTTTTCAGATCTGAAAATTATAATTGCTGCATGTGGTGATGATCATAGGATTCAAACCCTTTTGGTATCAAATGTAATGACCTGCGATGTGATCTGTAATGTCATGTAATTTTTCAGATGCTTGCATGCATCTTATTTAATGTTTTGAGAGGCCTGCGTGCCTCCTAAAAGGGAGATGTAATTTATTTTTGTTTTTATTTTATATCTGGTTGTATTTCTGTGATGTGATGTACGTCAACGATCAAGTCGAAGATGATGCATGAGATGAGCAGGGGTCTAAGCGGTTGATGGCGATTGGATCAAGAGTTGGTCAAGGATCGAATCAAGGAGACTTGGAACCAATTCAAGAGTTGAAGACCAATTGATCGATTGACGTGCATGTGCTTGTAATACGACCTAACTAGAATCCATGATCATCACCTATTTAAAGTTTAGCTTTAATTATTGCTGCGATTATAACTGCCTGCAATGTGCCGTTTGCATGTGATGTGAATGAGAGTCGGGTAGATAGGTTTACATGTGATGTAGCAAACCCAATTGAGACCTAAATTAAAACCTCCTCAATCAAGTCGAGAGTGAACCGACATGAGCAAGTCATATTAGATTAATTGATCTAATTGGTGTCTAGGAAAGCATGAAAGGTGGTTACTTAATTAGGACCTTACTCTCTGAGTGAGAGGAGCCTCCCACCTGCTTATCTGGCCAATTGTTCGATTACCTCTTATGAAGAACTCAAGTTGCAAACACTAAGACCTGATTAACCAATATTAAGTCAATAGGTCTTTTTGAAATTCACTTCTTTTTTTTTTTTTTGAAATTCAATGCGAAAAATTTCTTCCTTCAAAAATTCGAATCCTATATCCCCGGCAACGGCGCCAAAAATTGATAGTCAACTTTAAAGACCACGCAATAGCACGTATCTGGTAGGATAGTGATTACGGGTATCGATCCACAGAGATTGGGGTATAATTGTTTTTCTTAAAAATAAAAATATTTAAAAAGGATGTATTTGTGAAGACTATTAAACTAAACAATTTAATAAAAGAAAATGCAATTAAAGGGATATCAGTTTAGGAGAACCTAGGGCAAGGAATTCACCACTAACATCGAGACAAGGGTTATTTATATTTTAATTTATTCTTGGATAAACATGCAAATTGGCTACAAGCCTAATAAGCATTTAAATAAAAATTCACAAAAGTAATTTGGGCATAATCCATCTTCGGTTGGCATGAAATGTCTACCCTAATCTAAAGTGGCAGCACATTGCATCTTCCCTAGGCATGGACTATCTTATATTTACCTAGTGATCATGAAGAACAGTTGTATAAACATCATATTTAAAATCACAGAAATTAAATATGAGATGAAATAAAATATTCATTAGAAGCAGAATAAGGTTTATACAACTCCAAGAATAGAAATCAAAAATATAAAACCCTCAGCCCTTTATTAGGGCTGCATCCAGCCCTAGAGAAGAAATTAGCCCTGCATGGAGTTGGAGACGGTAGCAGCAGCACAGCAGCGGGCTCCCATCTCTCCCTTCATGATCAGCTTCCTTTCTTTCTCCCTCAGCACTTCAATCTTATTTTTTTATATACATGGGAAGTTATTCCCAAAATAACCAAACTACTCTCTCCCTTTACTTTTTCTTTCTTCCCGTGGGATTGGCCTGTGAGGGAATTCATGCCTCCGAAAGAGAAGAACTCTTCTTTATATAGGCTCTCCCTCCTTCTCTCTTCTCGGTTGAGATGAGGATGAATCCCGCCAAAGTCGCAGGAGGTTGCTTGGAGCTCGGATGGCGAGGACGTGGACTGAGAGGATCTCGGACGCGGCTGGCGACGTGGCTCTGTTCGGCTGGGAGCAGGAGACTCGGAGAGGATCATGGGACGTTGGGGTTAATCCAAAAGAAGGTTAGCTTGGTTCGGAAGAGGAGAACGCGGCTGGGGGTTTGGATTCGGTTGATGGCTGGGAGATGAACCGCAGATGATTGGGATCAATCCGATCCGAGCTCATCTGCGTTGGGATGCAGCGGAGAAAATCTCGGACGCGGAAGGAAAGAAGACGCTGGGATTTGGAGAAGATCTCGGAGCTGTGAACGGTGGACACGGCTGATAGCGGGATGAGGATGACTCTGTTTGGATCTCGTGAATGCAGGGGAGTTCGGAAGGAGCTATCCGTGGGTGGTTGTCGAACGGGATCTAGCGGAAGCTGGGAGGAGATCTAGCGGAGATGAAGAGGTTGGGAACGGAATATAGCTGATGAACCTTGTATTGCGGATGCTGGGAAGAACTGGGAGTTGATCCCTTGAACTGCAGACGCGGGAGATTCGGTGGATGCTGCCGTTGGCTTTGTTTTGTTGCTGAAACAGGGGAGGATGATGCATGGGATTTGATCTTATCTCATGAGCGTTTGAAAGGATTTCGGAACTCGGTTGGTTTGGTGAGCTGGGAGCTGTGCTTGGTTTTGGGATCTCGGTTGTTGAACGGTATGAGGATGGGAGTTCGGCTGATAACAGAGGAGTTGGGATGATGGAATCGGATCCGTGATTCATGGAGAATCAGTGTGGAGCTGTTAGCTTCCAGACGCGGAGAGAGATGGAGGCTGGCTTGATCCGCAAACGGGAGGGAGAAACGTGAAGCTCGGGTTGCTAACAAATGCTGGGAGATGATCGCGGATGGGGAGTTGGGATCGATCCGGAAGAAATGGAGCAACGAGAAGATGCGTTGGGGCTTTGTATGCGGAAGGGATGTTGCTCACAGTTGAGAGTAGATTAGGGTGAATCACGGAAGAAGATGAGGATCGGTGGGTTTGTTCTTTGGAAGAGAAACGGAAGCTTGGACGTGAGAGGTTCTCGGCTGAAATGAGCGTGGATAGGCTGTTACTCTGTTCCAAAACAGGGGATAAGGATGCAAGGTTGTTCCGCTAGGAGGATTAGACGTGAAAATACGGGAGGACTGAGCTGGGAAGTGATCACGGAAAAGATGGGATGAGCTAGAGCTTTATCCCGAAGGAAGAGGATGCTGGGTTGTGGTTATGTTCCTTAGTCCCGTTTTGGGTCCGAATGAAGGCTGGAGTGTTATTTATTTTTTTATTTTTAAATGGGGAAGGGACTTGGTTTGGAAGGAATAAGGGAGTCGGTTGTTGAGCCCAATGTTGAAAGAAATAAGGAAGTTGGGAGAGTAATGAAACGGATCTGTGAGCTAAGATATTGGGAGATCAACATGGGACAGCTGGGATCAAACTTGGAGCATTAATTACTAAGCACAGGTTCAGCTGCAGACGTGACCTGCACACATTAGACTTAATCATTAAATAATTAAATCAACTCGAATCACCTCTTATAATTATTAAAATGCAATGATGAGGGTAGCACATCTTTTATGGTTAACTTGACCAAATATGTCAATTAAAATAATGATAAGTGCTATGAATAAGATATTAATTTATGCATTATTTAGCACTTATCAAGGTCTTCCACTGTAGTAGAGCTGCGAAGGTCTTTCTGATGTTGATTTGTCTCGGCTGGATACAGTGGTCAAGTTGCATCGGGGGGCTGGACCTCTCTATAGACATGAGATGTTGTAGGATAAAGGTGGGGTTGGGCACCAATAACTGTTAGGTGTGGACCCAATGACGATTTTATTCCTACGGTTATACGGTGGGTCTGACTTAACTAAGAAATGGGACCAATAACTGTTAGGTGAGGTTTTCATGGCTTAGAGACCAAGTTACACTGCAACATGCTTGAGAAGCATTGTACAAGAGTTGTACATTCATCAATCTATATGTCACCAATAACTGTTAGGTGAGGTGGCATGTAAATTGGTGGGACCGCAGTACCCACTAGAAATCCTAGTCGTGTGGGATTTCCGTTTTCCTACCAGGGGAGTGTGAGGAATTCGAAAAAATAGTGGGAGTTACATTTGTTCTAAAAGACCCTAGAACAAATTAGAATCAAGTACAAAATTCTAACTGGAATCTTTACTCTCTGAGGATTATAATGTCAGCTTCTAGACTTTTAACTCATATCCTGTAGAACAACTGTTTGACCAAACCCAATTATAAAGACTGGCTTCGCAAATTTCAAAATAGTTTTGAATTATGAGAAATTAGGGTATGTGCTAGACCATGGAATCCCCGTGTTACCAATCTATCCGATCACTGATCAGCGTAAGACGCATGCTAAGTGGACGAACAATGACAATAAAGTTAGGTGCTGCACAATGGCATCCATGTCCAATGAATTACAATGCTAGCATGAGAACATGAGACTGCCAGGGACATATTAAATCACCTGCAAGAGTTGTATGGTGATCAGAATCGCGCAGCATGTTTTGAAGTGTCCAAGAGGCTCTTTAAGACAAAGATGCGTGAGGGGCAGTCAGTCCACGATCATGGTTTGACCACGATAAAGGACTTAGAGAAGCTTGAGAATCTCGGCATAACCATGCACAAGGAATTGCAAACGAATTTGACCCCACAATCCCTTCTAGCTTCATATGAACAGTTTATAGTAAATTACCATATGAACAAGATTGTATGCACCAAAATAGAATTGTTAAATAAATTGGTAACTACCTTAGGGACCTTGAAGAAGTTCAAGGGGTATCGTTTTCGCTGTCAAGTTGGTTTCTACTTCCAAGAGAGAGTCTATTTGGAAGAAGAAGCCTGCGAAGAAGCAGAAGACTAAGAAAACACCAAGTAAGGAAGTTCCAAGAAAAAGACCAATTGCAAGGAAAAGTGTTTCCATTGCATCATGGATGGTCATTGGAAGAGGAACTGTCCTACATACATGGGAAGCATAAAGAACATGAAGGGTGACAGACCTTCAGAAGGTATGTCAGATATGCTCAGGATACTTAGGGACTGTTACCTATTGCTAGCAGAAATTTGATTTCTGTATTTTATTTAGCACAGAAAGATTTTTATTTCAAAAATAAATTGATTCAACATGGTTTTATGATTGACAGTCTCTATCACATACATATGGATGTATCTATGAATATATCTGAGCAAACAGTGAATACCATAGGATCTAATAGATCCAAAAATGAGATAAATCTAAAGTATTTGTGGCACCTCAGGCTTGGCCATATAGGAGAAGACAGAATAAATAAATTGGAGAAACATGAGCTTTTGGGCTCATTGACTTCCGAGTCATATTTAATTTGTGAATTCTGCCTTCAAAGAAAGATGGCCAAATTATCCTTTGTAGGACACAGGGAGGTCCACTGAAATACTTACCCTAGTACACACTGATGTGTGTGGCCCATTCGATGTGCAGGCTAGGTGTTGACCCCCTAATGGATTTTGATGAATACAAAACACTAGAGTATAATTCCATTTATCTTAACAATTTAATTGAGGAATTCATGTGATTAATTGAGAATATTGTTAAGAAATGTCTAGGCAAGTTCCCATAATTTTTATGAATTTATTGAAGAATATTTTGAGTTAAAGAAAACAGATCAGGGACAGCCGAGACGTCTCCGGATAGTTTCAGAGACGTCTCTGGCACAAACAGGAAGAACTGGGACACTTGGAGACGTCCCCGGCACCTGCTGAGTCGTCCCCGCGCTAGCGGAGTCGACTCTCTCAGTAGCGGAGTCGACTCTCTCAGTGGCGGCAGAAAGGCAATTTTCAAGAGATATGCGCGAGACGTCCCCACTGTACGCGGAGTCATCCCCGCAAGTAAAAAGGAGACTTCCCGAGTCGTCCCCAAGATAGCGGAGACGGCTCTCTCAGGGTTTTCCAGAGAATGGTTTTTTCGGTGATAAGGAAGCGGAGTCGACCCTGAGACAGCGGAGTCGTCCCCATGCATAAAGTGCAAACAAGCCGAGACGTCCCCTGAAGGAGCGGAGTCGACTCTCTCAAGGAATTCCAGAGGATATGTTTTTCGGAGATAAAGAAGCGGAGTCGTCCCCAAAGCAGCGGAGTCGTCCCCATTCAAAAAGTGCAAACAAGCCGAGACGTCCCCTTAAAGTGCCGAGTCGACCCCAGACAACGTAAAAAGTAAAATCTTGTAGCCGAGACGTCTCTCGTTGAAGCGGAGACGTCCCCGGAGCGCCTGGGACGCGACTGACAACTTTTCAGGTTTGGTTTGAATTTCAAATCCTTTTTACTTTGTGTCTAACGGCTATATTTACTTTTTGGGCTATAAAAGGGACCTCTTAAGTGCTTCTCAACAACTCTTTACCAACCCAAAGCTAGATCATTCAAGAGAGAAGTAAGAAAGAAAAGTTCAAGGGAGTGAGTGCATTCAAGTGAAGAAATCAAGTGTTTTCAAGCTTCCCAAGTGATTTCAAGCTCAACCACTCTCGTGCGCTTGGGATTCAAAGCTCACACTCAATCCTACGCGCTCCACATCGGAAGAATCAATATCTCCCACGCTTCCAACGGCAAAAGAATTCTTCCGGGTTCTATTGTTCATAATTGCAATATTTGCTTTTTAGAGCTTTTCCTTTCTTTTGTAAACTCTTTCGTTGTGGTGCTTGTTCCAGTCAAGGGACTTGGAACAAGGGAAAGGCGTCCCAAGCCTAAGTGAAATTGGAGGTTTTAGGGTTTGTTGTGAGCCCGGTGTAAAACAACGAGTTGGGTAGTGAACTCGCAAAACTACCGTATTGTAATCGTGGATTATAGTGGAAATTCCCAAAGGTGATTTGGGGAGTGGATGTAGGAGCAGTGGAAGCTCCGAACCACTATAAAACCTTGTGTTTGCGATTGACCTTTCTCATTCCTCCTTCTTTACTTTAGTGCATATATTCGTGTATTTTATTTTTAATTAGTCAAAAGTTTTTAAAACACCCAATTCACCCCCCTCTTGGGTGACCATCTCTGGGCAACAAGTGGTATCAGAGCGGGTGCTCTGTGTATTTCTTGAAAGACCTAACCGTCTTAGCCAAAGATCTAGATGGCAACACCCTTTAACAATGTTCCTACCGAGGGGCAAGCAACCAATAGACCTCCACTCTTCAATGGGACAAATTATACCTATTGGAAGACTAGAATGAGAATCTTCATTCAAGCACAAGACTATGCCTTGTGGAGGGTTATAGTCAAGGGACCACAAGAACCATCACACGTGGTAAATGGCATTCGAGTTCCCAAACTTGAGGAGGATTGGGATGAGAATGATGATAGGATGGCTCAACTCAATTCTAGAGCCATGAACTCATTATTTTGTTCTTTAGATGTAAATGAGTTCAATAGAGTCTCCACATGTAGTTCCGCTAAGGAAATATGGGATAGGCTTGAAGTTACCCACGAGGGTACAAATCAAGTCAAAGAGTCCAAAGTGAACATTCTAGTTCACAAATATGAATTGTTTAAGATGGAACCTAATGAAACCATCACATGCATGTTTACACGTTTTACCGATATTATTAATGGCCTAAAAAGCTTGGGCAAATCTTACACTAACCTCGAACTTGTGAGTAAAATTCTCAGGTCACTGCCAAAAGCATGGGAAGCAAAGGTCACGGCGATCGTAGAAGCCAAGGACCTCAACACCTTGGGGCTAGAACAACTTTTGGGCTCATTGATGACGCATGAGCTCACTATGAAGCAACATGAGGATGACTTGCCAAAGAAGAAAACGATTGCACTCAAGGCTACCTCGAGTATGTGTGAAGAGGAAAGTAGTGAGAGTGAGGAAGAAAGTGAGGACGAGGACTTGGGTTTGATAGTTAGGAAGTTTAAAAAATTCATGAGGAAAAAGAAATCCTTTCCAAAGAAAAAGTTTGGAGGGAGAAATGATTGGGAAAAAGAAAAAGAAAAAGAAAGAGACCTAATCATATGCTATGATTGCAAGAGACCGGGACACATTCGTTCCGAATGCCCTCAACAAAAGAAGTATTTTGGAAAGAAGAAGAAGAAGGCATTGAAGGCAACATGGGATGATAGTGACACATCATCCTCCGAGGAAGAGAAGGAAGAGACCGCCAATCTATGCTTCATGGCGTTCGAAGACGACGAGGTATGTCAAAACCCAACCATAAATTTTACTTTAGAAGAATTATATGAAGCTTTTCAAGAACTTATGGGTGATTGTAGTATGTTAGGAGCTAAGAATAAAGAATTAAAAGCCTCCAATCAAAAACTAAAGGAAAATATTGAAAACCTATTAATTGAAAAGGAGAGCGTTAAAAATATTAACACTACTAACCTAGAAATCAAAAATTCAAAACTAAGCATTGAAAATGAAAAGGCAAAAACACTAATTAAGGAATTAAGTCTAAAAGTAAAATCCCTACTCGACAATAATACCTCACTTGCTCAAAATGTTGAATCTCTTAAAAAAGATATGGAAGAACTAGTTAAAGAAAATTTGAATCTTAAGAATGAGGTACATAAGTACAAACCAATTGTTGAAAAATTCACACAAAGCTCTGAAAAATTAAATCTTATTCTTTCAAATCAAAGAGCTGTTTTCAATAAAGCCGGATTAGGATATAAAACTAATAAGCAACAAAAATATCTAAAGAATTTCTTTGTAAAAGCAAAAGACGTAAAAACTGAAAAACCAACATGCTTTCTTTGTGGAAAGAATGGACATAAAGCCTACTCTTGTATTCAAAGAAAAATCCAAACTAACAAGAGTACATTTGTAAAAGCTAAAAACATAACTAAAGTATGGGTGCCTAAGGGAACCAACTACACTAACCACGAAGGACCCAAGAAAACTTGGGTACCTAAGAGCTTCACATGATCATTTTGCAGGTATGCCTTGCAGCCGGAAATAAAAAGAGAATGTGGTATCTTGATAGTGGTTGCTCAAGGCATATGACCGGTGACAAGAGTCTCTTCGTCACCTTGGAATCAAAAGAAGGAGGAGTAGTCACATTTGGAGACAATGCTAAAGGCCGAATTATTGGTGTTGGTAAAATCTCCATATCACCCTCCTCATTTATTGATAATGTATTATTAGTTAATGGACTAAAACATAATTTGTTAAGTATAAGTCAATTTTGTGACAAGGGCTTTAAAGTATCATTTGAATCATCACTATGCATAATTAGTAGTCCATTTGACAATGAGATCATACTCACAGGACATAGGCATGAAAATGTTTACATGGTAGATCTTGATGATCTCACCATGAAGGATGGCCAATGTCTTGTAGCCATGAATCCCAAAGTCAATGAGACTAGTTGGTTATGGCATCGTAGGTTAGGGCATGCTAGCATGGACTTAATCTCCAAATTAATTACAAAAGATCTAGTCAAAGGACTACCAAAAATAGATTTTGAGAAGAATAAAATTTGCGCTGCATGTCAATTAGGGAAACAAACAAGAAGTTCCTTCAAGTCCAAGAACATAGTCTCAACAACAAAACCTTTAGAACTAATTCACATGGATTTGTTTGGACCCACTAGAACTGCTAGTCTAGGGGGTAAGAAATTTGGTCTTGTAATTGTTGATGATTTTTCACGTTTTACATGGGTTTCATTTCTTGCACACAAAGATGAGTCCTTTCCCGTTTTTATCAAGTTTTATAATAGGGTTTTGAATGAACTCAATCTTAAACTAAAAGCAATTAGGAGTGATCATGGTACCGAGTTTGAAAATCAGCACTTTGAAAAGTTTTGTGACGAAAATGGTATCAATCATAATTTTTCGGCACCTAGGACACCCCAACAAAATGGGGTGGTAGAAAGGAAGAATCGCACACTAGCAGATATGGCTCGTACCATGTTGTGCGAATCGGATCTACCAAAGTATTTTTGGGCTGAAGCAATAAATACTTCATGTTATATCTTAAATCGTGCCTTAGTTAGATCCATCTTAAAGAAAACACCTTATGAGTTGATAAAAAGTAAGAAACCAAATATAAGTTATTTTCATGTTTTCGGTTGTCGATGCTTTATTTTGAACAATGGAAAGGACAATCTAAGTAAATTTAGTGCTAAATCAGATGAGGGAATCTTCTTAGGTTATTCCTCATCTAGTAGAGCATACAGGGTCTTCAACAAGAGAACTCTCGTTGTTGAAGAATCCATTCATGTTGTTTTTGATGAAACTAATGGAGATTCTTCTAGAAAAGAAAAAGATGGTGATGTAGGTATACTTGAAGACCAAATGAAGGAACTCTCCACTCAAGACAAACAACATGAGGATGAGATCAAAGAAGATACAAATCAGCGAGATGAAGAAGACCAACCTCCATCAAGAAATCAAGATCTTCCTAAAGAATGGAGGTATGCACATGGTCATCCAAAGGATCTAATCCTTGGTGATCCTTCACAAGGTATAAGAACTAGATCCTCTTTAAGAAACACTAGTAATTATCTTGCTTTCGTTTCGCAAATAGAGCCTAAATCACTAGAAGAAGCTGAAAAAGATGATAATTGGATGAATGCTATGCAAGAGGAATTAAACCAATTTGAAAGAAATGAAGTTTGGACTCTAATGAAAAGACCCCCTAATGTTTCAATTATAGGCACCAAGTGGGTGTATAGAAATAAACTAGATGAAGATGGAATAGTAATAAGAAACAAAGCTAGGCTAGTGGCCAAAGGATATAATCAGGAGGAAGGAATAGATTTTGATGAAACTTTTGCTCCTGTTGCTAGGTTAGAGGCTATTAGACTGCTTTTAGCATATGCATGCTTCATGGATTTTAAACTCTATCAAATGGATGTAAAAAGTGCATTCTTAAATGGCTATATAATGGAGGAAGTTTATGTAGGACAACCTCCAGGTTTTGAAAATCACTTACATCCAGATTATGTGTATAAATTGCATAAAGCATTGTATGGACTTAAGCAAGCTCCTAGGGCATGGTATGAAAGATTAAGTAATTTCTTAATTGAGAACAAATTTAAGAGAGGAAATGTAGACAAAACCCTCTTTATTAAAAGAAAAGGAAATGACTTATTGCTTGTACAAATTTATGTGGATGATATAATTTTTGGTGCTACTAATGATAGTCTTTGTCAAGAGTTTGCCAAGCTTATGCAGGGAGAATTTGAAATGAGCATGATGGGTGAGCTCAACTTCTTCCTTGGGCTGCAAATAAAACAATCAGAGGAAGGCATCTTCATCAGTCAGACCAAGTATATCAAAGAAATGTTGGAGAAATTCAAGATGAAGGATGCAAAAGAAATCAGCACACCCATGGGCTCAAGTTGCAAGCTTGACAAAGATGAAAAAGGTAAAAGTATAGACTGCAAATTATACAGAGGTATGATAGGCTCTTTACTTTACCTTACTGCTAGTAGACCAGATATATTATTCAGTGTTTGTATGTGTGCTAGATACCAAGCATGTCCTAAGGAATCACACTTGCAAGCTGTTAAGAGAATTTTTAGATATCTAGTAGGGACATCTAATGTAGGCTTATGGTCCCAATGGGTCACACACAAGGAAATTGATCAAGGGTCTAATTGGATTAGATCATGTTTGCAAGATGAACATGCTAGCACGTGTTGCAAACCCTAGCTCCTGATTCAAATTAAATTCGAATATGATTCTTAGATTTGGTTGATCTAATATGATTAGATCATGACCTAATATGGGTTAGCCAAGAGTTGAAACCCATTTGGCTTTAATTAGACCTGATTTGATTAGGTTTAATGTTTTCTTTAAGTTGGTTAAACCCAATTGGATTGGGTTTGATAGGGCCTTCACTTCTGGACCATTGGATCGCTTCCTGGATGAAGGATCTGGTCCACTGGTTGGCGCCTTCATCTGGACCATTGGATGGCTTTCTGGATGAAGGATCTGGTCCACTGGTTAGCGCCTGAATCTGGACCACTGGATGGCTCTCTGGATGAAAGATCTGGACCGTTGCTCAGCGCCTGAATCTGGACCACTGGATGGCTCTCTGGATGAAAGATCTGGACCGCTACTCAGCGCCTGAATCTGGACCACTGGATGGCTCTCTGGATGAAAGATCTGGACCGTTGCTCAGCGCCTGAATCTGGACCATCGGTGATGGCATCTTACTTCTGGACTATTGGATGGCACCCTGGATGATGATGTCTTGATCTGGACCATTAGATGGCACCTAGATCTGGACCATTGGCTTTGGTTCACTGCATTTGGGCCCTTGGATCATCATGATTTAAGAGGGAGATGTGAGAAAGAAGTTGATACACCCTTCTCCTTAGCACCCCATCATGATGGGATGCATCTCTTGGCACATGCCTCATCATGATGAGGTGTGTGGATGGGATGCATCCCTTTATGATGCATCCCTCCATCTCTTATAAATAAGGAGGTGCCTTGGGGTTCTAAAGATCATCCAAAAAAAAGCCTCTCCTTCTCTCTCCCTTATCCCTTCTTTCTTACAAGCCTCTCTCTTTTGTCCTAACCCAAGACAAGAGGGTCTTCTTTAGGACAAAAAGGCTAGTGAATGTTTTAGAGGTAGAAAGGAAGAAGTAAAGGAAAATCAGCCAATTAAATCCTTTGGAAGGATTGAACAATTAGAATCAAGTTTTGGTGGAGCTAGAGTCTTGAACCCATTCCTGTGTGGATCAACATCGGAGGGTGAACATTTGGGCACCTTAGGACATCTTCAGATATATTGGATATAGCGTGATAGGTATTCTTCTATACCAAGATTATATTTTCTACATTATTTGGTTATACTATTAAGGCGATCTTGGCTTATTAGGGTTTCATATAATGGGTTTTATAAGAAAATTTTATAATCCCGTATCTTCCGCTGCGCCCTAGGGCACTGGGAAACCCTAACATCATCAACGTCCCTTTATTCTGATTCACAAATATGCAGAGTATGCTTAAAGGTATTGAATGATAGATCTTTGTGGAGTAGCCAGAAACTGGTTCTGAACAAAGAGATATTTGTAGTGGCTATTCTGGTCTGTGGGCATGTCTTCCATGCAAACTGTTTGGAAATTATGACGCATGCGACTGAAGTTTGAATCATCTTGTCCCATCTGCATGAAGGGCGAGAAATTTGTATTGAAACTAGTGGAAAGAACTAATTGGAAGGTAAGAAGCAGGATTTCGAGGAGCCAAGTTGCCAGCATTGATGTTGATTGTGATTCTAGTTCTGCTGATTATGCTTCATTATGATTGCTTTTATCTTAGATGATAGGTCTTTGTATTTCTAGGAGGAATGAAATCTCTGTTGATCTCTATGATATACTTTTGATTTTGATTTTGATGGATTTAGAACATATTGATGCCTATTTTGAATGACATGTTAAATGACTTTTGCGTAATGTTGAATGCCTTTGCTATTAATGATATTATTATTATTATTATTATGAGCCAATCAATGTACCAAATGTAACAGGTTATTGGAATGTAATCAGTGACCAAATTTGGTTACTGAATTGTTTATCAAGTATTGTGACGAGCAGCCAGAAACTTAGTGACAAGATTTTGGTTACTAAAAATTGATTTTGCTCAGTGAGTTGACAAATTGGTGATGGTAACCTTGTCACTAGGTCAGTGACGGGATTAATGACAAATTTAGTAACAAAAGTTGTGATCATGTTTGTGACGACTAAATTTGTCACTGAAGGTTGTGACAGATCAGTGACTAAATTTGTGACCGAATTCTGTGACAAAATCAGTGACCAAGTTACCTCGTCACTACCTTAGTGATTGGTTAGTGATGGGAAATACATAATTTTTTAAATTTTTAATATTTGGATTTGTAACGGCTTAGTGACGGCGGTTCTGTTACGGAGTTTAGTGACGGGAATCGCCGCTGTCACTAAAAATTTAGTGACGCGTGTTTTTGTAACCAATTCAGTGACGGGAGCTCCGGTCACAAATTCCGTATTAGTAACCGGAAACACGATATAGTGACAGGTGATAAGTGCTAAATAATGCATAAATTAATATCTTATTCATAGCACTTATCATTATTTTAATTCACATATTTTGTAAATCCAACTGAAAAAATTGTGTTACCTTCATCATTGCATTTTAATAAATTATTAAAGGTAATTCGAGTTTTACTTATTTATTTACTGATTAAGCTTAATGTGTGCAGGTCGAGTCGAACTAATTGGGATGATATCTGAACCCAAACCACACGCACCTCCTGCATCTAAGGATCGAGCTTCCATCCTAGTAGTCCAACGTCTATTATATATCTCTTCTCTTCCACAATTCAGCTCAATGCAAGTCTCCTTCGCGTTGGTAGCAATACTCATATCCACGTCACTCTTCCCTCCCATGTCCAAAGAATGGAACAAATTTTTCTCATCCACGTTAGATCCCAGCCGACCACACCCATTCACATTTCCCAGCCATTTACACATCATCCCATACGGCCGTCCACATCCAAGGAACAGAACCAGCGTCCAAGCCAATCTTGTCCGCTTCCAAAGCCCTTCCAAGTCATTCTTTTCCCCTGTTTCAGAATGGAGCCACATGATCCTCCGTGTGATCATCTCCCTCCGCGTCCGAATATCTCATGGCCAGCTCGGATCAACTTCATCTTCAGCCATGATTCCCTCTTTCCTAGATTTCCTCCAAGCAACCGGGAACACCATCCCATCAACGTATCTTCCCTAGCCGAATCTCCCAGCATCATCTTATCTTCATCTTCCGAATCTGCCCATTCCCTCTTCCGTGATCTCAGCAGTAAGCATCAGCCCATTCTTCCGGATTACTTCGCACCTTTTATCCACGGAAGAGTTCTTCTTCTCCGAAAATCAGGCATCCGTTCCCAGCCATCCGTGTTTGTTCCCAACGGCATCATCACCTTCTTCTTGTTCTGGACTCTTTCCATTCACAAACAAAATCCCAAAATCCCCTGTTCCGCGTGAGAACCAGCAACCGCTAGTTCCCAAGCGGATCCTCTTCTTCCTCCCGTTCGGAACCAAGACCCAGCTGAATCCAAACTTCCTCCCAAACCAACCAATCTTTATCCCAACTAGATTCCCAAGCTTCACGGATTAGAACCGGATCCTAGCTTCTTCCGCATCCTGTGCCATATCCAGCCTCACGTCATGTTGATCCGGTCTTCATCTCGCTCGTCAAGCATCCCAACGTCCAAATGCATCCTCCACTGCTTCAAAACTATCATCCTTATCTTCTCAGCTCCTCCCAACGTCTTTCCCATGATATTCTCCTCCGTGAGCATCGTCAACGTCGCATCCCCTGCTCCACGTCCGCAGCTTCATCCTCCCGAGCTTCACGGCATCCAAACACACTACCTTGCTCTGTTTCGAAACCAAAGTATGATAAGCTCTATTCGCATCCCCTGCATCCCAGATCCCATAATCTTCTTCCGGATTTGTTTCATCCATATCCCGCTGCCAGCCAGGATAGCTCCCGTATCCCACGAACTGCAACCAACCTCCCGTGTGCATCCAAAGATCCTCTGTTCTCAGCCGTATCCCTCTACCAAACTCAGGATCCGATCTTACCTCCCAGCTCATGGATTCGTCTCCTCTTCCGGCTTGATCCCAGCTCCTCCAGCCGAGATCCCAACATCCAAGTTCATCCTCTGCATCTAGTTCGCATCTTTCTTAACTTCCGGATCATTTCACGTCCACAGATCCATCGTTCCCAAGCTTCCTTTCTTCCGGATTGAGTCCATCGACACGAGATAAACTCCAAATCCTTATCCAAACAGCATCCCATCCGAGATTCTCCTGAGCTTCATGGATCACGGATCATCACCTTCTTCTGCATCCTCCCACGACCGGATATTCCGCAACTCATCTCTATCCCATGAACAGCCTTGCATTCGCTCCCAAACCGCCCCACATATCTTCCGCGTTCAAGGATCAAGAGAGATCTGCTCTTATCCCATAGCTGTTCATCCTTATCTGCACTCGGAACAGGGGAGGAGAGAGGGCTGGTGAAGGCTATAAAAGGAGGAGGAGACGGATCCCATGGCATCTTTTCTCGGGTGGAAGTCCCACAGGAAACAGAGGAGGGAGAGAATACTTTGGGTCTTTTTGGGAATGACTTCCCAAAAGAAAAAAAAATAAGAAAATGATCAAGAGGAAGATCAAGCCGACGGGCGAAAAGAGGGAGAACCCAGTCGTGATGAAGACCATCTACATCACTACTGCTATCGCCCACGACTCCATGGAAGGCTGATCTCCTCTCTAGGGCTGGATGCAGCCCTAACAAAGAGACACGGATTTTATATTTTATTTTATATTCTTGGAGTTGTATGAACTTATTGTTTTTAATGGATATCTTCTTTTGAATCATATTTAATTTCTGTGATTTTAAGTATGATGTTCGTACAACTGCTCTTCATGATCACTAGGTAAATATAAGATAGTCCATGCTTAGGGAAGATGCGATGTGCTGCCACCTTAGATTAGGGTAGACATTTCATGCCAACTGAAGATGGATTATGCCTAAATTACTTTTGTGAATTTCTATTCGAATGCTTATTAGGCTTGTAGCCAATTTGCATGTTAATCCAAGAACGAAATAAATTATAAATAACCCTTGTTCCGATGTTAGTGGTGAATTCCTTGCCCTAGGTTCCCTCAAACTGATATCATTTTAATTGCATTTTCTTTATTAAATTCCTTAGTTTAATTTTCTTCACAAATTCTTCCTTTTAAATATTTTTTATTTTTAAAAATAACTGTACCCCAATCTCTGTGGATCGATACCCGAAATCACTATCCTACTAGATACGTGCTATTGCGTGGTCTTTAAAGTTGACTATCAACGGGATTGCCCGTCACTATACGCGTGTTTTCTGGTAGTGTATGAGTTTTGCATTATGCAGCTGTAAGATGTTAGTTGCAAACTCCATATCTCTTTACCATGTCTATATATTGAACGTTAGATTGCAAGTTGTCTGAATCATAGACTGGTTATTAGCCCAAAAATGTTATGCTTTCCATGCCCAAACTTGTACAATTGCTTGATGTTAGGATGAACTTGATGACACTACAACTTTATTTCCTGGTATATTATTGTTGATAGGGTCATAGATTTAGCTGCTTCCTAGCAGAGGACTGTGGTTTGAATCCCATTTAAAAGTAGCATATATATTCTTCCCCTTTTTTTTCAACGACAATAACCCATGCCAATCCACATGCATGAGATTCAAACCAATCCTTGAAGTAAAACATATCCGTTACTGATGACCTGTCTAAGTAACATAGATTTTAATATGCTCTTCTATGAAATCTATTAGAGGACCATCTAAGTGATTCTTTCTCTTATCTAATGACTTGCATGTTTCTATAGGACTGCTTTTTGTTGCATTTGCTTCTCTATAGCATGTTCACCTCTAGTTGTGTCATGCCCCGAGCCCGAGGCGCGGCAGACGCCGCACGCCCGCACGGCGGGCCACACAAGCGTGCAAGGCATCGGATCATATCAAAACAAATACAGATGTTCAAAACTGACATAATTATTTAAATTTATTCAAAAGCAGTCTTACAAAATTTCAAAATAACATTTGCTAACATAATTCAAATATCCAAACTAATCTAACTGAAATGCCAATAACTGATGGAATCATCGGAACATCTAACGCACTCCCCAATCCCGTACGATCAAGCCTCTGGATCTGAAAAACAGAGAAAGTAAAATAATGAGCTACACTAGCCCAGTAAGCAACAAAATACCCCAAAGTGGGGTCGGAGCATATCAGGTCAAAATACAGGATAATGACTGGAATAAATCATAAATAACATCGTTTTACTATTTTCAAAACTTATTATCATTTTTTTTCCAAAAACTCTGATATCAGAATCTCAACATAATAGGCTACGGCCACGTAACCCAGTGGCATGGGTTGCACAAGGTGTCAAATCCACTATTTTTATCCACCGATGGCAGCCGGTGTTGCACAAAAGTGCCAAATCCACTATTTTTATCCACCGATGGCAGCCGGTGTTGCACAAAAGTGCCAAATCCACTATATTTACCCACCGATGGCAGCCGGTGTCGAAATCGGTTCCTCACAGATTACAAGTCGATAGGTCCAACGTATAATCCCCATTGGCAGGGCCAGAATAGAACAGATCAGATCATAGCCATGTTGAGAATGCATATATATAAAAACAGATTTCATAAATTGTACAGTCATATTTCACGGATTTTAGAGCATATAACATGATTTTCAAAATTTAACATGTCAGACCCATTTTACTAAATACAAAACATATTTCAAAATTTAATCCAGTAATAATTATTTTACCAAATAATTTAGAAAAAATGCACTTTGAAGCATTAAGTTACTTACCTCTTCTCGCTTAGCCCTTACTTCAGATAGGCAGATCAGGTTCACCTGTTTAAATTTAATTAATTTTTTGTTAATTTCAGAGCTAAGCAGAACTAAAAAAAATAATACTATTGTACATGGCCCAACAGGGCTCAGAGTTGGCCCATAATGGGCACGGCCCGAAAAGGCCCATATCGGACACGGCCCAATGGGCTCGCATAGACCTGGCCCAGTAGGGCCCCCAAAGTTGGTCTCTAATGGATTATTTATGCAACACAATTCATTGGAGGGACTAATACTTAATTACAGGGTACTGTTCTATAATAAAACTTTAGTGGAGGGACCAATCAAATATATTTGGGGAGCCTTATGTAATAATCTTTCTTATAGGGGCCAAACATAAATTACAGAATACCCTTTTGTGAAATAATATACTGTCAAGGGCTTATCTGCAAAATTCCATTTATTGGCCAAATGGGTTCGGATTTCGGGTTCTGGGTTTCAAGTTTTGGGTTTCAGATTTCGGGTCTGAACTGGATTTCGGATTTCGGATTCTGGATTTCAGGTTTCGAGTTTTGGGTTTCGGGTTTTTGGGTTCGGGTTCCGGGTTCGGGTTCGGGTTCGGGTTTCGAGTTCAGGTTCAGGTTCGGAACGGATTTCGGGTTTGGACTGAGTTTCAGATTTGGGCTGGGCCCACAAACGGGTACGACCCAAATAGGGCCCGAACTAGGCTGAACTGGGCCCACAAAAGATTATGGCCCATCTGGGCCCAAAACTATTGAACTGGGCCCAAGTTGGGCCCACAGTGAACCAGGCCCAAGTTGGCCCAGTTCGGCCCACGATGGGCCTTCATCTTCCCCAAACTCCCCATGGACAGGAGAGATGGATACCAAGAGAAGGAAGAGGGGAGAGGGGAGAGGGCTGGCTGGGTGGCCGGAGGCCACCCCTCAGTCGCCGGCCAGCCGGCCGTGGGGGCGGCCGGCGGCCGCTGCGGCGGCTAACGGGGAGGAGAAGCAACCGAGATGATCTCGGTTTGTGGCCCAAACAAAAGAAGAATTTCAAGCTATTTGGCATGGAATAAAGGGCAAGAGAAGGCTTACCGACGGTTGACGGAGGCGGCGGAAGGAAGATCTCGGCCGTGGCTGTTCGATCCGGCGGTCAAGCGGCGGCGGCGGCGCTCGAAACCGAAAGGATGAATCTCGAAACAGGGGATGGCTGCGAGGGGAACCCGGACGGCGCTCAGTCAGGAAGAGGACGCCGGTCACCAAGGAGAGGAGGAGGAGGGAAGGAGGGAAGAGGAGGAGGAGGAGACGGAGGAGAGGGAGGGCTCGGGTGATCTAGGAGGAGGAGGAAAAGAAAGGGCTTTATAGCCCTTTGGTAACGGCTCTCCGCCACGTGAATCGCGGCGGTCGAGCATAGTCCGCGGCCGGATTGGCCGCGGATGGGCTGGAGGGGAGGCACTGCGGACATCCCGCAGTGCCCTCGCCCCGATCGCTCCCGAAGGAGCCGGAGAGGATCGCGTTCGCGATCCTCTGTTCTAGCCCTTCCAAAGAAGGAAGACGGGGCTGAAGTCGGCTGGGGCTGCCGACTTCAGCCCGTATCTCACATTCTCTTCCCCTTAGAAAAATTTCGTCCTCGAAATTTAACATACCTTAGCTTGCAAAAAGATTAGGATATTATATATATATATGTATTTTTTTTTTCCTTCATCTTGTCCTCCAGTTCAATTGTAGCCTCACGTTCTGAATGATTGCTCCACTAGATCCTAACATAAGGAATTGCGCGCCTCCTCAATAGTTGTTCCTTTCTATCACCCACAGGTACAGGCTGCTTAATTTGATTAGCAAAGAACTCGAGGGAAAGTATAAGCACTACTACCTACGAAGCTAAATTTAGTGTATCTAGGGATCTGAAATTTTATCCGCTTTTCATGGCAGTTAATAGTAGCAAAGTGTGACGCTAACCAGTCCATACCAAGAATTATGTCAAAGTCATACATATTTATAACTATCAAATCAGCAGGCAAGTCTCTACCTACTATCTGAATCGGACAAGTCTTGCAGACCTGATTACCAATCATCCCACTTCCGGCAGGGGTGTTAACATGAAAGTTATTCCTAGGTTCTTTGGTGTTTAGCATGCTGAATTTTTTTTTTTTTGAAAACCATGGCTGAACCTGATCGGGTTGCCTACGTACCCCTTCACAAGAGGAATCAAGCCACACGTAGTTCTTTTAAAATTTCAAAAATACAGTGGAAAAATGAATCAAATAATTTAATTCATGCATGCTTACAAGATCAAATCAAGAAATCAGCACATTAAGAACACATAGGATTATGCCGGAATCGTTTAAACAATTATGCTAAAACTTTTATGCATGATTAACTATCAGATCTGAAACTTAAGAACTCTATTTCAATTAATCTCCGAATATCCATCGAATGGATTCTGGTGATATCTCCGTGAGGAGCCCCAAAAGAGGCTAAAACCTCGGGGAATCGGACCTAGACTCTGACACCATAATAAATGATTAATGCTAGATTAATACCTTTTATGATGGATGAAAGTTGTGAATCTAATTCTTGACTTCACAGCCACGCACACGAATGACCTCTACGAGAAGTACATGCGAAGTCCTGAAGGATCCTCTTCCGCAACAGTGCTAGCAGTTGCAGAACACTTGAAAGCTGAAATCTGCCCGTTGGGATTCAATCAACTCTTGATCAATCGTCTTGAAGCAGATGGAGATGAGGTTTGTAAGGAAAGTAGAGGACTCAGATCTGATCTTGAATCTTCTAGATATTCACCCTGAAAACCCTATCTAAAATGGAGAAGAAGAGGAAGAGGAGGCGGGTGAGGAAGAAGGCTGCAATGGATGTATTTTTGGTGCCCATGTTTGACCCCTTTTAATGGCCTCCGAATTTTCATTCAAAATTCGAAATTTATTTTCAAAAAATCTCTTTTAGTTGGCACATGCAAAGGAATAGGAACAACCCAAATCAGATCTCAACTAAATCTGATTTAAATTCAAATTTTAAACACATGTGCAAGAGGGAAGGAATTTGAAATCCATGCGGTAAGGTAAAACACTTCATAATTTCGAAATCACCTCTTCAAATTCGAATTTAATCCATTCAAAAACTCATACGCCACCTTGGCTGATGGTTTGAGTGATTAAAATCATTTAACACATTGCTTAATGTTTGAATTTAAATTCAAATAACAAACAATGTCGCCATGTGTCAAGCAATGGGTCCATGTGCCATGCAATAATTTTGGTTTATTTAAAATTCATGAAATCCAATTCCATGTCACCACTAATTGCCACATCATCTGAGCCTAATCCTCTTGGGTTGCACCTAATCAAATTTGGTCAAACCCAGATTAAAACAAAGCAATTTGCTTGAACCCAATCTAATCAGGTCAGATCCTGATTGAGCTCAAATTGAATCCAATTCAATTTTTGGCTCATCCAAACTCAATCAAATTGAATTAATTACTTTGTGTTGGACCTAATCCAATTAGGTCAATCCCCAATTAAGAACAAATTAATTTAAAATTAATTTGATCAGCTTAAGTCCTTTTTGGTTCTAACCTAATCCAATCAGGTCAAAATCCTGATTGAGCCCAAACTTGAATCCAATTCAATTTGGCTCATCCTTAGCACAATTACTCAATCAAATTAAGTTTATTAGTAATTTAATTACTAATTAATCCTTCAATAATTACTTTAATTATTTTATAAGATAATTTGCCAATCAAATTGACCAAATTATCCCTGAATGATTCTTAATCATTCATCAGCTTTCTTGATCAATCAGCAATCTTCTATGCGTGTGACCTCATAGGTTCGAACCTAAGCCGGTAGTATAGGAACAATTTTCTACACTAATTGATGTGACCATCTAGCAATGGTACCCAACGCCCGGATAGGCCGAATATATGCAAAGCAAATATTCTAGAACCCTGAACTATGGTTACTGTATAATTCAATCCCTTTGACTCCTAATGCCAGGATGACTTAGAGCTCACTGTCAACCCTATAATTAGTACATCCATTATGTGATTAACTTTAGATATCCCGTGACTCCTCACTGGGATTATCCTGGCCAAGGTTTTGCTAAATTAATCACAAGACATTATCTCCTGTTTTCAGGAGGGGTCAATTCCATCTTGACTCACAACTGACTACGCAAGTACTTGACTGCACCCAGTGACCTTCCGTCACTGAATTAGAAATTCAGGTAGTCCGATACCAAAGTACAATGAGTTGCTTGCTAGTCACAGGTTGCGGTCTCAGGTCAGAGGGCCAAATTTATACCCATATCCACTCGGAACATCTCTCGACAGTAGAGCGTTCCGGAATTGGTCACGTTCAGTAAAATGTACTCCTACACTTCACCTGTGTGGCATACCAGTATCTCCACACTCCTTGGTTAAGAGGACAACCAACGTATATGTCACACAACGACCTAATCTCGATAATGCTGTCGTCCTAGTAACAACATATCATTTGGTCGCGAACAAGTTTAAGGACTCAAAGATAAATCCTCCTTTATCATAACATAAGTCCTAAGGACTTCATCATATAAGAGTTCATTTGAAGATGAAATGATGAATAATGCCAAATAACACTTTATTAATTTGTCAATTCATTTACAAAATTCAATCATCAGTATGTTGACGATTGACATTTAGGATACAAATCCCAACAGTTAACATATAAATCATACTCTAACGGCATGCAAGGTAGGTCATGTTTTCGCACAAATATCCATGACACAATGAATGTGCAGCACTAGAATCAAACAGTATATAAGCATAAACAGAAGCAACCAGTAGTGTACCTGACACCACAGTATTGGATGCCTGAGCATCCTGCTGAGTCAGTACATAAATACGACCCTGTGTGTGCGGTCTCCCTCCTATCTGCTGCTTAGGAGAATAAGGCTGAGCAAACTGAACCGGAGTAGGAGAATCTTGCACTTGCTGGGTCCTTGTAGCTTGAGGCCTCTGATCTGATTGTGATACTTGCCGATTGCGAGGGTACTCTGCTATCTTATGACCCTGTTGGCCACATCTGAAACATGCGCCAGATAATCGTCTATAGAGTTCTGTCTTATGGACACCACCACATGCTTCACATTTAGACTGGTCTTGTTGAATAGTCTCTCCATAAGATCCCTGCTTTTCTAATTGCCCAGTCCTATTATGAGATTTTGCTGTCCTACTAGAATTCTGTCCACTACGAGTATCATCATCTCTGCTCCTCTTCTTTTGTATTCTATCTTTTGAATCTTGTGTTTCCTTCCAGACAATTTTCATATTCTTGGCCCTGTCTACCAGGTCATCATAGTTGGTTGAGTGCACTACGGCCAAACCCCGACGTAATTGAGGCTTCAATCCTTCTTCAAATCTCCTCATCCGGGACTCTGCATCTATGACGAGGGTGGGAGCAAACCGAGCTAACCTGTCAAACTCTGTCTCATACTCATCCACGGTCATAGTTCCTTGAGACAGATTTAGAAATTCTCTCTCTAGCTCCCTAAGGCGACTTGAAGGGAAATACTTGGAGTAGAAGGCTGTGCGAAACCTCTGCCAGGTAAGTGCCTCTTGCTCGGGTGCCAATGTGCGCTCCACAGACATCCACCAATGATGAGCTCGGTCCTGAAGCATATAGGTGGCAAATCTGACCTTCTCTTCATCGGTGCACTCCATTGCTCTGAAGGCTTTCTCCATTTCATCTATCCAGGCTTCGGCTTCTTGAGGACTAGTGGTGCCCTTAAAAGCCGAAGGAGCCATTCTCTTGAATTCAGCTATACTCTTTCTTTGCTCCGGAGGATCAATGACTTGCTGGATTGGTTGCTGAGGTTGTTGCCTCTGTTGGCGTACTAACCCAACGACCTCCTCAATCAGTTCGAGCACCCAGGTTTGATTTCCAGCGACAGCTTCCGGGGTCATTGTTGATTGACCCTGGGGCCCTGAGCTTTGTGAAGCCTCGTCCGCTTGGTTAGCAGGGACCCTTCCCCGAGAGCCCCTAACCATCCGATTCAGGCTACGAACACGACGAGGCGGCATTCTAATTCAGTAAAAATATAAATGTCATAAAATCATCCAAACAGAATAATACGAAATAGTTAATAAAACAAATGAACATTATCCCCTTATCTGGTTCCTCCCCATCTCTCAACCTTTCTAACGGATCTTAGGAATCCTAAAACTTAGGCTCAATATAATTATTTCAGTTACAATCTCTAGTGATCTTAAACCTAAGCTCTGATACCACCAAATCTGTCACGCCCCGAGCCCAAGGCGCGGCAGATGCCGCACGCCCGCATGGCGGGCCACACAAGCGTGCAAGGCATCGGATCATATCAAAGCAAATACAGATGTTCAAAACTGACATAATTATTTAAATTTATTCAAAAGCAGTCTTACAAAATTTCAAAATAACATTTGCTAACATAATTCAAATGTCCAAACTAATCTAACTGAAATGCCAATAACTGATGAAATCATCGGAACATCTAACGCACTCCCCAATCCCGTGCAATCAAGCCTCTGGATCTGAAAAACAGAGAAAGTAAAATAATGAGCTACACTAGCCCAGTAAGCAACAAAATACCCCAAAGTGGGGTCGGAGCATATCAGGTCAAAATACAGGTAATGACTGGAATAAATCATAAATAACATCGTTTTACTATTTTTAAAACTTATTATCATTTTTTTTCCAAAAACTCTGATATCAGAATCTCAACATAATAGGCTACGGCCACGTAACCCAGTGGCATGGGTTGCACAAGGTGCCAAATCCACTATTTTTATCCATCGATGGCAGCCGGTGTTGCACAAAAGTGCCAAATCCACTATTTTTATCCACCGATGGCAGCCGGTGTTGCACAAAAGTGCCAAATCCACTATATTTTCCCACCGATGGCAGCCGGTGTCGAAACCGGTTCCTCACAGATTACAAGTCGACAGGTCCAACGTATTATCCCCATTGGCGGGGCCAGAACAGAACAGATCAGATCATAGCCATGTTGAGAATGCATATATATAAAAACAGATTTCATAAATTGTACAGTCATATTTCACGAATTTTAGAGCATATAACATGATTTTCAAAATTTAACATGTCAGACCAATTTTACTAAATACAAAATATATTTCAAAATTTAATCCAGTAATAATTATTTTACCAAATAATTTAGAAAAAATGCACTTTGAAGCATTAAGTTACTTACCTCTTCTCGCTTAGCCCTTACTTCAGATAGGCAGATCAGGTTCACCTGTTTAAATTTAATTAATTTTTTGTTAATTTCAGAGCTAAGCAGAACTAAAAAAAAATAATACTATTGTACATGGCCCAACAGGGCCCAGAGTTGGCCCATAATGGGCACGGCCCGAAAAGGCCCATATCGGACACGGCCCAATGGGCTCGCATAGACCTGGCCCAGTAGGGCCCCCAAAGTTGGTCTCTAATGGATTATTTATGCAACACAATTCATTGGAGGGACTAATACTTAATTACAGGGTACTATTCTATAATAAAACTTTAGTGGAGGGACCAATCAAATATATTTGGGGAGCCTTATGTAATAATCTTTCTTATAGGGACCAAACATAAATTACAGAATATCCTTTTGTGAAATAATATACTGTCAAGGGCTTATCTGCAAAATTCCATTTATTGGCCAAATGGGTTCGGATTTCGGGTTCTGGGTTTCAAGTTTCGGGTTTCAGATTTCGGGTCTGAACTGGGTTTCGGATTTCGGATTCTGGGTTTCAGGTTTCGAGTTTTGGGTTTCGGGTTTTTGGGTTCGGGTTTCGGGTTCGGGTTCGGGTTCGGGTTTCGAGTTCAGGTTCGGGTTCGGAACGGATTTCGGGTTTGGACTGAGTTTCAGATTTGGGCTGGGCCCACAAAAGGGTACGACCCAAATAGGGCCCGAACTAGGCTGAACTGGGCCCACAAAAGATTATGGCCCATCTGGGCCCAACACTATTGAACTGGGCCCAAGTTGGGCCCACAGTGAACCAGGCCCAAGTTGGCCCAGTTCGGCCCACGATGGGCCTTCATCTTCCCCAAACTCCCCATGGACAGGGGAGATGGATACCAAGAGAAGGAAGAGGGGAGAGGGGAGAGGGCTGGCTGGGTGGCCGGAGGCCACCCCTCGGTCGACGGCCAGCCGGCCGCAGGGGCGGCCGGCGGCCGCTGCGGCCGCTGCGGCGGCTAACGGGGAGGAGAAGCAACCGAGATGATCTCGATTTGTGGCCCAAACAAAAGAAGAATTTCAAGCTATTTGGCATGGAATAAAGGGCAAGAGAAGGCTTACCGGCGGTTGACGGAGGCGGCGGAAGGAAGATCTCGGCCGTGGCTGTTCGATCCGGCGGTCAAGCGGCGGTGGCGGCGCTCGAAACCGAAAGAATGAATCTCGGAACAGGGGATGGCTGCGAGGGGAACCCGGACGGCGCTCAGTCAGGAAGAGGACGCCGGTCACCAAGGAGAGGAGGAGGAGGGAAGGAGGGAAGAGGAGGAGGAGGAGACGGAGGAGAGAGAGGGCTCGGGTGATCTGGGAGGAGGAGGAAAAGAAAGGGCTTTATAGCCCTTTGGTAACGGCTCTCCGCCGCGTGAATCGCGGCGGTTGAGCATAGTCCGCGGCCGGATTGGCCGCGGATGGGCTGGAGGGGAGTCGCTGCGGACATCCCGCAGTGCCCTCGCCCCGATCGCTCCCGAAGGAGCCGGAGAGGATCGCATTCGCGATCCTCTATTCTAGCCCTTCCAAAGAAGGAAGACGGGGCTGAAGTCGGCTGGGGCTGCCGACTTCAGCCCGTATCTCACAAGTTGATACACCAGCATGTGGTTTACAACATCGTTGCCAAAAATATCTATTCATTAGTGAAGTTATTAGTCCTTTTAGTTGATCATGGTTATCCTGCAGTTTTGTTTTATCTTTTCCACATCAGATATAGAATTACACAATGTATGTAGCTAATGCTTAATCCATAAGTTATGAGATCCTAGTTCAGATGGCAATTATTTTTCACTTAAATCTAGAATGATGTATATTGATGTTATCATACTGATCAACAATATCATGTTGTAGCATATAGGCATCTTTGGATATGTTTTTACTTTCTTTGGTACTTGTCTAAGTACTTAACTATATTCTTGAAACAATTAGGTGAATTTCCCATGGATTGTCCTCTTCATGATAGCTTACTAAGGGTGCATTACAAGGGAATGCTTCTTAATGAAGAGAAGACAGTGTTTTATGATACAAGAGTGGATAATGATGGCGAGCCTTTGGTATTCAGTTCCGGAGAAGGGCTTGTAAGTATTATATCTATGAACCCTAGCTTTATGAGATAAGCTTAATGTTGCGTTTTCAGGATTCTAGTTTGAGATGCAACTAGATTAGAAAACAGGTTACCGATCTCTTCCCCTCAAAAAATAGCACTATATCTTTAGGTTTTTAGATGCTTTCATTGATGGCTATTCTGTTTATTAGTTCAACTTTGTTTTGCTGTAATGTACTTTCATTTCCAACTGATTTTAGGTGCCCGAGGGATTTGAAATGTGTGTTCGCTTAGTGCTTCCTGAAGAGATCTCGCTTGTTACTTGCCCTCCAGATTATGCATATGATAAGTTTACAAGGTCAATTTTCTAAACCAATTGGCTATCTTGGTTTCTGAACAAAACACTTGAAAATACTAATGAGATTTCATGAACAGACCTTCTAGTGTTCCTGAAGGAGCTAATGTTCAGTGGAAAATTGAGCTACTTAGCTTTGAAATGCCTAAGGTAATGAAGCTTCTTAAGTGCTCCAAACATCTGGAACTCTTATGTATTGTGGTCCTTCCCTCTGTTTTGCTAAAAAAAAGGGGATTCTTGTGAATTTTGAATTGATTGTTTTAAATTGCTTAGAACCTCTAATATGTGCTTTGATCATCTCGTGGTTTGTCAATTTCACAGAAAATAGGCAGGCCTTGCTTTTTAACCTATCAGAAACCTCATTCTTTACTACTTTAATGTTGAGGAAGTTTCATTTGTTGTTTTGTTTGTACATACTGGCAAATTCCAAAGGTTTATTTGAATATTTGGAGAGCGTAATATTATTTTTTTGATTACATCGACTGCATTCTTGCCCTAGCTTGAATTTCTTGTGAGGTTTGAGCATAATGTACTAGACTTGTAAAGGCTTTTGTGACATGTAAAAAGGCTAATGGAACGAAATTGCAAAAACAACTAAGAAATACTAATAAGTTTCAAAAATTAATAATGCGTGTTGCTGATGTTTTTTTAAATTTTTTCCATATCTTTTCTGAATCTGAAGATGACAACTTAGATGATTTCACATGACATGTTAAACAAGTTAATAAGCATGAGAAGTTATTATTACATTAAGTTTGTCAGTATATCACATTTACTTGATAGATTAATTGTACACCTTTTTATCTTGAAATTCTTGTTTATATAACCTCCTTTACACATGCACTAACTAGTTCTTTTTGCAGGACTGGACTAGGCTAACCTTCCAAGAAATAATGGAAGAAGTAGAAAAAATAAAAACCACGGTATGGAACTAAGCTACAATGGTTCTTTGTGGTTCTATTTTATGTTTCTTACGACCAATCAAGTTGTTTATCCTTCCACATTTGAGCCAGTAGCTACAAAAAACTGAAAGGGTTAGTATCTTGGCAAATATGTATATTGTTTAAGTATGCTGAAATATGCTGCCTTGTTAAAATTCTAGAAACATTAAGCAAAATGTCAGTATGAATAAACTAGCTGCCTGAGACTGTTGATTTGAATATCAGAGACTGTTGATTTGAATGTTTGTGTCAATGTAAATGTAATACAGGTTCATATTGTTATAATATATTTTTATAATTTACATTCGTATTTTTATTTTTTTTAAAAATAGCAATCCCGACGCTTTAAAGCGCTAGTAAATAAAAGTTGTGGCACGCCTACGCCGACGCTTTAAAGCGTCGGCGAAAACCCAGAATTGGGCATGCTTTGGGCTTTCCTGACACTTTAAAGCGTCGGCGAATGTCGTTTTTGCCGACGCTTTTATTAGCATCGGAAAAGCCCTGTTTTTGCCGACGCTTTCTCTTTGTGTCAGCAAAAACTTTTGCCACTCCGGTATCGCTGACGCTTTTGCGGTGCTTCTGTTTGCGTCGCGGGAACTTTAGCCGACGCTTATAAGCATCGGTAAAGATTATAAAAAGTGTCGGAAAAGATGAATTTTCTTGTAGTATGGCTTCTCATGGGTTTCCTTTCTTCTTGGACTAATTTTGCAGAATAAGATGGAGATGAGGGGAAAATGTGGGAGGGAGAACCATATATTAAGGTGAGATGATTCCTTACGTAAATTGAAGAGAAACAATATTCCTTTTCTTCGGAGAACTTGATTGTTAAAATATTTGTAGAACAAGAGAAAAACAAAAGAAAAAAAATTTTATATCTCTTTTTCATGACATTTGGTATATCTCAAAGGTTATATATACTCATATGCAGACTTCATCCAAAAATAATAATATAGGCTGACATAAAATTATGCTAACAAAAAGAAATTATCCGATAATACAAATTGTTATGCAATTCCTAAAATCACTCTAACAAGATCATACTAACAAAGAAAAATAATACCAACCAATACGTGATCACGCTAACAAAAAAAAATATTACGGGCTGATATAGGTTGTTATGTGATTTCTTAAATGATGCTAACATCCCTCCTCAAACTTAAGATGATATTATAGGTACTAACTTGAATTTAGAAACTAAATCACTAATATACCCTAAAACTGATGTACTAAATCAAGAGCTGAAGTAGCAACTCAAAAGCTGACGTGATAGATTAGAAATTGACATAGCAGCTTAAAAGCTGATGCAGTGAAAGATTAAAAGCTGATGTAGCAGCACAAAGCCTGATATGGCATAACACGAACCGTAATAGCAACTAAGAAGCTGATGTAGTAGATTATGAGTTGACGTAGCAACTTAAAAGCCGATATAGCAAATTGATGTGTCAAGCTGATGTGACAATATAGAATCTAACATGGCTGAATATAAGCTGACATAACATCTTAGAAACTGATACGATAAATCAATAAGCTAATGTAGCAAACTAATGTATTTGGCAATGCTGACATAGCTAACTGATGTGGTAGACTAATGCGTCCACTGTTATAATTGACTAACATAACAAACCGGCATGTCTGTCGATCTGTTTGAGTCACATAACAAGTACCCCATCATGAGCCGACTCTGAAACGTATCCGAGTCGACTCGAACTCTGGCATTCACCTAAAAATCATGTTATTGTCGTGCCAAAGAAGGGATAATCACTAAGTTTATGATCTGATTTGATGATCATAGATGATAAACTCTATCTTTAACACAAGCTAATCATCAAAATCAATGAACTAGAGGAGAACATCACTAGGATGGATCAATCACTCCTAATCCTCTCCTAAGCACACTAAATCGCTCTTCACTCAAGGGTTTTGTGAAGATGTCAGCTAGTTGATCATCAGTGCAAATAAATTGAAGTGTAACATCACCATTCAGTACATGATCTCTTATGAAGTGATGTCTTATTTCAATGTGTTTGGTTCTTGAGTGCTAAATTGGATTCTTAGTTAAGTTAATAGCACTTGTGTTATCACAATTAATGGGAATTTTATCTTGTTTAACTCCATAATCTTCCAGTTGTTGTTTGATCCACATGATTTGAGCACAACAACTCCCGGCAGCAACATATTCAGCTTCAGCAGTAGATAATGCAACCGAGTTTTGTTTCTTGCTAAACCATGAGATTAAATTTTCTCCTAAGAATTGACATGACCCGCTGGTGCTTTTTCTATCAAGTTTACAACCAGCAAAGTCTGAATCTGTGTATCTTATTAAGTTCAGGCTAGATTCTTTAGAATACCATAAACCTATATTTTTTGTTCCTATTAGGTATTTAAAGATTCTCTTGACTGCAATTAGATGAGATTCCTTAGGATTAGACTGATATCTAGCACACATGCATATACTAAACATGATATCAGGTCTACTTGCAGTGAGATATAATAAAGATCCTATCATACCTTTATACATCTTTTAATCTACAGATTTACCTGATTCATCTTGGTCTAGTTTGCATGATGAGCTCATGGGTGTGCTAATTGACTTGTTTCCCTCCATATCAAACTTCTTAAGCATCTCCTTGATGTATTTAGCTTGATTGATGAAGATCCCTTCTTCAGATTGTTTGATTTGAAGCCCGAGAAAATAGTTCAGCTCTCCCATCATGCTCATTTCAAACTCACTCTGCATCAAGTCAGCAAATTCTTCGCAGAGGCGATTGTTAGTAGCACCGAAAATAATATCATCAACATAAATCTGCACTACTAACATATCTTTGTTTTTCTTCTTTAGAAACAGTGTTGTATCTACATTTTCCCTAGAGAACTCATGATCTAGTAGAAATTTGCTAAGTCTTTCATACCATGCTCTAGGTGCTTGTTTCAAACCATAAAGTGCTTTGTTCAATTTATACACATGATTAGGGTATTGATGATTTTCAAAACCAGGAGGTTGTTCTACATACACCTCCTCATTAATATATCCATTTAAAAATGCACTTTTTACATCCATTTGAAATAATTTGAAATCCTTAGAGCATGCAAATGCTAGTAACAGTCGAATTGCCTCAAGTCTAGCTACAGGAGCAAAGGTTTCATCAAAATCTATACCTTCTTCTTGATTATACCCCTTTGCTACTAGTCTAGCCTTATTCCTAATTACAATTCCATTTTCATCAAGTTTATTTTTATATATCCATTTGGTACCTATAATTGAATATTCAGAGGGTCGTTCAACTAGGTTCCATACCTTGTTTCTAGTAAATTGATTTAGTTCTTCTTGCATTGCATTTATCCAATTTACATCTTTTTCAGCTTCTTCTATGTGTTTGGGTTCAAAATGTGAGACAAAAGCTAGATGGTTATTTAAGTTCCTAAGAGATGCTCTAGTCCTAACAGGTTGAGATGGATCATCTAAAATTAATTCCTTAGGATGCCCATGAGCATACCTCCAAGCCTTAGTCAGCCCATGATCCACAATAGCCTCTTGGCTTAATGATGCATTTCCAATTAATTTTTGTTCATCATCTTGTAATGTCATCTCATCAATCTTTTCTTCAAGAATTTCAGCATCATCATCAAGATCAACTCTCTTGCTAGAAGAGATATCACTAGAATCATCAAAAACAACATATATAGATTCTTCTATAGCTAGGGTTCTTTTATTAAAAACTTTATAGGCTTTACTAGTTGTAGAATACCCCAAAAATATACCTTCATCAGATTTAGAGTCAAATTTACCTAGATTGTCTTTTCCATTATTATGAACAAAACACCTACATCCAAAGACATGAAAATAGTTTACTTTTGGTTTTCTGTTTTTCCAAAGTTCATAAGGTGTTTTCTTTATAATGGGTCTCAATAAAACTCTATTTAATATATGACATGAGGTAATAATGGCTTCTCCCCAAAAGTACTTAGGGAGGTTACATTCACATAGCATGGTTCTAGCCATTTCCTCTAGGGTTCTATTTTTTCTTTCTACAACTCCATTTTGTTGTGGTGTCCTAGGTGCAGAAAAATTATGAGTTATTCTCTTTTTACTACAAAACTCATCAAATAAATGATTTTCAAATTCGGTTCCATGGTCACTTCTAATAGCTATGACTGAAGTATCTCTAGCATTTGTTACTTCCTTATGAAATTTCTTAAAAACTGAAAATGCTTGATTTTTATGAGCTAAGAACATGACCCAAGTATATCTAGAAAAGTCATCTACAATAACTAGACCATATTTATTTCCTCCTAGACTTGTGGTTCTAGTTGGTCCGAATAGATCCATGTGTAGTAGTTCTAGAGGTCTAGAGGTAGAGACACAATTTATGGATTTAAAGGAGTTCCTTGATTGTTTGCCATATTGACAAGCTTCACATATTTTATTCTTTTCAAACTTTAGTTTTGGCAAACCTATCACGGAATCTCTTTTAACTAGTTTTGATATTGTGTCCATACTTGCATGACCTAACTTACGGTGCCATAACCAACTAGCATCATTATCCTTAGTTTCATTAACAACTAAACATGGGTTATGTTTGGCAAGATCCTCAAGGTCTACTACATACACATTCCCACGTCTTATTCCTTTAAAAACTAAACTATTGTCATTTGAGTTGGTTATGATGCATAAGGATGATTTGAACAAAACATCAAAACCTCTATCACACAATTGACTAATGCTAAGTAGATTATGCTTAAGACCATCAATATATCGAACATTATCAATAAAGGTTGAAGGGGTGATTTGTACTTTACCTATACCAATGATGTGACCTTGGTTATTGGCTCCAAAAGTCACAGCACCTCCCTTCTTAGCCTCAAGGATGAAGAATTGGTCTTTGTCACCCATCATGTGTCTTGAGCAGCCACTATCCAAGTACCAACAATTTTTGTCGACCTTGGCTGCAAGACACTCCTACACAAGCAAATCATACAATTTTAGGTACCCAAGTTTTCTTGGGTCCTTCATGGTTAGTAATGTTGGTTCCTTTTGGAACCCAAACCCTTTTAATTTTTCTTTTAGTTTTTCCTTTTCTATAATCACACACATTTGCTTTATGTCCTAATGTTCCACAGCAAAAACATGTTATTTTCTTAGATTTACTTTCCCCTGCTTTAACAAAGAAATTACTAAGGAGTTTTTGCTTATTTTTAGGTTTATACCCTAAACCAGCTCTATTGAACACAGCTCGTTGACTATTAAGTATCATTTCTAATTTTTCTGAGCTATATGTAAATTTTTCTACAAAAGGCTTGTACTTTTCAAGTTCTAGTGTCAATTTTTGTTTTTCTGTTTTTAGTCCATTTAGGTCTTTTGTGAGACTCTCTTTTAAGATTTGTTTATTGTTTTTAAGTTCTAATATTTCTTTGATCAGCCTTTCATTATCTTTAATTAAGGTATTAGTATTTTGAGTTAAGATTTGGTTGCTTGTCTTAAGTTCTGAATTTTCTTTAATAATAACGTCTTTATCCTTAACTAATGTATCATACTTACGAAGGTGAGTTCGGTTAGTTAGTTTCAATTCTTTGTTTTTAAGGTTTATTGTCTTATACTCGTCCATTAATTCATTGAAGGCATCATATAATTCATCGAAAGTAAAGTCTAAATGTGTTCCGGATGTTACCTCATTGTCGTTAGCCATAAAACATAGGTTGGCCTTTTCTTCTTGTTCCTCATCCGATGATGATGATGATGTGTTGGAGTCCGATAGGGTGGAGACGAGGACTTTCTTTTTCTTGTACTTGCTCCCCTTCTTCAGCAAAGGATACTCAGCTCTGAATTGCCCCGGCTTCTTACACTCATAACATCCGATCCCCTCATTTTTCCTTTTCTTACCTTTATCCTTGTGATAGGAACTTGAGGGGCCTCTCCTTTGATGTGTGGACTTCTTCCGGTTGATGAATCTACGGAATTTTCTTACAAGGAGAGCCTCATCATCATCTCCCTCATTGTCTTTCTCTTCACTGCTACTGCTGCAAGACAAATCTTTGTTAGTAGAAATAGATTTAAGTGCTATAACCTTTTTCTTGTGAGAGGACTCTTCTTCATTGTGTTGTTTCATCGTTAGCTCATGCGTCATGAGGGATCTAAGTAGCTCCTCTAGTGGCAACTTGTTTAAATCCTTGGCTTCTTGCATTGCCGTCACCTTGGCTTCCCATGACCTTGATAGACAACGAAGAATCTTCCTGACAAGCTCACTGTTAGTATAATTTTTGCCAAGGCTTTTTAGGCCATTGACAATGTCAGTAAATCTAGTGAACATGCAAGTGATTGTTTCATTAGAATCCATCTTAAATAATTCATATTTATAAACTAATATATTTATTTTGGATTCTTTTACTTGATTTGTGCCCTCGTGGGTCACTTCAAGTCTATCCCAAATCTCTTTTGCAGAAATGCAAGTAGAGACTCTATTGAATTCATTTCTATCTAATGCACAATAAAGCACATTCATTGCTTTGGCATTTAGTTGTGCCTTCCTTATGTTATTGTTATCCCAATCCTTTTCAAGCTTAGGTATAGTGACACCCTCTACAAAAATGGATGGGATGTATGGTCCATTTAGAATGGTGGTCCACATCTCATAGTCTTGGGCTTGGATAAATATTCTCATCCTAGCCTTCCAATATGAGTAGTCGGATCCATTAAAGAATGGAGGTCTATGTGTGGACTGGCCCTCAATGTGAGAAGATCCAAATGGGGTTGTCATTTTGATCTTTTACTCTTTGGGTAATAGAGTTCCGGCTCTGATACCACTTGTTGCCCAGATAGACAACCCAAGAGGGGGGGTGAATTGGGTTTTAAAATAATTATTGCAATTAAATGGTTTGTGAATAACTAATTAATACTTTTTGCAAGTTGATTAATTAGATGCTATGTGCAGTGAATGAAATGAAAGTAAGAGACAACAAAGCAATCACAAACACAATGATTTTATAGTGGTTCGGAGCTAACCCTTGCTCCTACATCCACTCTCCAAGCCTCACTTGGGAATTCACTATAATCCCTCGGATTATAGCCGGTTGTTTTACAAGCTCACAACCTAACTTGTTGTTTTACGAGATCACAACGAACTCGGTCGGTTTTCCCAGGCTCACCGACTAGAACCACCCGATTGTTTTTCCGGGATCACAATCAAACCCTTACACGTTGGTTTCAACCTAGGCTCACCAACAAACTTTTACACCCTTGATTCAATCCTCTGATTGAATCAAGTAAGGACCAAATGGATTGAAAAACAAACAGAAAAATACAGCTTCTAAACAAGCAGATATTCAGCAATATAAATAAGAGAGAAGTTAAGAGCCCTCAAACAAATTTATGAAGATGTAGAGGAGGGCTTCTCGAACTCTGGGTCTCCTCTTGAATGTCTTTAAGACTTGAAGGCTGAAGGAGACTTCTTTAATGCTGGCAAGAGTTGGTTGAATGGAGTTAATGGCCCTCTTCCTTCTTTTCCTTTGAAATCCTTTGGTAGATGAAGATTTCTTGTTTTCTTTGAATGGAATGTCGCTTCCCTGCCTTGCTACAGTTCTCTGTGGCTATTTAAGCCATTTCCCACGGAAACTAGCCGTTAGACACAATCTTCTAGCCGTTCTACACATTCTGCACATCCTGACAATGTTTCCGTTGGGATCGGAGTCGACTCGCGCGATCTGGAGTCGACTCGGCTGCAGCAGGAGTCGACTCATGCTTTTCTGGAGTCGGCTCGGCAACTGTTCCGGATTTGAATTGAAGTGCTCTTCTCGACTGGGAGTCGACTCGACTTAACCCGGAGTCGACTCCCCAAAGTCTGGAGCTGACCTGGCACTTTTGGAGTCGACTCATTCCAAGAAATCCATAGATGTATTCTTCAACTTTGCTCACTCGAGTCGACTCGAAAATTTTGGGAGTCGACTCGGCGCTCAGAGTCCGAACTCCCGATCTTCTGTCTTTTGACTCGTGCCGTCCTGGAGTCGACTCGAACTGTTTCGGAGTCGACTCGGCTCTCAGTATCCGAAAAACAATCTTCTGTCTTTTTGGGGTAGCGCTGCCTTGGAGTCGACTCGAACTGTCTTGGAGTCGACTCGCCTCTCAGGGACGAAAATACTGTCTTCTGTCTTTTTGGGGTCGCGCTGTCTTGGAGTCGACTCGGACTTTGCGGGAGTCGACTCGGCTCTTAGTGTCCGAAAGTTGCTCTCTGACTTTTGCCTTGTATCACACTGGAAGTCGACTCTTGCTTCCTTTGGAGTCGACCTGCTAACCATCGGAGTCGACTCGAGTTCCTCAGGAGTCGACTCGGCTCTCAGGGTCCAAAATAACTTCTCTGTCTTTCTGTCTGTAACTCCCTAGAGTCGACTCGTACTACCCTAGAGTCGACTCGGCAGTATCGGAGTCGACTCGCGCTCTTCAGGAGTCGACTCGTTGACAATTTTTGAGTTGGATCTTTCTGTCTGTCTGTTTGTTCTCAGTCGGAGTCGACTCGTAATGTACAGGAGTCGACTCGAGCCTGTGCCAGTGCTTCTGATACGCTTGGAGTCGACTCGTAATCTTCCGGAGTCGACTCGAGTCTCAGACTTTGGTTCAAATTGACTTCTTAACTTATCCAAAATGTCTTGAACCAAATCTAGAGACACTTAACCATAAATTTACAAGAATTTCACTGAAACACTAGATTGAATTCATTAGTAAACATAAGATATACTCAAATGCTTTGAGCTCATCAAAATCAAATAGGGTTATAATCAATCACTCCACACCTTACTCAGAGAGTAAGGTATTAATTAAGTAACCACCTTTCATGCTTTCCTAGACACCAATTAGATCAATTAATCTAATATGACTCGCTTATGTTGGTTCACTCTCGACTTGATTGAGGAGATTTTAGTTTAGGGCTCATTTGGATTGGTCTATTAGTTTGCATCATATGTAAATCTATCTACCCCGCATACATTCGCATCACATGCAAACGGCACATCGCAGGCAGTTAAAATCGCAGCAATAAATAAAAGCTGAATTTTAAATAGGTGATGATCATGGATTCTAATTAGGTCATATTACAAGCACATGCACGTCAGTCGATCAGCTGGTCTTCAACTCTTGAATTGGTTCTAAGCCTCCTTTATTTGATCCTTGATCAACTCTTGATCCAATCACCATCAACCATTCAGATCGCCGTTCATCTTATGTACTATTTTTGACTGATCATTGACGTACATTACATCACAGAAATACAACCAGATATAGAAATAAATTACATTCCTTTTAGGAGGCACGCAGATCCCTCAAAACATCAAATAAGATGTATGCAAGCATCTAAAAATATTACATGATATTACAGATCACATCGCAGGTCTTTATATTTGATACCAAAAGGGTTTGAATCCTATGATCATCACCACATACATCTTATGCATGATTTTATCTAATCTGATTTTAATTTTATTATGCAACCATCTGAGATCCAGATCATGCAATACCTTAATTTTAAACATCATAATCACATCATAATTTTAAAACTAACATCGCATGATCGATCTAACAAAATCAGCATGCTGAAAATTTCAGCATCATGAAATTTCAGCACGCAGAATTTTTCAGCATGCATAATAATTAAAAAATCAGAACTAATTCATAATCAATTAACTATTATCTTAATTGGATCCCCAAAACCTTGGCTCTGATACCACTGTTGGATTGCCCTGCAGCGGCGCGACGATCGCAGTGGAATCCGCATGCCGGGCCCGGTGCATCGCATACGCCGGAACAAGATCGGGTGGATTTCAAAAATTTTCTGAATCAGAACAATTCAAAATCCTTTTGAATTCAAATGGGGACTAAACTAAGATCTAATAATTAATTATGAATTGTTAAACTACCAGCAAATTAGAAATATAAAAGTTCAAATGAAGATCTCATCTTCACCTTTGTGCGGGTAGAAGAACACCGCAACCGATGATCGTGGTTTGGTTCCTTTGTAGCCGCACAAACGTCCGGCCTCTACAAGTATCCACACGAGGTTGCTAAAGATCAGAGATGGGGCTTTACCGAGGTGCTAGCTCCTTACAAAAGCCTCTCTTGGATGTCGAAGAAGAAGGAAGAAGAAATCACCAGGATCCTACCTTGTGCAGCCTTCAAAGGAAGAAGAAACTTGATTCTTTTCTCTCTTCCTTTCCTTGCTTATTTAAAAAACCAAAAAAAATTTCCTTGCTGCCCCACGCCTGGGAGAAGAAGTCTCACGGATGCTCTTTTTGTGGGGCTTCATTAATAGGGGTTTTTAAAAGCCTAGGCGCCAGGAATCCTATTCCTAATAGGATTCCTGGCTTCATTCCTTTATTGGTGGGCCCCTTGATTCTTGGAAAAAATCAGGGGGCGCTGGCTCCCAGCAAAGAAGGAGAGGGGGCCACGCCCCTCCTTGCCCTCTTGGCTGCCCCCTCTTGCTTATTTTGACTCCTCAAAATAAGGCATCAAGAGGGAGGCTCTATACAAGGAAAAAAGGCTGAATTAGGCAGGATTTTCAGGGACTTGATCTAGCCAACTCTTGACTAGGATTTGAGTCAAATTTCTTTGGGTCAGACCCAACATAATTTGACTCAATTAATCAGCAATAAAAGACTTAATTATAATCTAATTATAATTATTTGATTTTTCCATTTAACTCACTAACTCTTAGTGGGTTATTTCAAACATCAATCTCATTGACATTGTGATTCCAAATCATAATTCGACAATCCTAATAATCAGAACCCCTAATGTGTGTGATCTCGTAGGTTCTAATCTAACTAGTAATGAGACATATTGAGATCTCCATCTCAATATCACTGAAACACCTTTCAGTGGACTGAAACACTTTCAGTTCTACTCGTCAGGGTTTACCGATCATCAGGTAAATGCCCGTGAGTCCCGACATCCACAAGTGACACCTAGCAGTATGTAGTGGCAACTCAGTAGAATAGAATAATAAACCTCTAGGTGCAGTTATCGTATGATACAGTTCTACTATCGTGGATCCCTACATGATGGAGGTCATGGACAACTCGTCAAACCCCATAGTCTGTCATATGTCAAGATTTATTCGACTTAAGTTCGAGAGTGGAAAACTCTTTCTCCACTATTTTTACTGCCCCGGCCGAGGTCTTACAAACTCAGTCTTATCAATCACATAGGATCTCTCCTTATCTACTAAGGTCAATAGATTCCATATAGGTGCATATCCTACTCCTATAGTGAACCTACTGCAGCCAATCTACACTTCATGGATCCATATGTCTAGAGACCATGTATATGTGCAGTCAAACTACAATAACCTCACTGTGAGTAGCCAAAGCACCGCAGGTCAAAGGACCAGTCACACTACTGCAACATCAAGCAAGTCATTGACGAGTGGATAGACATCCAAGTGACTTCTTGTCTTGGTCATGCTCAGTACCCTTGTTCTCTAACAAGCACCTGCACTATCACTTCAGTGTTCCTACACTGTGGACTTGAGTCTCGTCCATCCATAAGAAAAGCGATCTGTGCACTGATCTCATCGGATCGATCACCGTCCTCGTGATGATCCATTGATCAGGAGCATTTAGAAATTGATCACTAATGACACATGGCTCAAATTTTCAACTCTTGAGAATATGCGTCATCATCTTATTAATTCCTTAGACGATTCATGGACACATAAGAACATGAATGAAAAGAATGCCCAACTTAATAAATTCATAATAAGGTCAAGTACAAATTTATGTCCCAGAATAAAATAATGCATCAGCCAAATTGGCTTCTAGGGCATACTTCTAACAATTAGGGCCACCTAATCCTCCTTAGAAGAGGATTCGGGATAACCACGAGGGAGGCGCCTGGGCCCCTCCCCCTTTTTCTCCTTGGTGCGGCAACACAAGAGGGGCCGGCGCCCCTCTTAGAAAATCATCTAGGAGCTCCTTAAAGTTAGGAGCTCCACTTGCTTATTTAAGGGATCAAGGGACAGCACGTAGGGCAATTCAAGCCCTCTTGTTTTCAGCCGTGAGCCCCTCTCCCTTTTCCCTTGGATCAGCCGCAAGCAAGGAGGAAGAACAAGGTGGTGTTGGCGGCCTCATCCTCTTCCCTTCTTTAATCCAACGCAAGGGGAAGAAAAAGGCTGCAAGGTGCTTTGATTCTTCTTCAAGTTTCATCCTTCTTCTTCCTCCTTCCAAGCACAATCAAGGGTTGATCAAAAGGGAGGAGATCAGCCATCAAAACCAATCTCTGCAAGGGAGCTAGCACCCCGGGGAGATTGAACAGTTTGGATCGATTTTTGCTTCGTGTGGATACCCGTAGAGGCCGGACACGTGTACGGCTTAAAGCGAGCCTTCTTGCTAAATCACGAACTTCAATTTGCGGAGATCATTTACCCACACAAGGTGAAGATATGATCTTTCTAATGTTTTTAAAAAGTTTTTAATCCTAATCTATCTACGAACGGTTTTTGAAATACGTTCATGTGATGAACGTCGATCCCGCGCATGCCTCTTCCGCTGCCATTTGAAATTTTTTTTTTAATTTTCTACAGCATAGGCGGGTTCCCAACAGTGGTATCAGAGCCTAGGCTTCATAGATTAAGGTAAGGATTAATTATTAAAAGGCATGTTAGATCTGAAATTTAAAAGGTTATGCATACTAAAAATTTTCTGCATGCAGTTTTCAGGGGTTGCTGATTTTTGCATGCTGATTTTTATGAGATAAGTTGATGATTCTATTGCATTGATAATAGGAATTACAAAGATTAGAATATGTCTAGCATGATCAGCAACCCATGTCATAACATAATCAATTAGATTTCAGATCTGAAAATTATAATTGTTGCATGTGGTGATGATCATAGGATTCAAACCCTTTTGGTACAAATGTAAAGACCTGCGATGTGATCTGTAATATTATGTAATTTTTCAGATGCTTGCATGCATCTTATTTGATGTTTTAAGGGGCCTGCATGCCTCCTAAAAGGGATGTAATTTATTATTATATATCTGGTTGTATTCCTGTGATGTAATGTACGTCAACGATCAAGTCGAAGATAGTACATGAGATGAGCGGTTGATGGCGATTGGATCAAGAGTTGATCAGGGATCGAATCAAGGAGGCTCGGGACCAATTCAAGAGTTGAAGACAAGTTGGTCGATTGAGGTGCATGTGCTTGTAATATGACCTAATTAGAATATATGATCATCACCTATTTAAATTCAGTTTTTATTTATTGCTGCAATTATAACTGCATGTGATGTGAATGTGAGCGGAGTAGATAGATTTACATATGATGCAATGAGACCTAAACTAAAACCTCCTCAATCAAGTCGAGAGTGAACCAACATGAGCAAGTCATATTAGATTAATTGATCTAATTAGTGTCTAGGAAAGCATGAAAGGTGGTTACTTAATTAGGACCTTACTCTCTGAGTAAGGGGAGCCTCCCACCTGCTTACCTGGCCAATTGTTCGATTACCTCTTATGAAGAGCTCAAGTTGCAAACACTAAGACATGATTAACCAATATTAAGTTCATAGGTCTTCCACCGTGGTAGAGCTGCTAAGGTCATTCTGGTGTTGACTTGTCTCGGCTGGACACAGTGGGCAAGTTGCATCGGGAGGCTGGACCTCTCTATAGACATGTGATGTTGTAGGGATAACGATGGGGTTGGGCACCAATAACTGTTAGGTGAGGACCCAATGACAACTTTATTTCTATGGTTATACGGTGGGTCTAACTTAACTAAGGAATGGGACCAATAACTGTTAGGTGAGGTCTACATGACTTAGAGACCTAGAAGCACTGCAACTTGCTTGAGAAACATTGTACAAGAGTTGTATACTTATCCATTTATGTGTCATCAATAACTGTTAGGTGAGGTGGCATGTAAATCGATGGGACCGCAGTACCCACTAGAAACCTTAGTCGCGTAGAATTTCCGTTTTCCTACCAGGGGAGTGTGAGAAATTCGAGAAAATAGTGGGAGGTACATTTGTTCTAAAAGACCCTAGAACAAATTAGGATCAAGTGCAAAAATCTAACTAGAATCTTTACTCTCTGCAGATCACAATGTCAGCCTCAAACCCTTTGACCCCTATTCTTGAGACCAACCGATTGACCGGTACCAATTACAGAGACTGGCTTAGAAATTCAAAATTGTTCTGAATTGCGAGAAAATAGGCTATGTGCTCGACAATGATATCCCCACATTACCAGCATGTCCGACCGCTGATCAGCGTGAGACGCAAGAAAAGTGGACAGACGATGACATTAGGGTCAAGTGCTACATCATGGCATCCATGTCCAATGAACTCCAATGCCAGCAAGAGAATATGAAGACTGCTAGGGACATACTGGCACACCTGCAAGAGTTGTATGGTGAGCAAAGTCGCACAGCTCGTTTTGAAGTGTCCAAGAAGGCAAAGATGCGCGAAGGGTAGTCTGTCCATGATCACGGTCTGACTATGATCAAGGACTTAGAGGAGCTTGAGAAGCTCGGTATGAACATGCACAAGAAATTGCAAGTAGATCTAATCCTGCAATCCCTTCCTGATTCATTTGGACAGTTTATACTAAACTACCATATGAATAAGATTGAATGCACTAAGACTGAACTGTTAAACATGTTGGTAACTGCTGAGGGAGCCTTGAAAGGTTCAAGGGGCAATGTCCTTGCTGCTGAGTTGACTTCTGGTTCTAAGAGAAAGTCTACTTGGAAGAAAAAGAAGCCTGTGAAGAAGCAGAAAAAGGACAAGAAGCCAAAGAAGGAAGTTCAAAAGAAAAAGACTAATGACAAAGAAAAATGTTTCCACTGCAATGTCGATGGCCACTGGAAGAGGAACTGTCCTTCATACCATAAGAGCCTGAAGAACAAGAAGGCAGACACACCTTCAGAAGGTATGTTAGACATGCTCGTAATTGAAACTAACCTTACGGTTTTCTCTACTTCTAGTTGGGTTATAGATTCTGGTTCTAGTGCTCATTTGTGCACTACTATGCAGGGTCTAAAGGAAAGTAGAAGGCTGGCGGAAGGTGCGGTAACCCTTCGGGTTGGCAACGGGACAAAAGTTGCTGCTGTGGCTGTGGGCACCTACCCTCTGCGACTACCGTCTGATTTTAGTTTATTACTTAGAGACTGTTATTATGTACCTGCTGCTAGCAGAAATTTAATTTTTGTTTCATGTCTAACACAGGATGGTCATATTTTTACATTTGATAAAGACTG
Organism: Phoenix dactylifera; assembly: GCF_051530095.1. Taxonomy (NCBI): domain Eukaryota; kingdom Viridiplantae; phylum Streptophyta; class Magnoliopsida; order Arecales; family Arecaceae; genus Phoenix; species Phoenix dactylifera. Next base: position 17,750,709 of record NC_143195.1, read on the forward strand.
CAGCTCTATTTATTTCAGAAATAAAATAGTCGCACGTGGTTTTATGATTGACAGTCTCTACCATTTGCATATGGATGTGTCTGTAAATGTGTCTGAGCAAGAAGTGAGTGCCAAAGGATCCAAGAGATCCAGGGATGAGATAAACTAAAAATATTTGTGGCACCTCAGACTTGGCCATATTGGAGAGGAAAGAATGAACAAAATGAATAAAGATGGGCTTCTTGGCTCATTGACTTCCGAGTCATATCCAGTTTGTGAGTCCTGTCTTCAAAAAAAAATAGCTAGATTGCCCTTTGTAGGACATGAGGAGAGGATCATTGAAATACTTACCCTGTTACACATAGATGTGTGTGGCCCATTCGATGTGCTAGCCAGAGGTCGTTATTCGTACTTTATTACCTTTATCGATAATTATTCACGGTATGGGTATGTGTATCTTATGAGACACAAATCTGAATCTTTTGAAAAATTCAAAGAGTTCAGAAATGAAGTAGAAAAACAAACTGGAAAACCTCTTAAGGCTCTTCAATCAGATCGAGGAGGAGAATACCTAAGTAGGAAATTTCGGAACTATCTCAAGGAGAATGGCATTGTCTCACAATGGACTCCTCCAGGTACATCTCAACTCAACGGGGTGTCAGAGAGGAGAAATCAGACTCTATTAGATATGGTTCAGTCCATGATGAACTTTACTGATTTACCTATGTTTCTTTGGGGAGATGCCTTACTTACCGCAATTTATCTGCTGAATAGAGTTCCATCTAAATCCGTTCCTACCACACCGTATGAGAATGGCATGGTAAGAAACCAAGTTTTGGTCATCTCAAGATTTGGGGATGTCCAGCCCATGTCAAGCGACTACAGGCGAACAAGCTAGAGGCTAGGACCATAAGTGCTCGTTTTATAGGATATCCTAAAGAGTCATTAGAATATAATTTTTACGTCTCAGAGGATCACAATGTGTTTGTGAGCCGACATGCCATCTTCTTGGAAAAATAGTTTATCCTTGACAGAGGCAGTGGGAGGAAAATTGAGCTTGAAGAGAAAGTCTCTGAAAAGCAACGAGTCATGGATCCTATAGAACCCGTTCATAGAGAGCCAGTACACATTGTTCCTCCACCTCGCAGATCTAGTAGGGTCTTCCATCCTCCTGATAGATACTTAGGTATGCTTGAAGAGGATACTAAGGAAATATTCCTCATAGGAGATAGGGAACACATACGAAATCCCAAAACTTAAGATGAGGCGATATCAGATATCGATTTCGAGAAATGGCTGGAAGCTATGAAGTCAGAGTTAGACTCCATGCATTCCAACCAAGTCTGGACTTTAGTGGATCCACCAGAAGGTATTGTACCAATTGGATGCAAATGGATCTACAAAAGAAAGATAGGTTCGGATGGAAAGGTAGAGACCTATAAGGCAAGGCTAGTAGCGAAAGGGTATAGTCAACACGAAGGCAGTGACTATCAAGAGACCTTTTCACCTGTAGCCATGTTGAAATCTATCCGAACATTGCTTGCCATTGCAGCATTTCATGATTATGAAATTTGGTAGATGGATGTAAAAACTGCTTTCCTGAATGGATATCTTGATGAAGATATCTATATGGAGTAGTCTTTGGGTTTCACTTTCAGTGATGGAGATCACAAGGTCTGCAAGCTGTAAAGGTCCATTTATGGACTAAAGCAAGCATCTCAGAGTTGGAACACTCGTTTCAATGATGCAATCAAAACGTTTGATTTCATCAAGAACGAAGAGAAACCGTGTGTTTACAAGAAGGTTAGTGGGAGTGCTATCGTGTTTCTCGTATCGTACGTGGACGATATTCTCTTGATAGGGAATGATATTCCCATGGTAACCTCGGTCAAGGTCTGGTTATCAAAAGAGTTCTCCATGAAAAACCTTGGGAAAGCATCCTATATTTTGGGGATAAAAGTTTATAGAGATAGATCTAAAAGGATGCTTGGCATATCATAGAAAATGTACATAGAGGAAGTGCTGAAAAGGTTCAGCATGGAAAACTCCAAAAGGGGTCTCTTACCCCTTAGGCATGAAATTCATCTCTCCAAGAAGATGAGCCCCAACACATCTAAAGAGATTCAACGTATGAGCAAGATCCCTTATGCATCGGCAATAGGGAGCCTCATGTATGCCATGCTGTGTACACAACCTGATATAGCCCTTGCTGTGAGTGTCACTAGCATATATCAGTCGAATCCAGTTGAAAAGCACTGGACAGCTGTGAAGAATATTCTTAAGTACTTAAGAGGAACTAAAGATTTATTCTTGGTCTTTGGAGGAACATCAGAGTTAAAGGTAGAAGGGTACACAGATTCAGACTTCATGACTGATATCGATGATAGAAAGTCTACATCTGGATATGTCTTCTTGTGCAATGGTGGTACGGTAAATTGAAAAAGTTATAAACAACCGATCATTGCTGATTCTACTATGGAAGCTGAATATATCGCCGCCTCTGAAGCTGCTAAGGAAGGCTTCTGGTTCAAAAAATTCATTGCGGAATTGGATGTAATATCATCAGATGCCATAACACTCTACTGCGATAACAATGGCGCCATAGCTCTTGCTAAGGAGCCAAGGTCTCATCAGAAGTCCAAGCATATAGAGCGGTGCTTCCACCTCATACACAACTATGTTGAGAAGAAGTATGTCGAGGTGCAGAGAGTAGACTCCGCGGACAACGTGGCGGACCCGTTCACTAAGCAGCTGAGTCAGCAAAAGACTGAAGCCCACCTTGAGAAGATGGGACTTAGATATATGACTGATTAGCTTTAGTGCAAGTGGGAGATTGTTAGATGTATGCCCTAAAAGCCAATCTGGCTGACACATTGTTAATTCTAGGACATAATTTTGTACTTGACTATTTATTATTGAATAAATAAAAGGCATCTTTTTCATTCATATTGTTTATGTGTCTATGAATCGTCCAAGAATTAATAAGATGATGATGCATATTCTTAAGAGTTAAGAATTTGAGCCATGCATCATTGGTGATTAATTTCTGAATGCTCTTGATCAATGGATCATCACGAGGATGGTGATCGATCCGATGAGATCAGTGCACACATTGCTTTCCTTGTGGATGGACGAGATTTGAATCCACGGTGTGGCGACACTGAAGTAATGGTGCAGGTGCTTGTTAAAAAACAAGGATACTGAGCGTGACCAAGACAAGAAGTCACTTGGATGTCTATCCACTCGTCAGTGACTTGCTTGATGTTGCAGTAGTGTGACTGGTCTTTTGACCTGCGGTGCTTCGGCTACTCACAGTGAGGTTATTGTAGTTTGACTGCACGTATACATGGTCTCTAGACATACGGGTCCATGCAGTGTAGATTGGTTGCAATAGGTTCACTGTAGGAGTAGGGTATGCACCTATATGGAATCTATCGATCTTGGTAGATAAGGAGAGATCCTATGTGATTTATAAGACTGAGTTCGTAAAACCTCGGCCGGGGTAGTAAAAACAGTGGAGAAAGAATTTTTCACTCTCGAACTTAAGTCGAATAAATCTTGACATATGATAGATGATGGGGTTTGACGAGTTGTCCATGACCTCCGTCCTGTAGGGATCCACAATAGTAGGACTGTATCATACGATAACTACACCTAGAGATTCATCATTCCATTCTGCTGGGTAGCCACTACATGCTGCTAGGTGTCACTGGTGGATGGTGAGACTCGCAGGGAATATCTTGATGATCGATAAACCCTAATGAGTTGAGTTAGAACTGTTCCAACCCTTTGAAAGGAGTTTTAAATGATATTGTGATAGAGATCATAATTTATCTCACTACCAGTCAGAATAGAACATATGGGGTCACACACACTAGAGGTATTGACTGATCCGATGGTTGAAATATGATTATGAATCACGAATAATCAATCCAATTGATAATCAGTTGAAGAAGGAACAATGGAAATTGATTAATTGACTTAAAATACGAATCCTACTTAGAATAGGATTTCTGGAGTCCTAATTGGATTAGGACTGGGAATCCTACTTGGATTAGGACTGGAAGTCCTACTTGGAGTAGGATTCCTACAATCCTAATTGAATTAGAATTGTAAATTCAATTTGGATTTCTACTTAAAACAGGATTCTTATTAAAGTCCTAATTGGATTAGGACTAAAATTAAATAAATTCTAATTGGATTAGGATTTCTTAAGTCCTAATTAATTGTTAATCTAATGAATTAACATGACTCCTAATTGGATTAGGATTGAAGAGTTCAATTGAGTCATGGTTCATTTGAGTTCTAATTGGATTAGGACTAGCATGGATTAAATCCAAAAATTGGTTCACCCTTGGACTAAGCCTAATTAGATTAGGGCTTAGCCACATTAGGGCCTCCCAATCCTCCTTAGAAGAGGATTAGGGTTAAGCATGAGGGAGGGGCGTGCGCCCCTCCCCCTTTTTCTCCTTGGTGCGGCAACACAAGAGGGGTCGGCGCCCCTCTTGGAAAATCATCTAGGAGCCCCTCTCCCTTTTCCCTTGGATCAGCCGCAAGCAAGGAGGAAGAACAAGGTGGTGTTGGCGGCCTCATCCTCTTCCCTTCCTTCATCCAACGCAAGAGGAAGAAAAAGGCTGCAAGGTGCTTTGATTCTTCTTCAAGTTTCATCCTTCTTCTTCCTCCTCCCAAGCACAATCAAGGGTTGATCAAAAGGGAGGAGATCAGCCATCAAAATCAATCTCTGCAAGGGAGCTAGCACCCCGAGGAGATTGAAGCGTTTGGATCGGTTTTTGCTTCGTGTGGATACCCGTAGAGGCCAGACACGTGTGCGGCTTAAAGCGAGCCTTCTTCCTAAACCACGAACTTCAGTTTGCGGAGATCATCTAACCGCACAAGATGAAGATCAGATCTTCCTAATATTTTTAAAAAGTTTTTAATCCTAATCTATCTACGAACGGTTTTTGAAATACGTTCATGTGATGAACGTCGATCTGAATTTTTTTTTTGAAATACATTCTCTTCCGCTGCCATCTGAATTTTTTTTTTTAATTTTCTGCGGCATGGGCGGGTTCCCAACAGCTCCCCCTTAAGTGAATATTATCTCTTCCTATAATTTCCAAACTTATTTCTTCCTCTATATTGCAACTTCTTTCTGTTGCCCAAGGTGACAACCCAAGAGGGGGGGTGAATTGGGTTTTCTAAAAATTATGTTCCCTAATTTTTACTTTGAATAGAATGCAGCGGAATAATAAGATGTTATTTACTTAAGCTCTAGGCAATTACAAGTAAAGCAGTGGAAGATTAAGCTAGAGCAATTATACTATGGCTTTAGGGTGCAATTGATCTAAAACTAACTTATAGTTGTATAATCAATTTTAATCTATGTGTATGGTAAGAATGGAGTGGAAGCTAAGCAAATCACTTATAACTCTATAGAAAACAAAGCTAGAGATATTACACAATCAAGCATGAATGGAAGGCATGAAATACAAGAGATAAGGCATCACAAATACAAAGATGTATAGTGGTTCGGTGCACCCCAGCACCTACATCCACTCCCCAAGACCTCTTGGGAATTTCACTATAATCCCTTAGATTACAGTCGGTTGTTTTACAAGCTCACAACCCAACTTGTTGTTTTGCGAGATCACAACGAACTCGGTCGGTTTTCACAGGCTCACCGACTAGAACCAACCGATTGTTTTCACGGGCTCACAATCCAACCCAGTTGGTTTTTCCAAAGGCTCACCAACCACAACCTTACAATGATTGTTTTTCGGGTTCACAATCAACCCGGTTGGTTTTCCCCAAAGGCTCACCAACCACAACCTTACAATGATTGTTTTCCGGGTTCATAATCAACCCGGTTGGTTTTCCCCAAAGGCTCACCAACCACAACCTTACAATGATTGTTTTCCGGGTTCACAATCAACTCGGTTGGTTTTTCCCTTTGGCTTACCAACAAACCTTAACCCCTTGATTCAATCCCTTGATTGAATCAAGTTACAAGATACTAGAACAAGAGTTTATATCAAATACAAGCTTCTCAAATAAGCAAATATAGCAAATGTAAATAAGTAAAGAAAAGAGAAGAAGCCCTCAAACTAATTTGTAGATGGAGGAACTCGGCTTCTTCTTCACTTGCCCCTCTTCTGATTTTGCACGAAGTAGAGGATCTCCGAGGCAGCACACGGATGGAGAGGAAGCTTTGGGATTCACTTGGATGCTCTTCTTCTCTCTATTTTACTTTGAATGGCCCTTTTGTGCTTATGGGAGATTTTCCTTGTAATCTCTTTCAAATCTCTTCCCTAAATGTTTTCTCCCACTTCCATCCCTTCTCCCCTAGCTCTCCTCTTGATTTTATAGCTTTAGAGGGAGTCCCAACAAAAATCTAGCCGTTAGAGACAAAAATAGAGCCGTTGGAATCAAGAAAAAACTAGCCGTTATGCCTCCCAGCGTGCTCGAGTCGACTCGGCTGAAGTAGGAGTCGACTCGGCTGAAACAGGTTCGATCTGTGAATAGTAGTCTGCCGGCACTGTAGCTGGGAGTCGACTCCTGAAAGTTGGAGTCGACTCGAGATCACTGTAGCGCTGAAAATCAACTTTCTGTTTTTTTGTTTGTTCTCAGTCGGAGTCGACTCGTAGAGTATTGGAGTCGACTCGAGCACTGTTTCTTGAAACTCTAGAGTGCCAGAGTCGACTCTAAACTTCCAGGAGTCGACTCGAGGACTATTCTTTTGAATTTTTCTTTGAATTTGCTCCTTCAACTTGAATTCTTTGAACTTGAAACTTGGGCCAATGAATTGTAGCTTTCTTCCAACTTTTCTTGAGAACTTTGGAGGCCTTCTTGTATTCTTCCAACTTGCTATGTTCCTTGCGAAATAAATATCTTTCTCCTTGCAACACAAACATTAGTATTTATACTTCAAGGTTTTGTGATCATCAAAATCAATCTTTGAATCAATCTTTGGGTCATCACTTTCTTTTCTTACTTCTCTCCTTTTTTGTTATCATCAACCGAGTGTATAGCAATAGATAAGTAGAAGCAGTAAATGATAAAAATTCAAATTTGATTGATCAAAATGGAACATTGTAGTACATTAATGCCAAAAGTACAATGTTCTTCAATTAAGGTGCAAAGTACGTCAACCAAGTAAAATGCATATGAGAACTAGATAAATCCTAGGCACTAGTCATGATGGACTCCTGTAGTGCTATCATCGGGCCTAGGGGGAATCTAAGGGCTGTGATCTAGTCCTCATCTTCCTAGCATAAGTGGCGAGGGAAGGTCGAGCCTGATGGGACTGAGTCTGGCATGGACCTCGGTGAGCTGGGTGACTCTGTGTCGAAACCTCTGACTCAGCTGCTCGGGGCACAGATGGAGCATGAGCCTCTCTCTCTCTGTAATGCTCCCACCTGGTCTCTGAGGTCTCTAATCTCAGCAGTCATACTATTCATCCTGCTCATCATCCCATCAAAGATAGTCCTCACTTGAGCTGACACAAGCTCAGTCATCCTACTCCAAAACTCCTCTGTACATTCCGTAGGTATGGATGACGAAGGTCCAGCCTCTGAAGGTGCTGTAGGATGATCCATAGGTATATCATGCTCAGGGATAGAATCTTCAATCTCTGGTGCATCACCCTCCGCTGCATATATCCCTGCACCTCCATGCACCCACTGACCGTCCACCTTCTCATAACTCATGCGAACTAAGGACCGTGCAGTGTAGTTGTCAGTAAATAGCAGATGCCTAGATATCTCTCTCTCCACAGATATGTCATGCTGTCGGAATATCAGGATGAGTATCATACCGTAGAGCAAGAAGACTCTCGATTTACAAATGGCCTCTCTCATCTGCCTGATCATCATAGCTGGAAGATTCAGGGGAATACCCTGAATGACATGCTCCATAATGACCATGTATCGCTCAGATATGTGATCAAATCTCCCACTCTTCGGAAACAAAATCCGACCTATGAAGTTGTGCAACAATCTCATCTCAGCTGATAGAGAGCTAGCTATTACATTTTCAGAGTAGTCAAAGTCATCTCTCTCAAAGATTATCTGTAGAGCCCTCAACTTGCTCTCTGGTCTTTCTGGTGTGGCTCTTTCGCAGCGAAGATGAAGCAACTCACATAGGCTTTCCTCGGACACACGAATACGTACTCCACGGACCTCAGATACAAGCCCTCCCGGACCAACCTTTAGAAAGGCATAGAACTCACGAACTAAGCCCGGGTAGGTCACTAGATTTAGGGAGCAAAGATACTCCCATCCTTGCCTTCGAATCCAACCACCCAACCGGAACCCTTCTTGATCCAAAAATTCGGAATGGATCCTTCTACCCGTGGTTGATAAGTGCTAAATAATGCATAAACTAATATCTTATTCATAGCACTTATCATTATTTTAATTCGCATATTTTATAAATTTAACTAAAAAAATGTATTTTCCTTCATCATTTCATTTTAAATAAATTATTCAAGTTTGATTCTTTTTATTATTATTATTGGTTGAGTCTAATGGATGCAGGTCAAGCCGAATTGATTTAGGATGAAAACTGAACCCAAATCGCATGCACTTCGCAAATCAAGACCCTCTGATTCAGTCACCTAATTTTCTTCCCACTCGTTCCAACTCTTTTTCCACATGATCCAATTTTAATCTCAAAAACAATAAAATCCCTTCAATTATTTGTTTCTCAGATCTCAAAGCATACCATCTTAGTTGCACGGATCCCAAAGCCTTATCCCATCTCAGCCATTCATCTTGCATCCACGTCATCTGCATCATCCGAACAACTCCTTCATCTTTTTCGTGATCAACTCCACCTTCCCAGCTCCCTGTGCCCCACAACAAAACCAAGCCAATCTCCCGAGTTAATCACATCCTAAACAGCTTCATCCGTGTTCATCTTCCAGTAAATCTCAGCACCCCAACTTCCAAATCCGAACCAGCCAGCATTCTGGATTAATTAAAATCAATTAGACATTGGCCCCTAGGGACATTCGAGCTCAATAGGACGAAGATCACCGAACGTTGCACCAATTTCGCACTGTGGCTCAGTTGATGTCTAAGCAAGCTTTGTCCCAAAGGAGATAGTTCATCTGTTCGAGGCAAGTGGTTTTTAAGTGGGACCTTTGCAACGCATCGTGACCCCCCCACTTACCTGGGAGCTTACCTGGTCAACTCAGTTCATTAGACCGGATTGGAGGCTTAGGTGCCCTCTTCAAACTAGTTAGGAGCTGTTTAGTGATTTTAGGATAAACCCAAGGATTTGATTTGTTTTTCCTTTAGTGCATGCTTGACTGTACTTGATTGATCCAACAAGCTTTAGTGTATGCTAGGGTGTCGTTCCAGATCTCCTGAATTAGTACCTTTTGATTCTGAGATAGAACGTTCTATTAGGGCCCTTCGAGCCGAAATCCGTACCTATAGAACCATAGGATCTACACCACCTGTCAAGAAGGCTGAAGAACAACCCAAACTGCTAAAGGAGTACTTTACTCCTTCCATTTATACCTCTCCATCTTATATTCGACTACCTGATACCACCGCTGCTGTACAGTTTGAGATTAAGTCTAGTGTCATCCAAATGCTTCCCTCTTTTTATGGACTCAACAATGAAGACCCATACAAACATTTAGATGAATTCCTTGAGATATGCACTACTGTCAAAATTCAGAACTTCACTGATGATGCTCTGAAACTTAGGCTGTTTTCTTTTTCTCTTAAGGATAGAGCTAAGCAGTGGCTCCATTCATTAGAAGCCAATTCCATTCTTTCATGGGCTCAAATGCAACATGAATTTTTGAAAAAATATTTTTCCATAGGAAGAACGAACCAATTTAGGCGTGCTATCACGAGCTTCTCCCAATCTGACGGAGAAGAATTTCATGAAACTTGGAAAATATTTAGAGACTTACTCCGAAAATGCCCACATCATCAAATCCCCAAATGGAAATTAGTGCAATATTTCTATAACGGATTGACTGAACGAAATCGTCAGATGATCGATGCCGCATGCAGAGATACTTTCATGCTTAAAAGTGACCATGAGGCATGGCAATTGTTTGAGAACCTTAATGAAAATTCTCTCCACCATGCCTCCTCCGCTCGTCAAGCACCCCCGAGTTCTCAAAGAAAAGGAATAATATATGAAGTTAGCCAGTCCATAGGTCTATCTGACAAAGTAGATGCACTATCCCGCAAGTTGGACCAGCTAATGTCTAGAGAGCAGCTTCCAAACTTTCCCCAAGCATAAGTTTGTGCTCTCTGTTCTAGCCTGTCTCACCCTGTTTTTGAGTGCCCTTCGGCAGCTCAATTTCCTAAATTTGTGCAAGAACAAATTAATGCTGCCCAAGCACAGTCCCGACCGGATAATAATCCGTACTCTAACACTTATAATCCGGGGTGGCGCAACTATCTAAACTTCTCTTGGAAGCAGCAGACTTCCAATACTTCCCAACCTTATTCCCAAAACTTTCAACCCTTTCAGAATGTTCATCCGAACCGTCCTCCTACTCACTATTCACAATTTCAACATATCCCTCCTCCAGCACCCCAAAGAGATATGGCTTTTGAGCAAAAAGTTTTGACTGCGCTTCAAGGACTCGAAGCCAATACACAATTGTTGCACTCCCATACCCAGTCTATTGCCAAATTAGAAACCCAGCTAGGGCAGCTAGCGAGTGCACTAAATAAAAGAGAGGAAGGCAAGCTTCCAAGCTAACCAGTGAGTAACCCGAGAGGGCAGTACATGGCTCAAGAGACTCATCCGAATGATGTTCACCATGAATAAGCTAATGCCATGACTACCTTAAGAAGCGGATGCGTAGTGGACAATAAGGTTGGAGAAAAAGAACATAAGGAAAATGAAGATAGGAGTATGACTATGCCGAAAGAGATCCCAAACTCCTCTATGTCGCCATCAAACCCAGTATCGACCACACCTTTTACACCGAAGGCTCCTTTTCCTCAATGTCTGAAAGCACCTTCTCCCTTTGGCATGAAAGGAACTTCATTGGAAGAAATAATGGAGGTCTTCAAATAAGTCAAAATCAACCTCCCTCTCCTTAATGCCATAAAACAAGTTCCATCGTATGCCAAATTTCTCAAAGATCTTTGTACCTAGAAACGAAAATCTAGGACACATGTGCCTAAAAAGATCTTCCTAACTGAACAAGTGAGCTCCATCCTCCAGCACAAAACCCCTCCTAAGTTCAAGGATCCTGATGCACCTACCATCTCTTGTGTGGTAGGAGACAATTCTATTGATCGTGCACTATTAGATTTAGGGGCAAGTGTTAATCTTCTTCCTTATTCAGTCTATGAGAAGTTCGGATTAGGTGAACTAAAGCCTACTTTGGTGTTCCTACAATTGGCTGATCGATCTGTCAAAATACCACGAGGAACAATTGAAGATGTCCTAGTCAAGGTAGATAAATTTTATTTTCAAGTTGATTTCATCGTCCTTGATATGGAACCTGTGCCGAACCTTAAGAAACAGATCCCTATGATTCTCGGTCGTCCCTTCCTAGCTACACCCAATGCATGTATTAACTATAGAACTGGGATGATGGATATATCTTTTGGAAACATGAAAGTTAAACTAAATGTATTCCATGCCTCTGATCAACCTGCAAGGAAAGATGAGTGCTTCCTAGTTGACAAAATGGATGATCTTGTAGAAGAAGCCCTTCCCTATATTCTGGCAGATGACCCTTTGGAAGCATGTTTAGCCCATTTTGACATTGATAATTTTGATTTAAACAAGGCCATAGAAGAAGTCAATGTCCTACTTGACAATCCGTCTCCCACAAATTCTCATCCTTGGCGTATCCAATATGAACCTCTTCATACCCTTTCTAGTACGCCACAGTACCCTTCCATCGAGTCCCCTCCCAAACTTGAGCTAAAGCCACTTCCGGTAATCCTTAAGTATGCTTTTCTAGGATCCGAATATACCCTACCTGTAATCATCGCGGTTGACCTGTCTGACAAACAGGAGAGTCAACTTTTGAGTGTAATCGGAGAACACAAACATGCAATTGGAAGGTCCGTAACTGATCTGAAGGGGATTGACCAATCTATTTGCATGCATCGAATTCACCTAGAAGAAGATGCAAAACTGACCCGTGAAATGCAAAGGAGACTCAACCAAAATATGAAAGAGGTAGTCAAGAAAGAAGTAGTAAAGTTGCTAGATGCCGGAATCATTTACCCTATCTCTGATAGCAACTAGATAAGTCTAACTCAAGTAGTATCAAAGAAGTCGGGCATTACTATGGTTGAAAATGCAGAAGGAGAGTTGATGCCCACACGCACGACCACTAGCTGGCGTGTTTGCATTGACTACAAGAAGTTAAACTCCATGACTAGAAAGGACCATTTTTCTTTACCCTTTATTGACCAAATATTGGAAAGGTTAGTCGGTCAGGGTTTCTACTATTTCTTAGATGGTTATTCTGGATACAACCAAGTGGCCGTGTATCCCGATGATCAAGAGAAAACCACTTTCACATGTCCATTTGGGATATTTGCGTATAGAAGAATGCCATTTGGACTCTGTAATGCACCCGCGACATTTCAACGATGCATGATGGCGATTTTTTCTGACATGGTAGAAAAATTTCTGGAAGTATTCATGGATGATTTTTCAGTTTTTGGCCCCTCATTCGATGATTGTCTCAGTAATTTAGCCCTGGTTCTGACAAGATGTAAGGAGACCAATCTAGTGCTGAGTTGAAAAAAGAGCCATTTCATGGTTCAAGAGGGTATAGTCTTGGGACACATTGTGTCCAAAAGGGGTATTGAGGTAGATAAAGCAAAAGTTGATCTTATTTCTAATCTTCCTCCACCCAAATCTGTGAAACAAATTTGTTCTTTTCTTGGCCATGCTAGTTTTTACCGTCGCTTCATTAAAGACTTCAGCAAAATCTCTAGGCCCTTGTGCAATCTCCTTGCCAAGGATATACCCTTTGTCTTTGATGAAGCATGTAAAGAGGCCTTTGAAAAACTCCGATCTAAGTTGTCTACAGCACCTGTCATACAACCTTCCAATTGGACCCTTCCATTTGAACTTATGTGTGACGCTTCTGACTATGCCATTGGGGTGGTTTTAGGGCAATGGCTAGAGAAGTTACCTCATATCATCTACTACGCTAGTAAGACACTCTCATATGCGCAATTGAACTACACCACTACTGAGAAAGAATTGCTAGCTGTAGTGTTTGCCTTGGACAAGTTTCGATCCTATCTCTTAGGATCCAAGGTTATTGTATTCACTGATCATTCTGCTCTTCAGTACCTCCTTTCAAAGAAAGACACTAAGCCTCGTCTAATTCGATGGATTCTGTTGTTACAGAAATTTAATCTAGAAATTCGTGATAAGAAAGGCACCACAAATATTGTAGCAGACCACTTGTCTAGAATCCTTCTCGAGCCTTCTCATAGCACTTCCCCACTTCATGACTCCTTTCCAGATGAACAATTGTTTGAAGTGCAACAAGAAAAAACACCATGGTTTGCCAACATAGTAAACTATCTTGCCATAGGACAAATTCCCGATCATTGGTCCAAGCAGGACAAGGATTGATTCTTTTCGCAAGTTAAGTTCTACTTTTGAGATGACCCCGATCTGTTCAAGTACTGTTCTGGTCAAGTAATCCATCGATGTGTGCCTGAATGTGAATTTCAGAGTATTCTTGATTTTTGTCATACCCAAGCCTGCGGAGGACATTTTGGGGGTAGAAAAACTGCAGCTAAAGTCTTACAAAGTGGATTCTATTGGCCCTCCTTGTTCAAAGATGCTCACCATTTTTGTCGGACTTGTGAGCGATGCCAGCAAATGGGTACAATCACCCGTAGAGATATGATGCCACTTAATCCCATTTTAATTATAGAAATTTTTGATGTCTGGGGTATTGACTTCATGGGTCCTTTCTCACGTTCTTTTGGTTTTGAGTACATTCTTGTCGGGGTAGATTATGTCTCGAAGTGGGTAGAAGCTGTTGCCACTAGGACTAACGATCACAAGGTTGTAGTTAAGTTCTTACAAACAAATATATTTAGTCGCTTTGGCACACCCCGAGCTATCATTAGTGATGGGGGATCACATTTCTGCAACCGATCTTTTGAAGCTTTGGTTCGTAAATATTCAATCATCCACAAATTTACCACTCCGTACCATCCCCAAACAAGTGGACAAGTTGAAGTTTCCAATAGGGAGATAAAACAAAACAATACGCCCTGTTAGAAAAGATTGGTCTCAAAGATTAAACGATTCTCTCTGGGCTTATCGTACTGCCTATAAGACTCCTATTAGCATGTCTCCTTATCGACTGAAATTTTTAGAAAAGCTTGCCACTTACCCGTAGAACTCGAACATAGAGCTTTTTGGGTCATTAAAAAGTTTAACTTTGATATGGCAGCAGCTGGTTCTAACCGGAAACTTCAACTCAACGAGCTTGAAGAGTTACGCAATGAAGCATATGAAAATGCCAAAATTTACAAGGCAAGGACTAAGGCTTTTCATGACAAATACATTAACCGTAAGTCTTTCGAGCCTAATCAGAAGGTTTGGCTATTCAATTCTAAATTGCGTCTCTTCCCTAGTAAACTTCGCTCTAGGTGGGATGGTCCCTTTTTAGTTAGAAAGATTTTTCCTCATGGTGTAGTAGAAATTCAAGACATCAATGATGGTCGTATCCTGAACGTCAATGGTCAAAGTTTGAAACCTTACATAGAATATGTTGCAGATGGACAATTGATTGAATCCCTTGATTTGATGGATCCTATTTATCAGGATAATTAAGGATGTACTGCGTCTGGCTGAAGACGTTAAACTTAGCGCTTGTTGGGAGGCAATCCAATTTTCATAGATTATTTTTGCACATTTTCTTGTCGTATTTTTTTCAGGTGTCCTCATATTATTGATGCAACTAAGGTACAATGCTTCTATCCTCCATATGCATCATATTTTCATTCAAAATAAAATAATAAAAAAATAATAATATTTTTTAAAAAAAAATATTGAGGACAATGTCTAAACTAGGTTGGAGGGTATAGGATTCGAATTTTGAAGAAATTTTTCTTATTTCAAAAAAAAACCTAATTTCTATGCCATGATAAATACACAAAGTATATAAAATCTAAAATGCCCAATGATTAGTCAGGAGTAAGACAATTTAAGTTCTTTTTATTAAAGGTTCTTTTAGCGAGTTGTAAAATAATTTTTACTTTGGAATTTCACAACACACATGGCCTACACTTCTAAGGGTTAGGATCAACATTATCTTGTTAAGTCTGGTAGCAACCTTGAGTCCTGATGAATCATACCTATCTAATTCACTATTATCCCATATTTTATTTCAAAAAAAAAGAAGTGAATTCAGTCAGGTACATCGAAAAGGGCTACCTATCGTTAAAGGTCAGCGGGCTTGTGATGATAAACCCGAGCATAGGTCCGTAGGGGAGTCTTGATGCCCAACACCTTATGCCATCTGGTGTGGGAGTTGTTGACTGAATGCTCGTTACATGGAGGAATCATTACAAGAGTAAAAGTGCATAATTTATACAAAATAAAAAAATAGAAAAAAAACAAAAAAAGAGAAAATAATATTGACCTTGAAAAAGACGATAGTGTGAAAGCCATCATTATAAAAATTCGAGTAAACTGGAATATTACAGATAAAGCCCATAAGGTATTAAAGTAAACATCCACAACTCTCGAAATTCTGCAAGATAGGATGATTTTGAATCAGTAAATAGGTCTTATCTGACCAATTCTTGGAAACTACTAGCTTTAGCAGTATTTTGGGGAATCTAAAACCTTAGCTTGTGTATGGTCCAGATTTCACCAAGCACCCAAGTATAAAAAAGTCTTACAACTTCCTAGCAGAAACTTAATGACTTCAACTTAAGTTGCATACTGACTTAGGATTTGGGCTAACTTAGTAAAACTTTGTGTGCTTTTGAAATTCTTGGCACTTATGCATTTGAAATTAGATTTTATGAAACAATAAAATAAATTCTTTCGACAACAGTTTGTGAGTATCTGAGCTGGAAACCCTCACGAGATAAAACTCGTCCACCAGGGCCATCTAGGGGTTTAAAGCCTTATTGCATACGGTAAATGCAATCACGATTCCTGCGAAAGTGAGTTAGTTTTTATTTTGCTCGAGGACTAGCAAAATGTAGGTTTGGGGGTGTGATAAGTGCTAAATAATGCATAAACTAATATCTTATTCATAGTACTTATCATTATTTTAATCCGCATATTTTATAAATTTAACTAAAAAAATGTGTTTTCCTTCATCATTTCATTTTAAATAAATTATTCAAGTTTGATTCTTTTTATTATTATTATTGGTTGAGTCTAATGGATGCAGGTCAAGCCGAATTGATTTAGGATGATCTCTGAACCCAAATCGCATGCACCCCGTAAATCAAGACCCTCTGATTCAGTCACCTAATTTTCTTCCCACTCGTTCCAACTCTTTTTCCACATGATCTAATTTTAATCTCAAAAACAATAAAATCCCTTCAATTATTTGTTTCTCAGATCTCAAAGCATACCATCTTAGTTGCACGGATCCCAAAGCCTTATCCTATCTCAGCCATTCATCTTGCATCCACGTCATCTGCATCATCCGAACAACTCCTTCATCTTTTCCGTGATCAACTCCACCTTCCTAGCTCCCTGTGCCCCACAACAAAACCAAGCCAATCTCCCGAGTTAATCACATCCTAAACAGCTTCATCCGTGTTCATCTTCCAGTAAATCTCAGCACCCCAACTTTCAAATCCGAACCAGCCAGCGTTCCGGATTGATCCCGAATTCCTCCCACGCATCTTGGCATGCAAGATTGACTCAACGGGATAAGTTTCAATATCAGCACCTTATGCGATCGTTCCCACGCCCCAGCGAATCTCCAACGCCACGGATTAGCTTCCCGACATCTTCCTTCAACCGTGAATATCATCTCCAACTAAAATCCTTTCTCCCAAACCAATCCAGCATCTTTCCGGCGTGATCCCATGGAATCCTCTGCTCCGCGTCCTTATAGTCCATGATCCATCTTCATCCAAGTTTTTCCCAGCCGAGTTCATCCTTATCCCGTAGTCCGGTGGGATGAGCCTTCCGAACGCCCAGATTGCCCATAATCCCGTTCGGAATGGAGTCCCATTGCCCACGGATAAGTCCAGCTCGCTCCCAACTGCTCCGGATCACTTCCCTTGCATCCCAGCAAAACAGAGCTCATCCACGGATAAGCTCCAATCCCAGCGAATTTACTTCATCCCATTCCGTTCCTAGCTCCCCTGTTTCGGAACAACTTCTTCCCAGCCAATTCTAGCTCTCTCTTCCATCCTTATCCAATCGCAAGATCAACTTCCAACAAACCTCAGCATCCGCATCAAAGGATCAAGTCTCCTCTAGCCCTGAGCTTCATCCAAGATCATTCCGCTCTCGTCCACGAACAAAGCCATGTCTTCTCCTTCCGAAGTATCTCCTAGCCGTTCCACTTCCCCTGTTCCATCATTATCCCATCTCACCTTCCGGATTAATACCAGCATCCGCGATTCAAGGATCTTCTCCCAACGCATCTCCCATGCTCATCCCAGTGTTCCGGATTACGTTCTCCCAGCAGAACAAAGCCACACGGGATAAGCTCCAACTCCAACTGCATCCGATCATCACCTTCTTCCATCCTTATCCCGCATCCAAGTTTATCCTTCTACCCATGTGAAGAAACAGAGGAGGATGGAGGGGGAGCTGGCGGCTTATAAAAGGGGAGACGTTTCCTTCTTCGGCATCGATCTCGTCTCAGGAGGGAATACCACGGAAATAAAAAAAAAGCAGAGGAGGGAGAGAGGTTTGGATATTTTGGGAAACACTTCCCATATAGAAAAAAAAATAAAATAAAATAAGAATGAAGTGCTGAGGGAAAGGAAGCTGATCGTGATGCAAATGGAAGCCCGTTGCTGTGCCGCTACTGCCGTCCACCACTGCATGGAAGCCTAAGATTTTCACTAGGACTGGATGCAGCCCTAGCAAAAGGATAGGGTTTTGTATTTTTTTTATTTCTATTCTTGGGGTTGTATGAACTTATGGTTTTTATGGATATCTTCTTTTATCTCACATTTAATTTCTGTGATTTTAAATGTGAAGTTTATACAATTATTCTTCATGATCACTAGGTAAATATAAGATAGTCCATGCTTAAGGAAAATGTGGTATGCTACCACTTTAGATTAGGGTAGATATTGCTTGCTAACTGAAGATGGATTATTCCCAAATTACTTTTGTGACATTTTATCTGAATGCTTATTAGGCCTGTAGCCAATTTGCATGTTTATCCAAGAATAAATTGAAATACAAATAACCCTTGTTCCGATGTTAGTGGTGAATTCCTTGCCCTAGGTCCCCTCATACTGATATCACTTCAATTGCATTTTCATTAAATTTCTTAGTTTAATTTTCTTCGCAAACTCTTCCTTTTAAATATTTTTATTTTTAAGAAAACAACTATACCCCAATCCCTGTGGATCGATATCCGTAATCACTATCCTACCAGATACGTGCTATTGCGTGGTCTTTAAAATTGACTATCAGTGGTTACCGGTCTTTCTGCATATTTAGCAAGTTGAACTGAGGGGGAAGAAGGTGGAGGAGGCTTCGCACGTGTCTCACCTCATGGAGAAGTTGTAGAGAACTCTCTAGGACGATCCTCTACAATGGTTGTCCTTGAAACTCTCCCGAATCTCTTAGCTACGGCTCGCTTGGGTCCCATTTTCACCAAATCCTCACTTGGGTCTTGATCCAACGGCTTGGGGAATCAATCTACTACTATTTGGAGGTGATTGGAAGGGATTGGCAAGTGGGAAATAGGGTTTTGGAAAGAGGACAAAGAGAAAGGATGCCCTAACATGCCTCACGGGTCCTCTTTTAAAAATGGGGTCCCGCCATTGGGTCGACCCCAGCTTTGGCTTGGGTCGACTCAAGGAGGGGTCGACCCCATTTTGGCTTGGGTCGGCCCTAGTTCAGGCCTAATTTTTTTTTTAATTCTTCCTTTTTTCTGATCCTTACCAAATCTTTATGTGACATTGATATGTGAGTAAGGAGTCTATAAATGAATAATTTTACTCATATTTCATGGGATTTTCAAAATGGGAGGAGAGTATCATGTGACAATTTGTTCTTTTCATTTGTTTTCAATCAAAGGAATCACATATACCTAATTTCCTCCTAAGCATACAGAATCTATCTTCACTTAGAGGTTTTGTGAATATGTCAACTAATTATTTCTCGGTATATATATGTTCAATACATACATTCCCATTTTGTACATGATCTCTAATGAAATGATACCTTATTTCAATATGCTTGGCCCTAGAGTGCTGAACAGGATTTTTGGTAAGGTTAATGGCACTAGTGTTGTCATATTTTATAGGAATGTTGTCTAGTTTGATTCCATAGTCCTCTAGTTGTTGCTTGAGCTATAGTACTTGAGCACAACAACTCCAGGCAGCTATGTATTCGGCCTCAGCCGTTGACAATGCTACTGAATTCTGCTTTTTGCTAAACCATGATACCAAGTTATTTCCTAAAAATTGACATGTTCCACTAGTACTCTTCCTATCTAATTTGTATCCAGCGAAATCTGTATCAGAATATGCAAGCAAGTCTAGACAAGAGTCTCTAGAATACCATAATCCTATGCTTATGGTTCCTCTCATATATCTAAGGATTTTTTTGACAGCACTTAAATGTGACTCCTTCGGATCTGATTGGTATCTAGCACATATTCCCACACTAAATACTATATCAGGCCTACTAGCAGTGAGGTAAAGCAAAGATCTAATTAATCCTCTATAGAGCTTCATATCTATATTTTTCCATTTTTCATCTTTGTCTAGTTTACTAGTGGGGTTCATAGGGGTGCCTATCCCCTTGTGATTTTTATTTCCAAACTTGTTTAATATTTTCTTTGGGTACTTAGTTTGATGAATAAAGATGTCTTCTTTAGTTTGCTTAATTTATAATCCGAGAAAAAAATTTAGTTCTTCCATCATACTCATCTCGAATTCTCCTTTCATTAATTTAGCAAACTCTTTGCAAAGACTATCATTAGTGGCACCAAAAATTATATCATCTACATATATTTGTACTACTAGCAAATTTTTGTCTTTTCTCTTGAAAAAAAATATTTTATCTACATTTTCTCTACTAAAATCATTATTAAGCAGAAATTTGCTTAGTCGATCATACCAAGCCCTAGGTGCTTATTTCAATCCATATAGTGCTTTATGTAATCTAAATACATGATTTGAGAATTCATGATTCTCAAAACTAGGAGGTTGCTCTACATATACTTCTTCCTTTATATAACCATTTAAGAAGACACTTTTAAAATCCATTTCATACAATTTGAAATCCATAAAGCATGCAAAAGCTAGAAGTAATCTAATAGCTTCTAGTCTGGCCACGGGAGCAAATGTTTTTTCAAAATCTATCCCTTCTTCTTGATTGTATCCCTTAGCTACAAGTCTAGCTTTATTCCTTATAACTACCCCATTTTCATCTAATTTATTTCTAAAGACCCATTTTGTTCCAATTACAGAATTATGCTTTGGTCTCTAAGTTAATGTCCATACATTGCTTCTTTTGAATTGATTTAATTTTTCTTGCATAGCATTGATCCAATTTATGTCATTTTCAACTTCTTCATAAGTCTTAGGTTTTATTTGTGAAACAAAAGTAAGATAGTCATTTAAATTTTTAAGAGAGGATCGAGTTCTTACCCCTTGGATCACCTGTCTTTGGGTGTCCATGTGCGTACTTCCATTCCTTTGGCAAGTCTTGAGATTGTGGTGGCACACGATCATCTTCCTTTTCTTGATTTGGCACGTCAATAAGATTCAATTTTTCAAACTCAACAATTGCTGCATCATCATCAAAAGTATTTTCTCTCCTAGGAGACTCACTATCAGACTCATCAAAAATGATATTAATTGACTCTTCAACTACAAGAGCTCTTTTGTTGAATACTCTGTATGCTCTGCTAGATATAGAGTATCCTAAGAAGATACTTTCATCTGACTTGGCATCAAATTTACTTAGATCCTCCTTTCTATTGTTTAAAATGAAACATCTTCATCCAAATACTCTAAAATATTTAGCAGTTGGTTTCTTATTCTTCCAAAGTTCATAAGGAGTTTTCTTGGTTATAGGTCGTATTAAAACACGATTTAGAATATGGCAAGCAGTACTTATAGCTTCAGCACAAAAATACTTTGGAAGATTTGACTCACACAACATCGAGCATGCCATTTCTGCCAAGCTCCTATTTTTTCTTTCAACAACCCTATTTTGTTGAGGTGTTCTAGGTGCTGAAAATTGATGTGAAATACCATTTTCATTACAAAATTCTTCAAAGTGTTGATTTTCAAATTCAGTTCCATGATCACTTCGAATTGCAGTTAAGGCGAACTTTTTTTCGATTATAATATTTCAAAAATTCTGAAAATGCTTCATTCTTATGTGCAAGAAATGAAACCCATGTATATCTTGAGAAATCATCTACTATAACTAGTCCATACTTTTTTCCTTCTAGACTTGCAGTTCTAGTAGGCCCAAATAGATCCATATGTATGAGTTCAAAAAGTCTCGTGGTTGATACTATATTCTTTGATTTGAAGGATGATTTTGTTTGCTTTCCTAATGAGCATGGTCCTCAGATTTTTTCTTTTTCAAAAATCAATTTTGGCACATCTTTTATCAAATCCTTCTTGACTAGTTTTGATCTTAAGTCCATACTAGCATGTCCTAGTCTACGGTGCCAAAGCCAGCTTGTTTCACTTTTCCTTTCTTCCTTAGTGACTAAGCATAATCCATTTTTCTTGCCTAAATTATGAAGATTTACCATATAAATGTTTCCATACCTATGTCCCATAAGTACAATGCTATTGTCTTTAGGATTTGTAATTATGCATACTGAGGCTTCAAATGTGATTTTAAGACTTTTATCACAAAATTGACTTATACTAAGTAAGTTATGTTTCAGACCATTAACTAATAAAATATTTTCTATAAAAGTGGATGGAGTAATATAAATTTTACCCTTTCCAATAATAGGTCCTTTTCCATTGTCTCCATAGGTTACCATTCCACCCTCTTTAGATTCCAAAGTAACAAATTGTTCTATGACACCTATTATGTGTCTTGAACAGTCGCTATCTAGATACCATCGTTTATCCCTCTTATTAGCTGGAAGACACTCCTACAATCAAAATCAAGAATGAGCTTTAGGTACCCAAATCATGTTGGGTCCTTTAGGGTTAGTACTTGATGTTCCTTTTGGAACCCAACTTTTTTTGGATTTTAGCTTACTCTTATCACTCAATTTGTTATAGCTAGACTTTCTAAAATTGCATTCATATGCTTTGTGTCCTACTTTATTGCAACAATGACAAGTTATATTTTCAGTTTTGGTTTTCACAAATATATTTTTTAAGTATTTTTGCTTTCTATTTATTTTATATCCTAACCCAGCTTTATCATATACAGCTTTTTGACTATCAAGAATCATACTTAATTTAGTTGAGCTAAGTGTGAACTTGTCCACTAAGAATTTGTATTTTTTTGCATCTTCTTTTAGCTTGACATTTTCAGCAATTAGACTTTTAGTTTCATTAGTGAATTTTCTACTTAATATTCTATAGTTATTAGATAGTTTCAGCTTTTCTTTGATAAGAGATTGATTTTCATCTTTTAAAACTTTATTTTTATTGATTAGCTTCTTGTGTTCTTCCATGAGTTCTAAAAATGCATCATGTAACTCTTCTACTGTAAAATCACATTCAAGTTCAGAATCTACCACATCGTCATTGGCCATGTAGCAGATTTGGGCCGTCTCTTGTTGATCTTTCTCTTCCGAACTTGACTCCTCACTTTCACTCCATTCAGCCATGAGGTTCCTCTTTTTAAGCTTTTTTGCCATCCATTTCAATTCCGGACAATCTATCTTGAAATGCCCGGGTTTGTTACACTCATAGCAAATTGGCGTTTTGCTTTCTTTTTGTTTGTCCTTTTTCTTTTTCTTGCTCGACCTACCTTTGAGGAAGGGCTTCCTTTTATGAAATTTCTTCTTTCCTCTCATAAATTTTCTGAATTTTCTTGCGAGCATAGCCATTCCTTCTTCATCATATTCTTCCTCATAATCAGACTCTTCTGATTCAATTTTCTATTTTGGAGTTGTAGACTTCAAGGCAATGGTCTTTTTTTTCTTGACCTCCTCATCTGAGTTTTGCTTCATGATCAACTCATGGGTCATGAGTGATCCTAGAAATTCTTCCAATTGTAGTGTATTAAGGTCCTTTGCTTCTTGAATTGCAGTTACCTTGGCCTTCCAAACTCTTGGTAGAGACCTGAGAATTTTTCGCACTAGTTCAGAGTTAGAATAAGACTTTCCTAAACTCTTTAGTCCATTTATGATTTTCATGAATCGAGTGAACATTTCAGTTATGAACTCTGTGGATTCCATTTTAAATAATTCATACCTATGTACCAATATATTTATTTTTGACTCTTTGACTTGATTAGTTACTTCATGTGTGACCTCTAGTTTATCTCAAATTTCTTTCGCAGAGATGCATGTAGATATTCTATTAAATTCACTTACATCTAGTGAGCAGTAAAGTACATTGATTGCTTTAGCATTTAATTGTGCTAGTCTTCTATCACTCTCATTCCAATCCATTTCTGGTTTAGGAATGATTGTGCCCTCTATACTAATTGTGGGTGTGTGTGGTCCTCTAGTTATGATATTCCATAAGTCATAATCTAGAGCTTGAATGAATATCCTCATCCTAGCTTTCCAATATATGTAATTAGTGTCATTAAATAGAGGAGGTCTATTTGTGGATTGTCCCTCTCTCATAGAATATCCTACTTGGGTTGTCATAATCTTTGACTCTTGATTGTGAGATCAACAAATACTATGAGGGTGTAAGGTTCTAGCATGTCATAATGGGCAGCGGAAGCTAGGGATTTTAAAAATTTTCTTAATAAAGTCCCTATGCATGAAACCCTTTTAAGCCTAGATCACCTTAATGATTACAATCAAATAATATAAAATAAATGCAGAATTAGTAGAATACCTCAAATGCTAATCCAAAGTGTACAATCTCCACGAGGCGTCCAAGTGTCCGCCCTCCAATGGTGATCCACACGAAAACTTGATCAAGACTTTAGCTCCAAAGACTTTTGATCCTTAATGCAGAATTCTTCTAAAGAACTCTAATGGCTTGCTTTCCTTCCTTTCTATTTTTCTTTAGCCTTCTAAAATCACTTCTAATCCTTTTGTCCTAATGAAGACCACCTTGTCTTGGCTTAGGACACACTAGAAGCAATGTTAGAAAGAAAGAAACTAATGTAAGAAAGAAGGGATATGAGAGAGAGAGAGTTGGATTGATTTCCGATGATTAGAAAACACCGGGAGCATTCCTATTTATAGATGGCGTGGGGATGCATCACCAAAGGATGCATCCTATCCACACATCCTTCAGATGGGGCGTGATAAGAGGATGGAGGCGTGATCAAATGAAGAGCCATCTCTAGGATGAGGCGCCAACAAAATAGGGAGGCGTATCATGTGAAGAGGTGGTTATGGCATCCTTATCCAAAACACCTCATGCGGCATTCTCTTTCTTCATGCCATCATAAGTCCATCTTCACGCCATCTGATGTTGACCAAGTCAACATCAAATGCTGATCCATCACGCCATGAATCTTGATCATCCATCATCTCATGATGAAGATCCAATGGCTAGAATGCAAGGCGCCATGAGTAAGGGGAGTTATGTCATCATCCAACGGTTCTAGGATGATCCAATGGTCCCAATGCAAGATGCCTCATCATGATCATATTATGTCTTCATCCAATGGCTGATGAAGATCAAATGGTCATGATTAAAGGCCTTTCTTAACCCAATCTAATTGGGTTCAAACCAACTCACCATTATGTCTTCATCCAACGGTAGATGAAGATCTAACGGTCAAAAATAAATGTTTTATCAAATCTAATCCAATTAGACTCAAATCAAGCCAATTAGGTGCCAACTCTTGGCTAACCCATATTAGAATATGATCTAATCAAATTAGATCAATTAAAAATCAGATTCGAATCCAATTCGAATTAGATTCGAATCCAGTTCGAATCAGGAGCTAAGGTTTGCAACACCTGCTAGGATGTTTATCTTGCAAACATGATCTAATCCAATTATACCCTTGATAAGTTTTCTTGTGTGTGACCCATTGGGTTCCATACTTAGCCAGCAATAGGTGTGAGTGCGAGTTGACCCAACTTGATTAGAACTCTTCTAATCGATTTAAGTCCAAACTGCGCGAACCCGAACTTAACAATTAGAATCCTTTCTAATTGGTGATCGAATTAAACTCTTTAATTCGATCAAACCTATAAGACAAGATTGACGTCTAGCAACGTGTCATGTCTACCCGGAAAATATGAAATTTGGTGGAAATACCAAAAATACCCTTCAGTGGCAAGTTACCATGCAATTCAATCCTTTAATCAAACTGCATCCCAAATATGTATATGAGTATGAATATATGTCAAACTCAATTTTATATTCATATTTTTCTCAATCTTTTAATGATAATTCAAATAATGAAACATTAGAAACTCTTTCTAATTTTCATTCTGCTTTGATCAAAGGCTTCCTGAATTATCATATGATTAGAATAAATAGGATGCTATCTTCTCTTACTAGAAATGATTAATTCCTTGTTGACCTACTCATAATCTTCGTACACAATCCACCATATCCAGAAGACCTCGTACATAACTTATTGTCATGAATGAGTGTAAACCAAAACATAGGTTCATGTGCACAAGATACCATGGTGATCTCAGGTCAAAGGATCAGTTGCACAACTCCCACTAAGAGAATCATCTTTTGACATGTAAGTAAGACTTCATAAGATTTCTCTTTGTAGGTCAATTCAGTGAACTCATTCTTCTAATGAGCACCCATATCTTTGTATTAGTGTCTCCACACAAATGATTGTGAGATCAATCATCCTCTGCATCGAGCATACATAAGACATGCCAGTCTTTCCGGTAATCATTGATCCCCGACTCAATGTACCAATGACTGGAAATATTTAAGATTAGGATTTTAGGATTTTAAGTCTCACTAGTATGATCTCATCATAGTCTTAAAACCATTGCCCTAATCTAAGGAGTTTATCATAAATATAATCAACAGCATATGATAAAACATAACGCCTTTATTCATATTTAAATGTCATGTACATGATTTGGACAAATTAAAAGAAAAACCCTTCGCAATACATATTACGATTGGCTTGTAGGGCATCTACTCTTTCAATCTCCCACTTGCACTAAAGCCAATCGCTCTTATATTTTATCCCCATACAATCGAGGTGGCGATCGAACTGCTGTTGTGGTAGAGCTTTAGTGAACGGGTCTGCTAGGTTGTTCTTG
The DNA here is from genome assembly GCF_051530095.1 of Phoenix dactylifera. Classification (NCBI taxonomy): domain Eukaryota; kingdom Viridiplantae; phylum Streptophyta; class Magnoliopsida; order Arecales; family Arecaceae; genus Phoenix; species Phoenix dactylifera. Next base: position 17,777,221 of record NC_143195.1, read on the forward strand.
GTGTCTACTCGTTCAATGACTATGTCTTGTCTCTCGACAATCTCTCGAACAAGATGGAAGCGTCTTAGAATGTGCTTGGATTTGTGATGAGACCTTGGTTCCTTCGCTTGAGCAACAGCTCCAGTGTTATCACAATAAACTGGGACTGGTATAGCAATCTCGGAAACTACTCCTAACTCAGAGATGAACTTCTTCATCCAGACAGCTTCCTTAGCGGCTTCACTTACAGCAATGTATTCTGCCTCAGTAGTTGAATCAGCTACAGTTTGCTGTTTGGAACTCTTCCAGCTCACTGCACCACCATTTAGGGTAAAGACATACCCTGAAGTGGACTTGCTATCATCTAGGTCTGATTGAAAACTAGAATCAGAAAATCCTTCTAGTTTCAACTCAGATCCTCCATAAACTAGAAAAATATCTTTAGTCCTTCTCAAGTACTTAAGAATATTTTTCACAGCTATCCAATGATCCTCTCCTGGATCAGCCTGGAATCTACTTGTTATGCCTAAGGCATAAGCAATATCAGGCCTAGTACATAGCATAGCATACATAATCGATCCTACTGCCGAAGCATAGGGAATAGAATTCATTCTATTCCTCTCTTCAGATGTCTTAGGAGACATCTTCTTAGAGAGACGTATGCCATGACTCATAGGCAAATAACCTCTTTTACTTTCTTCCATGCTGAATCTTTTCAGCACATTATCTATGTACCTAGACTGGGACAAGCCTAGCATCCTTTTAGATCTATCCCTATAGATCTTTATACCAAGTATATAGGATGCTTCTCCCAAGTCTTTCATGGAAAAGCTTTTTGACAGCCAAGTCTTGACCGATTGTAACATTGGAATATCATTTCCAATGATCAGTATGTCATCTACATACAATATTAAGAAGACAATGGCACTCCCACTAGTCTTCTTGTACACACATGGTTCATCCACATTTTTGATAAAACCAAACTCTTTGACTGTTGTATCAAAACGGATGTTCCAACTCCTCGATGCTTGCTTTAATCCATAAATGGATCTCTTAAGCTTGCATACTTGATTTGCTCTCTTACTTGAGACAAATCCTTCTGGCTGTGTCATGTAAACTTCTTCCTCAAGATAACCATTAAGGAAGGCGGTTTTGACATCCATCTGCCAGATTTCATAATCATAGTATGCAGCTATTGCAAGCAAAATCCGAATAGATTTGAGCATAGCTACTGGCGAAAAAGTTTCATCATAGTCAATTCCTTGCTTTTGCCTGAAACATTTTGCCACCAATCTAGCCTTGTAGGTTTCTAATTGGCCATCTGCTCCAATCTTTTTCTTATAGACCCATTTGCAACCTATAGGGTTTACACCCTCTGGTGCATCAACCAAAGTCCATACTTGGTTGGTATACATAGAATCTATTTCGGATTTCATGGCTTCTAGCCATTTGTCAGAGTCATTACTCATGACAGCTTCCGAATAGGTCAGAGGATTATTATTCTGAACAATGTGGGCTTCATCATTTTCAATGATGAACCCATATCTCTCAGGTGCTCTTCGCACTCTATCTGACCTTCGGAGAGGAGATGTGTGTTGTGGTTGTACCTCATCAATGGGTACATCTGGTTGAAGAATTTTTTGTGTTTCTATTTGTAGGTCTTGAACTTCTTCAAGTTCTATTTTTCTATCCTTGCCCTTTTCTAAGATAAACTCTTTTTCTAAAAAATGGCATGCCTACCTACAAAAACTTTTTGTTCGGTAGGATGATAGAAGATGTATCCTATACTATCTTTAGGATAACCTACAAAAATATATTTATCTGATCTAGCACTTAGCTTGTGTCCAAAATTTCTTTTGACATAAGCTTGACAACCCCATATCTTAAGATACTTAAGATTAGGCTTCTTTCCTCTCCATATCTCATATGGAGTGCTAGGTACAGACTTAGAAGGTACCCTGTTTAATATTAGTGCAGCAGTCTCTAGGGCAAAACCCCAGAAGGAAATAGGAAGATCAGTAAAGCACATCATGGACCGTACCATATCTAATAAAGTACGATTCCTCCGTTCAGCTACACCATTTAATTGTGGCGTATACGGAGGTGTCCATTCAGAGAGAATGCCCTTTTCTTTAAGATGATTTAAAAACTCACTAGAAAGGTATTCACCTCCTCGATCAGATCGAAGGATTTTAATACACTTTCCGGTTTGTTTTTCAACCATACTTTGATACTCTTTAAACTTATCAAAAGCTTCGGATTTATGTTTCATAAGATACACATATCCGAACCTTGATAAATCATCAGTGAATGTGATGAAGTAAGAGTATCCACCTCTAGCTGGAGTTGTCATAGGACCACATACATCTGTGTGTATAAGTCCTAATAACTCACTTGCCCTTTCTCCATGTCCAGTGAATGGAGACTTAGTCATTTTACCCATAAGACAAGATTCACAAGTTCCTAATGATTCATAATCATAAGGATCAAAGAACTCTTCTTTGTATAACTTGTTGATTCTTGATTCACTTATGTGACCAAGTCGGCAATGCCAAAGAAGGGTGTTATTTACTTCCTCTCTCTTTCTTTTATTGCTTTTATTAATATGAAAGACATTGTCATTAAGTAATAAAACAAGAAGACCATTTTCCATAATGCCATTGCAAAGATGCTTATTAGAAAAATAAATAGAGCAACCATTGCCCTTTCCATTAATTTCAAATCCTTTCTTTAACAACAAAGGAATGGAAATTACATTTCTAATAATTTTGGGCATATAATAACAATCTTCTAATTGTAGGAGCTCTCCCGAAGGTAACTCCAAGTTGTAGGTTCCAACAGCTTCAGCCTGGATGGACTCTCCTCCAGCGCCATACAGCTCGAAGTCACCTTTCTTCAAAATTTTAATTTTCTGTAGTCCATGCAAAGATTTGCAAATGTGAAAACCACAGCCGGTATCCAATACCCATGAATTTGAATTTGAAGAACTTAATGACAAGTTGGCATGTAACATAAACATACCTTTTGATGCAACTCTTGCATCGGTCTTCATACTTGCAAGAAAACTCTTGCAATTCCTTTTCCAGTGGCCAGCTTTGCCGCAATGAAAACAGGTACTTGATCCGGAGTTTTTCTTTCCTTTTTTCTTTTTGATGCTACTCTTGGGGTTCAATCGTTTCTTAGAACCCTTATTTCCCGATTTTCTTTTAGAAGTGCCATCTATAAGAAGGAGTGGACCTTTATCCTTCTTAATATGGCCTTCAGCTGTTTTGAGCATATTTAACAGCTCGGGCAGGGAGGTGTTCAGCTTGTTCATGTGAAAGTTCACAACAAACTGAGAGAATGAATCAGGCAGTGATTGCAGGATCAAATCCTGACTGAGCTCACTATCCATAGCAAAACCTAATTGACTTAATCTAGTGATTAAGTCTATAACCATAAGAACATGGTTTTGCACTGGAGTTCCTTCATTCATTCTAGCACGGAACAACTGCTTAGATATCTCATACCTAGCAGTCCTGCTTTGTTCTCCATACAACTCTTTTAAATTGAGAAGTATGGATTGAGTGTCCATGCCTTCATGTTGCCTCTGTAATTCATTGCTCATAGAGGCAAGTATGATACATTTGACAGTCAAACTGTCATTTTTCCACATCTTATGTGTGGCAACCTCCTCTTCTGTAGCATCATCCCCTAGATCTCCAAGATCAGGGGTTTCAAGTATATAGGAAATTTTCTCCTGAGTGAGTACTATCTTTAAATTCCTCAACCAGTCCACATAGTTTGGTCCGGTCAACTTGTTGGCATCTAAGATGCCTCTTAGTGAAAGTGAAGCCATTTAATAATTCTACATATGCAAGAACATAACTAATATAAGCAGACCAATCATGATGACATGTTTGCAACTAGATAAGGACTTTAATCTAATTTGTCTCCTACTATTTTTATCGAATATCATAGCCCTCTCCTATGATAAACGTGAAAATATAATTTTTCTTAGTAGGGTTGAGATCCTAATTCATCATAAAAAGTCTTGTGTTTACACAACAAACTCTTATGAGTTCAAAGGTAGGAAACTCTTTCCAATTGCATCTCATGCAATTCTCAACTTTATTTTGTCCTCTTAAAATACTTATTGCCTTGTGTTAGCACAACAAATAATAATATTTTAGTTAAGTCAAACCCTTCATTTTCATATAGTCATATTCGAATAATATTGCCCTTGTGGTTGCACAACAAGGCAATATATTAAAATATGCCATAAGCATCTTAATGCACCAAGACAGTACAACATCAGTCCCCATTGCAAGTTTTGTGTTAGCACAACAAACTAGCATGAATCTTGACATAATAATATCGAGGCATGAAGGAAGGCTATCAATAGTGTTATATCAATATTAAGCTTATCCATAATAGGCAATCAAACAATTGGCCAGGTAAGCAGGTGGGAGGCTCCCCTTACTCAAAGAGTAAGGTCCTAATTAAGTAACCACCTTTAGTGCTTTCCTTAGACACCAATTAGATTAATTGTTCTAGAATGGGTTAGCTCAAAATTTTTTAACACTATGACTTAATATAATTTTTATTGAGGGCTTACTAGTCTCTAGCACATTCTTTAATTGTAACATATATTTAACATATCTAAAATAAGCTATCATGCATCATAGCTATCTCATAGCATGTATAAATCATAAGCAACTAATTAACATGCTTCAACATATTTTCATATGGAAAATATCATATCATGACATTTTATTACATATCATATCATATATGAATCATATATTTCAGCATTTCATTAAGCATATGACATTACTATCTCATAGTAAATTAATAATCATACATCATGCATTATTATTTGATTGAACCAATTAAGGATGGCTCTGATACCACTGTAAGGTTCTAGCATGTCATAATGGGCAGCGGAAGCTAGGAATTTTAAAAATTTTCTTAATAAAGTCCCTATGCATGAAACCTTTTTAAGCCTAGATCACCTTAATGATTACAATCAAATAATATAAAATAAATGCAGAATTAGTAGAATACCTCAAATGCTAATCCAAAGTGTACAATCTCCACGAGGCGTCCAAGTGTCCGCCCTCCAATGGTGATCCACACGAAAACTTGATCAAGACTTTAGCTCCAAAGACTTTTGATCCTTAATGCAGAATTCTTCTAAAGAACTCTAATGGCTTGCTTTCCTTCCTTTCTATTTTTCTTTAGCCTTCTAAAATCACTTCTAATCCTTTTGTCCTAATGAAGACCACCTTGTCTTGGCTTAGGACACACTAGAAGCAATGTTAGAAAGAAAGAAACTAATGTAAGAAAGAAGGGATATGAGAGAGAGAGAGTTGGATTGATTTCCGATGATTAGAAAACACCGGGAGCATTCCTATTTATAGATGGCGTGGGGATGCATCACCAAAGGATGCATCCTATCCACACATCCTTCAGATGGGGCGTGATAAGAGGATGGAGGCGTGATCAAATGAAGAGCCATCTCTAGGATGAGGCGCCAACAAAATAGGGAGGCGTATCATGTGAAGAGGTGGTTATGGCATCCTTATCCAAAACACCTCATGCGGCATTCTCTTTCTTCATGCCATCATAAATCCATCTTCACGCCATCTGATGTTGACCAAGTCAACATCAAATGCTGATCCATCACGCCATGAATCTTGATCATCCATCATCTCATGATGAAGATCCAATGGCTAGAATGCAAGGCGCCATGAGTAAGGGGAGTTATGTCATCATCCAACGGTTCTAGGATGATCCAATGGTCCCAATGCAACATGCCTCATCATGATCATATTATGTCTTCATCCAATGGCTGATGAAGATCAAATGGTCATGATTAAAGGCCTTTCTTAACCCAATCTAATTGGGTTCAAACCAACTCACCATTATGTCTTCATCCAACGGTAGATGAAGATCTAACGGTCAAAAATAAATGTTTTATCAAATCTAATCCAATTAGACTCAAATCAAGCCAATTAGGTGCCAACTCTTGGCTAACCCATATTAGAATATGATCTAATCAAATTAGATCAATTAAAAATCAGATTCGAATCCAATTCGAATTAGATTCGAATCCAGTTCGAATCAGGAGCTAAGGTTTGCAACACCTGCTAGGATGTTTATCTTGCAAACATGATCTAATCCAATTATACCCTTAATAAGTTTTCTTGTGTGTGACCCATTGGGTTCCATACTTAGCCAGCAATAGGTGTGAGTGCGAGTTGACCCAACTTGATTAGAACTCTTCTAATCGATTTAAGTCCAAACTGCGCGAACCCGAACTTAACAATTAGAATCCTTTCTAATTGGTGATCGAATTAAACTCTTTAATTCGATCAAACCTATAAGACAAGATTGACGTCTAGCAACGTGTCATGTCTACCCGGAAAATATGAAATTTGGTGGAAATACCAAAAATACCCTTCAGTGGCAAGTTACCATGCAATTCAATCCTTTAATCAAACTGCATCCCAAATATGTATATGAGTATGAATATATGTCAAACTCAATTTTATATTCATATTTTTCTCAATCTTTTAATGATAATTCAAATAATGAAACATTAGAAACTCTTTCTAATTTTCATTCTGCTTTGATCAAAGGCTTCCTGAATTATCATATGATTAGAATAAATAGGATGCTATCTTCTCTTACTAGAAGTGATTAATTCCTTGTTGACCTACTCATAATCTTCGTACACAATCCACCATATCCAGAAGACCTCGTACATAACTTATTGTCATGAATGAGTGTAAACCAAAACATAGGTTCATGTGCACAAGATACCATGGTGATCTCAGGTCAAAGGATCAGTTGCACAACTCCCACTAAGAGAATCATCTTTTGACATGTAAGTAAGACTTCATAAGATTTCTCTTTGTAGGTCAATTCAGTGAACTCATTCTTCTAATGAGCACCCATATCTTTGTATTAGTGTCTCCACACAAATGATTGTGAGATCAATCATCCTCTGCATCGAGCATACATAAGACATGCCAGTCTTTCCGGTAATCATTGATCCCCGACTCAATGTACCAATGACTGGGAATATTTAAGATTAGGATTTTAGGATTTTAAGTCTCACTAGTATGATCTCATCATAGTCTTAAAACCATTGCCCTAATCTAAGGAGTTTATCATAAATATAATCAACAGCATATGATAAAACATAACGCCTTTATTCATATTTAAATGTCATGTACATGATTTGGACAAATTAAAAGAAAAATCCTTCGCAATACATATTACGATTGGCTTGTAGGGCATCTACTCTTTCAGAGGGCACCTTGATTGTGTGCGTGTAGTGAAGTTAGATCAATACACAATACAAAACACACAAGAAGTATAGTGGTTCGGTGCTCTCCTAAGCACCTACGTCCACTCTCCAAGCGACCCCTTGGAAATTCACTATAATTCCGTGGATTACGGTTGGATTATTTTTCGGGCTCATAATCCAAAAATCTTTACACATTGGTTTTTCGGGATCACCAAAAACCTATGTTGGTTTTACGGGCTCACCAACAAACCTTCACCGTTGGTTTTACGGAATCACCAACAAACCTACACCGTTGGTTTTACGGGCTCACCAACAAACCTTACAAAATGATTAAGAAGAAGAAAGTTGAAATTTCTAGATGAGCAAATATTACAATTATGAGCTACAAAGAAGAGTTTAGAATATAGTTATCACTTTGATAAGGTTCTTCTCTTCTTTGTCAAGATTGCTTCACTCTTCAAGGGTTGGTGGAGCTCTTAATGCCTCTTTGATTCTGCTCAACCATTTTCTTTTGGCTCTTTGAATGAAGCACTTGAATCAAGAATGCTAGGGCTTGCTTTTTCTTGAATGAACTTTGATTTGTTTGCAAAAGATGGTTTGCTCTGATGAATAGTATCACTTTAAATACTTTTCCACATCTTTTGATAACTCCTTATTGGTTAGATTTGAAAAACTATCCGTTACTAGCCGTTGGGAGGTCAAAAAATACTTCTATAGAACTAGCCGTTATGCCTCTACCCGTGCTGGGGTCGACTCAACTTACTCTGGGGTCGACTCAACCTTCACTGGGGTCGACCCCTGCTACATTGGGGTCGGCCTTCTTAGGAACCACAGAACCTTGGATTTTCAGCTATTTTCACTGGGGTCGACTCAACCTATCTTGGGGTCGACCCATGCTACAGTGGGGTCGACTCAAACTCCATTGGGTTTGACCCTCTCAGAAATTCCAGAGACATGGTTTTTGAGCATATATCCTTGGGGTCGGCTTATCTTCAGTTGGGCTTGACTCCATTGGGGTCGGCTCAAGTTTTCCTGGAGTCGGCTCAAGGAAGCTTGGGGTCGGCCCTCTTAGTAAATTTCAGAGAGTTGTTTTCTTGAGGCTTGAAGCTGGGGTCGACTCAAGGTTCTTTGGGGTCGGCTTCACTCCTGGGGTCGACTCAAGCATACATGGGGTCGACTCCACTTACTGTTCATCTGTGCTATTTTTGCAGAGGTGTGCCAGATGGTTCCATGGTGTGCCAGGATCGACTCCACTTATGTTGGGGTCGACTCAATCCATACTTTTCTGTATCTTAAGGTTAGACTAATCCATATAATGAATGAAATATATTTCAAGTAATTATGAGTGTATGCCACTATAGAGCTACATACCCTTAACAATGAAAATCACTGTTTTGCCCTTAAGAGTATATTCCACTTGAAACTTTGCTGAATTAGAATTAAGAGTTCTCTATTCCTTTTCTATTACAAATTTTATCTCGTTGTTAATCATTGGAAGACATCTGGATCTCATTCTCTTAATGTATCGAGGGTGTCGTATTCATTAGTGATGTAACACGTTAAATTGTATTGTTAATTTGGTATTTTCTCAATGGTTGTGTTAATCATCGAAATAACACTATCATCCTCAACAGCCTTCCTCCATGGAAATTTGGAGGAGAAGATTTATATGGAGCAGCCAAAGGGGTTTGATGAGCCAAGGTCAGAAGAAAAGGTCTGTTTGCTGCAGAGATCACTCTATGGGTTGAAGCAATCATCAAGACAAGGGTACTTACAGTTCGACACATATGTGAGGAGCATTGGCATGACTAGATGTGAGTATGACCCTTGTGTCTATGTGAAGACTCTTGAGGATGAGTCTAGATTATATCTACTCTTGTATGTAGATGACATGCTGATTGCTTGCAAGAGTAGAGGAATTGTGGAAGACTTGAAGGTAGCCTTATCTTGGGAATTTGAGATGAAGGATTTGGGTCCATCCACGAAGATTCTAGGCATGGAGATTCTCAAGGATAGAACCAGGAAGGTGCTGCATTTATCTCAGGGAGGTTACATCAAAAAGGTCTTGCAGAGATATGGCATGGATGGAGCAAAACCGGCGACATTACCAATAGCTGGTCATGTCAGTTTTTCGAAGAAAATGTCACCACAGACTGAGGTGGAGGCTGAGGATATGAAGAGAATTCCATATGCTTCAGGAGTTGGGAGTATGATGTATGCCATGGTTTGCTGTAGACCAAATCTTGCACATGCCATTAGCCAGGTCAGCAGGTTCATGGCTAACCCTAGCAAGGAGCATTGGAGAGCACTAAAAGGTATTTTCAGATACTTGGTGGGCACAGTTGGAGTTCGCATTTGCTATGGACTGAAAGGTAGCAAGGAGAAGAATTCCAACATGATCAAGGAGAACTAGAGCCAGATGATTGGTTTTATGGATGCTGATTACGGAGGAGACATGGACACACGGCGTTCTACCACAGGTTATGTGTCTACAACGAAGCGGAGTATACTGGCCTCACAGAAGCTGCCAAGGAAACTCTATGGCTGAAAAGATTGGCATTGGAAATAGAATTTGCACAGGAGGCTGTCAGGGTGCATTGTGATAGCCAGAGTGCATTGTGTTTAGTTCAGAACTCGGTCTATCATGCAAGGACCAAACACATTGACATCAGGTACCACAGGATTATGGAGTTGGTGGAAGAACGTGAAGTGGAGCTTGCCAAAGTTCATACAAAGGAGAACCTGGCAGATGCGCTGACCAAGTCTCTTCCAAGGGATGGCTTCCTCAGGTGTGTGGCGCTGATGGGATTGATGGACCAGGAGAAGCTTGCGGAGGCTTTGGAGCGCCAAGGTGGAGATTGTAGGCTCAAATGTGGCGCATCCAAAAAAAATAACAAGTTTCTGGGTTGTGAACAGTATTGGAGTCGACTCCAGGAGACTTGGAGTCGACTCCTGGAGATTTGGAGTCGACTCCGGCACGCTGTGAAGACTTGGCACAGTGTAGGGGTCGACCCCAAGACTTCAGGGGTCGACTCCTTAAGAGCGACAAGAAAAAGTCCGAGAGCTATTTTATGGGACTGCAGGGGTCGACCCCAGGACAGCAGGGGTCGACCCTAGAACTGCAGGAGTCAACCCGAGCACTGTTTTCACAGAATTTTCAAGCATGAAGCAGGCCAAGTCAAGATTTTTCAAGTCTCAAAGGGTCTAAGTCATTCTTGGGCTAGGTTTAGGCTCAAAGGGGGAGAGCATATAAGTCATGGACTTGGGTTGAGTTCTTTCTAATGTGGCTTAGGGGAAGATTGAGTTGGTGTATGATTAGACTAAAATTGGGTGCCTATATAAAGGCTTGATGTAATCAGTTCTAGGATTATCACTTGGATTATTGCTTGAGCAATAAAGGAGCCGCCAAAAAACTTTCTCCCACGTTCTCTCTTCTCTTCCTCTTCTTCTCCGCGAAAATCCTAGTTTATGATAGTGATTCTTCATCTCTTCTTCATTCTTTCCTACGCGGCCTGACGTCCTAGGGGATGCCCTAGGTTAACAGATATCAGGGATCCATACGCTTCCACACAGCGCCAACATCTAAATATGAAGCCCTATCATCTTATAAGTCCTTCATGGATACAAAATCCATTGAAATAGTGGAAATTACCTTATCACCCCTAATTAATAAAATATTTCATGGTATTCTGATCATTTTATATCAAACTCCCTAGATGACCTAGATGGAGCTAGGAAGATAATGTCAAATGTTAATAATCGATTTATGATACCTAGATGGAGATAATTTTAATTATTTCTTTTCTTTCCTATTTATAAGCATGTAAGTTGTTTTATTAGATGCCATCACCACATTAATCTTAATTAAGATTCTTTAGATGAAAAGAATTATTGATTTTCAACTAAATAAATATTAAGAATCCTATGAACAAGTTAATTATATTAACATGATAAAATATTATTCATAATACTTCTTTTAAATAATACTAGTAAGAATCCTATTTTGTTTCTATTTCCTCGAACAAAAGAGGGAAAGCAATAATTACGTGTTTCTCATTAATTAAGTAAAACTCTTTTAGCAACATTTGATTTTCAATTTGAGGTGAACCACATCTATCATTTGCTTGTTAAGGCAATTTTGCCTGACTATTGAGAGAGAGATAGAGGGAAAGGTCGAGGAAGGGAGGGGAGAGAGAGAGAGAGAGGATTATTGATTATTACTATTTTTGGAGCATTCTTTCACTACGAAGGAATGTTAGACCAATTTAAGCCAGTAGCCCTTGGGGAATTCCATCATATGACACTGCTTTTGATATGCATTACTAGATGGTCGTAGGCATCTACTGGGTAAAGTTCCTCCTATCAATGTTAGTATAATTTTAGGGATCAACGAGTAATATTTTTCTTTATTAGCATGATCCTGTAACAACCTATATTATTTTTCTTGTATGGAGTTTGTACACGAGTATATATAACCCATGAGATGTACCAAATATGATGGAATAAAGATATAAATTTTTTTCTTTTATTTTTCTCTTCTTCTATAAATATTTTAAAATGATATTAGAGCCATTGATCATCTAATTTGCTACCACCATCTCTTCCATCTTTGTTGTGGCCATTGTTGCTATATCTATAAGCTTTGAAGACTCTCACTGTCGATCTATTGATCTCTATTCCTAGATAAATCAACACCCGAAGATCTTCTATTTTTTAGTGGATCCGCAGATCCTTTATTTCTCTGCAAATTCTCTTTTTTCTAGTGAATCAATATCTGAAGATCTTATTTGTAGATCTGCATATCCTTTATTTCTGATAGATTATTTTTTGAAGATTCTTTGTTTTCTAATAGATCTGCAGGTCTTCTCCACTGCTTTTCTTCTCAACTTTAGATCTTCAGTTGTTTCTCCTCACCATCGCTCGGCCCCTTTATCTACATCTCCAGTTTTATTTGCTACCTCTGGTTTTTTCACCATCTAGTTTGAGATTTTTTGCTCCTCTCCTATAGTATCTTCATCTATAAGAATTATCGACTTTCAGTTGCCGTCTCTCTAAGCTTTGTTTTCACTACAACTATTATGAGGATCCTAGTGTGATTTTGATGTTTACAAAGCCATTGAGATCAAATGAAAATACTAATGCTTTCAATTCAATTGATCTAATACATAAGTAAGTAAGGAAGAAAGATTTGATACATCCTTGATACGCTTTGCTTGATATATTTAAAAGAACTTTCAAGAACACATCTAAAACAAATTATGTTGGAAGAACTTGAGGAAAGAACTAATTTAGAGTTTAATATACCTTAGAGTCAAGTTATTTTGATTGAAGCTTAACTCTGTCATTTACATGCTTAATGAGCTTAAACTTTAATGTGCCAAGCATCCTAAGGAAAAAGAAATAATTTGCAATGTTGTTACTTCTTTTATATGTTTAATATGCAAATCTAACCTAAAGATGCAGAAAAACAGGGTTAGAGTCAACCCCAGAAGAGATGGAGTCGACCCGAGCATAATTTGGCACACTTTGGCACATTCTGGCACAAATGGCACAGATCTCAGATCGACCCCAGAAAAGCTTGGGTCGACCCCAGCTTCAGCCATCTGAAAATACAGCCTTCTGAAAACTTGAACTAGACTTAAACAAAATTGAATACACGTGTTGAGGGGGAGAATCTGAAATCTTAAGAAAGCAAATTCATTAAACACATATAAGCCAAACAATTGATTGCATGATTTAAAGGCTTATATAATTCCAAATAAAAGGGGGAGCTTTAATTTCAAGATTTACTGATTCATACCTTTCAATTTTGGATAAATTAAATAACTAGACATTTGAATTCTTTTCAAAACTTTACTATGAATCACCTCTTGGTTGAGCAATTCACTTTACAAATACTCAATGTTTTGTCATCATTAAAAAGGAAGAGATTGTGGAGTGATTGATTATACCCCTATTTGATTTTAATGAGCTCAAAGCATTTGAGTATATTTCATGTTATACTAATGAATTCAATCTAGTGTTTCAGGCGAATATATGTGAATTTATGTTTAAGTGCATCGAGCCTTGGTTCAAAGTAATTTGGCTAGGTGATTGAACTCAATTGAACCAAAGTCTGAAGTTCGAGTCGACTCTGGAAAATTGCGAGTCGACTCTAAGTGTTTCAGAGGTTCTGGTATAAGCTCGAGTCGACTCCGGTACACTACGAGTCGACTCCGACTGAGAACAGACAGAAGGACAGAAGGATGAATTTCAGACCCTATCACCGAGTTGACTCCGAAGATTACGAGTCGACTCCGATGCTTGCCGAGTCGACTCCCGACGGTTCCGAGTCGACTCCAAAGGGTAACAGACAGAATAATGGTTTTTAGATCCTGTTACCGAGTCGACTCCAGAAGGTTACGAGTCGACTTCGATGTTTGGCGAGTCGACTCCCAGTTATGTCCAAGTCGACTCCGAGAGGAAAGCAAGTCCAAAAGGCAAAGAACCATTTTCGGAGACCCTGTGAACGAGTCGACTCCAAGTGTTCCAGAGTCGACTCCAACAAGGTGCGAGTCGACTCCGAGGCAGTTCAGATCAACAGACAGAGGATCAACTTTTCGGACTCTGAGAGCCGAGTCGACTCCAAGAGAACCCGAGTCGACTCGATAGAGAAAAGCAGAGAAATGAATTTCTGGAACCCTGAGAACGAGCCGTCTTCAAAAGTGCTGAATCATCTCCAGATATTGGCGAGTCGACTCCAGGTTTGATCCGAGTCGACTCCAAGACGGGACAACACTTTAATTCAAATCCTGAACAATGGGGGAGTCGTCTCCAATGAAGCATGAGTTGACTCCAACAACAGTCGAGTCGACTCCAGATCGAGCGAGTCAACTCCGATCCCAATGGATACATTGTCAGGATGCGCAGACTGTACAGAACGGCTACAAATCAGTGTCTAACGGCTATTTTCCATAGGGAACAATTTAAATAGCCAGAGTAAACAGTAGTAGATAAGATTTGAGCCATTCCATTGTGTGCATTAAAGCTTTTCAACTACCAAGATCCTCTTGAGAGAAAATACAAGCAAAAGAAGGGAGAAGTATATTCAACTCAACCCAACAAGTACTTCCTTCGCAATCAAGGCTCTACTACTGTCCCTCAATCTTCTGTGCATTCAAGAGGAGACTCAGAAATCGAGAAGCCCCTACTTCCCCTTCCAAAATCTGTTTGAGGGCTTCTAAACTTTCTCTATTAATATTGTTCACATTTGCTTTCTAGAAGCTTTTCTTGTGATTTTCCCAAACTGTTTTTCTTACTTGATTCAATCAAGGGATTGAATCAAGGGTTGTAAGGTTTGTTGGTGAGCCAAAGTTAAAACCAACGGTGTAAGGGTTTGATTGTGATCCCGGAAAAACAATCGGGTGGTTCTAGTCGGTGAGTCTGTGAAAACCGACCGAGTTCATTGTGATGTTGCAAAAATAACAAGTTAGGTTGTGAACTTGTATAATAACCAGCTGTAATCCTAGGAATTATAGTGAACTCCCAAGTGTGGCTTGGAAAGTGGACGTAGGAGCAAGAGTTGGCTCTGAACCACTATAAAGTCTCTTAAGTTTGTATTGATTAATTGTCTCTTCCTCTCTCTCCATTCACTACATTTAGTAATCTATTTAACCTGCTTGCAATAGATTTAATTAATTACTCATTAAGTTTTAATTTGTCAATAATTAATTAAAACCCAATTCACCCTCCCTCTTGGGTTGTCTCCTTGGACAACATTAAGGGGGAGACATGTATTATATACTTAAGGGGGAGACATGTGACAAAAAAAAAGAGAAAATCTAAATTCTGGCACATAATAATAGAGATTTTTCTTGCCTCGATACATGACTTTGAACTCTTGCTTTGACACAAACTTTTGAAAATTTTGTTTGAATGAAATACAAAAGTAAGGTGGAGCAAAGCTAAAATTCATTTGGCATCTATTTGGATAAGATAGGGGGAGCTTTTGGTTCATTGATACATTCTCTAAATTGGACCATCTTAACACTTTTACACCAAAAGCATTTTCTATATATTAAACCTTACTTCTCACATAAATATCAATTTGCTTACACTCAATGTTTTGTAATCATCAAAAAGGGAGAGATTGAGGATCCTAGTGTGATTTTGATGTTTACAAAGCCATTGAGGTCAAATGGAAATACTAATGCTTTCAATTCAATTGATCTAATACATAAGTAAGTAAGGAAGAAAGATTTGATACATCCTTGATACGCTTTGCTTGATATATTTAAAAGAACTTTCAAGAACACATCTAAAACAAATTATATTGGAAGAACTTGAGGAAATAACTAATTTAGAGTTTAATATACCTTAGAGTCAAGTTATTTTGATTGAAGCTTAACTCTTTCATTTACATGCTTAATGAGCTTAAACTTTAATGTGCCAAGCATCCTAAGGAGAAAGAAATGATTTGCAATGTTGTTACTTCTTTTATATGTTTAATATGCAAATCTAACCTAAAGATGCAGAAAAACAGGGTTAGAGTCGACCCCGGAAGAGATGGAGTCGACCCTGGCACAATTTGGCACACTTTGGTACATTTTGGCACAAATGGCATGGATCTCGGGTCGACGCCAGAAAAGCTCGGGCCGACCCCAGCTCGGGTCGACCCCAAAAAAGCTCGGGCCGACCCCAGCTTCAGCCATCTGAAAATACAGCCTTCTGAAATTTACTGAGAGGGCCAACCCTAAGTTTCCTTGAGCCTACCCTAGGTGGAGCCGACCCTAGGAAACCTTGAGCCGACCCCAGGTTGAGCCGACCCCAGAAAAAGTTGAGTCGACCCCAGATTGAAATGCCAAGAAAGCAAGTCTCTGGATTTCCTGAGAGGGCCGACCCTAGAAAAGTTTGAGCCGACCCCAGAAAAGCTTGAGCTGACCCCAGATCAATGAACAGTGACTTGAGCCGACCCCCAGAAAAGCTCGGGTCGACCCCAGCACGGCTGACAGCATAACGGCTAGTTCTGCAGAAGCACTTTTTGAGCTCCCAACGGCTATAAACGGCTAGTTTGTACATTCCAACGGCTAGGAAGTAATCTTTGGAGGTTGGAGAAGTATTTAAGAGCCATTATTCATCAAAGGAAGAAATCTTGGTGGGAATCTAAGTGTGCATTCAAGAGAAAGAGGAAATGCAAAAAAGTTAAGGTTATTGCTTCAAGTTCAAACCCAAAAGAAGTGTGTTGAGTAGAATTCAAATGCCTTCAAGAGCTCAACTAATTCATTGCAGAGTGAAGCAACCTTGGGAAAGAAGAGAAGAGCAATCTACAAAGCGATAATTATTTTCTACTCTCTTCTTTTTGTGCATACTTGTTATATTTGCTCATTTAGGAGCTTTAAACTTCTTTTCTATTATTCACTGTAAGGTTTGTTGGTGAGTCCGTAAAACCAACGGTGTAGGTTGTTGGTGAGCCCGCAAAACCAACGTTAGGTTGTTCTTAAGCCCGTAAAACCAACGTAGGTTGTTGGTGAACCCCTAAAACCAACGTTAGGTTGTTGGTGAGCCCGCAAAACCAACGTAGGTTATTGGTGATCCCCGAAAACTAAATTGTAAAGGTTTTGGATTGTGAGCCCGAAAAACAATCCTACTGTAATCTGAGGGATTATAGTAAAATTTCCAAGGTAACGCTTGGGGAGTGGACGTAGGTGCCTTGGGGTGCACCGAACCACTATACATCGTGGTGTTTGTGTTGTGGCTTCACTTGTGATTATTCTTGCATTATCTTTCATCTTTGCTATAGTTTAATTCATTGAAGTAATTTAAGAAAACATCCACCGCACTCAACTAAGGAAGTTTTTAAAGCACTAAAAATTTAGAAAAACCCAATTCACCCCCCCTCTTGGGTTGTCACCTTAGGCAACAAGCGGTATCAGAGCAGGTGCTCTAGAATTCCTTGCCCTTTTGATTTTGACCTAACCGTCAAAGAGCCAAAGATCATAACAACTCAAATAGATAATTTCCTAGGAGAGGGACAGCTAATTGATCGACCTCCACTATTTAATGGCATAAACTACACATATTGGAAAGCACGCATGCGCATTTTCATTCAAGCACATGACTATGATTTATGGAGTATCATAGTCAACGAGCTACACACAAACACTAATCATGATAAGAAAATAGCTCAGCAAAATGCAAAAGCCATGAATATTCTATATTGTGCATTAGATGATAGTGAAGTTAATAGCATATCTTTTTGTATAACTGCTAAGAAAATCTGGAATATGCTTGAAAAAAAATATGAATGCACTAACATTTTTGGTGAATCTGAAACTAGCTCTGAAAAAAAAGAGCAACAAATTAAAATTAAAAATCTATGCGTTATGGCACATGAAGATAAGGTATGTACTGGAACACAAAGTGATTTCTCATTCCAAGATGAAGTACATGCTGAAACTCAATCTGATTTTACATTTGATGAACTTCATGATGCTTTTTCTAATTTATACTTAGAATACAAGAAGCTTAATTTAAAGAATAAGAAGCTTAGTTTAAAGAATAAAAAGCTAAATCTGAAAATTTTAGAAGAAAGAAATTCTACCGCTAAAATGAAAGACAAATTAAATTTTGAGAATGAACATTTAAGGTTAAATTCAGAAGAATTAATTCAGAAAAATCAGAATCAAAACTTAAGTGAAGAAGTTAACCAACTGAAATTTTTTATTAACAAATTCATTGTAAGTTCAGAAAGATTAAAAACAATGTTTGAAAGCCAACATGCTGATTTTGATAAATCAAAACTTGACTGGACTTCTTTACTTAACAATAAACCTCTAAATAAAAAGATAATTAATTCACCAAGCAAACCCTCAAAGAAAATAACTTATTTCAAATATGAAAAGAATAGGCATAAAAACTTTACCTATAGTTTCAATACAAGCAAATCAAATGGCAAAATTATTACAATTAAATAGATTTGGGTTCCAAAAGGAACCATATGCACTAACTCCCAAAGACCCAAGCAAGCTTGGGTACCTAAAATGAAAAACTAAGATTATCTTGCAAATGTGTTAAAGCAGCCCTTGAAACTCATGTGAAACTCTTAACTGGGTGTGCGCCATGGCACGTGACTTATAAATAAATTTTATTTCATCATTTGTGAATGTAATTTAAATTGTCATTTCATGTCTTGATATGCTTAACTTTGTAAATTCAGTTAGGCTATTGAATATTTACTAAATGCCTTGTATGTATGATAAATCTTATCTAAACGATCTTAGCATGAAATTTTCTAGTGCTTGCATGATGATAAGAAAACAATGAATGAATATGTATAACTTTCTCCTTCGAGTTTTCAAAATCGAAATTTTCTCTCTAGTATAAATGTTTGATGCTGATTTCATGCCTTCATGTTAAAACTTCATTGAGCATAATCGTTGTATCCATGATTAATATTTTTCTCTAAAATTATCTCAAATTCTACTGATTAATTGTAACATGTAATGCTTAACTTGATCATAAAAATCTTTTAAAGCATGAATATTAATTATTTTGAACTATCTCTCATAAGCCAAAATAAAATCCTATTTGCTCTAAAAGAAGATTGCTCAACTCCCTGAAACATGATTATTTGTGTTGAAAACTAAATCATAATCAAAATTTTTGATGGAAACAACTGTTTAAGATAATTTGATTAAAACTCAACTTGTATGTCTTATTAATAATTATCTTAAGCAAATAGAATCTAAGCTAAATTAATTCTGAAAACAAAAAAAATGATTTGACCTTGATGAATCCTTCTATTGCCTCATATGTTTGTCCTTGAACCATTTTGCTTAATGAAGCTATCTTCTTAGTTCAAGTGACATGTGCTTGCGTATATTTAGGTAGAGTGGCTCAATATTCAATTATTGTCATGGCTTATGTTGAGTCATCTAGTTAACAAATATGTTGCATGAATGTTTTATATCTTGAAGAAACTAATGACTTTCCTTCAAGAAAGAAAAAAATTTTGCTAATAATGCAGGATCTATGAGAAAGAAATGAGAGATTTTAAGGATACCTCTACGTAAGGTACAATAAACATTCATATGTAAACAAGAGAGAGGACCTTCTTCAGTCAAAAATTTACACATAAAAAAATCTAGTAGGTATTTGACTTGAAGAATACAGAATGAATTGGTAACTTTAGATACTTCTCTTGTAAATTAACTGAGCAAAGTCAATAACTTAAATCTGATTGTGGCATGATTAAAGTCTTTAATTACTAATTTCTTGATATCATGCCTACATATGTATTGACTAACTTGTGCTTTTGAAAATTATTTTTATGGTTTGCCTAAATTGAAATATACCTTTGCCTATGTAATGCATAACCATGAAATACATAAGTTTATGCTTCAAATTTTAATTTAAAATAACTTGTGATAAACTATGAATTCTTGAGCATAATGAAAATGTTGTTTGCATGATATACATCTATATGATACATTAGATTATTTTCTTATTCTGCTCTTTCATGTAAATTACTTGAGAATAACAAAAAGAGAGAGAGATAAAGAAAAGAAAATGAACATTATTCAAGGAAAGTAAAAGCTAAGTAAAAGCAAATACTCCAATCTTGAGGAAAAGCAAAACAAGCATAATATATTCGGCACATTTGTGAGACTTGTGTGAGCATTCTTTTGGAAGGGATAAAATTCGTAATTAATTCCATTTAAACAGAAGAAGTTTGAAGTGAACATTTTAACCTTTCTATATTGCTCATCACAGAGATGGTGCCAATGGGGAGGCTAGTGGTAGTACCCGGCACTATTTGACCCAACTATTCGGTGTAGAGTATATTAGGGACGGCACAAGAGGGAGGCTAGTGGTAGTACCTCGTGCCCCTTCCAACTCCACCGGATAGGGAGCAAATAGAGTATAGAGCATAAGAAAGTAAAAACGAAAAATAAAATCAAAATATTCATTAATTGGTTAAGAAAATAAATTCAAAAAAAAGAGAAAATAAAAAATAAAGTAAATGAAAGTATATAATAAGAATCAAATCAAGTTTTTAATCACTTGAAAACACACCTTAAGGATGAAATCGGTGCATAATTATATAAAGAAAGTTTATTTGAAAAGAATTGATTTTGATCCATGACATGCTTGTTATGTTTTGCATACTTTGAATTATATGTTTTCAATATTCAGTTTGAAATGCTCCATGCTTAGATAATTTGATTGAAACATGTTTCTAGTAGCAATTTTATTTTTCTTTTTATGACACTCATAATTTGAAATAGGCTTTAACTTTGCACACAAGTTTTTGCTTCACCTTTGACTTCGAAATAACTTGTGTTCCAAAGCCTAATGAAAATTGTTTTCATTTGCATTTCATACTCATCAATGATATTTTGGATTTCTCTTGTACTCTTTTGATTAAAAAAATTATTTTTATTAAATCGATTCCAATGCTTGAATATTTGAAAAATTACATAAGAATTTTTTTAAAAATATTTTTGAAAGAAATTTTAGATCTGTCGTTCGTGATCACCTTTGAAATCTAAAAGTTGAATATATCTGCAAAAAGGAGAAGAGAAGGATATCTCTATTTTAATGAATATCTTCTGAAAAATAAAAGAAAAGAATAATTTGAATTTGCAAATTAGGCAAAATGAATTGATTCTGATTTATCTTTTATCTTGCCTAATATTGGTACATAATATCCTGATACTTATTAAATTACTCCAATTTGTACCAAAATTAAATGTTAATTACAAAGATTCTAAATGTGTTCTAATACTTTTGAAATATGTATTTTCAATCTTAATAATTTAAGATGAGCTACAATGTAGAAGACATATATCTCAAATTATAATCTTGAAAGCTGTCTTGAAAATTTTTATGAAATTTAGAATCTGATTTTGTATAAAAGCTTAAACTTAATTTAAAATTCTTCTATCGTTGTATTTTTGTAACTTTCATTATATTCTTCAATGATTGCATCATTTTGGAAAACAACTCAATATGATTCCTAGATGAAAACTACAATTTAAGAAAAATAGAATTAATTTTGATGCTTTGGTTGTTTGCTCCGATACGCATATGAAACATATCTTTTTTTATCTTATAAGTATACTGAAATTGGTCTAAATGATGTGTTTTTCAATGATCTTGATTTCGAACAAATAGTTCTAAACATATGATTTTGTTTTGATATTAAAAAAATTTATTGTGCTTCATACATATATTGCTAAGAAAACATGACTAAGAAATTGAATTTTATAAATATACACTTGAATGATTTTCTATATGCTTTTCTCCTACATAATTAAGTGCTTCTATCATTAAGAGAAAAAGCTATTTTTAGAGAAGAGTGAATGATCCTAAGGCTAGTAATATTTTAACTCACTCAAATGATTCATAAAGAAAAGAAAATGTAATTACTTTTGAAAGAAATTTGAGCTTCAAAAGAATTATTTTCTGATTAATATTTCAGTGCATATTCTCAAAAGTTAAGAGGAAGCATAACTTATTCTTGAAAGACTTAAAAGAGTGACTGCTATAAATTTTGAAAACTCTAGATCACTCTATATCACAAAATTTCAGTTCATTCATGCTTATCATTAAAATCTGAAATTCAATAAAAGAAAAGAATGTTTAAAGTAGAATGTATCTTTTGAGAGAAAGCCTTAAATATTCAATCTCCTTGCATTCTGCATCTTTTCCAAAAGTCACTTACATTTGATGCATACCTTGAATGTTTTATGTTTGATTCATAATCATTCTTGTCAATTTTTGAATTTAACCGCTTTACTTACAAAGCATGAATTAATATCAAGAGCCTTACATAAATGAAAGAGAAATGAATTTTCTTAAAGCTAAATCATTAAAGGTTACTCTATGTAAATTTGGCAAAGAACTTTTAGTATGTTTTTAATGTTTAACTGATCTAAAATTGATATCAATTTAAGCATATTTTGGTATTAGAATTTGTGCTTTATTGAATATCTTTTGAATGTTGAATTTTCATTTGCACTTAATTGGTAAATCATTTATTTTGAAAACTAATTGAAAAGGATTCCATTTGTCTTATTATCGAAAATTTATTTTGGAATCTACTAATGAGTCTTATTAGCATGTACCTTAGTATTTCATTCTAATTGATTTTGATGCTATAATCTTTAAAGGAGTAAAAGAAAGTCTTTAAAAGAGCTCTAAAAGAACTCTCAAAGCTTTGAATTTTATGTATCATATATTGCATAAATTCATGTCTTGGTATATGTGCCCAAATATTTTTATATCATAAAAGAACTTTGAAGTCATTGAGAATTAATGATTCAACATGATCTTATGTTTTTTGAGTATATAAGTTTCGATCTTTATCTTATACTAGAAAAAAATTGCTCTCATGTTACTGTATACTTAATATATTGAAAAAAAAAATGTTAAATAAAAAGATTTCATCTACACTTGATTTGAAAACTATCTTTGGAATCTATATTTAGAGATCTCTTCTAGCTCGTATGTCTCATTTTTAAAGCCAAATGTTTCATGCTTCATTTTAATGATATTGATGTGAAGTAAAAGAACTTTAAAAGAATGGTATCAAATTTGATGTGATTTTATCATAATTTTGAAACTACCTTAATTGGCTCGGTTCTATACTCATTATCTTGCCCTGATATTATTGTCTTGAGTCACATGATTCATATTCTTGCAATAATCTGACATGCATTGAATAAAATATTATCTTGTACTTAATGTTTTATTATTTTGCAACCTTTGATATGGTCAAAAAGAAAGAGAAATATCTGAGTATATGCTCATAATGCTTTATGTCTTGAATTGAATATAAATCAGTTTAGATTGAAATATATTGATTATGTTAAAGCTGATTAACTCTAAAGCATTATCTTCTTAAAGTGTCTCCTAGACTATGTATTTGTTTTGACTTGTATTTGCTCTTTGTGGTAGTTTGTGCTTTTGGCATAGATGAAATACAATGCTTCTCTTAAGCTATGATCTTTGTGATTGTCAATACAATACTATCCATTTCATTATTATTCATTCTTTTTGATGATGACAAAAAGGGGGAGAAAATATAAGAGAGAAACTAGAAGCAAATTATATAAGAAAAACTGTATAGGAGAGAAAATATAATAGGGGAGAAAATATAAAAGGTATATATTGCATACTTAAGTGTGGAGTGATTGATTATACCCCTATTTGATTTTGATGAGCTCAAAGCATTTGAGTATATTTCATGTTATACTAATGAATTCAATCTAGTGTTTCAGGCGAATATATGTGAATTTATGTTTAAGTGCATCGAGCCTTGGTTCAAAGTAATTTGGCTAGGTGATTGAACTCAATTGAACCAAAGTCTGAAGTTCGAGTCGACTCCGGAAGATTGCGAGTCGACTCTAAGTGTTTCAAAGGTTCTGGCACAAGCTCGAGTCGACTCCAGTACACTACGAGTCGACTGCGACTGAGAACAGACAGAAGGATAGAAAGATGAATTTCAGACTCTATCACCGAGTCAACTCCGAAGATTACGAGTCGACTCCGATGCTTGTCGAGTCGATTCCCGACGGTTCCGAGTCGACTCCAAAGGGTAACGGACAGAAAGACAGAACGATGGTTTTTAGACCCTGTTACCGAGTCGACTTCAGAAGGTTACGAGTCAACTCCGATGTTTGGCGAGTCGACTCCCAGTTATGTCCAAGTCGACTCCGAGAGGAAAGCAAGTCCAAAAGGCAGAGAACCATTTTCGGAGATCCTGTGAACGAGTCGACTCCCAAGTCAGCCGAGTCGACTCCAACAAGGTACGAGTCGACTCCGAGGCAGTTCAGATCAACAGACAGAGGATCGGCTTTTCGAACTCTGAGAGCCGAGCCGACTCCAAGAGAATCCGAGTCGACTCCAGAGAGAAAAAGCAGAGAAATGGATTTCTTGAACCCTGAGAACGAGCCGTCTCTAAAAGTGCCGAGTCATCTCCAGATATTGGCGAGTCGACTCCAGATTTGGTCCGAGTCGACTCCAGGACGAGACAACACTTTAATTCAAATTCTGAACAGTGGGGGAGTCGTCTCCAGTGAAGCATGAGTCGACTCCAACAACAGCCGAGTCGACTCTAGATCGAGCGAGTCGACTCCGACCCCAACGAATATATTATCAGGATGTGCAGACTGTACAGAACAGCTACAAATCAGTGTCTAACAGCTATTTTCCGTAGGGAACAGTTTAAATAGCTAGAGTAAACAGTAGTAGATAAGATTTGAGCCATTCCATTGTGTGCATTAAAGCTTTTCAACTACCAAGATCCTCTTGAGAGAAAATACAAGCAAAAGAAGGAAGAAGTACATTCAACTCAACCCAACAAGTACTTCCTTCGCAATCAAGGCTCTACTAATGTCATTCAATCTTCTGTGCATTCAAGAGGAGACTCAGAAATCGAGAAGCCCCTACTTCCCCTTCCAAAATCTGTTTGAGGGCTTCTAACCTTTCTCTATTAATATTGTTCACATTTGCTTTTTATAAGCTTTCCTTGTGATTTTTCCAAATTGTTTTTCTTACTTGATTCAATCAAGGGATTGAATCAAGGGTTGTAAGGTTTGTTGGTGAGCCAAAGTTGAAACCAACGGTGTAAGAGTTTGATTGTGATCCCGAAAAAACAATCGGATGGTTCTAGTCGGTGAGTCTGTGAAAACCGACCGAGTTCGTTGTGATGTTGCAAAAACAACAAGTTGGGTTTTGAACTTGTAAAACAACTGGCTGTAATCCTAGGGATTATAGTGAACTTCCAAGTGCGGCTTGGAGAGTGGACGTAGGAGCAAGAGTTGGCTCCGAACCATTATAAAGTCTCTTGAGTTTGTATTGATTAATTGTCTCTTCCCCTCTCTCCATTCACTGCATTTAGTAATCTATTTAACCTGCTTGCAATAGATTTAATTAATTACTCATTAAGTTTTAATTTGTCAATAATTAATTAAAACCCAATTCACCCCTCCCTCTTGGGTTGTCTTCTTGGGCAACAAGTAGTATCAGAGCAGCTGCTCTTATATCGATTGGTATTCTAATCCCCAAAAGAGTAAAAGATTAAAATGACAACCCCTTTTGGATCTTTCCTTAGTGAGGGGCAATCCACCAATAGGCCTCCATTGTTCCATGGAACTAACTACACCTATTGGAAGGCTAGGATAAGGATATTTATCCAAGCCCAAGACTATGATGTTTGGAGCATCATAGTTAATGGAACATATACTCCTTGTATCTATGTAGATAACATCGCCATACCCAAACTAGAAAAAGATTGGGATGATAACGATAGAAGGAAGGCACAACTAAATGCCAAAGCAATGAATGTACTTTATTGTGCCTGGATCGTAATGAATTCAATAGAATCTCTACTTGCAATTCTGCAAAAGAGATATGGGATAGACTTGAAGTGACCCACGAGGGCACAAATCAAGTCAAGAAATCTAAAATAAACATGCTAGTTCATAAATATGAACTATTTAAAATGAAGTCTAATGAAACCATCTCTTGCGTGTTTACTCGATTTACTGATATTGTCAACAGACTAAAAAGCCTTGGCAAAAGTTATACTAACAGTGATCTTGTCAGAAAAATTCTTCGCTCTTTACCAAGGTCATGGGAAGCCAAAGTCACGGCAATCCAAGAAGCAAGGGACTTGAACAAGCTGTCACTCGAGGAGCTTCTTGGATCCCTAATGACGCATGAGCTCACAATGAAACAACACAGCGAAGAAGAATCCTCTCATAAGAAAAAAGTAATGGCCCTCAAATCTACTTCTTCTAACAAGGATCTATCTTGCAGTAGTGTTGCCCAGATAGACAACCCAAAAGGGGGGGTGAATTGGGTTTTAAAATAATTTGGCTATTAAAACTTTTGTGGATAACTAATTAATGCTTTTGTGAGATGATTAATTAGTTTCTATGTGCGGTGAATGAAATGCGAGAGATAGTGAGAGACAAACAATCACAAACACAATGTTTTATAGTGGTTCGGAGCTAACCCTTGCTCCTACGTCCACTCCCCAAGTCTCACTTGGGAATTCACTATAACCCCTTGGATTACAGCCGGTTGTTTTCCAAGCTCACAACCAAACTTGTTGTTTTACGAGCTCACAACGAACTCGGTCGGTTTTCCCAGGCTCACCGACTAGAACCAACCCGATTGTTTTTCCGAGATCACAATCGAACCCTTACACGTTGGTTTTACACTCGGCTCACCAACCAACCTCAATACCCTTGATTCAATCCCCCGATTGAACCAAGCAAAGACAAGACGGAAGTAAAAAGGAGTAACAGAGAAACAGAGCTTCTCAAAAGCAGATAAATAACAATATAAACAAAAGAGAAGTTAGAAGCCCTCAAACACGTTTGAGTTGGAGTAGAGTAGGGCTTCTTGAACTTCGGATCTCCTCTTGAATGTCTGGTCGACTTGAATGCAGGAGGAGATCTCTTTCAATGTTGGGAAGAAGTAGGTGGATGCAGTTAATGTTGCTCTTCCCTCTTTTCCGTTGAAAACCAGGTTGCAGAGATTGAAAGCTTGATTACTTTGAGTGGAATGGTTGTTCTCTACCTTGCTACAGTCTTCTGTGGCTATTTAAGCCATCCCCCACGGAAACTAGCTGTTAGAGACCTTTTTCTGCCCGTTCTGCACACTCTGCACAGCCTGACAATATGTCCGTTGGTGGGTTGGAGTCGACTCGCGCGATCAGGAGTCGACTCGGCTGTAGCGGGAGTCGACTCATGCTTTTCTGGAGTCGACTCGGCAACTGTTCCGGATTTGAATTAAAGTCGCCTCTTCGACTGGGAGTCGACTCGACTTGACCCGGAGTCGACTCGCCAACTTCTGGAGCTGACTTGGCATTTTCGAGTCGGCTCATCCCATGGAGTCCGTGGATCTATTTTTGAACTTGGTCCACTCGAGTCGACTCGACAATCCTGGGAGTCGACTCGGCGCTCAGAGCCCGAACTCTCGATCTACTGTCTTTTGGCTCGTCCAGTCTTGGAGTCGACTCGAACTGTTCCGGAGTCGACTTGGCTCTCAGTTTCCGAAACTTAGTCTTCTGTGTTTTTAGTGAAGCGCTGCCTTGGAGTCGACTCGAGCTGTCTGTGAGTCGACTCGAATCTCAGAGACAGCAAATTGGTCTTCTATCTTCTTTGGGGTCGCGGTGTCTCGGAGTCGACTCGTGCAATGCGGGAGTCGACTCGAATCTCAGAGTCCGAAAAACGCTCTCTGACTTTTGCCTTGTGTACTGCTGAGAGTCGACTCTCACTATCTTTGGAGTCGACCTGTCAACCATCGGAGTCGACTCGCGTTCCGCAGGAGTCGACTCGAATCTCAGGGTCGAAAACCGCTCTCTGACTTTTCTGCCTGTAACTCCTTGGAGTCGACTCATACTTCTCCGGAGTTGACTCGGTAAACATCGGAGTCGACTCGCGCACTTCAGGAGTCGACTCGCTGACAGATTTTGAGTTGATGCTTTCTGTTTGTCTATCTGTTCTCAGTTGGAGTCGACTCGTAATGGTCAGGAGTCGACTCGAGCCCGTGCCAGTGATCCTGATACGCTTGGAGTCGACTCGTAATACTCTGGAGTCGACTCGAGTCTCAGACTTTGGTTCAAACTGACTTCTTAACTTATCCAAAATATTATGAACCAAGTCTTGAGACACTTAGACAAGATTTTCACTGAAACACTCAATTGAATTCATTAGTAAACAACATATATATTCTAATGCTTTGAGCTCATCAAAATCAAATAGGGTTTTAATCAATCACTCCACAATCTCCCCCTTTTTGATGATGACAAAACTTTGAGTATATGTAAAGTGAATTGCTCAATAAACAAGGAAATAAAATCCATAAATGAATTCATATGTCTGGTAATTTAATATATCCAAGCTTGAAAGGTGTGAACAATAAATTTTGGAGTTAAAGCTCCCCCTTTCATTTGGAATTATATAAGCCTTCATATCATGCAATCAATTATTTGGCTTATATATATTTAATGATTTGGCTTTCTTAAAAATTCAGATTCTCCCCCTCAACATATGCATTCTACTATGTTTTGATTCTCTGAATTTTCTTTTAGTATATTGAAGTTTTTGAATTTTAAATTTTGGTATTTAGAGGGAAAATCTGTCAATTTGTTCTTAAGTTGGATTCAGCTAATCTCCGAATATCCCTTGAATAGATTCTGGAGATTACTCCATTAGGAGCCCCAAAAGAGAGATAATGAGCCTCGAGGTACCAAATCCACTAAGAACAAATTATGTTTTAATTTTTGATTCTCATTTTGATTTCTTTTATGTTGATTCCATTTACATATCTATTCAATATTTCTCCCCCTTTTTGTCATCGTATCAAAAAAAAAAAAAGGAGGTAAGCAGAACACACAATCAATCATAGATCAAATTGCACAGAAATGAAGATAAGATGTCTAGTCATTGTATTGATGTGTATGTGCATACATTTGAGAATACAATAAGTAAAGCAAAACAGTACATGTCAAAATAAAACACAAAAGCAGCTACGGTCTCCTCGAGGATGTAGCTCCTCCTCTCGAGGATGTGGCTCCCCCTCTCGAGGATGTATCTCCTCCTCTCGAGGATGTATCTCCTCCTCTCGAGGATGTGGCTCCCCAAGGCATGCGCTCAACCAGTGCTTGGACCGCATTGGTGACGTTCTCGAGCTGTCGGATAACGGCCTGAATGGCCCTGCTCTGTGTCGTATCGAGCTCGAGGACCGACTTCTACAGTGCGTCCAGCTTGTCGATGAGCACATTCGACAAGCGCTCGGCCCCCTGGGTAGTGGTGCTCATGTCCTTCCGGATGTCATCGCGCATCTTCCGAGTGATGCCCGTGACCTCACTCATACTGGAGAACTGAGCCTGAATCAAACTCCTCACGTTGTAGATCTCTTCCCGTACATGGGCCGTCATGTCAGTCACGGCTGTCAAGGAAGGGACCAACTTAGAAGATGTGGGTGCAGGAGTGGGATCTGGCACTGAACCTCGGAGCTCCCGAAGTAGCTCATCTCGCAGGTCTCTAACAATCTCCTGCCGCAACTCCAGGAGCTGCTCAGGAGCGATCCGGACCTCCATAGGTGGTGGAGCTGAGGAGGAAGGTCCGGCTGAGATGGTAGGAGCAGAAGTGGAGGGAAAGTCAGGATAGTCAGAATCTGGCTCAGGGCTAGGAGAGTGTCTGGAGGTATGTGTGGATGTGGATGACTTCCTAACCCATGTTCCCTCTACCTTCCGAAACCCCATCCTGTGTAGGGTCCCCGGACGCATGCGATCAGTCCATCGCAACGCCTTAGAGGGTTCCCCCTCAGGAATGGGAATCTCGTACTCCCTAAACAACAGAGTGAACATCATACCGTAGGGGAGGGTGAGCCTAGGTCTATCTAGGGGCTCACATAGATATCTATAAATGAGTTTGGGGAAGTTGATTGGGGTGTCCTGAAGAATATAAAACATAAGGGCGAGGTCCCTCTCAGACACAAAATCGAAGCGGCCAGTCTTCGGGAAAATGGACCTAGACAAAATACTCAGGAGGATCCGCACCTCAATAGGAAGTGAGCTAGCGGATACCTCGTCTAAAGGGGACTGAGGAGGATATCCTAGTATGGCCGTAAGGGCCTCAGTCCTGTCCTCGGGGTGTGTGGGAGCCACCCCTACTTGTGGAAGGTGGAGGATGTGGGCAATAAGATCCTCCGTAACGAACAGAGGGACACCGGCTACCGTGCCCTCGATACCCCCATCTCCCCGATGGACGGTACCGTAAAACTCTCTAACTAATCCAGGGTA
This sequence comes from Phoenix dactylifera, assembly GCF_051530095.1. Classification (NCBI taxonomy): domain Eukaryota; kingdom Viridiplantae; phylum Streptophyta; class Magnoliopsida; order Arecales; family Arecaceae; genus Phoenix; species Phoenix dactylifera. The sequence continues at coordinate 17,807,301 of NC_143195.1, forward strand.
AGTGGGGAGATCTAATGTAAGGAAATACTCTAAGCCCTGGACACGCAATCTCTCACCTATGGTGAAGCCCTCCCGGGAGAGATAGTCGAAATCGACGTATATCCCGGTGGAGACCGCCTTCCCGGCGCACGGCCTCGCAGGAACCGCCCTCGGCGGGGAACGAGCCGGAGGTTGTGACCTCGCGGGATCGTGCCGAGCCTTGGAGCGCCTCTCGGGATCGGCCTCGGGTTGGGGCCTCTTCCGGACGACGGCTTTACGAGGCATAGTGACCTAGAATGGGAGGAAAAGCCCTAATGGATGGTGAAAAGTCGACGGAAAAAGCTTGGGGACGACCGGGGACGACCTAGGAGTCGGCTCTAGGGCTTGTGAACAGTGGCGGCGGAGAATAGAAATGTTTTGAAAACGATGGAGCTAGGGTTAAAAAGTCGGAACCCGACTGCGAGTCGACTCCTCTGAGTCGCGAGTCGACTCGACCTCGAGTCGACTCCAAAGTATGCGCGAGTCGACTCTCCTTATGCGCCTATTGACCCCGACTCTCCTTATGCGCGAGTCGACTCCCGACTGTATGCGAGTCGACTCCACCTCTGCTGCCATCGACCTCGAGTCGACTCCCGACTAAGCGCGAGTCGACTCCCCCTTACGAGCCGACTCTGAAACTTACTCGAGTCGTCTCGAACTTTGGCACGCACCTAAAAATTATGCTATGTTCGTGCCGAATGAGGGAAAATCACTAAATTATGATCTGATTTGATGATCATTGAAAAGAAACTCTATTTTAACCACAATCTAATCATCAAAATCAATGAATCTAGTGAAAACTACCACTAGGATGGATCAATCACTCCTAATCCCCTCCTAAGCACACTAAATCTCTCTTCACTTAGGGGTTTTGTAAAAATGTCAGCTAATTGATCATCAGTACAAACAAATTGGAGTGTCACATCACCATTCAGTACATGATCTCGTATGAAGTGATGTCTTATCTCAATATGTTTAGTTCTTGAATGCTGAATTGGATTTTTAGTTAGATTAATGGCACTTGTATTATCACAATTAATGGGTATTTTATCTTGTTTAATGCCATAATCTTCTAATTGTTGTTTGATCCATAAGATTTGAGCACAACAACTCCCGGCTGCAACATATTCAGCTTCAGCAGTAGATAATGCAACCGAGTTTTGTTTCTTGCTAAACCATGATATTAAGTTTTCTCCTAGGAATTGACATGACCCGCTGGTGCTTTTTCTATCAAGTTTACATCCAGCAAAGTCTGAATCTGTATAACCTATTAAGTTCAGGCTAGATTCTTTAGAATACCATAACCCTATATTCTTTGTTCCTATTAGGTATTTAAAGATTCTCTTTACTGCAATTAGATGTGATTCCTTAGGATTAGCCTGATATCTAGCACACATGCAAACACTAAACATGATATCAGGTCTACTTGCAGTAAGATACAATAAAGATCCTATCATATCTCTATATAGTTTCTGATCTACAGATTTACCTGATTCATCTTGGTCTAATTTGCATGATGAGCTCATGGGGGTGCTGATTGATTTGTTTCCCTCCATATCAAACTTCTTGAGCATCTCCTTGATATATTTGGCTTGATTGATGAAGATGCCTCCTTCAGATTGTTTGATTTGAAGTCCAAGGAAGTAATTCAGCTCTCCCATCATGCTCATCTCAAATTCACTCTGCATCAAGTTAGCAAATTCTTCGCAGAGACGATTGTTAGTAGCACCGAAAATAATATCATCAACATAAATCTGTACTAACAACATATCTTTGTTTTTCTTCTTTAGAAACAATGTAGTATCTACATTACCCCTAGAGAACTCATGTTCTAATAGGAATTTGCTAAGCCTCTCATACCATGCTCTAGGTGCTTGTTTTAAACCATAAAGTGCTTTGTTCAATTTATAAACATGATTAGGGTATTGATGATTTTCAAAACCAGGAGGTTGTTCTACATATACCTCCTCATTAATATACCCATTTAAAAATGCACTTTTTACATCCATTTGAAATAACTTAAAGTCCTTAGAGCATGCAAAAGCTAGTAAAAGTCTAATTGCTTCAAGTCTAGCTACCGGAGCAAAGGTTTCATCAAAATCTATACCTTCTTCTTGATTATAACCCTTGGCTACTAATCTAGCCTTATTCCTTATTACAGTACCATTTTCATCAAGTTTATTTTTATAAATCCATTTGGTACCTATAATTGAATATTCAGTAGGTCTTTCAACTAGATTCCATACTTTGTTTCTAGTAAATTGGTTTAATTCTTCTTGCATTGCATTTATCCAATTTACATCTTTTTCAGCTTCTTCTATGTGTTTGGGCTCAAAATGAGAAACAAAGGCTAGATGATTATTTAAGTTCCTAAGGGATGCCCTAGTCCTAATAGGTTGAGATGGATCATCTAGAATTAATTCCTTAGGATGCCCGTGAGCATACCTCCAAGCTTTAGTTAGTCCATGATCCACAATAGCCTCTTGGCTTGATGATGCACCTTCAATTAATTTTTGATTATCATCTTGTAATGTCATCTCATCTATCTTTTCTTCAAGAATTTCAGCATCATCATCAAAATTAACTCTCTTGCTAGAAGAGATGTCACTAGAATCATCAAATACAACATGTATAGATTCTTCTATAACTAGGGTTCTTTTATTAAAGACTCTATAGGCTTTGCTAGTTGTAGAGTACCCCAAGAATATAGCCTCATCAGATTTTGAGTCAAATTTTCCTAGATTATCTTTCCCATTATTATGAACAAAAAACCTACATCCAAAAACATGAAAGTAGTTTACCTTTGGTTTTCTGTTTTTCCAAAGTTCATAAGGTGTTTTCTTTATAATGGGTCTCAATAAAACTCTATTTAATATATGACAAGAAGTATTAATGGCTTCTCCCCAAAAGTACTTAGGGAGGTTACTTTCACATAACATAGTTCTAGCCATTTCCTCTAGAGTTCTATTTTTCCTCTCCACAACTCCATTTTGTTGTGGTGTCCTAGGTGCAGAAAAATTGTGAGTTATTCCCTTTTTACTACAAAACTCATCAAATAAATGATTTTCAAATTCGGTACCATGGTCACTTCTAATAGCTATTACTGTAGTATCTCTAGCATTGGTTACTTCCTTATGAAATTTTTTAAATACTGAAAAAGCTTGATCTTTATGTGCTAAGAACATAACCCAAGTGTATCTAGAATAATCATCTACAATGACTAGACCATATTTATTTCCACCTAGGCTTGTTGTTCTAGTTGGTCCGAATAGGTCCATGTGTAATAATTCTAGAGGTTTAGAGGTAGAGACACATTTTATGAATTTAAAGGAGTTCCTAGATTGTTTGCCATATTGACAAGCTTCACATATCTTATTCTTTTCAAATCTTAGTTTTGGCAAACCTATCACAGAATCTTTTTTAACTAGTTTAGATATTGTGTCCATGCTTGCATGACCTAACTTACGGTGCCATAACCAACTAGCATCATTGTCCTTAGTTTCATTAACAACTAAGCATGGGTTGTGTTTGGCAAGATCCTCAAGATCTACAACATACACATTCCCACGTCTTATTCCTTTAAAAACTAAACTATTATCATTTGGGTTTGTTATGATGCATAGTGATGGTTTAAACATAACATTATAGCCTCTATCACATAATTGACTAATGCTTAATAAATTATGCTTAAGACCATCAACATATCGAACATTATCAATAAAAGTAGAAGGGGTAATTTGAACTTTACCTATACCAATGATGTGACCTTGGTTATTGTCTCCAAAAGTCACAGCACCTCCCTTCTTAGCTTCAAGGGTGAAGAATTGATCCTTGTCACCCGTCATGTGTCTTGAGCAGCCACTATCCAAGTACCAGCAATTTTTGTTGACCTTGGCTGCAAGACACTCCTACACAAGCAAATCATGTAATCTTAGGTACCCAAGTTTTCTTGGGTCCTTCATGGTTAGTCATGTTAGTTCCTTTTGGAACCCATACCCTTTTAATTTTTCCTTTTGTTTTTCCTTTTCTATAATTACACACATTTGCCTTATGTCCTAATTTTCCACAACAAAAACAGGTTATTTTCTTAGTTTTACTTTCTCCTGCTTTAACAAAGAAGTTACTAAGAAGTTTTTGCTTATTTTTAGGTTTATATCCTAAACCTGCTCTATTGAATACTGCACGTTGACTATTAAGTATCATATTTAATTTTTCAGAACTATAAGTAAATTTCTCAACCAAAGGTTTGTATTTTCCAAGTTCTTTAGTTAGAGTTTGTTTTTCCGTTTTTAGAGTATTCAAGTCTTTTATGAGATTTTCGTTTAAGATTTGTTTATTGTTTTTAAGTTCTGAAATTTCCTTAGTTAGTTTTTCATTATCTTTACTTAAGGTGTTAGTTTTTTTAATTAAGAGTTGGTTGCTTGTCTTAAGTTCTAAATTTTCTTTGGTGATACAGTCCTTATCCTTAACTAGTTTATCATATTTATGTATGTAAGTTTGATTAGCTAGTTTTAGCTCTTTATTCTTAATGTTTATAGCCTTATATTCAATCATTAGTTCATTAAATGCATCATAAAGTTCATCAAAAGTAAAATCTAGATGCGTTTCGGATGTTACCTCATTTTCGTTGGCCATGAAGCAGAAATTGGCCTTTTCTTCTTGTTCCTCATCCGATGATGAAGATGATGCGTCGGAGTCCGATAAGGTGGTGACAAGGGCTTTCTTCTTCTTGTACTTGCTGCCCTTCTTAAGTAAGGGACACTCAGCTCTGATGTGTCCCGGCTTCTTGCACTCATAGCATCCAATCCCCTCATTTTCCCTTTCCTTACCTTTATCCTTGCGATAGAAATTTGAGGGGCCTCTCCTTTGATGATAGGACTTCTTGTGGTTGATGAATTTTCTGAACTTGCGCACAAGAAGAGCCTCATCATCATCTCCCTCATGATCTTCTTCTTCACTGCTGCTACTGCAAGACAAATCTTTGTTAGATGATGTGGATTTAAGAGCTATTACCTTTTTCTTATGTGAGGACTCTTCTTCGCTGTGTTGCTTCATGGTTAGCCCGTGAGTCATTAGGGATCCAAGGAGCTCTTCAAGTGGAAGCTTGTTCAAGTCCTTAGCTTCTTGGATTGCCGTCACCTTGGCTTCCCATGACCTTGGTAGACATCGAAGAATCTTCCTGACAAGCTCACTGTTAGTATAGTTTTTGCCAAGGCTTTTTAGGCCATTGACAATGTCAGTGAATCTAGTGAACATGCAAGTGATTGTTTCATTAGAATCCATTTTAAATAGTTCATACTTATGAACCAATATATTTATTTTGGATTCTTTGACTTGATTCGTGCCCTCATGGGTCACTTCAAGTCTATCCCAAATCTCTTTTGCAGAATTGCAAGTAGAGACTCTATTGAATTCATTCCTATCTAGTGCACAGTAAAGCACATTCATTGCTTTAGAATTGAGTTGTGCCTTTCTCATGTCGTGTTCATCCCAATCCTTTTCGAGTTTGGGTACAGTGACCCCCTCTACATAAATGGATGGGATGTATGGCCCATTTGCTACAATGGTCCACATCTCATAGTCTTGGGCTTGGATGAATATTCTCATCTTAGCCTTCCAATATGAGTAGTCAGATCCATTAAAGAATGGGGGTCTTTGGGTGGACTGACCCTCAATGTGGGAAGATCCAAATGGGATTGTCATTTTGATCTTTGACTCTTAGGGTAGAAGAGTTTAGGCTCTGATACCACTTGTTGCCCAGATAGACAACCCAAGAGGGGGGGTGAATTGGGTTTTAAAATAATTTGGCTATTAAAACTTTTGTGGATAACTAATTAATGATTTTGCGAGATGATTAATTAGTTTATATGTGCGGTGAATGAAATGCGAGAGATAGTGAGAGACAAACAATCACAAACACAATGTTTTATAGTGGTTCGGAGCTAACCCTTGCTCCTACGTCCACTCCCCAAGTCTCACTTGGGAATTCACTATAACCCCTTGGATTACAGCCGGTTGTTTTCCAAGCTCACAACCAAACTTGTTGTTTTACGAGCTCACAACGAACTCGGTCGGTTTTTCCAGGCTCACCGACTAAAACCGACCCGATTGTTTTCCCGGGATCACAATCGAACCCTTACACGTTGGTTTACACTCGGCTCACCAACCAACCTCAATACCCTTGATTCAATCTCCCGATTGAACCAAGCACAGACAAGATGGAAGTAAAAAGGAGTAACAGAAAAACAGAGCTTCTCAAAAGCAGATAAATAACAATATAAACAAAAGAGAAGTTAGAAGCCCTCAAACATGTTTGAGTTGAAGTAGAGTAGGGCTTCTTGAACTTCGGGTCTCCTCTTGAATGTCTGGTCGACTTGAATGCAGGAGGAGATCTCTTTCAATATTGGGAAGAAGTAGGTGGATGCAGTTAATGTTGCTCTTCCCTCTTTTCCGTTGAAAACCAGGTTGCAGAGATTGAAAGCTTGATTACTTTGAGTGGAATGGTTGTTCTCTACCTTGCTACAGTCTTCTGTGGCTATTTAAGCCATCCCCCACGGAAACTAGCCGTTAGAGACCTTTTTCTGCCCGTTCTGCATACTCTGCACCGCCTGACAATATGTCCGTTGGTGGGTTGGAGTCGACTCGCGCGATCAGGAGTCGACTCGGCTGTAGCGGGAGTCGACTCATGCTTTTCTGGAGTCGACTCGGCAACTGTTCCGGATTTGAATTAAAGTCGCCTCTTCGACTGGGAGTCGACTCGACTTGACCCGGAGTCGACTCACCAACTTCTGGAGCTGACTTGGCATTTTCGGAGTCGGCTCATCCCATGGAGTCTGTGGATCTATTTTTGAACTTGGTCCACTCGAGTCGACTCGACAATCCTGGGAGTCGACTCGGCGCTCAGAGCCCGAACTCTCGATCTACTGTCTTTTGGCTCGTCCAGTCTTGGAGTCGACTCGAACTGTTCCGGAGTCGACTCGGCTCTCAGTTTCCGAAACTTAGTCTTCTGTGTTTTTAGTGAAGCGCTGCCTTGGAGTCGACTAGAGCTGTCTGGGAGTCGACTCGAATCTTAGAGACAGCAAATTGGTCTTCTGTCTTCTTTGGGGTCGCGGTGTCTCGGAGTCGACTCGTGCAATGCGGGAGTCGACTCGAATCTCAGAGTCCGAAAAACGCTCTCTGACTTTTGCCTTGTGTACTGCTGAGAGTCGACTCTCACTATCTTTGGAGTCGACCTGCCAACCATCGGAGTCGACTTGCGTTCCACAGGAGTCGACTCGAATCTCAGGGTCGAAAACCGCTCTGACTTTTCTGCCTGTAACTCCTTGGAGTCGACTCATACTTCTCCGGAGTCGACTCGGTAAACATCGGAGTCGACTCGCGCACTTCAGGAGTCGACTCGCTGACAGATTTTGAGTTGATGCTTTCTGTTTGTCTGTCTGTTCTCAGTTGGAGTCGACTCGTAATAGTCAGGAGTCGACTCGAGCCCGTGCCAGTGATCCTGATACGCTTGGAGTCGACTCGTAATACTCTGGAGTCGACTCGAGTCTCAGACTTTGGTCCAAACTGACTTCTTAACTTATCCAAAATATTATGAACCAAGTCTTGAGACACTTAGACAAGATTTTCACTGAAACACTCAATTGAATTCATTAGTAAACAACATATATACTCTAATGCTTTGAGCTCATCAAAATCAAATAGGGTTTTAATCAATCACTCCACAAGTAGCAGCAGCGAAGAAGAAGACAATGAGGGGGATGAAGATGAGGCTCTTCTCGTGCGAAAGTTCAGAAGATTCATCAACCGGAAGAAGTCCTTTCATCAGAAGAGAGGTTCCTCAAGTTCCTACAACAAGGATAAAGGTAAGAAAAGGAAAAGTGAGGGAATCGGATGCTATGAATGCAAGAAGCCGGAATTGTTGGGAACCCGCCCATGCCGCTGATATTTCAAAAATTTTCAGATGGCAGCGGAATCGGCATGCGCGAGTTCGACGTTCATCGCATGAACGTTGTTTCGAGACCTTTCGTAATTAGGTAAGAATTAAAACTTTTAAAACTACTAGGAAGATCAAATCTTCACCTTGCGCGGGTAGATGATCACCGCGAATCTGAATTCGTGGTTTTAGGAAGAGGGTTCGCTTGAAGCCATTCAAACGTCCGGCCTCTACGGGTATCCACACGAAGTAGAGAACCGATCAAAGCTTTCTTGTCTTCTCGGGGTGCTAGCTCCCTTGCAAAGACTCCTTTGATGGCTGATCTCTTCTCTTTCTTTCAACTCTTGAAAGTGCTTGAGAGGAGGAAGAAGAAGGATGAAGAAGAGGAAGTAGATGAACCCCTGCACAGCCTTCTTTCTGTTGCTTGCGCTGGATGAAGAAAAGGAAGAGGAGGAGGCCGCCAACACTTGGAGGTTCCTTCTTTCTTGCTTGCGGCTGCAACTAAGAGGGAGGAAGAGGGTGGCCACGGCACAAGGGAAGAGGGCTCCAATTCTTAGGGCGCCGGCCTCATGGTGCTTCTTATAGCTATCAAGGGCTCCTCCAAAGTTGGAGCCCTAGATAACTTTCCAAAGAAAGAAGGGGGCGCCGGCCCTAGCTCCTCTCTTCTTGTCGCCCCAAGCAATTGGAGAGGGGCTGATGCCCCTCTTAGTTGGTTAACCTAATCCTCTTCCAAAGAGGATTAGGTGCCTCTCTCATGGTTTTATCCTAATCTAATTAGGATTAGCCAATTTGGGTTCAATCTATGCTAGTCCCAATCTAATTAGGACTTGAATGGATCATGACTCAATTGAACTCTTCAATCCTAATCCAATTAGGAGTCATGTTGATTCATTAGATTAATAATTAATTAGGACTTAAGGAATCCTAATCCAATTAGGATTTGTTTAATTTTAGTCCTAATCCAATTAGGACTCTATTTGAATCCGAAGTCCTAATCCAATTAGGATTTCTAGGAATCCTACTCCAAGTAGGAATCCAATTTTAATTCAAAACTCCTAATCTCATTAGGATTGAGGAATCCTATTCCAAGTAGGAATGCCAGTCCTAATCCAATTAGAACTCTAGGTATCCTACCCGAAGTAGGATTCTTGTTTCAAGTCCAATTAATTAATTCCTTTTCTTTCTTCAACTTCTTATCAATCAAATTGATTTCTTGTGATTCCTAATCACGATTTCAACCATCGGATCGGTCAATACTTCTAGTGTGTGTGACCCCATAGGTTCTATTCTGACTGGTAGTGAGATATATTGTGATCTCTATCACTATATCATTGAAAACTCCTTTCAATGGGTTGGAACGATTCCAACTCAACTCATTAGGGTTTATCGATCATCAAGATAATCCCTATGAGTCCCACCATCCACCAGTGACACCTAGCAGCATGTAGTGGCTACCCAGCAGAATGGAATGATGAACCTCTAGGTGCAGTTAACATGTGATACAGTCCTACTATCGTGGATCCCTACAGGACGGAGGTCATGGACAACTCGTCAAACCCCATCGTCTGTCATATGTCAAGATTTATTCGACTTGAGTTCGATAGTGGAAAACTCTTTCTCCACTTTACTGCCCTGGCCAAGGTCTTAGAACTCAGTCTAGCAAATCACATAGGATCACTCCTCTTCTATCAAGGTCGATAGATTCCTTATAGGTGCATACCCTACTCCTACAGTGAACCTACTGCAGCCAATCTACACTGCATGGACCCATATGGCTAGAGACCATGTATGTGTGCAGTCAAACTACAATATCCTCACTGTGAGTAGCCGAAGCACCGCAGGTCAAAGGACCAGTCACACTACTGCAACATCAAGTAAGTCACTGACGAGTGGATAGACATCCAAGTGACTTCTTGTCTTGGTCACGCTCAGTACCCTTGTTCTCTAACAAGCACCTGCACTATCACTTCAGTGTCCCTACACTGTGGACTCAAGTCTCGTCCATCCAGAAGGAAAGTGATCTGTGCACTGATCGGATCGATCACCGTCCTCGTGATGATCCATTGATCAGGAGCATTTAGAAATTAATCACCAATGATACATGGCTCAAATTCTCAACTCTTGAGAATATGTATCATCATCTTATTAATTTCTTGGACGATTCATAGACACATAAACAATATGAATGAAAAAGATGCCTTTTATTTATTCAATAATAAATAGTCAAGTACAAAATTATGTCCCTAGAATCAACAATGTGTCAGCCAAATTGGCTTCTAGGGCATACATCTAACAATCTCCCACTTGCACTAAAGCCAATTGGTCATATATCTTAGGCCCATCTTCTCAAGGTGGGCTTCAGTCTTTTGCTGACTCAGCTGCTTAGTGAAAGGGTCTGCCACGTTATCCGCGGAGTCTACTCTCTGCACCTCTACATATTTCTTCTCCACATAGTCGCGTATGAGGTGAAAGCGCCGCTCTATATGCTTAGACTTCTGATGAGACCTTGGCTCCTTAGCAAGGGCTATGGCGCCATTGTTATCGCAGTAGAGTGTTATGGCATCTGATGTCATCACATCCAGCTCTGCAATGAATTTCTTGAACCAGAAGCCTTCCTTAGCAGCTTCAGAGGCGGCGATGTATTCGGCTTCCATAGTAGAATCAGCAATGATCGGTTGTTTAGAACTCTTCCAATTCACCGTACCACCATTGCACAAGAACACGTATCCAAATGTTGACTTCCTGTCATCGACATCAGTCATGAAGTCTGAATCTATGTACCCTTCTACCTTTAACTCTGATGATCCTCCAAAAACCAAGAATAAATCTTTAGTTCTTCTCAAGTACTTAAGAATATTCTTCACAGCTGTCCAGTGTTCTTCACCTGGATTCGAATGATATCTGCTTGTGACACTCACAGCAAGAGCTATATCAGGTCGTGTACATAGCATGACATACATGAGGCTTCCTATTACCGATGCATAAGGAATCTTGCTCATGCGTTGAATCTCCTCAGATGTGTTGGGGCACATCTTCTTGGAGAGATGAATTCCATGCCTTAGGGGTAAGAGACCCCTCTTGGAGTTTTTCATGCTGAACCTCTTCAGCACCTCCTCTATGTACATCTTCTGTGAAAGGCCAAGCATCCTTTTAGATCTATCTCTATAGACCTTTATTCCCAAAATATAGGATGCTTCCCCAAGGTCTTTCATGGAGAATTCTTTTGACAACCAGACCTTGACCGAGGTTAGCATGGGAATATCATTCCCAATCAGGAGAATGTCATCTACGTACAGTACGAGAAAAACGACAGCACTCCCACTAACCTTTTTATAAACACATGGTTCCTCTTCGTTTTTGATGAAATCAAACGTTTTGATTGCATCATCGAAACGAGTGTTCCAACTCCGAGAGGCTTGCTTTAGTCCATAGATGGATCTTTGCAGCTTGCAGACCTTGTGATCTCCATCACTGGAAGTGAAACCCAAAGGCTGTTCCATATAGATATCTTCATCAAGATATCCATTCAGGAAAGCAGTTTTCACATCCATCTGCCAGATTTCATAGTCATGAAATGCTGCAATGGCAAGCAATGTCCGGATGGATTTTAGCATGGCTACAGGTGAAAAGGTCTCCTGATAGTCAATACCTTCGCGCTGACTATACCCTTTCGCCACAAGCCTTGCCTTATAGGTCTCTACCTCTCCATCCGAACCTATCTTCCTTTTGTAGATCCATTTGCATCCAATAGGTACAATACCTTCTGGTGGATCTACTAAGGTCCAGACTTGGTTGGAATGCATGGAGTCTATCTCTGATTTCATAGCTTTCAGCCATTTCTCGGAATCGATATCAGATATCGCCTCGTTGTAGGTTTTGGGATCCTGTATGTGATCCCTATCTCCCACTAGGAACATTTCCTCGGTATCCTCTTCTAGTATACCTAAGTATCTATCGGGAGGATGGGAGACCCTACTAGATCTACGAGGTGGTTGAGGGACATCGTGTACTGGCTCCTTATGAATAGGTTCTATAGGATCCATGACTCGTTGCTTTTCAGAGACTTTCTCTTCAAGCTCAATTTTCCTCCCACTGCCTCTATCAAGGATAAACTGATTTTCCAAGAAGATGGCATGACGGCTCACAAACACATTGTGATCCTCTGAGACGTAAAAATTGTATCCTAATGACTCTTTAGGATATCCTATAAAACGAGCACTTATGGTCCTAGCCTCTAACTTGTCCGCCTGTAGTCGCTTGACGTGGGCCGGACACCCCCAAATCTTGAGATGACCCAGACTTGGTTTCTTACCATGCCATATCTCATACGGTGTGGTAGGAACGGATTTAGAGGGAACTCTATTCAATAAATAAATCACTGTGAGTAAGGCATCTCCCCAAAGAAACATAGGTAAATCAGTGAAGCTCATCATGGACCTGACCATGTCCAACAGGGTCCGATTTCTCCTCTCTGACACCCCGTTGAGTTGAGGTGTACCCAGAGGTGTCCATTGTGAGACTATGCCATTTTCTTTGAGATAGTCTCGGAATTCCCCACTAAGGTATTCTCCTCCTCGATCTGATCGAAGAGCCTTAAGAGATTTTCCAGTTTGTTTTTCTACTTCATTCTTGAACTCTTTGAACTTTTCAAAGGATTCAGACTTGTGTCTCATAAGATACACATACCCATACCGTGAATAATCATCGGTAAAGGTAATGAAGTATGAATAACGTCCCTTGGCTAGCACATCGAATGGGCCACATACATCTGTATGTACTAGGGTAAGTATTTCGGTGGTCCTCTCCCCATGTCCTACAAAGGGCAGTCTAGCCATCTTTCCTTGAAGACAGGACTCGCAAACTGGATATGACTCGGAAGTCAATGAGCCTAAGAGCCCATCTTTATCCATTTTGTTCATCCTATCTTCTCCAATATGGCCAAGTCTGAGGTGCCACAAATATCTTTGGTTTATCTCATCTCTGGATCTTTTGGATCCTTTGGCACTCACATCTTGCTCGGTAACATTCACAGATACATCCATATGTAAATGATAGAGACTGTCAATCATGAAACCACGTGCGACTATTTTATTTCTTAAATAAATAGAACAGCAGTCTTTGTCAAATGTAAAAACATGACCTTCCTGTGCTAGACATGAAACAGAAATCAAATTTCTGCTAGCAACAGGTACATAATAACAGTCTCTAAGTATTAAACTAAATCCAGACGGTAGTCGCAGATGGTAGGTGCCCACAGCCACAGCAGCAACTTTTGCCCCGTTGCCAACCCGAAGGGTTACCGCACCTTCCGCCAGCCTTCTACTTTTCTTTAGACCCTGCATGGTAGTGCACAAATGAGCACTAGAACCAGAATCTATAACCCAACTAGAAGTAGAAGAAACCGTTAGATTAGTTTCAATAATGAGCAAGTCTATACCTTCTGAAGGTGTGTCACCTTTCTTGTTCTTCAGGCTCTCGAGGTATGAAGGACAGTTTCTCTTCCAGTGGCCTTCGACATTGCAGTGGAAACATTTTCCTTTGTCGTTAGCCTTTTTCTTTTGAACTTCCTTCTTTGGCTTCTTGTCTTTCTTCTGCTTCTTTGCAGGCTTCTTTTTCTTCCAAGTAGACTTTCTCTTGGAACCAGAAGTCAACTCAGCAGCGAGGACATTGCCCCTTGAACCTTTCAAGGCTCCCTCAGCAGTTACCAACATGTTGATTAGTTCAGTCTTAGTGCATTCAATCTTATTCATGTGGTAGTTTACTATAAACTGACCAAATGAATCAGGAAGTGACTGTAGGATCAAATCCACTTGCAATTCCTTGTGCATGTCCATACCGAGCTTCTCAAGCTCCTCTAGGTCCTTGATCATGGTCAGACCGTGATCATGGACAGACTGCCCCTCGCGCATCTTCGCTTTGAAAAGCCTCTTGGACACTTCAAAACGAGCTGTGCGACTTTGCTCACCATACAACTCTTGCAGGTGTGCCAGTATGTTCCTAGCAGTCTTTATATTTTCATGCTGGCATTGGAGTTCATTAGACATAGATGCCATCATATAGCATTTTACTCTAATGTCATCGTCCAACCACTTTTTATGCATCTCACGCTGAACATCAGTGGGTCGTGCTGGTAATGTGGGGATATCTGAATCGAGTATGTAGCCTATCTTCTCACAGTCCAAAACTATTTTGAGATTTCTAAGCCAGTCCTTGTAATTGGTTCCGGTCAGTCGGTTGGTCTCAAGAATACGGGTCAAAGGGTTTGAAGCCGACATTGTATCTGCAGAGAGTAAAGATTCTAGTTAGACTTTTGTACTTGATCCTAATCTGTCCTAAGGTCTTTTAGAACAAATATGACTCCCACTATTTTCTCGAATTCCTCACACTCCCCTGGTAGGAAAACGGAAATCCCACACGACTAGGGTTTCTAGTGGGTACTGCGGTCCCACCGATTTACATGCCACCTCACCTAACAGTTATTGGTGACACATAGATGGATGAGTGTACAGCTCTTGTACAATGCTTCTCAAGCATGGTGCAGTGTAACTTGGTCTCTAAGCCATGAAGACCTCACCTAACAGTTATTGGTCCCATTTCTTAGTTAAGTCAGACCCACTGTATAACCGTAGGAATAAAGTCGTCATTGGGTCCTCACCTAACAGTTATTGGTGCCCAACCCCACCTTTACCCTACAACATCTCATGTCTATAGAGAGGTCCAGCCCCCCAATGCAACTTGACCACTGTGTCCAGCCGAGACAAGTCAACATCAGAAAGGCCTTAGCAGCTCTACTACAGTGGAAGACCTATTGACTTAATATTGGTTAATCAGGTCTTAGTGTTTGCAACTTGAGCCCTTCATAAGAGGTAATCGAACAATTGGCCAGGTAAGCAGGTGGGAGGCTCCCCTTACTCAGAGAGTAAGGTCCTAATTAAGTAACCACCTTTCATGCTTTCCTAGACACCAATTAGATCAATTAATCTAATATGACTTGCTCATGTCGGTTCACTCTCGACTTGATTGAGGAGGTTTTGATTTAGGTCTCAATTGGGTTTGCTATATCACATGTAGACCTATCTACCCGACTCTCATTCACATCACATGCAAACGGCGCATTGCAGGCAGTTATAATCGCGGCAATAATTAAAGCTAAACTTTAACTAGGTGATGATCATGGATTCTAATTAGGTCGTATTACAAGCACATGCACATCAATCGATCAAGTGGTCTTCAACTCTTGAATTGATTCCAAGCTTTCTTGATTCGATCCTTGATCAACTCTTGATCCCATCGCCATCAACCGCTTAGACCCCTGTTCATCTCATGCATCGTCTTCGACGTGATCGTTGATGTACATCACATCACAGAAATACAACCAGATGTAAAATAAAAATAAAAATAATTTACATCTCCTTTTAGGAGGCATGCAGGCCTCTCAAAACATCAAATAAGATGCATGCAAGCATCTGAAAAATTACATGACATCGCAGATCACATCGCAGGTCATTACATTTGATACCAAAAGGGGTTGAATCCTATGATCATCACCGTATGCTACAATTATAATTTTCAGATCTGAAACTTAACTGATTATATCATGACATAGGTCGCTGATCATGCTAATCATGATTCTAAACTTTGTAATCCCATTAACAATGCAATTAGAATCATCTTTTTATCACATAAAAATCAGCATGTAAAAAATCAGCACCCCTGAAAAATCTGCATGCAGAATTTTTCAGCATGCATGATCAATCAATTTTCAGATCTAATAAGCCTTTAGATATTTAATTCTTACCTTAATCTACGAAGCCTAGGCTCTGATACCACTGTTGGGAACCCGCCCATGCCGCTGATATTTCAAAAATTTTCAGATGGCAGCGGAATCGGCATGCGCGAGTTCGACGTTCATCGCATGAACGTTGTTTCGAGACCTTTCGTAATTAGGTAAGAATTAAAACTTTTAAAACTACTAGGAAGATCAAATCTTCACCTTGCGCGGGTAGATGATCACCGCGAATCTGAATTCGTGGTTTTAGGAAGAGGGTTCGCTTGAAGCCGTTCAAACGTCCGGCCTCTACGGGTATCCACACGAAGTAGAGAACCGATCAAAGCTTTCTTGTCTTCTCGGGGTGCTAGCTCCCTTGCAAAGACTCCTTTGATGGCTGATCTCTTCTCTTTCTTTCAACTCTTGAAAGTGCTTGAGAGGAGGAAGAAGAAGGATGAAGAAGAGGAAGTAGATGAACCCCTGCACAGCCTTCTTTCTGTTGCTTGCGCTGGATGAAGAAAAGGAAGAGGAGGAGGCCGCCAACACTTGGAGGTTCCTTCTTTCTTGCTTGCGGCTGCAACTAAGAGGGAGGAAGAGGGTGGCCACGGCACAAGGGAAGAGGGCTCCAATTCTTAGGGCGCCGGCCTCATGGTGCTTCTTATAGCTATCAAGGGCTCCTCCAAAGTTGGAGCCCTAGATAACTTTCCAAAGAAAGAAGGGGGCGCCGGCCCTAGCTCCTCTCTTCTTGTCGCCCCAAGCAATTGGAGAGGGGCTGATGCCCCTCTTAGTTGGTTAACCTAATCCTCTTCCAAAGAGGATTAGGTGCCTCTCTCATGGTTTTATCCTAATCTAATTAGGATTAGCCAATTTGGGTTCAATCTATGCTAGTCCCAATCTAATTAGGACTTGAATGGATCATGACTCAATTGAACTCTTCAATCCTAATCCAATTAGGAGTCATGTTGATTCATTAGATTAATAATTAATTAGGACTTAAGGAATCCTAATCCAATTAGGATTTGTTTAATTTTAGTCCTAATCCAATTAGGACTCTATTTGAATCCGAAGTCCTAATCCAATTAGGATTTCTAGGAATCCTACTCCAAGTAGGAATCCAATTTTAATTCAAAACTCCTAATCTCATTAGGATTGAGGAATCCTATT
Source organism: Phoenix dactylifera (assembly GCF_051530095.1). Classification (NCBI taxonomy): domain Eukaryota; kingdom Viridiplantae; phylum Streptophyta; class Magnoliopsida; order Arecales; family Arecaceae; genus Phoenix; species Phoenix dactylifera. The sequence continues at coordinate 17,824,184 of NC_143195.1, forward strand.
CCAAGTAGGAATGCCAGTCCTAATCCAATTAGAACTCTAGGTATCCTACCCGAAGTAGGATTCTTGTTTCAAGTCCAATTAATTAATTCCTTTTCTTTCTTCAACTTCTTATCAATCAAATTGATTTCTTGTGATTCCTAATCACGATTTCAACCATCGGATCGGTCAATACTTCTAGTGTGTGTGACCCCATAGGTTCTATTCTGACTGGTAGTGAGATATATTGTGATCTCTATCACTATATCATTGAAAACTCCTTTCAATGGGTTGGAACGATTCCAACTCAACTCATTAGGGTTTATCGATCATCAAGATAATCCCTATGAGTCCCACCATCCACCAGTGACACCTAGCAGCATGTAGTGGCTACCCAGCAGAATGAAATGATGAACCTCTAGGTGCAGTTAACATGTGATACAGTCCTACTATCGTGGATCCCTACAGGACGGAGGTCATGGACAACTCGTCAAACCCCATCGTCTGTCATATGTCAAGATTTATTCGACTTGAGTTCGATAGTGGAAAACTCTTTCTCCACTTTACTGCCCTGGCCAAGGTCTTAGAACTCAGTCTAACAAATCACATAGGATCACTCCTCTTCTATCAAGGTCGATAGATTCCTTATAGGTGCATACCCTACTCCTACAGTGAACCTACTGCAGCCAATCTACACTGCATGGACCCATATGGCTAGAGACCATGTATGTGTACAGTCAAACTACAATAACCTCACTGTGAGTAGCCGAAGCACCGCAGGTCAAAGGACCAGTCACACTACTGCAACATCAAGTAAGTCACTGACGAGTGGATAGACATCCAAGTGACTTCTTGTCTTGGTCACGCTCAGTACCCTTGTTCTCTAACAAGCACCTGCACTATCACTTCAGTGTCCCTACACTGTGGACTCAAGTCTCGTCCATCCAGAAGGAAAGTGATCTGTGCACTGATCGGATCGATCACCGTCCTCGTGATGATCCATTGATCAGGAGCATTTAGAAATTAATCACCAATGATACATGGCTCAAATTCTCAACTCTTGAGAATGTGTATCATCATCTTATTAATTTCTTGGACGATTCATAGACACATAAACAATATGAATGAAAAAAATGCCTTTTATTTATTCAATAATAAATAGTCAAGTACAAAATTATGTCCCTAGAATCAACAATGTGTCAGCCAAATTGGCTTCTAGGGCATACATCTAACAGGAATATTTCAGAGTCGACTGCCCCTTGCTGAAGAAGGGCAGTAAATATAAGAAGAAGAAAGCTCTTGTCTCCACTTTGACAGACTCCGATCAATCATCATCATCATCGGATGAGGAACAAGAGAAAAAGGCCAATCTTTACTTTATGGCAAATGAAAATGAGGTAACATCTGAAACTCATTTAGATTTTACTTTTGAAGAATTGTATGATGCCTTTAATAAGTTAATGGATGAGTATAAATCAATAAATCTTAAAAACAAAGATTTGAGGCTAACTAATCAATCCTACAGTCATAAAAATGACAATCTGATTATGGAAAAGGATTCCATTGTTAAGGAGAACTTAAAACTTAAAACAAGCAACCAATTGCTAACTCAAAAGAACTGTACCCTAATTAAAGACAAAGAAAGACTAACTAAAAAAATTTCAGAACTTAAAAACAATAATCAAACTCTAAAAGATAACCTTACAAAAGATTTGAGCTTACTAAAAATAGAAAAACTGAACTTAACAAAAGAATTTGAAAAATATAAACCTATTGTTGAGAAGTTCACTTATAGCTCTGAAAAATTAGAAATGATTCTTAATAATCAAAGAGCTGTGTTTAATAGAGCTGGTTTAGGGTATAAGCCAAAGAATAAGCAAAAATTTCTTAAAAATTTTTTTGTAAAAGCCGGAGAAAGTAAAACTAAAAATATAACTTGTTTCTGTTGTGGAAAAGTAGGACATAAAGCTAATATGTGCGACCATAGAAAATAAAAGCTAAAAAAAAAATTAAAAAGGTTTGGGTTCCAAAAGGAACCAACAAAGCTAACCTTGAAGGACCCAAGAAAACTTGGGTACCTAGGACTATATGATTTCCTTGTGTAGGAATGTCTTGCAGCTAAGCTCAATAAAAACTGTTGGTACTTAGATAGTGGCTGCTCAAGACATATGATGGGTGACAAGGAACAATTCTTCACCCTAGAACCTAAGAAAGGAGGTGTGGTGACTTTTGGAGATGATAATCAAGGTCACATCATGGGTATTGGTAAGATACAAATCATACTTTCAACCTTTATTGATAATGTTCGGTTTGTAGATGGTCTTAAGCACAACTTAGCATTAGTCAACTATGTGATAAAGGTTTTGATGTATTGTTTAAGCCATCTATGTGCATCATAACCAACTCAACTAATAATAGTTTAGTTTTCAAAGGACTAAAACGTAGCAATATTTATGTAGTAGATCTTGATGATCTTGCTAAAAACAGCCACTGCTTAGTAGCTAATGATATTAAGCTTAGTGAGGCAAGTTGGTTATGGCATCGTAAATTAGGTCATGCAAGCATGGACACATTATCTAAATTAGTTAAAAGAGATTCCGTGATTGGTTTGTCAAAGCTGAAATTTGAGAACAACAAAATCTGTAAAGCATGTCAATTTGGCAAACAATCTAGAAGCTCTTTTAAATCCATAAATTATGTCTCTACAACTAGACCCCTTGAGCTACTTCACATGGACCTTTTTGGACCAACTAGGACCACAAGCCTTGGTGGAAACAAGTATGGGTCATGTTTTTAGCTCATAAGGATGAAGCATTTTCTGTTTTTAAGAAATTCCACAAGGAAGTAACAAATACAAAAAATAGTTCAGTTATAGTAATTAGGAGTGATCATGGAACGGAATTTGAAAATCATCTATTTGATGAATTCTGTAGTAAAAAGGCGATAATTCATAATTTCTCTGCACCTAGGACACCACAACAAAATGGAGTTGTGGAAAGAAAGAATAGAACCCTAGAAAAAATGGCTAGGACCATGTTATGTGAAAGTGACCTCCCAAAATATTTTTGGAGAGAAGCCATTAACACATCATGTCATATAATAAATAGAGTTCTATTAAGACCAATTATAAAGAAAACACCTTACGAACTTTGGAGAGATAGAAACCCAAAGTAAACTACTTTCATGTGTTTGGCTGTAGGTGTTTCATTCATAATAATGGCAAAGATAACTTAGGTAAATTTGATTCTAAATCTGATGAAGGTATCTTTTTGGGATATTCTACATCGAGTAAGGCTTATAGAGTGTTGCCCAAGAAGACAACCCAAGAGGGGGGGTGAATTGGGTTTGGATTAAATCTCGACCAATTAAAAACTATGATTAGTAATTAACTAAATCTATTGCAAGCAAACTAGTTAAGTTACTAGATGAAGTGAATGAAGAGAGAGAGAGAGAGAATAGTAGCCAATACAAACACAAACCAATTTATAATGGTTCAGAGCTAACCCTTGCTCCTATGTTCACTCCCCAAGCTTCACTTGGGAGTTCACTATAATTCCTTGGATTACAGCCGGTTGTTTTACAAGTTCACAACCCAACTTGTTGTTTTTGCGAGATCACAACGAACTCGGTCGGTTTTCACTGGCTCACCGACTAGAACCATCCGATTGTTTTCCCGGAATCACAATCGAACCCTTACACCGTTGGTTTTAACTTCGGCTCACCAACAAACTTTACAACCCTTGATTCAATCCCCTGATTGAATCAAGTAAGAAAATAGTTTGGAAAAAGTTACAAGGAAAGCTTCTTAACAAGCAAATATTAAACAATATGAAAAGAGTAGAGTTAGAAGCCCTCAAACAGATTTTGGAAGAAGAAAAAGGGGCTTCTCGAACTCTGAGTCTCCTCTTTGAATGCACTGAAGATCTGATGTCAGAGAAAGAGCCTTGAATGCGAAGGGAAGACTTCTAGTTATGTATTGAATGCGGTTCTTCCTTCTTTTGCTTGTCTTTTCTCTCAATAAACTCTTGGTAGATGGAAAATACTTAATGCTCAGATAGAGTGACTCTCTTAGTGTCTACTACTGTTCAATCAGGCTATTTAAACAGTCCCACTTGAGAAATAGCTGTTAGACACTGATTTATGGCCGTTCTACACAGTCTGCACCTCCTGACAATGTATCCGTTAGGGTCGGAGTCGACTCGCTCGATCTGGAGTCGACTCGGCTGTTGCTGGAGTCAACTCTTGCTTTACTGGAGACGACTCGCCCACTGTACAGGATTTGAATTAAAGTGCTGTCCCGTTCTGGAGTCAACTCGGCCAAATCTGGAGTCGACTCGCCAATATCTGGAGATGACTCGGCACTTTTGGAGACGGCTCGTTCTTAGGATTCCAGAGATCTATATTTCTGCATTTTTTTCTCGAGTCGACTCGGATCATCTTGGAGTCGACTCGGCTCTCAGAGCCCAAAAACTGATACTCTGTCTTTGGAGTTGAACTGCCTTGGAGTCGACTCGTACTTTGTTGGGGTCGACTCGGCTGACTTGGGGTGGACTCTCGTATTCTCGGAGTCGACTTGTTCACAGAGTCACTTTGTTTGATTTTCTGCCTTTCAATCTGCTTTCCTCTAAGAGTCGACTATTGCTTGTTTAGGAGTCGACTTGCCAAATATTGGAGTCGACTCGAATTCTTCTGGAGTCAACTTGGTAACAGAGTCCAGGATACACTTCTCTGTCCTTCTGTCTGTTACTCCTTGGAGTCGACTCGGAACCGTCGGGAGTCGACTCGGTAAGTATCGGAGTCGACTCGAAACCGTTGGAGTCGACTCGGTGATAGGGTCTGAAATTTATCTATCTGACCTTCTGTCTGTTCTCAGTCGGAGTCGACTTGTAGTGTACCGGAGTCGACTCGAGCTCATGCCAGAACCTCTGAAACACTTAAAGTCGACTCGTACTCTTCTGGAGTCGACTCGAGCTTCAAACTTTGGCTTAAATTAGTTCAATACTTAGCCAAATGACTTTGAACAAAGGCTCAATGCTATTAAAGATAAATTCACATATATTTGCTTGAAACACTAGATTGAATTTATTAGTACAACTTGAAATATACTCAAATGCTTTGAGCTCATCAAAATCAAATAGGGGTATAACCAATCACTCCACAATCTCCCCCTTTTTGATGATGACAAAACATTGAGTATTTGTAAAGTGAATTGCTCAACTAAAAGAAGATTTATAATAAAGTTTTGAAATGAATTCAAATGTCTAGTCATTTAATTTATCCAAAATTGAAAGGTATGAAACAGGAAATCCTGAAGTTAAAGCTTCCCCTTTCATTTGGAATTATATAAGCCTTCATATCATGCAATCAATTGTTTGGCTTATATGTGTTTAATGAATTTGCTTTCTTAAGATTTCAGATTCTTCCCCTCAACATATGCATTCAATTTTGTTTGGGTTCTCTGAATTTTCTTTTAATGTCTTGAAGCTTTTGATCTTAAATTCTTACTTTCAGAGGAAAGATTTGACATTTTGTTCTTGAGTATGATTCAACTAATCTCCGAATATCCCTTGAATAGATTCTGGAGATTACTCCTTGAGGAGCCCCAACAGAGAAATAATAAGCTTCGAGGTATCGAATCCACTAAGAACAAATTACTTGTTGCTTTAAGGTTGTTCTTTTTAGTGATTCCCTTTACATTTCAATTTATATTTTCTCCCCCTTTTTGTCATCATAACAAAAAGGGAACAATACATAGAAAAGTATTAGAACTCAAGAATGCACAATTTTGAAAGTAAATTTCTACTCATTGTATTAAATTCAAATTTGAGTACAAGTGTGATTACATATCAAAAAAGTCTTTAAGGGACTGTACATCATAAAAACAGATAAAAATACACTAATTTTTCTTTGTAGTGGAGGATGTGGCTCCCGTACTCAGTCTAGTGTGTTTGATGACCATGCTTAACCCCTCATTGATGTTCCCAAGTTGTTCAAGGATCTCCGAGGTGGCCCTAGACTGTGTCGAGGTGAACTGGGTTAGACTTTCTTGAAGGGTATCGAGTTTGGAGATCAAGGCATGTGCTAGCCTTTCTGCACCCTAACTTTGGCTACCAAGCTCATTTCTGATGCCATCTCGCATCTTCCTCGTGTCATCCTTTACGTCACTCATATTCCAATATTGAGCTTGGACTAGGCTTCTGATGTTGTAGATTTCCTCCTTCAGGTCTGCAAACATCTTGGACACGGCTGCTAAGGAGGGAACGACGTCAGTGGAGGGAGCAGTCAGGGGACCTCGGAGCTCTCTCAACAAGTTATCTCTCAGCTCCCTCACAATCTCATGTCTTATCTTCCGGAGTTGCTCAGAGCTGATCCGGACTTCCAGGGGCTGCTGAGGTGGTGATGCAGTAGAGGGTCCAGCTGAAGTGGATGGGAATGAAGGACCAGAAGTGGAAGGAAAAGTGGGAGGAGCTATGTAGTGATCCTGGTCATGATCAGGACTAGGTGAATAATGGGTGGTAGGGTCGGATGGTGTGGATGAAGAGGTTCTCCTAACCCAGACTCCTTCTACTTTATGGAAGCCCATCCTGTGAAGAGTCCCCTCACCCATACGATCAGTGTGCCTAAGGGAGCGTGTGGGTTCTCTCTCAAGGATAGGAACCTCTAATTCCCTGAAAATAAGAGTAAAGAGCATACCATAGGGAAGGCTTAGCCTAGGCTTATCTAAGGCTTCACAGAGATACCTATAGATTAGCTTTGGGAAGTTTATGGGAATGTCATGTAGGATGTAGAACATCAATGCTAGATCCTTTTCTGAGATAAAGTCAAACCGACCAGTCTTAGGAAAAAGGGTCCTAGATATGATGCTCAGGAGGAGTCGCATTTCAGCCGTAAGCTGATTTGCAGACACCTCCTCGAGGGGAGATTGGGGTGGTCTCCCTAAAATGGCCGTAAGGGCCTCTGTCCTATCTGTAGGATGTGTGGGAGCGATCCCATCGCAAGACAAGTGAAGGATCCTAGCAATGAGATCTTCGGAAATGAGAATGGGTACATTGGCTACTACTCCTTGGATACCACCGCCACCCCTTGTGACGGTCCCATAAAATTCCCGAACTAACCCCAGGTAGGTGGGGAGGTCAAGAGAATAAAAATATTCTAGACTTTGGGCTCTAAGGTGATGCCCTAGGTTGAACCCTTCCCGGGAGAGGAAGTCAAAGTTGACTTTCCTCCCGGTAGAGACTGCCCTTCCGGCGCACGGTTGCGAGGGAACCGTCCTCGGTGGAGAAGGAACCAGAGGTGGTGGCCTCACGGGTTCGTTTCTCGCCTTGGACCGTCGCTCGGCGTCGCTCGCGGAGAGAGGTCTCTTCCGGCTCGGGACAACGGCTTTCCTAGGCATTTTGACCTAAAAACCGAGGGATGGACAAGAGAAATGGAAGAAAACCTGAGGGAGAGGACCTAGAACGGGTCGGAGACGAGGTCGGAGATGACTCTAGGGTTTTGGAACAGTGGCGGCCGAGAATAGAAGTGAGGAATAAACGTTTCGATTAGGGTTAAAAATCGGATTCCCGACCTCGAGTCGACTCCGGTAAGTCGCGAGTCGACTCAACCACGAGTCGACTCCTAAATATGCGCGAGTCGACTCGCCCACGAGCCGACTCTAAAATCTATTCGAGTCGACTCGAACTCTAGCAGATAACCAACATACTTGTTATTACCGTGCCAAAGGAGAGAGCTATGGACATATCTAAGATTTAAGAACTGATTTGATGACCATAGATAAGAAATTCTATGTCTAACATAAGCTAATCATCAAAATTAATCAATTAGAGGGGAGTATCATAAGAATGGATCAATCACTCCTAACCCTCTTCTAAGAATGCAAAATCGATCTTCACTCAAGGGTTTTGTGAAGATATCAGCAAGTTGATCATTAGTGCAAACAAATTCAAGCATTACATCACCATTTAACACATGATCTCCTATGAAGTGATGTCTTATCTCAATATATTTAGTTCTTGAGTGTTGAATTGGATTTTTAGTTAGATTTATGGCCCTTGTATTATCACAATTTATGGGAATCTTATCTTGTTTAATGCCATAATCTTCAAGTTGTTGCTTGATCCATAAAATTTGAGCACAACAACTTCTGGCAGCAACATATTCGGCTTCAGCCGTAGATAGTGCAACTGAGTTTTGTTTCTTGCTAAACCACAAAATTAAGTTTTCTCCTAAAAATTGACAAGACCCGCTGGTGCTTTTTCTATCAAGTTTACAACCAGAAAAGTCTGAATTAGTGTACCCTATTAAATTTATGCTTGATTCTTTAGAGTAGCATAGACCTATATTTTTTGTTCCTATGAGATATTTAAAAATTCTCTTAACTGCAATTAGGTGTGATTCCTTAGGATTAGATTGATATCTAGCACACATGCATACACTAAACATAATATCAGGTCTACTTGCTGTAAGATATAGTAAAGATCCTATAATACCTCTATACAGCTTTTGATCAACTGATTTACCTGATTCATCTTTGTCTAATTTGCATGATGAGCTCATGGGGGTGCCAATTGACTTATTTCCATCCATATCAAACTTGTTTAGCATTTTCTTGATGTATTTAGCTTGATTGATGAAAATCCCTTCCTTGGATTGTTTGATTTGAAGTCCGAGGAAGTAGTTCAATTCTCCCATCATGCTCATCTCAAATTCACTCTGTATTAACTCAGCAAACTCTTCGCAAAGGCGATTATTAGTAGCACCAAAAATAATATCATCTACATAAATCTGCACTACCAACATATTTTTGTTTTTCTTTTTCAAAAATAGAGTTGTATCAACATTTCCTCTAGAAAATTTATGGTCTAATAGAAATTTGCTAAGTCTTTCATACCATGCTCTAGGGGCTTGTTTTAGACCATAAAGTGCTTTGTTTAGTTTATAAACATGATTGGGGTATTGATGATTCTCAAAACCAGGAGGTTATTCTACATAAACTTTCTCATTAATATACCCATTTAAGAAGGCACTTTTTACATCCATTTGGAATAATTTGAAATCTTTATTGTATGCAAATGCTAGTAACAATCTAATTGCCTCAAGTCTAGCTAAACGAGGAAAAGTCTCATCAAAATCTATACCTTCTTCTTGATTATAGCCCTTTGCTACTAGTCTAGCCTTGTTCCTAATCACAATTTCATTTTCATCAAGTTTATTTTTGTATATCCATTTAGTTCCTATTATTGAGTATTCATTGGATCTTTCAACTAAGTTCCATACTTTATTTCTTGTAAATTGGTTAAGTTCCTCTTGCATAGCATTTATCCAATTTACATCACTCTCAGCTTCTTCTATGTTTTTAGGTTCTAAATATGAAACAAATGCAAGATGATTATTTAAGTTCCTAAGAGAGGCTCTAGTTCTAATAGGTTGAGATGGATCATCTAAGATTAATTCTTTAGGGTGACCATGAGCATACCTCCAAGCCTTAGTAAGCCCATGATCAACAATTGCCTCTTGGTTTGTTGATGCATCTCCAATCTGTTTCTGTTCATTTTCTTGTAATGTCATGTCATTCATCTTTTCCTCAAGTATCCCTGCATCATCATCAAAAGCTACTCTCTTGCTAGAAGAGACATCATTAGTATCATCAAAAATAACATGTATAGACTCTTCAATAACAAGGATTCTTTTGTTGAAGACTCTATATGCTTTATTTGATGTAGAATATCCCAAAAAGATACCTTCATCAGATTTGGATTCAAATTTGCCTAAGTTATCTTTGCCATTATTATGAATGAAACACCTACACCCAAAAATATGAAAATAGTTTACTTTGGGCTTTCTATCTCTCCAAAGTTCATAAGGTGTTTTCTTTATAATTGGTCTCAATAAAACTCTATTTAATATATGACATGATGTGTTAATGGTTTCTCCCCAAAAATACTTAGGGAGGTTACTTTCACACAACATGGTTCTAGCCATTTCCTCTAGGGTTCTATTCTTTCTTTCCACAACTCCATTTTGTTGTGGTATCCTAGGTGCAGAGAAATTATGAGTTATTCCCTTTTTACTATAGAATTTATCAAATAGATGATTTTCAAATTCTGTTCCATGATCACTCCTAATAGCTATAACTGAAGTATTTCTTGAGTTGGTTACTTCCTTATGAAATTTCTTAAATACAGAAAATGCTTCATCTTTATGAGCTAAAAATATGACCCATGTGTATCTAGAAAAATCATCTACAATGACAAGACCATACTTGTTTCCACCAAGGCTTGTGGTTCTAGTTGGTCCAAAAAGATCCATGTGAAGTAGTTCAAGGGGTCTTGTAGTAGAGACACAATTTATGGATTTAAAGAAACTTCTAGATTGTTTGCCATATTGACATGCTTCACAAATTTTATTTTCTCAAATTTTAACTTTGGCAAACCAATCACGGAATCTCTTTTAACTAATTTAGATATTGTATCCATACTTGCATGACCTAATTTACGGTGCCATAACCAACTTGCATCACTAACCTTAGTATCATTATCTACTAAGCAAGGACTATTTTTAGCAAGATCTTCAAGATCTACTACATGGACGTTACCACGTCTAATTTCTTTAAATACTAAGCCATTGTCAATTGAGTTGGTTATGATGCATAAAGATGGCTTAAACAAAACATCAAAATCTCTATCACATAATTAACTAACGCTAAGTAAGTTATGCTTAAGACCATCAACAAATTGTACATTATCAACGAAGGTTGAAGAGGTGATTTGTACTTTATCTATACCAACGATATGACCTTGGTTATTGTCTCCAAAAGTCACAACACCTCCCTTTTTAGTCTCTAGGGTGAAGAATTGCTCCTTATCACCCGTCATGTATCTTGAGCAGCCACTATCCAAGTACCAACAGTTTTTGTCGACCTTGGCTGCAAGACACTCCTACACAAGGAAATCATACAATTTTAGGCACCCAAGTTTTCTTGTGTCCTTCAAGGTTAGTAATGTTAGTTCCTTTTGGAACCCAAATCTTTTTAATCTTTCTTTTAATTTCAGGGTTTTTGTGGTTACATACATTAGCTATATGTCCTACTTTACCACAACGAAAACAAGTGGCATTTCTGGTTTTACTTTCTTCGACTTTTACAAAGAAGTTTTTAAGAAATTTTTGTTTGTTGTTAGGCTTATACCCTAAGCCGGCTTTACTAAATACAGCTCTTTGACTATTAAGTATCACGTCTAGTTTTTCAGAACTAAAGGTAAACTTCTCAACTATAGGTTTATACTTTTCAAGTTCTTTTGTTAAGTTTAGTTTTTCTGTTTTTAGTAAATTTAGATCTTTTGTAAAGTTATCTTTTAGAGTTCGGTTACTGTTTTTAAGTTCTGAAACTTTCTTAGTTAGTCTTTCGTTATCTTTATTTAAGATATTAGTTTTTTGAGTTAGCATTTGGTTGCTTGTTTTAAGTTCTAAGTTTTCTTTGATGATATGTGGAGTGATTGATTAAAACCCTATTTGATTTTGATGAGCTCAAAGCATTTGAGTATATCTCTTGTTTACTAATGAATTCAATTAAGTGTTTCAGTGAAAATCTTGTCTAAGTGTCTCTAGACTCGGTTCATAATATTTTGGATAAGTTAAGAAGTCAGCTTGAACCAAAGTCTGAGACTCGAGTCGACTCCAGAGTATCACGAGTCGACTCCAAGCGTATCAAGTTCACTGGCACGAGCTCGAGTCGACTCCGGATCAGTATGAGTCGACTCCGACTGAGAACAGACAGACGAACAGAAAGCATCAACTCAAAACCTGTCAGCGAGTCGACTCCTGAACTGCGCGAGTCGACTCCGATGTTCACCGAGTCGACTCCAGGGTAGTATGAGTCGACTCCTAGGAGTCACAGGCAGAAAAGTCAGAGAGCAGTTTTCGGGTCTGAGATTCGAGTCGACTCCAGTGGAACGCGAGTCGACTCCGATGGTTGGCAAGTCGACTCCAAAGAAAGTGAGAGTCGACTCTCAGAGGAACACAAGAAAAAAGTCAGAGAACGTTTTTCGGACTCTGAGATTCGAGTCGACTCCCGCAATACGCGAGTCGACTCCTAGACACCGCGACCCCAAAGAAGACAGAAGACCAATCTGCTGTGTCTGAGAGCCGAGTCGACTCCTAGAAAGCTCGAGTCGACTCCAAGGCAGCGGTACACCAAAAGGGCAGAAGACTTAGTTTCGGAAACTGAGAGCCGAGTCGACTCCGGGAAAGTTCGAGTCGACTCCAAGACTGGACGAGCCAAAAGACAGAAGATCGGGAGTTCGGGCTCTGAGCACCGAGTCGACTCCCAGGACAGTCGAGTCGACTCGAGTTGGCCAAGTTGAAAATTGGCTCCGTGGACTTCATGGGATGAGCCGACTCCGAAAATGCCAAGTCAGCTCCAGAAGTTGGCGAGTCGACTCCGGGTCAAGACGAGTCGACTCCCAGTCGAAGAGGCTACTTTAATTCAAATCCGAAACAGTTGCCGAGTCGACTCCAGAAAAGCATGAGTCGACTCCTGCTACAGCCGAGTCGACTCCTGATCGCGCGAGTCGACTCCAACCCACCAACGGACATATTGTCAGGCTGTGCAGAGTGTGCAGAACGGGCAGAAAAAGGTCTCTAACGGCTAGTTTCCGTGGGGGTTGGTTTAAATAGCCACAGAGGACTGTAGCAAAGAAGAAAACAACTATTCCACTCAAAGTAATCAAGCATTCAATCTCTGCAACCTGTTCTTCAACGAAAAGAGGGAAGAGCGGCATTAACTCCATCCAACTTCCTCTTTCCAGCAATTAAAGAAGCCTCCTCCTGCATTCAAGTCGACCACACATTCAAGAGGAGATCCAAAGTTCGAGAAGCCCCACTCAACTCCAACTCAAACGTGTTTGAGGGCTTCTAACTTTTCTTCTGTTTATATTGTTATTTATCTGCTTTTTGAGAAGCTGTGTTTTCTGTTTGTACCTTTTATTTTCACCTGGTCTTTACTTGGTTCAATCGGGGGATTGAATCGAGGGTATTGAGGTTGGTTGGTGAGCCGAGTGTAAAACCAACGTGTGTAAGGGTTCGATTGTGATCCCGGGAAAACAATCGGGGCGGTTCTAGTCGGTGAGCCAGGGAAAACCGACCGAGTTCGTTGTGAGCTCGTAAAACAACAAGTTTGGTTGTGAGCTTGGAAAACAACCGGCTGTAATCCAAGGAGTTATAGTGAATTCCCAAGTGAGACTTGGGGAGTGGACGTAGGAGCAAGGGTTAGCTCCGAACCACTATAAAACTTGGTGTTTGTGATTGATTGTCTCTCTTTCTCTTACTCTCATATCACTCACAGCACATAGCAATTAATTAAACAACTTGCAATAGTTTTAATTAGTCATCCACAACATTTTAAATAGCTAAATTATTTTAAAACCCAATTCACCCCCCCCCCCCCCCCCTTGGGTTGTCTATCTGGGCAACATGATAGAATCCTTGTCCTTAATTAATTTATCGTACTTATGAGTGTGAGATAGATTAGTTAGTTTTAATTCTTTATTTTTAAGGTTTATTGTCTTATATTCATCCATTAGTTCATTAAAGGCATCATACAATTCATCAAAGGTAAAATCTAAATGTGTTTCAGATATTACCTTATTATCATTTGCTATGAAGCAAAAATTTGCTTTTTTCTCTTGTTCCTCATCCGATGATGATGAAGATTGATCGGAGTCTGCCAAGGTGGAGATGATCGGTTCTTTTCAATTTAAAAAATAAGCCACGCAATACCACGTATCCTGTAGGATAGTGATTACGGGTGTCGGTCCACAGGGATTGGAGACAAGTTATTTTTCCTAATTAAATAATTACTTCAAAGGGTATAAGCTAGAGTGAATGATAAAAACTAAAAATCAATATGGATGTAATAGTATGAATTATCTATGGAGAGAGATGTTTAGGGCTAGAGTCCACCGATAGATTTGTATTCGTGACACTTTCAATGATTGAGTTGTATTTAAGACTTGATTGCTTCCGACTACAAGCCAAAGCAATCATAAAAGAAAATTATAACTAATTTTCAGCATAAATCATCTAAGTCTAGCACAAACCATCTACTCTGCATGACCTGTCTAACCTAAAATGATGCATCTGATCATTAAGTCATTAAACATGAAATCGATGTCACATGAATATCTCCTCCAAACCACAGGTGTTGGATTCGATGAAATAGATCAATCTATGTAAAATACTTTATGCAAGATAAATGATTCACATAAATTGGATAAATCATAAGATCAATTGATAAATTCTTCATCATGCAACCATCTTACAATACAAACTCAAATCAATAAAAATGAAATGAATACTCCTCTATGGCTTCGTCAAACCCCTAAACCGAGGCTCAGCTGCTCATGGTGCTTGTCATCTCCATTGGTTGGCTGAAGAACTCCTTTGCCATCCGCCTCAAACCCTCTCTATTTTTTTATCCTCTTCTCTTTTTTTTTTGGTTTTCTTTTTCTCTTCAAAACAGAGCAAGCTCTGTTTTTTTTCTTGGAACCGTGCCCCCCCCCCCCCCCCCCGTTCTTCCCAACCGAGCTCTTCTTATAGACCGCTGAAGACCCAGCGATGGATTCAGGGCGTGGTCTGAGGTCTTCGATCTCGCGGAGGCTTGATTCCTGTTGCACGCGAGGGCGTGATGCTGGGAGAATGGCTGGATCTCGGGTGAAGGGCGTCAATCCGTGATTTGGGGGTTTTGAATCCGGAGAAGATGCGGACGGTGATGGCGAAAAACAGGTTGCTGGTCGCGATTGGGAGCTGAAATCTAGGACGCCTCGGCTGTGTTCGAAATGGAAGGATGGCCGGAGATTCGCTGCAGCCTTGAATCGTGCCATGAACGCGTTGAAGACGCTTCGGACGAACGCCTGATTCGCTGGCTGCAGGAACGACGGGAGGCTGATGGCGGAGGAGCTGGATCTCGGCTGCTGGGAGGTGGAACGGGCTGCATCACGGGCGGATGGCACGCGGCTGATGCAGCTGGCACGGGTGGCGGATCTGCTCGCGGGATCGACGGGAGGAAGGTGGATGGCCCTGATGCAAGGAGGGAGGAAGAAGATGAACAGTGGGATTAGTTTTGTTATTTTTTTTTTGTAACACTGTTCATATGAATAGTATTTTCACGGGACACTGTTCATATGAACAGTGAATCATGGATATTCAATTATTATTATTATTATTATTTTTGTTTTAAAATTATAAATTTTATATGAAGGCAGGTAAGGAATTGGTTGAGAATTGGCTTTGGATTTGAGGTGGGTCATGATCGTTGATTTGCTTGAAATTGTTCTCGAGCCTAATGTTATTTAAATTTAATTCTTGCTGAGCTGCTTTAGATCGAACTCGACCAGACAAGACTAAAAACTGGACCGTGACCTAATAAAAAGGGTTAATCAAACCTTTGCCCCATACATAATTAATTATAACTTTCGATCGAATCAGGACCAAAACCCATTTAATTATAACCTTAGCTTGATTACAACTCCATCAGGTTACCAAATTGGGTCAACACAATCTCCTCCTTATATGTTTTCATGAAAGATTATAACCAGGAGAGAGACAAGTTTAGAGTCTGTTTTGAGAAAAGAATTATTTACCTCTTACCATATTTTAAATTCATTTCAATGTTTATTTAATTTTATCGTAAAATATATATTTATCAGTTTAAAAACATTGATAAGTGCTATGGAAAGATAACTAAATTATAGATTATTAAGCACTTATCAGGAGACAAGAGCTTTCTTCTTCTTATATTTGCTGCCCTTCTTTAGCAAGGGACAGTCGATTCTGAAATGTCCCGGCTTCTTGCATTCATAGCAACCGATTTCCTCACTTTTCCTTTTCTTACCTTTGTCCTTGTTGTAAGAACTTGAGGAACTTCTCTTTTGATGAAAGGACTTCTTTCGGTTGATGAATCTTCTGAACTTTTATACAAGAAGTGCCTCATCTTTATCTCCCTCATTGTCTTCTTCTTCACTGCTGCTACTGCAAGAGGAATTCTTGTTAGAAGAAGTAGACTTAAGGGCAATTACCTTTTTCTTGTGGGAGGACTCTTCTTCACTGTGTTGTTTCATTATGAGCTCATGTGTTATCAAAGATCCAAGGAGCTCTTTGAGTGCCAGCTTGTTCAAGTCTTTGGCTTCTTGGATCGCCGTTACCTTGGCTTCCCATGACCTTGGTAAAGATCAAAGAACTTTCTTGACAAGGTCACTGTTAGTATAACTTTTGCCAAGGCTTTTTAGGCCATTGACAATATCAGTAAATCTAGTAAACATGCAAGTGATAGTTTCATTAGATTCTATTTTGAATAGTTCATACTTATGAACTAGTATGTTTATTTTGGATTCCTTGACTTGATTCGTGCCCTCGTGGGTCACTTCAAGTCTATCCCATATCTCTTTTGCAGAATTGCAAGTAGAAATTCTATTGAATTCATTAGGGTCTAAGGCATAAAATAGCACATTCATTGCTTTGGCATTTAGTTGTGCCTTCCTTCTATCACTATCATCCCAATCTTTTTCAAGCTTGGGTATAGAAATGTTATCTACACAGATAGAAGGAATATATGGTTCATTAACTATGATACTCCAAACATCATAGTCTTGGGCTTGGATAAATATCCTCATTCTAGCCTTTCAATATGTGTAGTTAGTTCCATTGAAGAATGGAGGCCTATTGGTGGATTGTCCCTCACTAGAAATTGAACGAGTCGACTCGGCTCTCAGAGCCCGAAAACTGATACTCTGTCTTTGGAGTTGAACTGCCTTGGAGTCGACTCGTACTTTGTTGGGGTCGACTCGGCTAACTTGGGGTCGACTCTCGTATTCTTGGAGTCGACTCGTTCACAAAGTCACTTTGTTTGATTTTCTGCCTTTCAGTCTGCTTTCCTCTGAGAGTCGACTCTTGCTTGTTTAGGAGTCAACTCGCCAAACGTTGGAGTCGACTCGAATTCTTCTGGAGTCGACTCGGTAACAGGGTCCAGAATACACTTCTCTGTCCTTTTGTCTGTTACTCCTTGGAGTCGACTCGAAACCGTCGGGAGTTGACTCGGTAAGCATCGGAGTCGACTCGAAACCGTTGGAGTCAACTCGGTGACAGGGTCTGAAATTCATCTTTTGGTCCTTCTGTCTGTTCTCAGTCGGAGTCGACTCATAGTGTATCGGAGTCGACTTGAGCTCATGCCAGAACCTCTGAAACACTTAGAGTCGATTCGTACTCTTCCGAAGTCGACTCGAGCTTTAGACTTTGGCTTAAATTAGTTCAATACTTAGCCAAATGACTTTGAACAAAGGCTCGATGCTATTAAAGATAAATTCACATATATTTGCCTGAAACACTAGATTGAATTCATTAGTACAACTTGAAATATACTCAAATGCTTTGAGCTCATCAAAATCAAATAGGGGTATAACCAATTACTCCACATAGAGTCTTCAACAAAAGAACCCTTGTTATTGAAGAATCCATTCATGTTATTTTTGATGAGTCTAATGATGCTTCCTCCAGCAAGAGAGTAGTATTTGATGATGATGCCGAAATAATTGAAGAAAAGATGGATCACATGACTCTACAAGAGGATGAACCCAAGCAAGTTGAAGAAACTTCAACAAGCCAAGAGGTAATTGCCGAACATGGGCTTACAAAAGCTTGGAGGTATGCTCACAGTCACCCTAAAGAGTTAATCTTAGATGATCCATCTCAACCTGTTAGAACTAGAGCCTCTCTCGGAAACTTAAATAATCATTTTGCATTTGTTTCACATTTAGAACCTAAAAACATTGAAGAAGCTGAAAGTGATGTAAATTGGATAAATGCTATGCCAGAGAAACTTAACCAATTTACAATGAACTTAGTTGAAAGACCCACTGAATACTCAATAATAGAAACTAAATGGATATACAAAAATAAACTTGATGAAAATGGAGTTGTGGTTACAAACAATGCTAGACTAGTAGCAAAGGGCTATAATCAAGAAGAAGGTATAGACTTTGATGAGACTTTTGCTCCTGTGGCTAGACTTGAGGCAATTAGATTGTTACTAGCATTTGCATGTTATAAAGATTTTAAATTATTTCAAATGGATGTAAAAACTGCCTTCTTGAATGGGTATATCAATGAGGAGGTTTATGTAGAACAACCTCCTAGTTTTGAGAATCATCAATACCCCAATCATGTTTATAAACTAAATAAAGCTCTTTATGGTCTAAAACAAGCCCCTAGAGCATGGTATGAAAGACTTAGCAAATTTCTATTAGACCATGAATTTTCTAGAGAAAATGTTGATACAACCCTATTTTTGAAAAAGAAAAATAAAAATATGTTAGTAGTGCAGATTTATGTAGATGATATTATTTTCGGTGCTACTAACAATCATCTTTGCGAAGAGTTTGCTGAATTAATGCAGAGTGAATTTGAGATGAGCATGATGGGAGAATTGAACAACTTCCTCGAACTTCAAATCAAACAATCCAAGGAAGGAATTTTCATCAATCAAGCTAAATACATCAAGAAAATGCTAAAAAAGTTTGATATGGATGGAAACAAGTCAATTGGCACTCCCATGAGCTCATCATGCAAACTAGACAAAGATGAATCAAATAAATCAGTAGATCAAAAGCTATATAGAGGTATGATAGGATCATTATTATATCTTACAGCAAGTAGACCTGATATCATGTTTAGTGTGTGCATGGGTGCTAGATATCAATCTAATCCTAAGGAATCACACCTAATTGCAGTTAAAGAGAATTTTTAAATATCTAATAGGAACAAAAAACATAGGTCTATGGTACTCTAAAGAATCAAGCATAAACTTAATAGGGTACACTGATTCTGACTTCGCTGGGTGTAAACTTGATAGAAAAAGCACCAGCGGGTCATGTAAATTTTTAGGAGAGAACTTAATCTCATGGTTTAGCAAAAAACAAAACTTGGTTGCACTATCCACGGCGGAAGCCGAATATGTTACTGCCGGGAGTTGTTGTGCTCAAATTTTATGGATCAAGCAACAACTTGAAGATTATGGCATTAAATAAGATAAGATTCCCATAAATTGCGATAATACAAGTGCCATAAATCTAACTAAAAATCCAATTCAACACTCAAGAACTAAACATATTGAGATAAGACATCACTTCATAAGAGATCATATGTTAAATGATGATGTGATGCTTGAATTTGTTTGTACTGATGATCAACTTGCTGATATCTTCACAAAATCCTTGAGTGAAGATCGATTTTGTATCCTTAGAAGAGGATTAGGAGTGATTGATCCATTTTTATGATACTCTTCTATAATTCATTGATTTTGATGATTAGCTAATGTTGGATATAGGATTTCTCGTCTATGGTCACCAAATTATTCCTTAAGTTCAAAAAATTTCCATATCTGTCTTCTTTGGCACGGAATTAACTGAGTTTTTGGTTATGTGCCAGAGTTCGAGTCGACTCGAATAGATTTTAGAGTCGGCTCGTGGGTGAGTCGACTCGCACATGTTTAGGAATCGACTCGAGGTCGAGTCGACTCGCGCATGTTTAGGAGTCGACTCCAGGTCGGAAATCCGACTTTTAACCCTAAGGGAAATATTTTTTCTCCACTTCTATTTTCAGCCGCCACTATTCAAAAAGCCCTAGAGTCGTCTCCCACATCATCCCCGACCTATTTTTGGCCCTTTCTCTCGTGTTTTCTCCCATTTTTCTTGTCCTTCCCTCGGTTTTTAGGTCAAAATGTCTAGGAAAGCCATTGTCCCGAGCCGAAAGAGACCTCTCACCGCGAGCGGCGTTGAGAGACGATCCAAGGCACGGAACGAACTCGGGAGGCCACTACCTCCGGTTCCTTCTCCGCCTAGGCCGGTTCCCTCGCGTTCGTGCGCCGGGAGGGTTGTCTCTACCGGGAGGAAAGTCAACTTTGACTTCCTCTTCCGGAAAGGGTTCACCCTAGGGCATCGTCTTAGGGCCCAGGCTTAGAGTATTTTTGCTCACTTGACCTTCCTACATACCCAGGGTTAGTTAGAAAATTTTACGGGACCATCACACGGGGTGGCGGTGGTATCCAAGGAACTGTAGTAGGTGTCCCTATTTTCATTTCGGAGGACGTCATTGCTCGAGTCCTCCATCTCTCCCGATAGGGGATTGCTTCTACACATCCATCTGATAGGACTGAGGCCCTTGCTGCCATCTTAGGGAGCCCACCTCAATTCCCCATAGAGGAGGTGTCTGCAAATCAGCTTTCAGCTGACATGCGACTCCTCCTAAGTATCATCTCTAGGACTCTCTTTTCTAAGACTGGAAGGTTTGACTTCATTTCTGAGAGAGACCTAGGCTTAATGTTTCACATTCTACAGGACATCCCCCTGAACTTCCCCAAACTCATCTATAGATATATCTATGAACCCCTAGACAAACCTAAGTTGAGTCTCCCGTATGGCATGCTTTTCACACTCATCTTTAGAGAGTTAGAAGTTCCTATCCCTAAGGGAGAACCCTCTCGCTCCCTCAGATATACTGACCACATGGGTGAGGGGACTCTCCACCGAATGGGTTTCCACAAGGTGGAGGGTGTCTGGGTTAGGAAAACATCCACATCCACACTATCTGACCCCACTACTCATCATTCACCTAGCTCTGATCATGACCAGGACCACTCCACAGATCCTTCTACCTTCCCATCCACATCTGGTTCTTCAGTCCCTGCTGAGCCATCTGCTTCAGCTGGACCCTCTACCGTACCACCACCTCAGCAGCCCCTAGAAGTCAGGATCAGCACTGAGCAGCTTCGGGAGCTGAGAGATGAGATAGTGAGGAAGCTGAGAGATAACATAGTGAGGGAGCTGACAGGTTCATGTTGAGTTACGTCCCGTTCGATGCGACGTTCGCAGCGGAATTCAAACGGAACGTCGTTCATCGCATTAACGCGCCTCGGATCGTAGAATTCAAAAATATTTCTGGATCCAAATCCAGAAGATCTTTGAATTCATTAGGGAGGGAAGATTAGGATCTGAGGAAGGTTGATTAAGATTCATAAAACTGAAACTAAAATCAGAAAAAATTAATTTGAAGATCTCATCTTCAAAAATTCTGCAGGTGAAGAACACCGTAGCCTGATGATCTATCTAGGTTCCTGTTTGAGCTACACAATTGTCTGACTTCTACAGGTATCCATACGAGGATCTAATCATCTGAGATAGGGTCTTATCGGAGTGCTAGCTCCTTGCAAAGACCTCTCATAACTATCATATAGATTAGAAGATAAAAATCTTCAACATACCTTCTTAAAGAAGAACCCTTTCTTCTTCAACCTTGCTTGTGATGGAGGAAGAGGAAGGAGGAACCTTGCACGTGGATCTTCCTTGCCTTGCTACCGTGGAAGAAGAGGAGGATGAAGACCCCTTGCTGCCGTGGAGAAAGAGGAAGAAAGAAAAGGAGGCGTGGAGAGGAAGAGGAGATAATTAATTCATAACTTCTCCCATGCTACCCTTTTATAGATTGGGTTTAGGGCTCCTCCTAATTTTATTAGGAGTATGGGACTATAACCCACCTTTGGATTAATGCCAAGTGTCCAATCCTTGTGCTCATAGATGCATGACATGTGTCTATTTAATCAACTGATTAATTTTCTAATCATATTAGGATTCCTAATTTCATTAGGAGAATTAATTGATTTGGGAGCATGCATCCTACGACGCAATGTGGACTTTAAAGTCCACATAGTGTGAACATGACTTAAGTCATATTCATCCTACAACGACATGTGATCTTTAAAATCCGCACAAATCTTGGTTTAATCAAATTGACCCAATCATGAACCCAAATCAATTTGGGTCGAACCCAATTTGATTTGGCTCATTAAATCAGCCCAATTGCAATCCAATTGCGATCAATTCCACTTAATTCTCCTTCCATTAACTCACTAACACTTAGTGGGTTAATTCAATCACCAATCATATTGATGATTGATTTCTATTATGATTTCAAATCACAATTATGATAGTCTGACTAATTAAATCCTCTATGTGTGTGACCCCGTGGGTTCTATTCTGAATAGTAGTGAGAAATATTGAGATCTCCATCTCAATATCACTGAAACTCCTTTCAGTGGACTGAAACGATTTCAATTCTACTCTTAGGGTTCACTGATCACCAAGTGAATGCCTTCGAGACTCATAATCCACTAGTGACACCTAGCAGTATGTGGTGACAACCCAGCAGAATGGAATATCTGAACCTCTTTGTGCAGTTAGCGTATGATACAGTCCCTCTATCATAAATCCCGACGTGACGGAGGTTATGGATATCTCATCAAACCCCATCGTCTGTCTTATATCAATTTATACGACTTCCAGTTTGAGATATGGATAACTCCTTTTCCAAAATACCTAGCCAGAAATTTATCGAACTCAGTCTCATAAATCACATAGGATCGCTCCTAATCTATCAAGGTCGATAGATCCTATCTAGATGCAACCCTATTCCAAAATGAACCTACTGCAGCTAATTCGCACTACAAGGATCCGAATGACTAGGGCCCAAGTTCACATGCTCGTCAAACTACAGCAACCTCACAGTGAATAGCTGAGGCATCGCAGATCGAAGGACCAGTCATACAACTGCAGCATAAGTAGTCACTGACGAGTGGATAGACATCCATGTGACTACTATCTTTGGTCGCGCTCAGTACCTTGTTCTCTAACAAGTATTTGCATAATCACTCCAGTGTCTCTACACCGTGGACTCGAGACTCGTCCATCTGACTAAGTGATCTATGCACTAATCTCAGCGGATCGATCACCGTCCCTCGTGATGGATCCATCGATCAGGAGCATTTAGAAATTAATCCCTAATGACACATGCCTCAAATTCTCAACTCCTTGAAATTATGTGTCATCATCTTTTAATTTTTTGGACGATTCATGGACACATACAAACATGAATGAAAAATAAATTGCCCAATCTTATTTATTAATAAGTGTCAAATTACAAATTTATTCCCAGATTACAAATATGCGTCAGCCACGTTGGCTTATAAGGCATACTTCCAACAATCTCCCACTTGCACTAAAGCCAATCAGACATATATTTAATTCTCATTTTTTCAAGATGGACTTCTAATTTCTTCAGACTCAGCTGCTTAGTGAATGGGTCCGCCACGTTATCAGTGGAGTCTACTCTCTGCACCTCTACATATTTCTTTTCGAGGTAGTCGCGAATTAGAAGAAATTGCTGCTCTATGTGCTTGGACTTCTGGTGAGACCTCGGCTCCTTAGCCAGTGCTATGGCACTGTTGTTGTCGCAGAAAAGGGTTATGGCATCTGATGACATGACTCCTAGCTCTTTGACAAACTTCTTGTACCAGAACGCTTCCTTCACAGCATCCGATGTAGCAATGTACTCTGCTTTCATGGTAGAATCTGCAATAATCGGTTGCTTGGAACTCTTCCAATTTACCGATCCTCCATTGCATAAGAATACATATCCCGATGTAGACTTTCTGTCATCAGGGTCAGTCATGAAGTCTAAATCAGTATATCCTTCTACCTTTAACTCTGTGCCTCCCCCAAAGACCAAAAATAGATCCTTAGTCCTTCTCAAGTACTTAAGGATATTTTTCGCAGCTATCCAATGCTCCTTGCCTGGATTTGACTGATATCTGCTCGTGACACTCACAACATGTGCTATATCAGGTCGAGTACATAGCATGGCATACATGAGACTCCCTATTGCCAATGCATAAGGGATCCTACTTATGCGCTGAATCTCTTCAGATGTTTTGGGGCACATCTTTTTGGAGAGATTTATCCCATGCCTTAGGGGTAACAATCCCCTCTTAGAGTTTTCCATGCTGAACCTCTTCAGCACTTTCTCTATGTACATTTTCTGTGATAGGCCAAGCATCCTCTTAGATCTATCTCTATAAACCTTAATCCCCAAAATATAAGATGCTTCACCTAGATCTTTCATGGAGAACTTCTTAGACAGCCATAACTTGACCGATGTGAGCATGGAAATATCATTCCCAATTAGGAGTATATCATCCACGTACAATACGAGGAATACTGTAGCCCTCCCACTGACCTTTTTGTACACACATGGTTCCTCTTCGTTCTGGATGAAATCAAACGATTTGATCACATCATCGAAACGAGTGTTCCAACTCCGAGATGCTTGCTTTAGTCCATAAATGGATCTTTGCAGCTTGCAGACCTTGTGATCACCATCACTAGAAGTGAAACCCTGAGGCTATTTCATATAGATATCTTTCTCAAGATATCCATTAAGAAAAGCAGTTTTCACATCCATCTGCTATATCTCATAATCATGATAAGCTGCAATGGCAAGCAACGTTCGAATGAACTTCAGCATGGCTACTGGTGAAAAGGTATCTTGATAGTCAATGCCTTCGCGCTGACTATAATCTTTTGCCACCAATCTTGTCTTATAGGTCTCTACCTTACCATCCGAACCCATTTTTTTTTTGTAGATCCATTTACACCCAATAGGTACTATACCTTCAGGCGGTTCTACTAAAGTCCATACTTGGTTGGAATGCATGGAGTCTATTTCTGACTTCATCGCATCAATCTATTTTTCGGAGTCGATGTCCAACATCGCTTCGTTGTAGGTCTTGGGATCATTACTATGATCTCTTTCTTCCATGAGGAACTCTTTCTCTATTTTCTCTGTAAGCATACCTAAGTATCCCTCAGGAGGATGGGAGATCCTATTGGATCTACGAAGTGGACGAGGTTCTTCATGTATTAGCTCAATGTGAATAGGTTCACTAGGCTCAATTGCTCGTTGCTCTTCAGAGACTTTTTCTTCGAGCTCAATTTTTCTCCCACTGCCTCTATCAAGGATAAACTGTTTTTCCAAAAAGATGGCATGTCAGCTCACAAACACTTTGTGATCTTCTGAAATATAAAAAATGTTGGAAATTGTATCCTAAATGTCAATCGTCAGCATGTTGATGATTGAATTTTGTAAATGAATTGACAAATCAATAAAGTATTTTTTGGCATTATTCATCATTTTACATCTTCAAATGGACTCTTATATGATGAAGTTCTTAGGACTTATTAATGATAAAGGAGGATTTATCTTCGAGTCCTTAAATTAGTTCACGACCAAATGATATGTTGTTACAAGGACGACAGCATTATCGAGATTAGGTCGTTGTGTGACATATACGTTGGTTGTCCTCTTAACCAAGGAGTATGGAGACACTGGTATGCCACACACGTGAAGTGTAGAAGTATATTTCACTGAACGTGACCAATTCCGGAATGCTCTACTGTCGAGAGATGTTCCGAGTGGATATGGGTATAAGTTTGGCCCTCTGACCTGAGACCGCAACCTGTGACTAGCAAGCAACTCACTGTACTTTGGTACTGGACTACCTGAATTTCTAATTCAGTGACGGATGGTCACTGGGTGCAGTCAAGTACTTGCGTAGTCAGTTGTGAGTTAAGATGGAATTGACCCCTCCTGGAAATAGGAGATAATGTCTTGTGATTAATTTAGCAAAACCTTGGCCAGGATAATCTCAATGAGGAGTCACGGGATATCTAAAGTTAATCACATAATGGATGTACTAATTATAGGCTTGACAGTGAGCTCTAAGTCATCCTGGCACTAGAAGTCAAAGGGATTGAATTATACAGTAACCATAGTCTAGAGTTTCAGAATATTTGCTTCGCATATATTCGGCCTATCCGGACGTCGGGTACCATTGCTAGATAGTCACATCGATT
The DNA here is from genome assembly GCF_051530095.1 of Phoenix dactylifera. Classification (NCBI taxonomy): domain Eukaryota; kingdom Viridiplantae; phylum Streptophyta; class Magnoliopsida; order Arecales; family Arecaceae; genus Phoenix; species Phoenix dactylifera. Next base: position 17,849,944 of record NC_143195.1, read on the forward strand.
AGTATAGGAAGACGTTCCTATACTACCAGCTTAGGTTCGAACCTATGAGGTCACATGCATAGAAGTTTCTAGGTTGATCAAATGGCTGATTGATGATTAAGAATCATTCAGGGATAATTTGGTCAATTCGATTGATAAATTATCCAAAGCAAAAGTTGCATTAAAATAATTATTAAATTATTAGAGGACTAATTAGCAATTAGATTGCTAATGAACTCAATTTGATTGAGTAATTGGGTTTAGGTTGAGCCTAATTGAATAGGATTCAATTTGGGCTGCATCAGGGTTTGACCTAATTGGATTGGGTTCAACCCAAGTAGATTGAGCTTGACCCAATTGGATTGGGCTTGATCCAAATCAATTAGAAGACCTTATTTGATGAGGATTATGAGTCCAAATAATCAGAATTGGCTAAGGAGAAGAATTCCTAAATTTTAGGAACCCATCCTTATCTTCTTGGAGAAGAATGACACCTTAATTTATGCCCAATATTTTATATATCTATCCTCTTTATTTTTGGCCAAAAATTGGTGTGAGAAGAGAGGAGGCGTGGGGCTATAATTCCTATAAAAATGGCGCCTTAAATTTTTCTAAAAAGATTTAGATGAATTTCCTAATTTGTAGGGATTGCATGGTGCATGAAATAGGGTGGTCTGCGGCTGAACTTTGGATGAATGAATTCCTATCTTTTAGGGATCCAAAATGTACAAAATTTGGATATGCTTATATCCTCTTAGTTTCCAAACCACCAGAATTTTTTGGAAATTTTATCAGCCAAATTAGTTGGCTAAATTAGGTGTGATACGTGGGGGTATCTTTTGGCTATAAAAGACCCCCATGCCTTGGGTTCAAGATATACCATATTTAGAGGTTTCAAAAAATTCTGAAAAAAATTCCTGAGGGCCTCCATCCCTTCTTCTCCTTCTTCCTCACATCCATCCTCCATGTCCTTGAAGAAAAATCAAAGGTTGAGTGTTTAGAAGGAGAAAGCTTCAGCCATTGTTGCATTCCTGCGCGAGCTATCACTCCCGCGGAAGACGATCTACCTAGGGCTTCGCGTGTACTTCTCATAGAGGCCATTCGTGTGCGTGGCTACGAAGTCAAGGATCAGATTCATAAGTTTCTTCCATCATAAAAGGAATTAATCCCACATCAATATTTTATTTTGGAGTCAGGGTCTAGGTCTGATTTTCCGAGGTTTTACCCTCCTTTGGGGCTCCTCACAGAGTTATCTCCAGAATCCATGCGATGGATATTCAGAGATTAATCGGAATAGAGTTCTTAAATTTCAGATCTGATAGTTAATCATACATGAAAGTTTTAGCATAATTGTTTAAACGATTCCGGCATAATCCCATAGTTTTCAAAAAAACAAAAAAAAAATTCAGCATGCTAAACACCGAAGAACCTAGGATTCACTTTCAAAAATTGTATCCTAACGACTCTTTAGGATATCCAATGAAACGAGCACCAATTGTCCTAGACTCTAACTTGTCCGCCTGTTGTCGCTTGACTTGGGCTGGATATCTCCAAATCTTAAGATAACCAAGACTTGGTTTCTTACCATGCCATATCTCATACGGTGTGGTAGGAACGGACTTAGAGGAAACTCTATTCAATATATAGATAGCTGTAAGTAGGGCATCTCCCCACAAGAATAAGGCTAAGTCAGTGAAGCTCATTATAGACCTGACCATATCCAATAGAGTCTGATTCCTCCTTTCTGACACTCCGTTGAGTTGAGGTGTTTCAGGAGGTGTCCATTGTGAAACTATACCATTTTGTTTGAGATAATCGCGAAACTCTCCACTAAGGTATTCTCCTCCTCAATCTGATCGAAGAACTTTAATGAGTTTCCCTGTCTGTTTTTCTACTTCAAATCTGAATTCTTTGAATCTTTCAAATGCTTCAGATTTATATCTCATAAGATAGACATAACCACACCGTGAGAAATCATCGGTAAAAGTAATAAAGTAGAAAAATTGACCCCTGGCCTGTACATCGAATGGGCCACACACATCAGTGTGTACTAGGGCAAGTATTTTAGTGGACCTCTTTCCGTGTCCTACAAAGGATAATTTGGCTATTTTTTTCTGAAGGCAGAATTCACAAATCGGATATGACTCAGAAGTCAATGAACTCAAAAGCCCATGTTTCTCCAATTTGTTAATTCTGTCTTCTCCTATATGACCAAGTCTGAGGTGCCATAAATACTTTTGATTTATCTCATCTCTAGATCTTTTTGATCCTATGGTACTCACTGTATGCTCAGATACGTTCACATATACATCCATATGTAAGTGATAGGGACCGTCAATCATAAAACCACGTCCAAACAGTTTATTTCGCAAATAAATAGAAACGTAGTCTTTATTGAAATTGAATTCATAATGTTCCTGTGCTAGACAAGATATAGAAATCAGATTCTGCTAGCACTAGGTACAAAATAACAATCTCTAAGTATCAAACTAAATTCTGATGGTAAATGCAAAGGGAATGTGCCAACAGCAACAGCAGCAACTCTTGCTCCATTGCCAACACTTAGGGTTACCACACCTTTCGTAAGCCTTCTACTTTCCTTTAGATCCTGCATGGTAGTGCACAAGTGAACACTAGAACTAGAGTCTATAACCCAACTGGAAATAGAAGAAATCGTTAGATTAGTTTCAATAATGAGCATATTAGACATACCTTCAGAAGGTGTGTCACCCTTCTTGCTCTTTATGTTTCCCATGTAGATAGGATAGTTCCTCTTCCAATGGTCGTCTTCATTGCAATGGAAACATTTTTCTTTGGGTTCGGCTTTCTTCTTAGGAACTTCCTTCTTCGGCTTTTTCTCGGTCTTCTACTTCTTCGCAGGCTTCTTCTTCTTTCTAGTAGACTTTCTCTTGGAAGTAGAAGCTAGCTCAGCAGGGAGAGCTGTGCCCCTTGAACCTTTCAAGGCTTCCTCAGTTGTCACCAACATATTCAACAATTCAAGTTTGGTGCATTCAATTTTATTCAAATGGTAGTTTACAATAAACTGCCCATATGAAGATGGCAACGATTGTAGGATCAAATCCATTTGCAAATCCTTGTGCATGGTGATGCCAAGCTTCTCAAGCTCCTCAAGATCCTTGATCATGGTCAAACCATGTTCATGGACAGACTGCCCATCACGCATCTTGGCTTTGAAGAGCTACTTGGACATTTCAAACCTTGTTGCGCGACTCTGTTCACCATACAACTCTTGTAGATGATCAAGTATGTCCTTAGCAGTCTTCATGCTCTCATGCTGGCATTGCAATTCATTGGATATGGATGCCAAAATGTAGCACCTAACCTTATTATCGTCATCCAACCATTTTGCATGCGTCTCACGCTGTTCATTGGTTGCACGGGTTGGTAACACCGGGAGTTCATGGTCAAGAACATAAACTATCTTTTCGCAACTCAAGACAATCTTCAAGTTGCGGAGCCAATCTTTATAGTTTGGTCCGGTCAACCTATTGTTATCTATAATTCGAACTATCGGGTTGGAAGCCATTGACATCTGCAGAGAGTAAAGATTCTAATTAGAAATTTGTATTTGACATTAATTTGTTTTAGAGACTTCTAAAACAAAATTGGATCAAATCCTCCCAATATTTCTCGGATCTCTCACACTCCCCTGGTAAAGATACGGAAACCTGCGACTTAGAATTTCGAGTGGGGTGCTGCGGTCCCACCAATCTACATGTCACCTCACCTAACAGTTATTGGAGACACATAGATGATGAGTGTATAACTCTTGTATAATGCTTCGTAAGCATATTGAGCTAACCTGGTCTCCAAGTTATAAGGACCTCACCTAACAGTTATTGGACCCGTTCCTTGGTTAAGTCAGACCCACCGTATATCCCGCAAAAATAAAGCTGTGATTGGGTCCTCACCTAACAGTTATTGGAGCCCAACCTACCCCACAACATCTCATGTTAATAGAGAGGTCCAATCCCCCGATGCAACTAGCCCACTGTATCCAGCCGAGACTAATCAACGTCGAAAAGATCTTAGCAACTCTACTACGGTGGAAGACCAATCGACTTAATATTGGGTAATCAGATCTTAGTGATTCCAACTTTGAGCTTTTCATAGGAGGTAATCGATCAATTGGCCAGGTAAGCAGGTGGGAGGCTCCCCTTACTCGGAGAGTAAGGTCCTAATTAAGTAACCACCTTTGAGCTTGCCTAGACACCAATTAGATCAATTAATCAAATATGGCTAGCTCAATGTATCGTTCACTCTCGATTGATTTAGGGAGATTTTAGGTCTCTTAGGATTTACATCTAATATTACCATCTACCCCATACCGTATGTCATTCGATTTACATCTTATGTAAATGTCACATTGGTACAGGTTTACATCCTATGTAATTATGAAACCCTTTCATACATTATGTGATTACATCTTATGTAAATGACATAATTGTTTCAGTTTACATCTTATGTAAATGTCCTATTGTTTAAGAGTTTTATTTACATCTCATGCAAATAAATTTTGTTTAACTAATACATACATCTCATGCATACATTGTTTTAAACATAACCATAAACAAGTATGAACATTATGATTATCATATGCATCTCATGTAAATTTTCAGATCTGAAATTTTAAACCTATTATGCTATTCTCTGGATTTTAGATCATGCATTACTTGATTTAAAATATTATAATCTAATTGCAATTCTAAAATAATTTGCAAGATCATAGCAAATAAAAATCTGCATGCTGAAAATTTCAGCACGCAGAAAATCCAACAAGCATAATTTCTTTAAAAATCAGATTAAAAATGTGGTAATCAATCCTTAGGTCCTAATCATGCTCCCTAGAACCATGGCTCTGATACCACTACTAAGTTACGCCCCGTTCGATGCGACGTTCGCAACGGAATTCGAACGGAACGTCGTTCATCGCATGAACGCGCCTCGGATCGTAGAATTCAAAAATTTTTCTGGATCCAAATCCAGAAGATCTTTGAATTCATTAGAAAGGAGAGATTAGGATCTGAGAAAGGTTGATTAAGATTCATAAAACTGAAACTAAAATCAGAAAAAATTAATTTGAAGATCTCATCTTCAAAAATTCTGCAAGTGAAGAACACCGCAGTCTGATGATCTATCTAGGTTCCTGTTTGAGCCACACAATTGCCCGGCCTCTACAGGTATCCACACGAGGATCTAATCATCTGTGATAGGGTCTTACCGGAGTGCTAGCTCCTTGCAAAGACCTTTCATGACTATCATATAGATTAGAAGATAAAAATCTGCAACATACCTCCTTAAAGAAGAACCCTTTCTTCTTCAACCTTGCTCGCGATGGAGGAAGAGGAAGGAGGAACCTTGCACGTAGATCTTCCTTGCCTTGCTACCGTGGAGGAAGAGGAGGATGAAGACCCCTTGCTGCCATGGAGAAGGAGGAAGAAAGAAGAGGAGGCGTGGAGAGGAAGAGGAGATAATTAATTCATAACTTCTCCCTTGCTACCCTTTTATAGATTGGACTTAGGGCTCCTCCTAATCTTATTAGGAGTATGGGACTATAACCCACCCTTGGATTAATGCCAAGTGTCCAATCCTTGTGCTCATAGATGCATGACATGTGTCTATTTAATCAATTGATTAATTTTCTAATCATATTAGGATTCCTAATCTCATTAGAAGAATTAATTGATTTGGGAGCATGCATCCTACGACGCCATGTGGACTTTAAAGTCCGCATAGTGTGAACATGACTTAAGTCATATTCATCCTACAACGACATGTGGTCTTTAAAATCCGCACAAACCTTGGTTTAATCAAATTGACCTAATCATGAACCCAAATCAATTTGGGTCGAACCCAATTTGATTTGGCTCATTAAATCAACCCAATTGCAATCCAATTGTAATCAATTCTACTTAATTCTTCTTCCATTAACTCACTAACACTTAGTGGGTTAATTCAATTACCAATCATATTGATGATTGATTTCTATTATGATTCTAAATCATAATTATGATAGTCTGACTAATTAAATCTTCTATATGTATGACCCCGTAAGATCTATTCTGACTGGTAGTGAAAAATATTGAGATCTCCATCTCAATATCACTGAAACTCCTTTTCAGTGGACTGAAATGATTTCATTTCTACTCTTAGGGTTCACTGATCACCAAGTGAATGCCTTCGAGTCTCACAATCCACTAGTGACACCTAGCAGTATGTGGAGGCAACCCAGCAGAATGGAATATCTGAACCTCTTGGTGCAGTTAGCATATGATACAGTCCCTCTATCATAAATCCCGATGTGACAGAGGTTATGGATATCTCGTCAAACTCCATCGTCTGTCTTATATCAAATTTATATGACTTCTAGTTCGAGATATGAAAAACTCTTTTTCCAAAATACCTGGCCAGGAATTTATCGAACTCAGTCTCATAAATCATATAGGATCACTTCTAATCTATCAAGGTCGATAGATCCCATCTAGATGCAACCCTATTCCAAAATGAACCTACTGCAGCCAATTCGCACTACAAGGATCTGAATGACTTGGGCCCAAGTTCACATGCTCGTCAAACGACAGTAACCTCACAGGGAATAGCTGAGGCATCGTAGGTCAAAGGACCAGTCATACAACTGCAGCATAAGTAGTCACTGACGAGTGGATAAACATCCATGTGACTACTATCTTTGGTCACGCTCAGTAACTTGTTCTCTAACAAGTACTTGCATAATCACTCCAGTGTCTCTACACCGTGGACTCGAGACTCGTCCATCTGCCTAAGTGATCTATGCACTAATCTCAGCGGATCGATCACCGTCCCTCGTGATGGATCCATCGATCAGGAGCATTTAGAAATTAATCCCTAATGACACATGCCTCAAATTCTCAACTCCTTGAAATTATGTGTCATCATCTATTAATTTTTTGGACGATTCATGGACACATATAAACATGAATGAAAAATAAATTGCCCAATCTTATTTATTAATAAGTGTCAAATTACAAATTTATGCTCCAGATTATAAATATGCGTCAGCCACATTGGCTTCTAGGGCATACTTCTAACAGTTCACACAGTGCACCCTCCACTGAAGTCGTTTCCTCCACAGCAGCGGTGTCCATGATGATAGAAGATCTTAGGAAGGAGATGGCAAACATGAGGAGCCTTGTCCAGGGTCAATACTTGAGCCTTACAGCCATAAAGGAAGATACGAGGTAGATGTGAGACAGCATCAGAGAAGAGATGGGCAGGCAGAGTAAAGGAGCGGAAAGGCTTGCAAATGCCGTGATCTTCAAACTTGACTCCATCCAAGAAAGTGTGACCCAACTAGCGGAGACACAGGCTAGGGCAACCTCAGAGATTCATCACGCAACTAGGAAATGTATCTGAGGGGATGAGCTTGGTCCTCCGATCTAGCTTACTAAATTTGGGAGCCTCATCCTCCTCCTCTACTAGACGATCCTAGTTGCATTTCTATTTTTGTGATGTACAGTCTTTTGTGGACTTTCTAAAATGTACTCAATCTTGAATTTAATACAATGAATAGAGATTTTCTTTCAAAAAAACTGTGCAATTTGACTTGTTATCTTTTTCTGTATAATGTGCTTTTTGCTATGATGACAAAAAGGGAGAGAAAATATGATAAGGGATAGTAAAGGGAATCACTAACTAAACAAAAGAAAATTCTTAAAGCAAAATGTAATTTGTTCTTAGTGGATTCTGTTGGGTTTTCCAGTGCCCTAGTGCGTAGCGGAAGATACGGGATTATAAAATTTTCTTATAAAACCCATTATATGAAACCCTAATAAGCCAAGATCACCTTAATAGTATAACCAAATAATGTAGAAAATATAATCTTGGTATAGAAAAATACCTATCACGCTATATCCAATATGTCTGAAGATGTCCTAAGGTGCCCAAATGTTCACCCTCCAATGTTGATCCACACAGGAATGGGTTCAAGACTCTAGCTCCACCAAAACTTGATTCTAATTGTTCAATCCTTTCAAAGGATTTAATTGGCTGATTTTCCTTCACTTCCTTCTTCCTTTCTACCTCTAAAACATTCACTAGCCCTTTTGTCCTAAAAAAGACCCTCTTGTCTGATCGGTTATTTCAATTTCAAAAATAAACCATGCAATAGCACGTATCCTGTAGGATAGTGATTACGGGTGTCGGTCCACAGGAATTGGAGAATAAGTTATTTTTCTTTTAAAAAAAACTCAAGAAGAAGAATTTGCTAACTTGATTTAACTAAATTAAACTATGAGTACGAATTAGAATTTATCAGAATAAATGGATCTAGGATTTGGAGTCCACCATATAGCATTACATCAGGGTTTGTATTCTTTATTTTTTTTATCTTCTGGAGAGGCATGCAATATTGGCTACAAGCCTTTTAAAATAAAAGCATAAAGAGTTTTAAGAAAATTCATCTTCGGTATAGCTAGAAGTGTCTACCTAATTATGCTAACCTAGGGTGCAGTACACCTCATCTTCCTAGGCATGGATCATCTTAGACTACTTTAGCAAATATGAATAATAAATAGCATGCTCAAAGTTTAAACATCATAAAAGGATTTTTCATTAATAATAAGAATTTAAACAAGCTCCAAAATAATAAAGAAAATAAGAACTACAATACCCTGTAACATTGCTAGGGCTTCACCCAGCCCTAGACTAGACGTTTAGCCGAGCATGGCTTCCGGACGACCTCCCATCTTCAAATGAAATTGATCACCTCCCATTTTTTCCAAAATATCCAAAACTATTCTCTTTCCCCCTCCTTTCTCTCTTTTTTTTATTTCTTTTTCTCTTCTTCCCTCTCGGTTTTTTTCTTCTTTTCACCAAAACAGGGGGTCTCCCCTGTTTTCTCAACCGAGCTCCCCCTCCTTTCTCTTCTTCATCTTCCTCTTATAGCTCGCCGAAGACCAGCGATGGATCCCGAGAGAGGAGGAGGGCGTGATGCTGGGAATGATCTCGGGCGAAGATGGAGCTCGAAGCGGGTGCTGATCCGGAAGGAGCTGGGTTACCGGCTCGTTGAATGCAGTCGGCTGGGATCGCGGTGAAGGCTGAATCACAGGGATTGGAGCTGGGAATCGATGGGAGGAACGCGGACGGCCAGATCTCGGAGAAGACGGAGGAGCTGGATCGTTGATTGCAGCCGGCTGGGTTCGCGGAGACTAGGATGGGATCCGGATGCGCCATGGGGGGAGGAGGAGGCAGAGACGCTGGGATTTCAACGCGGCTTGATGGCGGAGCTGGATCTCGGCAGCGGGCTGCGTCACAGGCGGAAGACGAGGCGGAGATGCTAGTCGCGGGATCGTCGGGAGGGCGCCACGGACGGTGGGCGGCTGCGGGATCAACGGGGAGGCGCCGCGGACGGTGAGCTGCGCGTGAGATACTCTTCGGGGGAAGAAGATGAACAGTAGCCGAGCCATTTTTTTATTTATTTATTTATTTATTTATTATGTATTATTTATTTTTTTCTCTAACACTGTTCACATGAACAGTGTTTTTCACGGAACACTGTTCATATGAACAGTGTTTTCGGCATTTTAGTCCTTTTTTGTAACACTATTCGTATGAACAGTGTTTTAACGGGACACTGTTCATATGAACAGTGAATCGTGAATATTTAGTTATTATTATTATAAATTTTATATGAAGGCAGGTAACGAATTGGTTGGAAATTGGCTTTGGACTTGCGGTGGGTCATGATCGTTGATTTGCTTGAACTTGTTCTCGAGCCTAATGTCCTTCAAATTTAATTATTGCTAAACTGCTTCAGATCGAAATCGACCGGTCAAAACTAAGACCATGACTTAATAAAAAGGGTAATCAAATATTTTCCATATAATTATAACTTTCAATCTAATCAGGACCAAAACCCATTTAATTATAACCTTAGCCGAGTCAACACAATCTCCTTATATGTTTTTCTGTAGTTTTCATGAAAGATTGTAACCGAGAGAGAAACAAGTTCAGAATCTGGTTTAAGAAAAAAATTATTATTATTTCTTTTTACCATATTGTAAATTTATTTCAACGATTATTCAATTTTATGGTAAAATACGTATTTATCAGTTTAAGAACATTGATAGGTGCTATGGAAAGATAACTAAATCATAAATTATTCAACACTTATCACACCCCCAGACCTATGTTTTGCTAGTCCTCGAGCAAAATAAAACTAGAAAAGAAAAATTCTAACTCACTTTCGCAGGCATCGCGATTGCATTTACCATATGCAACAAGGCTTTAAATCCCTAAGTTATCCTAGTGGACGAGTTATAGTCTCGTGAGGGTTTTCAGTGAAGATACCCACAAACTTCAATAAATCATTTATTATTATTGTTGTTATTATTATTATTATTATTTTTAGATCGATTGATCTATGAAGTGAAAATCAAATTCCAAATACATACTAGTAAAGAATTTCAAAAACTCTTTTTTTTTATTATTAAAATCTAATTTAAGATACATAAATGATAAGAATTTCAAAGCACACACGGTTTTATTTACTAAGTCAGCCCAAATTCTAGGTCAAAATGTAATTCAAGTTGAGGTTATTAAGTTTTCATTAGGGAGTTATAAGACTTATTTATACTGGAGTGCTCGGTGAAATCTGGACCGCACACAAGTTAAGGGTTCGGATCTCCAAAATATTGCAAAGACTAGTAGTTTCCAAGGATTGGTCGAAGGGACCTGCTCACTGATTCAAAATCATCTTATCTGCAGAATTTCGAGAGTTGTGGATGTTTACTTTAGTACCTCACGGGCTTTATCTGTAATATTCCGGTTTACTCGAATTTTTACAACGACGGCTTTCACACTATTGTCTTTTTCAAGGTCAATACAGAGTTTTTTTTTTTTAAACATCATAAAAGATATATAAATTGTGCACTTTTATTCTTGTAGTGATTTCTCCGTGTAACGAGCAGTTAGTCGACAACTCTCACACCAGTTGGCATAAGGTGTCGGGCATCAAGACTACCTACGGACTTATGCTCGGAGTCCTCATCACAAGCCCATTTGACCTTTGACAATAGGTAGCCCTTTTCGATGTTCCTGGCTAAATCTATTTTTATTGATGATTTTTTTTTTTTTTGGATTAGATAAGTATGATTCATCATGGTCCAAGGTTGCTACCATACTCTCAACATAATGTCGAGCCTAGACCTTAGAAGAGTCGGCCAGTGTGTAGTGAAATTCCAAAGTATTAATTAGCTTACAACTCCCTAAGAGAGACTTAATAAAAAGAACTTAAATTTGTATTACTTCCGACTAGTCATTGGGCTTTTTAGATTTTATATACCCTGTGTGTTTATCATTCTCACATTCATGTATAGAAATTAGGTTTTTAAAAACAAAAACTTTTTTTATTTAAATTTTTTTTATTATTTATTTATTATTATTTTATGAAAATGAACACACATTTTTTTTTTTAGATGAAAATCAAGATAAATACCCCCAAACCTAAACTTAACATTGTCCTCAATGTTAAAAAAAATCTAAGAGAATTGGGTTACCTCCCAACAAAAGCTAAGTTTATTATCTTCAGCCAGACACAGTGAGGTAGTTTTTGCATCTCCTTCTATGAGTTCATCTATTTTGTCTATCATAAAACACTCAACTTTCCTTGCAGGTTGGTCGTCTGCATTGAACACATTTAATTTTACCTTCATGTTCCCAAATGATATGTTCATTACCCCTGTTCTACAATTGATGCATGCATTGGCTGTTGCTAAAAAGGGCCGCCCAAGGATCACGGGGATTTGTTTCTTAGGATTAGGTTCATGTTCCATATCAAGGACAATGAAATCTACTGGAAAATAGAATTTGTCTACCTTGACAAGAACATGTTCAATTATCCCACGTGGTGTTTTTACAGATCGATCAGCCAATTGAAGGGATATCGAGGTTGGTTTTAATTCTCCTAACCCAAGTTTCTCATAAACTGAGTAAGGTAAAAGGTTGACACTTGCCCCTAGATCTAAGAGTGCTTGATCAATAAAATTATTTTCTAAGACACAGGAAATGGTGGGAGCACCAGGATCTTTGAATTTCAGAGGAGTGTTGTGTTGGAGAATAGAACTCACTTGCTCAGTTAGGAAGACCTTTCTAGGCACATGTGTCCTAGATTTTCGCTTTTGGTTGCACAGGTCTTTAAGAAATTTGGCATAGGAGGGAACTTGTCTAATAGCATCAAGAAGTGGAAGGTTGATCTTCACTTGTTTGTAAAACTCCATCATCTCCTCTAGTGAAGTTCCCTTTTTGCCAAATGGAGAGGGTGAAGTAAGAGCTTCAGAAAATGGGGCCTTTGGGATGTGAGTTTTGGCAGAAGATGGACCAGCCGAAGAAGAAGAAGAAGGTTTTAGATTTTCATTTGACACATTTCTATCCTCTTCTTCACCTTCCTTATTGTTGTCCTCCCCAATCTTATTGTCTATTATACGTCCACTCCTTAGGATAGTCAAAGCATTGGCTTGTTCATGATGAATTGCATTTAATTGATTTTCTTGAACCATGTACTGTCCCCTAGAATTACTTAGTGGTTGGCTTGGAAGCTTTCCTTCCTCTCGCTTGTTCAGTGCATTAGCTAGTTGCCCCATCTGGGATTCTAGCTTGGCGATTGATTGCGTGTGAGAGTGCACCAATTGTGTAATGGTTTCCAAATCTTGAAGGGCGTTCAACACTTTCTCCTCAAAGACTGTGTTTCTTTGGGGTGGAGGAGAAGTGTGTTGAAATTGAGATGAGGGATGGTAGGGATGAATATTTTGTTGGGTTTGAAAATTCTGAGGATTTTGAAAATTTTGGGAATAGGGTTGGGCTGTGTTCGAAGCTTGCTGCTTCCAAGAAAAGTTTGGATGATTTCGCCATCCCGGGTTATATGTATTGGAAAATGGGTCATTACCCAGTCTGGGCTGTGTTTGAGCAGCATTGATGTGTTCTTGCACGAGTTCGGGGAATTGGGGCGCTGAGGGGCACTCATGAATAGGGTGGGATGGGCTAGAACAGATAGTACACACTTGTGCTTGGGAAGAGTTCATGTAATGCCCACCTATCATCAGTTGGTCAATCTTATGGGACAATGCATCTACCTTGCTAGACAGGTCCATAGAATGACTTATTTCACAAATGGTCCCTTTTCTTTGAAAACTCAGGGGTGCTTGACGAGAACAGAAAGCATGGTGGAGGGAGTTTTCATTTAGATTTTCAAATAATTGCCATGCTTCATGCTCATTTTGAAGCATGAATGTCCCCCCGCATGCAGCATCGATCATCTGACGGTTTCGTTCAGTCAATCCGTCATAGAAACATTGCACTAGCTGCCACTTAGGTATTTGATGATGAGGGCATTTACGGATTAGGTCCTGAAATCTCTCCCAAGTTTCATGAAATTCTTCTCCCTCAGTTTGGGAGAAGCTTGTAATGGCACGTCTAAACTAGTTCGTTCTTCCTATGGAAAAGTATTTTTTTAGGAATTCTTGTTGCATTTGATCCCAAGAACGAATCGAGTTGGCCTCTAAAGAATTCAGCCATTGTTTGGCTCTATCTTTAAGGGAGAAGGGGAATAATCTAAGTTTTAGAGCATCATCAGTAAAGTTCTGAATCTTGACAGTGGTGCAAATCTCAAGAAATTCATCTAGGTGTTTATATGGATCTTCATTGGCGAGCCCATAAAAAGATGGGAGCATTTGGATCACACTAGATTTTATTTCATATTGTACAGCTGCTACTTCAGGTAATCGAATGCAAGATGGGAAAGTGTAAATGGTGGGAGTAAAGTACTCCATCAGGAGTTTGGGTTGTTCTTCAGCCATCTCAGGGGGTGGGAATGATTCTAAGGTTTTGATCTCAGCTCGAATATTTCTAAGGGTCCGTTCTATTTCAGGGTCAAAAGGTAATAGGTCACGTACTCTAGAATGACTCCCTTGCATACACTAGTACTTGATCAATTAAGCATGCAATAAAAGAAAAACACATAAATCCTTGTATTTGTCCTAAAATCACTAGACAGCTCCTAACTGGTTTGAAGAGGGCACCTAAGCCTCCAATCCGGTCTAATGAACCGAGTTGACCAGGTAAGCTTCCAGGTAAGTGGAGGGGTCACGATGCGTTCGCAAAGGTCCCACTTAAAACCCACTTGGCTCGATCAGATGAACTGTCTCCCTTATAGGGATAAAGCTTGCCTAGACATCAACTAAGCCACAGAGCGAAATTGGTGCAACTTTCGGTGATCTTCGTCCTATTGAGCTCGGATGTCCCTAGGAGCCAACGTCTAATTGATTTTAATTAAAGTGACACTATGTGAGATTGAGTTCACCTAAGTTGGGCAAGAATCTGGTGATGAAATCCGGCTCTTATCTTGTTGGGGTGATTGCCCTTACTATGTGTGGATTAATTTGTGTATGTGTATCAAGCATGCATTCACACTTTTGCTGAAATTAAAATCAAACAATCACCACAAAATTTCAAGCTAATAATTAATTTAAATAAGAAAGGTTTAGAGGTTACTAAAGGGAATTTTTTCAGCAATTTAAAATTTTTTAAGCAAACCTCTAAAGCATTCTTTTTTGATAGCCCAGATCTCCTCTTCGATTCCTGATCAAATAAGACCAAAAGAAAAATTAAAAAAAAATTAGTAGAAGAGAAAAAGGAGATAAAAAAAGTAACAATAATAGAAAATAATTTTTTTATTTTATTTTAGATATATATATATTTTTGAAATTTTTTTTAATTAATTAATTTTTTTTAATGATAGGAAAAATAACTATGCTAGCATTCCCCGGCAACGGCGCCAAAAATTGATTGGTTATTTCAATTTTAAAAATAAACCACACAATAGCACGTATCTTATAGAATAGTGATTACGGGAGTCGGTCCACAGGGATTGGAGAATAAGTTATTTTTCTTTTAAAAAAAACTCAAGAAGAAGATTTCGCTAACTTGATTTAACTAAATTAAACTATGAGTGCGAATTAGAATTTATCAGAATAAATGGATCTAGGATTTGGAGTCCACCACATAGCATTGCATCAGGGTTTGTATTCTTTATTTTTTTTATCTTCTGGAGAGGCATGCAATATTGGTACAAGCCTTTTAAAATAAAAGCATAAAGAGTTTTAAGAAAATTCATCTTCGGTATAGCAAGAAGTGTCTACCTAATTATGCTAACCTAGGGTGCAGTACACCTCATCTTCCTAGGTATGGATCATCTGAGACTACTTTAGCAAATATGAATAATAAATAGCATGCTCAAAGTTTAAACATCATAAAAGGATTTTTCATTGATAATAAGAATTTAAAGAAGCTCCAAAATAATAAAGAAAATAAGAACTACAATGCCCTGTAACATTGCTAGGGCTTCATCCATCCCTAGACTAGACGTTTAGCCGAGCATGGCTTTCGGACGACCTCCCATCTTCAAATGAAATTGATCACCTCCCATTTTTTCCAAAATATCCAAAACTATTCTCTTTCCCCCTCCTTTCTCTCTTTTTTTATTTCTTTTTCTCTTCTTCCCTCTCGGTTTTTTTCTTCTTTTCACCGAAACAGGGGGTCTCCCCTATTTTCTCAACCGAGCTCCCCCTCCTTTCTCTTCTTCGTCTTCCTCTTATAGCTTGCCGAAGACCAGCGATGGATCCCAACAGAGGAGGAGGGCGTGATGCTGGGAATGATCTCGGACGAAGATGGAGCTCGAAGCGGGTGCCGATCCGGAAGGAGCTGGGTTACCGGCTCGTTGAATGCAGTCGGCTGGGATCGCGGTGAAGGCTGAATCACAGGGATTGGAGCTGGGAATCGATGGGAGGAACGCGGACGGCCGGATCTCAGAGAAGACGGAGGAGCTGGATCGTTGATTGCAGCCGGCTGGGATCGCGGAGACTGGGATGGGATCCGAATGCGCCACAGGTGGAGGAGGAGGCGGAGATGCTGGGATTTCGACGTGGCTTGATGGCGGAGCTAGATCTTGGCTGCGGGCTGCGTCACAGGCGGAAGACGAGGTGGAGATGCTGGTCGCGGGATCGTCGGGAGGACGCCGCGGACGGTGGGCGGCCGCGGGATCAACGAGGAGGCGCCGCGGATGGTGAGCTACGCGAGAGATACTCTTCGGGGGAAGATGAACAGTAGCCGAGCCATTTATTTATTTATTTATTTATTATGTATTATTTATTTTTTTTTCTAACACTGTTCACATGAACAGTGTTTTCACGGAACATTGTTCATATGAACAGTGTTTTCGGCATTTTAGTCCTTTTTTTTGTAACACTGTTCATATGAACAGTGTTTTAACGGGACACTGTTCATATGAACAGTGAATCGTGAAAATTTAGTTATTATTATTATAAATTTTATATGAAGGCAGGTAACGAATTGGTTGGAAATTGGCTTTGGATTTGCGGTGGGTCATGTCGTTGATTTGCTTGAACTTGTTCTCGAGCCTAATGTCCTTCAAATTTAATTATTGCTAAACTGCTTCAGATCGAACTCGACCGGTCAAAACTAAGACCATGACTTAATAAAAAGGGAAATCAAATATTTTCCATACAATTATAACTTTCAATCTAATCAGCACCAAAACCCATTTAATTATAACCTTAGCCGAGTCAACACAATCTCCTTATATATTTTTCTGTAGTTTTCATGAAAGATTGCAACCAAGAGAGAAACAAGTTCAGAATCTGGTTTAAGAAAAGAATTATTATTTATTTTTACCATATTGTTAATTTATTTCAACGATTATTCAATTTTATGGTAAAATACGTATTTATCAGTTTAAGAACATTGATAAGTGCTATGGAAAGATAACTAAATTATAAATTATTCAACACTTATCATTGTCTTGGGTTAGGACAAAAGAGAGAGGCTTGTAAGAAAGAAGGGATAAGGGAGAGAGAAGAAGAGGCTTTTTCTTGGATGATCTTTAGAACCCTAAGGCACCTCCTTATTTATAAGAGATGGAGGGATGCATCATAAAGGGATGCATCCCATCCAAACACCTCATCATGATGAGGCATGTGCCAAGAGAGGCATCCCATCATGATGGGGTGCTAAGGAGAAGGGTGTATCAACTTCTTTCTCATGTCTTCCTCTTAAATTCTGATGATCCAAGGTTCCAAATGCAGTGAACCAAAGCCAATGGTCCAGATCTAGGTGCCATCTAATGGTCCAGATCAAGGCATCATCATCCAGGGTGCCATCCAATGGTCCAGAAGCAAGATGCCATCACCGATGGTCCAGATTCAGGCGCTGAGCAACGGTCCAGATCTTTCATCTAGAGAGCCATCCAGTGGTCCAGATTCAGATGCTGAGCAACGGTCCAGATGAAGGCGCCAACCAGTGGACCAGATTCTTCATCCAGGGAGCGATCCAATGGTCCAGAAGTGAAGGCCCTATCAAACCCAATCCAATTGGGTTTAACCAACTTAAAAGAAACATTAAACCTAATCAAATTAGGTCTAATTAAAGCGAAATGGGTTCCAACTCTTGGCTAACCCATATTAGGTCATGATTTAATCATATTAGATCAACCTAATCTAAGAATCAGATTCGAATTTAATTTGAATCAGGAGCTAGAATTTGCAACACGTGCTAGCATGTTCATCTTGCAAACATGATCTAATCCAATTAGACCCTTGATCAATTCTCTTGTGTGTGACCCATTGGATTCCTTATCTTAGCCAGCAGCAGGTGCTGGTGCAAGTTGACGTAACCTGATTAGAATACCTCTAATCCAATTTAGGTTCAATTTAGTGCTAAACCTGACTTAGCAATCAGAACCTTTCTGATGCTTTGATCTAATCAAACTCTTTGATCCGATCAACCCACAAGACAAGATTGACGTCTAGCAACGTATCATGTCTACCCGAAAGATGAGGAATGTATTGGATAAATCCAAACATACCCTTCAGTGGCAAGTTACCGTGCAATTCAATCCCTCAGTCATACTACATCCTGAATAAGTGCATGAGTATGGATCAATATCAAACTCAATCACTTATTCATGTCTCTCTTAATCTTTTATATGATAATTCAAACAATGAAACATTAAAAACTCTTTCTAATATTCATTTTGCTTTGATCAAATGCTTCTTGAATCATCATAAGATTAGAGTAAGTAGGATATTACCTTCTCTTACTAAAAGTGACTGATTCCTTGTTGACCTACTCACAACCTTCGTACAAAATCCACCATATCTAGAATACCCCGTACACAACGCAATATCGTGAATGAGGGTAAACCAAAATATAGGTTCAAGTGCACAAGGTACCATGGTGATCTCAGGTCTAAGGATCACTTGCACAACTCCCACTATGAGAACCATCTTTTGACAATTAAGTAAGAATCCATAAGATGTTCTCATGGCTGGTCATTTCAGTGAACTCATTCCTCTAATGAGCACCCACATCTTTGTATTAGTGTCTCACACAAGTGATTGTGAGATCAATCACCCTCTACATTGAGCATACATAAGATGTGCCAGTCTTTCCAATAATATTGATCTCCGACTCAATATACCAATTTGACTGAGAATATTCTAAATTAGGATTTTAGGATTTTAGGTCTTACTAGTATGATCTCATCATAACCCTAAAACCAATGTCCTAATTTATGGGGTTCATCATCCAATAATAAAACAGATAAGTAACAAATGATGAAACACAATGCCTTTATTGATATATATCGAGTGTCAAAGTACATGATTTGGAGGATTACAAAGAGAAACCCATCAAATGATTGGCTTATAGGGCATCTACTCTTTCAATCTCCCACTTGCACTAAAACCAATCGCCCTTATATTTTAACCCCATACAATCGAGGTGACGATTGAATTACTGTTGTGGTAGAGCTTTAGTAAATGGGTCTGCTATATTGTTCTTTGTGTCTACTCGTTCAATCTTGACATTTTGTTTTTCAATTATCTCTCGAACAAGGTAGAAGCGTCTCAAAATGTGCTTGGATCTATGATGAGACCTTGGTTCCTTAGCCTGTGCAACAGCTCTAGTGTTATCGCAACAAACTGGGACTGGTCCGGCAATCTCAGGAACTACATCCAGCTCTGTGATGAACTTCTTCATCCAGACTGCTTCCTTAGCAGCTTCACTAACTGCTATGTATTTTGCCTCAGTAGTTGAGTCAGCTACAGTTTGCTGTTTGGAACTCTTCCTATTGAAATTTATATCCTAAATGTCAATCGTCAGCATATTGATGATTGAATTTTGTAAATGAATTGGTAAATTAATAAAGTGTTATTTGGCATTATTCATCATTTCATCTTCAAATGAACTCTTATATGATGAAGTCCTTAGGACTTATGTTATGATAAAGGAGGATTTATCTTTGAGTCCTTAAACTTGTTTGCGACGAAATGATATGTTGTTACTAGGACGACAACATTATCGAGATTAGGTCGTTGTGTGACATATATGTTGGTTGTCCTCTTAACCAAGGAGTGTGGAGACACTGGTATGCCACACAAGTGAAGTGTAGAAGTACATTTCACTAAACGTGACCAATTCCGGAACGCTCTACTGTCGAGAGATGTTCCGAGTGTATATGGGTATAAGTTTGGCCCTCTACCTGAGACCGCAACCTGTGACTAGCAAGCAACTCACTGTACTTTGGTACCGGACTACCTGAATTTCTAATTCAGTGACGGAAGGTCACTGGGTGCAGTCAAGTACTTGCGTAGTCAGTTGTGAGTCAAGATGGAATTGACCCCTCCTGAAAACAGGAGATAATGTCTTGTGATTAATTTAGCAAAATCTTGGCCAGGGTAATCCTAGTGAGGAGTCACGGGATATCTAAAGTTAATCACATAATGGATGTACTAATTATAGGGTTGACAGTGAGCTCTAAGTCATCCTGGCATTAGGAGTCAAAGGGATTGAATTATACAGTAACCATAGTTCAGGATTCCAGAATATTTGCTTCGCATATATTCGACCTATCCGGACGTCGGGTACCATTGCTAGATGGTCACATCGATTAGTGTAGAAAATTGTTTCTATACTACCGGCTTACGTTCGAACCTATGAGGTCACACGCATAGAAGATTCCTGATTGATCAAGAAAGCTGATGAATGATTAAGAATCATTCAGGGGTAATTTGGTCAATTAGATTGGCAAATTATCTTATAAAATAATTAAAGTAATTATTGAAGGATTAATTAGTAATTAAATTACTAATAAACTCAATTTGATTGAGTAATTGTGCTAAGGATGAGCCAAATTGAATTGGATTCAAGTTTGGGCTCAATCAGGGTTTTGACCTGATTGGATTAGGTCAGAACCAAAAAGGACTTAAGCTGATCAAATTAATTTTAAATTAATTTGTTCTTAATTGGGGATTGACCTAATTGAATTAGGTCCAACACAAAGTAATAATTCAATTTGATTGAGTTTGCATGAGCCAAAATTGAATTGGATTCAATTTGAGCTCAATCAGGGTCTGACCTGATTAGATTGGGTTCAACCAAATTGCTTTGTTTTAATTCGGGTTTGACCAAATTTGATTAGGTGCAACCCAAGGGGATTAGGCTCAGATGATGTGGCAATTATTGGTGACATGGAATTGGATTTCATGAATTTTAAATAAACCAAAATTATTGCATGGCACATGGACCCATTGCTTGACACATGGCGACATTGTTTGTTATTTGAATTTAAATTCAAACATTAAGCAATGTGTTAAATGATTTTAATCACTCAAACCATCAGCCAAGGTGGCGTCTGATTTTTTGAATGGATTAAATTCGAATTTCAAGAGGTGATTTCAAAATTATGAAGTGTTTTACCTTGCCGCATGGATTTCAAATTCCTTCCCTCTTGCACATTTGTTTAAAATTTGAATTTAAATCAGATTTGGTTGAGATCTGATTTGGGTTGTTCCTATTCCTTTGCATGTGCCAACTAAAAGAGGTTTTTTGAAAATAAATTTCGAATTTTGAATGAAAATTCGGAGGCCATTAAAAGGGGTCAAACATGGGCACCAAAAACACATCCATTGCAGCCTTCTTCCTCACCCGCCTCCTCCTCCTCTTCTTCTCCATTTTAGATAGGGTTTTCAGGGTGAATATCTAGAAGATTCAAGATCAGATCTGAGTCCTCTACTTTCCTTACAAACCTCATCTCTATCTGCTTCAAGACGATTGATCAAGAGTTGATTGAATCCCGGCGGGCAGATTTCAGCTTTCAAGTGTTCTGCAGCTGCTAGCACTGTTGCGGAAGAAGATACTTCAGGACTTCGCGTGTACTTCTCGTAGAGGCCATTCGTGTGCGTGGCTGCGAAGTCAAGAATCAGATTCGCAACTTTCATCCATCATAAAAGGTATTAATCTAGCATTAATCATTTATTATGGTGTCAAGGTCTAGGTCCAATTCCCCGAGGTTTTACCCTCTTTTGGGGCTCCTCACGGAGATATCTCCAGAATCCATTCGATGGATATTCGGAGATTAATTGGAATAGAGTTCTTAAGTTTCAGATCTGATAGTTAATCAAGCATAAAAGTTTTAGCAAAATTGTTTAAACGATTTCGGTATAATCCTATGTGTTCTTAAGGTGCTGATTTCTAGATTTGATCTTGTAAGCATGCATGAATTAAATTGTTTGATTCGGTTTTTCTGCTGCGTTTTAAAACTTAAAAAGAACTACGTATGGCTTGATCTCCCTTATGAAGGGGTACGTAGGCAACCCGATCAGGTTCAGCCATGGTTTTCAAAAAAAAAAAAAAAATTCAGCATGCTAAACACCGAAGAACCTAGGATTCACTTTCAGTGGTATCAGAGCCAGGTTTATGTTTAAACTTTTATGTTTTAATTCTTGCAATTAAATCTGAAATCATTAACATGTTTAGATTAGATCCAAAGTGCTTTTTATGATTGATTTAATTGCTGATTATGCATGATTAAGTAGATCTGAAATTTTGGATGCATATGATGCATGTTTGTGTTAGGATTAGTAACATGAATAAATGTGAAATCATAATATTGTTTAGATTAGATCTAAATAAAGTTTATGATTCATATGATCTCTGATTTTAATGAACAAATCAGATCTGAAAATAAAAGTGAAAAAACAAATACATAAGATGTATGTTGTTTGTATTAATTCATGTTGTTATGTATATGTGATGCATGAACATAAAACATAATGACTTAAACATGAATTAAATCTGATTACATGTGATTAATTACAAAAACTCAGATCTGAAAATATGTTTTAAGAACTGAAAGATTGTAATTAATATGTAATTAAAAAGAAATATGCAATGATCAAAACTTTCATAAGTCTAAACTTAATTGAGAATTAAGTGTTATGAAATAGAATTGTAACTCAATTAATTGACATTGCATAATTCTTTGGGCATATGGGTTAGCTTGAATCAAGTTCTTAGGATTGGGTTAGACCTAAGGTTAGAATCAAACATGGTCTAATTAGAGTTAATTGATCAAATCTAATTAAGTAGTAACTAGATTAGGTCAAGAAAACTCTAGGTTAAATACAATAGTTGTAGATTGATCAATTCCATGTCTTTGATTAGACCAAGATGGAACTTGATTTAGGCTCAGAGGTGTAGCCCGAGTCATTTGAGTAATCAAATCGAAATTGATTAACCAGTCGGTGTCTAAGGTAAGTTTGGCAGTTTTGACCGGTGGTTTTTAATTGGGAGCTACTCGCACTGATTCGTCTTTGTCGAGTTAATGGCATATCCCTTCCACCGATCTCACTTACCTGGCCGACATGGTCAATCACATTTTGATTGGATCACTTAATGATTTGAGTTAGCCCATGCCTTAAGAAAAATCAGTATGACTGATTTAGGTGTCTCCTTAACCGGTTTGAGTCTAATCTGATTTGGTGAAGTCAGTGGGAGAAATTAGACTAACCGGATCTTCTCATCTATCCTAATTATGAAATCCTCTAAAATTATTAGGTCCTTAAAATGAAATGGTTATGGAGATAACTAGGTCATAGCCTCCCATTAAGTTGGGTGATAATGAGTCCAATGTTTTGATAATTATTGGAGGCGCCACACGCCTGGTACTTATCAAGCATTGGAATTGTCATTCAATATATGATGAGTTAAGTGTACCTTCAATAGGCGGTCAGGTGAGCCGAGCCACACTCGGGCTTGGTCGTCTATTAATTGATTAGACTTAACCCTATCGTTTAATGGTTGGACCTGACTAGGATATTCGGTGGAGGCGCCACACGCCTGCCGGAAAACCTAGGGCAAAATCATCACTAGAAGTTGCTTGGTGAAGCAATTGGTTAAGAACCTACCAATAGGTGCATATGGGTTGGCCGAGCTACACTCGGGCCTATATGGGATCTATTGGGTTCTAGTGCCCACTAAAGAATTAGGAGTAATTTTTCGAATTAGAGGTAGAGGCTACCAATTTGTATAAAATAGTGGAAATATCTTTAGACTAAAGTTCAAGTCTACTGTGTTTAGTCAATTCATATACTAATAGCCAAATTTTCTTTTTATGCAGAAATGGCCACTAATTTATTACTTCGCTCATTGTTGGACAATGACAAGTTGACTGGTCCAAATTTCAATAATTGGCATAGGAAACTGAAAATAGTGCTAGAGCATGAGAGGATCCTTTATGTGATAACGGATCAAGCACCTGAGCAGCCCACTGCTAATGCATCAAGATCGGCCAGAGACACTTATCAGAAGTGGCTCAGTGACCGGATCACTGTTCGATGCATCATGTTGGCAGCAATGAGTGATGAGTTTAGTAAGCATTTTGAGAATACGCAGCCGGAAGATATCATTCAAGTGTTGAATGAATCATTCGGCGTTTCTGACGACGTTGAGAGGCACAAAACTAGTTGTGCCATCTTCAGCGCCCGAATGAAAGATGGGACCTCGGTAACTGATCATGTACTGTACATGATTGAGTTGATCAAGCGTCTAAGCTCTCTTGGCTTTCTCCTTCATGATCAATTGGGAAAGGATGCCATACTAAACTCATTGCCTGGATCATACCGTCCTTTTCTCACTCATTTTCGTATAACGAAACCTGTAGTGAATTATCACCAATTGTTGGGGTTACTACAGACGTTTGAGAATGATCACCAACTTCTTAAGAAGACGGTGAATTTAGTGGGAGGTTCATCCAAGGATCGCTCCTTTAAGAAAGGGAAAAAGAAAAATAAAATCCAAAAGAAACAGGTGCACCATGCTCAGCCTAGTCAGAAAAAGAATAAAAAGGCTGATCAGAGCAAGGCGGAGTGCTTCTTCTGCAAGAAGCAAGGACATTGGAAGAGGAGCTGTCCTCTTTACATTGCATCCCTCGATCCGAACCGGCCTAAGAAAAGTGGGCAATCAGTTGCCAATCAAGGTACTTATATGATAACACCTTGCAATTTTTCTATTTGTGATAATTCGACCTGGGTATTGGATACCGGTAGTCCTTTTAATATTTGCAATTCGTTGTAGGGGCTACAAGTCAGTAAGAGGTTTGAAGAAGGAGAAAGGTTCCTGAATGTTGGAGATGGAAGACCAGTTCCAGTTCTAGCTTTAGGAATTCTTAAACTTGAATTCAGCTCTCATGTAAATGAAAGAGTAGATGCCCTATAAGCCAATCGCAATATGTATTGCGAAAGGTTTTTTCTTTTGATTTGTCCAAATCATGTATATGACATTTAAATATGAATAAAGACGTTATGTTTTATCATATGCTGTTGATTATATTTATGATAAACTCCTTAGATTAGGGCAATGGTTTTAAGACTATGATGAGATCATACTAGTGAGACTTAAAATCCTAAAATCCTAATCTTAAATATTTCCAGTCATTGGTACATTGAGTCGGGGATCAATGATTACCGAAAAGACTGGCATGTCTTATGTATGCTCGATGCAGAGGATGATTGATCTCACAATCATTTGTGTGGAGACACTAATACAAAGATGTGGGTGCTCATTAGAGGAATGAGTTCACTGAATTGACCTACAAAGAGAAATCTTATGAAGTCTTACTTACATGTCAAAAGATGATTCTCTTAGTGGGAGTTGTGCAACTGATCCTATGACCTGAGATCACCATGGTATCTTGTGCACATGAACCCATATTTTGGTTTACACTCATTCATGACAATAAGTTATGTACGAGGTCTTCTGGATATGGTGAATTGTGTACGAAGATTATGAGTAGGTCAACAAGGAATTAATTACTTCTAGTAAGAGAAGATAGCATCCTATTTATTCTAATCATATGATAATTCAGGAAGCCTTTGATCAAAGCAGAATGAAAATTAGAAAGAGTTTCTAATGTTTCATTATTTGAATTATCATTAAAAGATTGAGAAAAATATGAATATGAAATTGAGTTTGACATATATTCATACTCATATACATATTTGGGATGCAGTTTGATTAAAGGATTGAATTGCACGGTAACTTGCCACTGAAGGGTATTTTTGGTATTTCCACCAAATTCCATATTTTCCGGGTAGACATGACACGTTGCTAGACGTCAATCTTGTCTTATAGGTTTGATCGAATTAAAGAGTTTAATTCGATCACCAATTAGAAAGGATTCTAATTGTTAAGTTTGGGTTCGCACAGTTTGGACTTAAATCGATTAGAAGAGTTCTAATCAAGTTAGGTCAACTTGCACTCACACCTATTGCTGGCTAAGTATGGAACCCAATGGGTCACACACAAGAAAACTTATTAAGGGTCTAATTGGATTAGATCATGTTTGCAAGATAGACATCCTAGCAGGTGTTGCAAACCCTTAGCTCTTGATTCGAATTGGATTCGAATCTGATTCTTAATTGATCTAATTTGATTAGATCATCTTCTAATATGGGTTAGCCAAGAGTTGGCACCTAATTGGCTTGGTTTGAGTCTAATTGGATTAGATTTAATAAATCATTCAATCTAGACCGTTAGATCTTGATCTACCGTTGGATGAAGACATAATGGAGAGTTGGTTTAACCCAATTGGATTGGGTTAGAGGATGGCTATCATAATTGACCATTGGATCTTAATCCCACCATTGGATGAAGACATAATGGGTCAAGTAAATGGCGCCTTGCATTGGAGCCCTTGGATCATCATCATGAAAGATCAAGAGGTGAGGCGTGATGGACATGTGATTAGCATGTGATGTTGACTTGGTCAAAATATGGCACCACATGAAAGGACATATCATTTGATACACCTCCTCACTTGATCTGCACCTCCTCTTATTTGATATGGCCCTTTAGATGATGCCCTTTCATGAGAGGATGTGTGGATGGGATGCATCCCTTGGAGATGCATCCCTACACCTATTATAAATAGGTTAGCACTCCATGGGTTTCATCATTTCGAACTCCACCCCACTTCTCTCTTCTTTCTTTCTTACATTAGTTTCTTCCTTTCTAGCATTGCTTCTAGTGTGTCCTAAGCCAAGACAAGGTGGTCTTCTTTAGGACAAAAGGATTAGAAGTGATTTTAGAAGGTTAAAGAAAAATAGAAAGAAAGGAAAGCAAGCCATTAGAGTTCTTTAAGAATTCTGCATTAAGGATCAAAGTCTTTGGAGCTTAAGACTTAAATCAAGTTTTCGTGTGGATCAACGTTGGAGGGTAAACACTTGGGCACCTAGTGAAAATTCTGCATATTGGATTAGCGTTAGAGGTATTCTTCTATTTCTGCATTTATATTATATTATTTGATTGCTTCCAGTAAGGTGATCTTGGCTTATAAAGGTTTTATGTTAAGGAACTTTATCAAGAAATTTTTAAAATTCCTAACTTCCGCTGCGCATTATAACATGCTAAAACCCTTCAGTGGTATCAGAGCAATCCTTAATTGGTTCAATCAAATAATTATGTATGATGTATGATTATTAATTTACTATGAGATAGTAATGTCATATGCTTAGAGAAATGCTGAAATGTATGATTAATATATGATATGTTATGTAATAAAATATCATGATATAAAATTTTCCATATGAAAATATGTTGAAGCATGTTAATTAATTGCTTATGATTTATACATGCTATGAGATAGCCATGATGCATAATAGTTTATTTTAGACATGTTAAATGTATGTTACAATTAAAGAATGTGCTAGAGACTAGTAAGCCCTCAATAAAAATTATATTAAGTCATAGTGTTGAAAAACTTTGAGCTAACCCATTCTAGAACAATTAATCTAATTGGTGTCTAAGGAAAGCACTAAAGGTGGTTACTTAATTAGGACCTTACTCTCTGAGTAAGGGGAGCCTCCCACCTGCTTACCTGGCCAATTATTTGATTGCCTATTATGGATAAGCTTAATATTGATATAACACTATTAATAGCCTTCATTCATGCCTCGATATTATTATGTCAAGATCCATGCTAGTTTGTTGTGCTAACACAAGACTTGCAATGGGAACTGATGTTATACTGTCTTGGTGCATTAAGATGCTTATGGCATATTTTAATATATTGCCTTGTTGTGCAACCACAAGGGCAATATTATTCGAATATGACTATATGGAAATGAAGGGTTTGACTTAACTAAAATATTATTGTTTGTTGTGCTAACACAAGGCAATAAGTATTTTAAGAGGACAAAATAAAGTTGAGAATTGCATGAGATGCAATTGGAAAGAGTTTCCTACCTTTGAACTCATAAGAGTTTGTTGTGTAAACACAAGGCTTTTTATGATGAATTAGGATCTCAACCCTACTAAGAAAATTATATTTTCACGTTTATCATAGGAGAGGGCTATGATATTCGATAAAAATAGTAGGAGACAAATTAGATTAAAGTCCTTATCTAGTTGTAAACATGTCATCATGATTGGTCTGCTTATATTAGTTTTGTTCTTGCATATGTAGAATTATTAAATGGCTTCTTCACTTTCACTAAGAGGCATCTTAGATGCCAACAAGTTGACCGGACCAAACTATGTGGACTGGTTGAGGAATTTAAAGATAGTACTCACTCAGGAGAAAATTTCCTATATACTTGAAACCCCTGATCTTGGAGATCTAGGGGATGATGCTACAGAAGAGGAGGTTGCCACACATAAGATGTGGAAAAATGACAGTGTGACTGTCAAATGTATCATACTTGCCTCTATGAACAATGAATTACAGAGGCAACATGAAGGCATGGACACTCAATCCATACTTCTCAATTTAAAAGAGTTGTATGGAGAACAAAGCAGGACTGCTAGGTATGAGATATCTAAGCAGTTGTTCCGTGCTAGAATGAATGAAGGAACTCCAGTGCAAAACCATGTTTTTATGGTTATAGACTTGATCACCAGATTAAGTCAATTAGGTTTTGCTATGGATAGTGAGCTCAGTCAGGATTTGATCCTGCAATCACTGCCTGATTCATTCTCTCAGTTTGTTGTGAACTTTCACATGAACAAGCTGAACACCTCCCTGCCCGAGCTGTTAAATATGCTCAAAACAGCTGAAGGGCATATTAAGAAGGATAAAGGTCCACTCCTTCTTATAAATAGCACCTCTATGAGGAAATCGGGAAATAAGGGTTCTAAGAAACGATTGAACCCCAAGAGTAGCATCAAAAAGAAAAAAGGAAAGAAAAACTCCGGATCAAGTACCTGTTTTCATTGCGGCAAAGCTGGCCACTGAAAAAGGAATTGCAAGAGTTTTCTTGCAAGTATGAAGACCGATGCAAGAGTTGCATCAAAAGGTATGTTTATGTTACATGCCAACTTGTCATTAAGTTCTTCAAATTCAAATTCATGGGTATTGGATACCGGCTGTGGTTTTCACATTTGCAAATCTTTGCATGGACTACAGAAAATTAAAATTTTGAAGAAAGGTGACTTCGAGCTGTATGGCGCTGGAGGAGAGTCCATCCAGGCTGAAGCTGTTGGAACCTACAACTTGGAATTGCCTTCGGGAAAGCTCCTACAATTAGAAGATTGTTATTATATGCCCAAAATTATTAGAAATGTAATTTCCATTCCTTTGTTGTTAAAGAAAGGTTTTGAAATTAATGGAAAGGGCAATGGTTGCTCTATTTATTTTTCTAATAAGCATCTTTGCAATGGCATTATGGAAAATGGTCTTCTAGTTTTATTACTTAATGACAATGTCTTTCATATTAATAAAAGCAATAAAAGAAAGAGAGAGGAAGTGAATAATACCCTCCTTTGGCATTGCCGACTTGGTCACATAAGTGAATCAAGAATCAACAAGTTATACAAAGAAGAGTTCTTTGATCCTTATGATTATGAATCATTAGGAATTTGTGAATCTTGTCTTATGGGAAAAATGACCAAGTCTCCATTCACTCGACATGGAGAAAGGGCAAGTGAGTTATTAGGACTTATACATACAGATGTATGTGGTCCTATGACAACTCCAGCTAGAGGTGGATACTCTTACTTCATCACATTCACTGATGATTTATCAAGGTTCGGATTTGTGTATCTTATGAAACATAAATACGAAGCCTTTGATAAGTTTAAAGAGTATCAAAGTATGGTTGAAAAACAAACCGGAAAGTGTATTAAAATCCTTCGATCTGATCGAGGAGGTGAATACCTTTCTAGTGAATTTTTAAATCATCTTAAAGAAAAGGGCATTCTCTCTGAATGGACACCTCCGTATACGCCACAACTAAATGGTGTAGCTGAACGGAGGAATCGTACTCTATTAGATATGGTAAGGTCCATGATGTGCTTTACAGATCTTCCTATTTCCTTCTGGGGTTATGCCTTAGAAACTGCTACATATGTGCTAAACAGGATACCTTCAAAATCTGTATCTAGTACTCCATATGAGATATGGAGAGGTAGAAAGTCCAATCTTAAATATTTTAAAATATGGGGCTGCCAAGCATATGTCAAAAGAAATTTTGGACATAAGCTAAGTGCTAGATCAGATAAATGTACATTTATAGGTTATTCCAAAGAAAGTATTGGATATCTCTTCTATCACCCTACTGAACAAAAGGTATTTGTTAGTAGGCATGCACTTTCTTAGAAAAAGAGTTTATCTTAGAAAAGGGCAGTGAAAGAAGAATTGAACTTAATGAAGTTCAAGACCTACAAATAGAAACACAAGAAATTCTTCAACCAGATGTACCCATTGATGAAGTACAACCACAACACACATCTCCTCTCCAAAGGTCAGATAGAGTGCGAAATGCACCTAAGAGGTATGGGTTTATCATTGAGAATGATGAAGCCCACATCATCGAAAATGATGATCCTCTGACCTATTCGGAAGCTATCATGAGTAATGACTCTAACAAATGGTTAGAAGCTATGAAATCCGAAATAGACTCTATATATACCAACCAAGTATGGACTTTGGTTGATGCACCAGAAGGTGTAAACCCTATAGGTTGCAAATGGGTCTATAAGAAGAAGATTGGAGCAGATGGCCAAGTAGAAACCTACAAGGCTAGATTGGTGGCAAAAGGTTTCAGGCAAAAGCAAGGAATTGACTATGATAAAACTTTTTCACCAGTTGCCATGCTTAAATCTATTCGGATTTTGCTTGCAATAGCTGCATACTATGATTATGAAATTTGGCAGATGGATGTCAAAACCGCCTTTCTTAATGGTTATCTTGAGGAAGAGGTTTACATGACACAGCCAGAAGGATTTGTCTCAAGTGGGAGAGCAAATCAAATATGCAAGCTTAAGAGATCCATTTATGGATTAAAGCAAGCATCGAGGAGTTGGAACATCCGTTTTGATACAACAGTCAAAGAGTTTGGTTTTATCAAAAATGTGGATGAACCATGTGTGTACAAGAAGACTAGTGGGAGTGCCGTTGTCTTCTTAATATTGTATGTAGATGACATACTAATCATTGGAAATGATATTCCAATGTTACAATCGGTCAAGACTTGGCTATCAAAAAGCTTTTCCATGAAAGACTTGGGAGAAGCATCCTATATACTTGGTATAAAGATCTATAGGGATAGATCTAAAAGGATGCTAGGCTTGTCCCAGTCTAAGTACATAGATCGTGTGCTAAAAAGATTCAGCATGGAAGGAAGTAAAAGAGGTTACTTACCTATGAGTCATGGCATACGTCTCTCTAAGAAGATGTCTCCTAAGACATCTGAAGAGAGGAATAGAATGAATTCTATTCCCTATGCTTCGGCAGTAGGATCAATTATGTATGCTATGCTATGTACTAGGCCTGATGTTGCTTATGCCTTAGGCATAACAAGCAGATTCCAGGCTGATCCAGGAGAAAATCATTGGATAGCTGTGAAAAATATTCTTAAGTACTTAAGAAGGACTAAAGATATTTTTCTAGTTTATGGAGGATCTGAGTTGAAACTAGAAGGATTTTCTGATTCTAGTTTTCAATCAGATCCAGATGATAGCAAGTCCACTTCAGGGTATGTCTTTACCCTAAATGGTGGTGCAGTGAGCTGGAAGAGTTCCAAGCAGCAAACTGTAGCTGACTCAACTACTGAGGCAGAATACATCGCTGTAAGTGAAGCCGCTAAGGAAGCTGTCTGGATGAAGAAATTCATCGCTGAGTTGGGAGTAGTTCCTGAGATTGCTGGACCAGTTTCAGTTTATTGTGACAACACTGGAGCTGTTGCTCAAGCAAAGGAACCAAGATCTCATCACAAATCCAAGCACATTCTAAGACGCTTCCACCTCGTTCGAGAGATCGTCGAGAGACAAGACATAGTCATTGAACGAGTAGACACAAAGAACAACTTAGCAGACCCGTTCACTAAAGCTCTACCACAACAGCAGTTCGATCGCCACCTCGAATGTATGGGGATAAAATATAAGAGCGATTGGCTTTAGTGCAAGTGGGAGATTGAAAGAGTAGATGCCCTATAAGCCAATCGCAATATGTATTGCGAAAGGTTTTTTCTTTTGATTTGTCCAAATCATGTACATGACATTTAAATATGAATAAAGACGTTATGTTTTATCATATGCTGTTGATTATATTTATGATAAACTCCTTAGATTAGGGCAATGGTTTTAAGACTATGATGAGATCATACTAGTGAGACTTAAAATCCTAAAATCCTAATCTTAAATATTCCCAGTCATTGGTACATTGAGTCGGGGATCAATGATTACCGGAAAGACTGGCATGTCTTATGTATGCTCGATGCAGAGGATGATTGATCTCACAATCATTTGTGTGGAGACACTAATACAAAGATTTGGTTGCTCATTAGAGGAATGAGTTCACTGAATTGACCTACAAAGAGAAATCTTATGAAGTCTTACTTACATGTCAAAAGATGATTCTCTTAGTGGGAGTTGTGCAACTGATCCTATGACCTGAGATCACCATGGTATCTTGTGCACATGAACCCATATTTTGGTTTACACTCATTCATGACAATAAGTTATGTACGAGGTCTTCTGGATATGGTGAATTGTGTACGAAGATTATGAGTAGGTCAACAAGGAATTAATCACTTCTAGTAAGAGAAGATAGCATCCTATTTATTCTAATCATATGATAATTCAGGAAGCCTTTGATCAAAGCAGAATGAAAATTAGAAAGAGTTTCTAATGTTTCATTATTTGAATTATCATTAAAAGATTGAGAAAAATATGAATATGAAATTGAGTTTGACATATATTCATACTCATATACATATTTGGGATGCAGTTTGATTAAAGGATTGAATTGCACGGTAACTTGCCACTGAAGGGTATTTTTGGTATTTCCACCAAATTCCATATTTTCCGGGTAGACATGACACGTTGCTAGACGTCAATCTTGTCTTATAGGTTTGATCGAATTAAAGAGTTTAATTCGATCACCAATTAGAAAGGATTCTAATTGTTAAGTTTGGGTTCGCACAGTTTGGACTTAAATCGATTAGAAGAGTTCTAATCAAGTTAGGTCAACTTGCACTCACACCTATTGCTGGCTAAGTATGGAACCCAATGGGTCACACACAAGAAAACTTATTAAGGGTCTAATTGGATTAGATCATGTTTGCAAGATAGACATCCTAGCAGGTGTTGCAAACCCTTAGCTCTTGATTCGAATTGGATTCGAATCTGATTCTTAATTGATCTAATTTGATTAGATCATCTTCTAATATGGGTTAGCCAAGAGTTGGCACCTAATTGGCTTGGTTTGAGTCTAATTGGATTAGATTTAATAAATCATTCAATCTAGACCGTTAGATCTTGATCTACCGTTGGATGAAGACATAATGGAGAGTTGGTTTAACCCAATTGGATTGGGTTAGAGGATGGCTATCATAATTGACCATTGGATCTTAATCCTACCATTGGATGAAGACATAATGGGTCAAGTAAATGGCGCCTTGCATTGGAGCCCTTGGATCATCATCATGAAAGATCAAGAGGTGAGGCGTGATGGACATGTGATTAGCATGTGATGTTGACTTGGTCAAAATATGGCACCACATGAAAGGACATATCATTTGATACACCTCCTCACTTGATCTGCACCTCCTCTTATTTGATATGGCCCTTTAGATGATGCCCTTTCATGAGAGGATGTGTGGATGGGATGCATCCCTTGGAGATGCATCCCTACACCTATTATAAATAGGTTAGCACTCCATGGGTTTCATCATTTCGAACTCCACCCCACTTCTCTCTTCTTTCTTTCTTACATTAGTTTCTTCCTTTCTAGCATTGCTTCTAGTGTGTCCTAAGCCAAGACAAGGTGGTCTTCTTTAGGACAAAAGGATTAGAAGTGATTTTAGAAGGTTAAAGAAAAATAGAAAGAAAGGAAAGCAAGCCATTAGAGTTCTTTAAGAATTCTGCATTAAGGATCAAAGTCTTTGGAGCTTAAGACTTAAATCAAGTTTTCGTGTGGATCAACGTTGGAGGGTGAACACTTGGGCACCTAGTGGAAATTCTGCATATTGGATTAGCGTTAGAGGTATTCTTCTATTTCTGCATTTATATTATATTATTTGATTGCTTCCAGTAAGGTGATCTTGGCTTATAAGGGTTTTATGTTAAGGAACTTTATCAAGAAATTTTTAAAATTCCTAACTTCCGCTGCGCATTATAACATGCTAAAACCCTTCATAAATGTCCTTAGTGATTGTCACTATTGTCCAAGTTTTCTATTGAATATCATTTCTGTAGGCCTTTTGGCCAAAAATGGTTATGAAATATCAATAAAAAAGGATTATTGCAATGTCATTTGGAATGGTGTTGTTGTAATGAATGGAATTCTGAGTAATGGCATTTACATTTTGTCACAGCCTGTTCATGTAATGTATAAATCCAATAAGCGCCCTAGAATAGATAATGTCATGATGTCTATCTTTGGCATCATAGGCTAGGTCATATTAAGAAGAATAGGATGAACAGGTTAAGTAAAGAGGGAATCCTTGATGTTAATGATTGTGAATCATTGACAACCTGTGAATCATGTCTTCTTGGTAAAATGACCAAATCACCTTTTACCGGAAAAGGTGAACGAGCCAGTGATTTATTGACCCTTGTACATTCTGATGTATGTGGGCCAATGAGCACAGATGCTAGAGGTGGGTATTCATATTTCATTACGTTTACAGACGACCTTTCTAGGTATGGTTATGTCTATTTAATGAGACATAAATCTGAATCATTTGAAATGTTCAAATTATATCGTAATGAAGTAGAAAAACAAACTGGAAAGAGTATTAAAACTCTTCGATCAGATCGAGGAGGTGAATACCTCTCCAGTGAATTTTTGACATATCTAGGAGAAAATGGGATTCTCTCCCAATGGACTCCTCCTGGTACACCACAATATAATGGTGTGTCAGAAAGAAGAAATCGAACTCTGTTAGACATGGTTCGATCCATGATGGGGTTTGCTAATCTGCCCATATTCTTTTGGGGATATGCTCTTGAGTCAGCCTGCTATATTCTAAATAAGGTTCCAAGTAAGTCTGTAAATAAAACACCACATGAGATGTGGACTGGACGTAAGCCGATGCTCTCTCACCTTAGGATTTGGGGGTGTCCGGCGTACGTCAAACGTTTGAAGACAGACAAACTTGAAGCCAAGTCTGACAAATGTTTCTTTGTTGGTTACCCTAAAGAAACTAAAGGATCTTACTTCTACTTTGCTGAAGAACAAAAGTTGTTCGTAAGCAATAGAGCAATTTTCTTAGAAAAGGAATTCCTTGGTGAAGGAACAAATAGCTCTAATGTTGAGCTTAGAGAAGTTCAACATGTAGAAGATCCGACACCATCTACTGAACCAGTTGAGTCGGATTTGATTAGATCAGATCCAGAACCCATATTAGATGCACCATTAAGGCGATCGGGTAGAGTACCACGTCAGCCGGACAGATACTACGGTTTCTTGGTCCGGGATGGGGATCCTATCGAACTTGATGAAAACGATGAGGATCCGATCACATATATGGATGCAATGCAGAGGTATGACTCTGATAAATGGCTTGGAGCCATGCAATCCGAAATGGAATCCATGAAGGTCAATGATGTTTGGACATTAGTTGACCCACCCGAAGGAATTAAATCCATAGGGTGTAAGTGGATATTCAAAAGAAAACGGGGCGCAGACGGAAAGGTAGAGACCTATAAAGCCCGTTTCGTTGCCAAGAGTTATCGTCAACGTTATGGTATTGACTATGACGAGACGTTTTCTCCTGTGGCAATGCTCAAGTCCATTCGGATTGTGCTTGCGATAGCAGCACATTTAGACTATGAAATCTGGCAAATGGATGTAAAGACCGCATTTCTAAATGGAGATTTAGAAGAGGAAGTGTATATGATACAACCTGAAGGTTTTACATCTGCAGATGAGTTTAAAGTGTGTAAGCTTCAAAAATCCATTTATGGATTAAAGCAAGCTTCACGGAGTTGGAATATACGTTTTGATAAGGTAATCAAAACATATGGCTTCATTAAGAATGAAGAGGAACCTTGCATTTATAAATGGGCAAATGGTTCAGTTATTATATTCCTTATTTTGTATGTGGATGACATTCTTTTAATCGGGAATGACATTCCTGCATTACAAGGAATAAAGGTTTGGCTATCATCTCAATTTGCCATGAAGGATTTGGGAGAAGCATCTTACATCCTAGGGATGAAGATCTATAGAGATAGATCTAGAAGATTGCTTGGATTATCCCAATCCACATACATTGATACTATACTGAAGAGGTTCAGTATGATTAATTCCAAGAAAGGCTATCTTCCGATGGACCATGGAATTAACCTCTCTAAAAAGGATTGTCCGACAACCCCTCAAGAAAGAGAGAGTATGGATAGAATTCCATATGCTTCGGCAGTGGGATCTATAATGTATGCCATGACATGTACTAGACCAGACGTGGCATACTCACTAGGAGTAGTGAGCAGATACCAGTCTGATCCAGGTAGCAACCACTGGAAGGTTGTAAAAACCATCCTTAAGTATTTGAGAAATACTAAAGATCAGTGGCTTGTCTATGGTGATTCTGACTTAAAACTTGAGGGATATACTGATTCAAGTTTTCAGTCAGATCAAGATGATAGCAAGAGCGTGTCAGGATATATCTTCACTCTTAAGGGTGGGGCCATCTGCTGGAAGAGTTCCAAGCAGCATACAGTGGCAGATTCTACATGTGAAGCAGAATATATCGCAGCATCTGATGCCGCCAAGGAAGCTGTATGGTTGCGGAAGTTCATCACCGAGCTTGGAGCGACACCCTCCATTGATGGTCCAGTGCCTGTATTTTGTGACAATACTGGGGCCATAGCTCAAGCAAGAGAACCCAAAGCACATCAGCGGACCAAGCATATTCTACGTCGCTACCACCTGGTTCGAGAGATCATCGATCGAGGTGATATTGATCTTCAGAAGATTGACACAAAAGAAAATCTGGCTGACCCATTTACCAAAGTCCTCGGCATCAAAGAGTTCGACGAACACAAGTCGAAGATGGGTATTAGATACTGTGCCGATTGGCATTAGGCTAAGTGGGAGTTATTGGAATTTGTATCCTAAATGTCAATCGTCAGCATATTGATGATTGAATTTTGTAAATGAATTGACAAATTAATAAAGTGTTATTTGGCATTATTCATCATTTCATCTTCAAATGAACTCTTATATGATGAAGTCCTTAGGACTTATGTTATGATAAAGGAGGATTTATCTTTGAGTCCTTAAACTTGTTTGCGACGAAATGATATGTTGTTACTAGGACGACAACATTATCGAGATTAGGTCGTTGTGTGACATATATGTTGGTTGTCCTCTTAACCAAGGAGTGTGGAGACACTGGTATGCCACACAAGTGAAGTGTAGAAGTACATTTCACTAAACGTGACCAATTCCGGAACGCTCTACTGTCGAGAGATGTTCCGAGTGGATATGGGTATAAGTTTGGCCCTCTGACCTGAGACTGCAACCTGTGACTAGCAAGCAATTCACTGTACTTTGGTACCGGACTACCTGAATTTCTAATTCAGTGACGGAAGGTCACTGGGTGCAGTCAAGTGTTAGATGTATGCCCTAGAAGCCAATTTGGCTGACACATTTTTGATTCTAGGGACATAATTTTGTACTTGACTATTTATTATTGAATAAATAAAAGGCATCTTTTCATTCATATTGTTTATGTGTCTATGAATCGTCCAAGAAATTAATAAGATGATGATACATATTCTCAAGAGTTGAGAATTTGAGCCATGTATCATTGGTGATTAATTTCTAAATGCTCCTGATCAATGGATCATCACGAGGACGGTGATCGATCCGATCAGTGCACAGATCACTTTTCTTCTGGATGGACGAGACTTGAGTCCACAGTGTAGGGACACTGAAGTGATAGTGCAGGTGCTTGTTAGAGAACAAGGGTACTGAGCGTGACCAAGACAAGAAGTCACTTGGATGTCTATCCACTCGTCAGTGACTTGCTTGATGTTGCAGTAGTGTGACTGGTCCTTTGACCTACGGTGCTTCGGCTACTCACAGTGAGGTTATTGTAGTTTGACTGCACACATACATGGTCTCTAGCCATATGGGTCCATGCAGTGTAGATTGGCTGCAGTAGGTTCACTGTAGGAGTAGGGTATGCACCTATAAAGAATCTATCGACCTTGATAGAAGAGGAGTGATCCTATGTGATTTGTTAGATTGAGTTCTAAGACCTTGGCCAGGGCAGTAATATAAAGTGGAAAAAGAGTTTTCCACTATCCAACTCAAGTCGAATAAATCTTGACATATGACAGACGATGGGGTTTGACGAGTTGTCCATGACCTCCGTCCTGTAGGGATCCACGATAGTAGGACTGTATCACATGTTAACTGCACCTAGAGGTTCATCATTCCATTCTGCTGGGTAGCCACTATATGCTGCTAGGTGTCACTGGTGGATGATGGGACTCATAGGGATTATCTTGATGATCGATAAACCCTAACGAGTTGAGTTGGAATCGTTCCAACCCATTGAAAGGAGTTTTCAATAATATTATGATAGAGATCATAATATATCTCACTACCAGTCAGAATAGAACCTATGGGGTCACACACACTAGAAGTATTGACCGATCCGATGGTTGAAATCGTGATTAGGAATCACAAGTAATCAATTTGATTGATAAGAAGTTGAAGAAGGAACAAAGAGAATTAATTAATTGGACTTAAACACAAATCCTACTTCGGGTAGGATTCCTAGAGTCCTAATTGGATTAGGACTGAGAATCCTAGTTGGAGTAGGACTGGGATTCCTACTTGGAATAGGATTCCTACAATCCTAATGAGATTAGGAATTTTGAATCAAAATTGGATTCCTACTTGGAGTAGGATTCCTAGAGTCCTAATCGGATTAGGACTTCGGATTCAAATAGAGTCCTAATTGGATTAGGACTAAAATCAAATATGTCCTAATTTGGATTAGGGTTTCTTAAGTCACAATTAATTATTAATATAATGAATCAATAAGACTCCTAATTGGATTAGGATTGAAGAGTTCAATTAAGTCAAAATTGATTTAAGTTCTAATTGGATTAGGACTTACCTAGATTGGATCCTAATTGGTTCACCCTTGGGCTAAGCCTAATTGGATTAGGGCTTGACCACATTAGGGCCTTTCAAACCCTACTTAATGTGGATTAGGGTTTACCATGAGGAAGGGGATATGCCCCTCCCTTTTCCATGTGGAGAAGGGAGAAGAGAGCCCCTCTTAGGAAATAACTCTAGGGCTCCTAGATTGTAGAAGCCCTAGATGGTTATAAAAAGGGGCAAAGGGGGCCGGCGCCCAAGATGAGCTCTCCCTCTCCTCTTCCATCACGTGGCCACCCCTCTCCCTTCCTTGGTTCAGCCGCCATCAGCAAGGGGAAAAGAAGAAGAGGCGTGCACCTCTCCTTGGCCTCCTTCCTTGGTTCCAACGCAGGGAAGAAAAGAAGGTTGCGTGGGGATTCTTCTTCTTCCTCTTCTTCATCCTTCTTCTTCCTCCTCTCAAGCACAATCAAGGGTTGATTGAAAGAGAGGAAATCAGCCATCAAAAGAAGTCTTTGCAAGGGAGCTAGCACCCCGGGAAGATAAGAGAGCTTTGATCGAATCACTGCTTCGTGTGGATACCCGTAGAGGCCGGGCACTTGAACGGCTTCAAGCGAACCTTCATCCTAGACCACGAACTTCAGTTTGCGGTGATCATCTACCCGCACAAGGTGAATATCTGATCTTCCTAAAGGTTTAAAAAGTTTTAATTCTTATCTAACTACGAACGGTTCATAAAACAACGTTCATGCGATGAACGTCGATCCCGCTTATGCCGATTCCGCTGCCATCTGAATTTATTCAAATATCAGCGGCATGGGCGGGTTCTCCAACAGTGGTATCAGAGCCTAGGCTTCGTAGATTAAGGTAAGAATTAATTATCTAAAGGCTTATTAGATCTGAAAATTGAATGATCATGCATGCTGAAAAATTCTGCATGCAGATTTTTCAGGGGTGCTGATTTTTTGCATGCTGATTTTTATGTGATAAAAAGATGATTCTAATTGCATTGTTAATGGGATTACAAAGTTTAGAATCATGATTAGCATGATCAGCGACCTATGTCATGATATAATCAGTTAGTTTTCAGATCTGAAAATTATAATTGTTGCATACGGTGATGATCATAGGATTCAAACCCTTTTGGTATCAAATGTAATGACCTGCGATGTGATCTGCGATGTCATGTAATTTTTCAGATGCTTGCATGCATCTTATTTGATGTTTTGAGAGGCCTGCGTGCCTCCTAAAAGGAGATGTAAATTATTTTTATTTTTATTTTACATCTGGTTGTATTTCTGTGATGTGATGTACATCAACGATCAAGTTGAAGCAAAGGCATGAGATGAAAGGTGATCTAAGCGGTTGATGGCGATGGGATCAAGAGTTGATCAAGTATCGAATCAAGGAGGCTTGGAACCAATTCAAGAGTTGAAGACCACTTGATCGATTGATGTGCATGTGCTTGTAATACGACCTAATTAGAATCCATGATCATCACCTATTCAAGGTTTAACTTTATTTGATGCTGCGATTATAACTGCCTGTGATGTACCGTTTGCATGTGATGTGAATGCGAGTCGGGTAGATAGGTTTACATGTGATGTAGCAAACCCAATTGAGACCTAAATCAAAACCTCCTCAATCAAGTCGAGAGTGAACCGACATGAGCAAGTCATATTAGATTAATTGATCTAATTGGTGTCTAGGAAAGCATGAAAGGTGGTTACTTAATTAGGACCTTACTCTCTGAGTAAGGGGAGCCTCCCACCTGCTTACCTGGCCAATTGTTCGATTACCTCTTATGAAGGGCTCAAGTTGCAAACACTAAGACCTGATTAACCAATATTAAGTCAATAGGTCTTCCACTGTAGTAGAGCTGCTAAGGCCTTTCTGATGTTGATTTGTCTCGGCTGGACACAGTGGTCAAGTTGCATCGGGGGGCTGGACCTCTCTATAGACATGAGATGTTGTAGGGTAAAGGTGGGGTTGGGCACCAATAACTGTTAGGTGAGGACCCAATGACGACTTTATTCCTACGGTTATACGGTGGGTCTGACTTAACTAAGAAATGGGACCAATAACTGTTAGGTGAGGTTTTCATGGCTTAGAGACCAAGTTACACTGCAACATGCTTGAGAAGCATTGTACAAGAGTTGTACATTCATCAATCTATGTGTCACTAATAACTGTTAGGTGAGGTGGCATGTAAATCGGTGGGACCGCAGTACCCACTAGAAATCCTAGTCGTGTGGGATTTCCGTTTTCCTACCAGGGGAGTGTGAGGAATTCGAGAAAATAGTGGGAGTTACATTTGTTCTAAAAGACCTTAGAACAGATTAGGATCAAGTACAAAAGTCTAACTAGAATCTTTACTCTCTGCAGATACAATGTCAGCTTCAAACCCTTTGACCCGTATTCTTGAGACCAACCGACTGACCGGAACCAATTACAAGGACTGGCTTAGAAATCTCAAAATTGTTTTGGACTGTGAGAAAATAGGCTACATACTCGATTCAGATATCCCCACACTACCAACACGTCCTACTGATGTTCAGCGTGAGATGCATAAAAAGTGGTTGGATGATGACATTAGAGTAAAATGCTATATGATGGCATCCATGTCTAATGAACTCCAATGCCAGCATGAAAATAAGAAGACTGCTAGGGACATACTGGCACACCTGCAAGAGTTGTATGGTGAGCAGAGTCGCACAGCTCGTTTTGAAGTGTCCAAGAGGCTCTTCAAGATGAAGATGCGCGAAGGGCAGTCTGTCCATGATCACGATCTGACTATGATCAAGGATCTAGAGGAGCTTGAGAAGCTTGGTATGGACATGCACAAGGAATTACAAGTGGATTTGATCCTACAGTCACTTTCTGATTCATTTGGTCAGTTTATAGTAAACTACCACATGAATAAGATTGAATGCACTAAGACTGAACTAATCAACATGTTGGTAACTGCTGAGGGAGCCTTGAAAGGTTCAAGGGGCAATGTCCTTGCTGCTGAGTTGACTTCTGGTTCCAAGAGAAAGTCTACTTGGAAGAAAAAGAAGCCTGCTAAGAAGCAGAAGAAAGACAAGAAGCTAAAGAAGGAAGTTCAAAAGAAAAAGGCTAACGACAAAGGAAAATGTTTCCACTGCAATGTCGAAGGCCACTGGAAGAGAAACTGTCCTTCATACCTCGAGAGCCTGAAGAACAAGAAAGGTGACACACCTTCAGAAGGTATAGACTTGCTCATAATTGAAACTAATCTAACGGTTTCTTCTACTTCTAGTTGGGTTATAGATTCTGGTTCTAGTGCTCATCTGTGCACTACCATGCAGGGTCTAAAGGAAAGTAGAAGGCTGGCGGAAGGTGCGGTAACCCTTCGGGTTGGCAACGGGGCAAAAGTTGCTGTTGTGGCTGTGGGCACCTACCATCTGCGACTACCGTCTGGATTTAGTTTAATATTTAGAGACTGCTATTATGTACCTGTTGCTAGCAGAAATTTGATTTCTGTTTCATGTCTAGCACAGGAAGGTCATGTTTTTACATTTGACAAAGACTGCTGTTCTATTTATTTCAGAAATAAAATAGTTGCACGTGGTTTCATGATCGACAGTCTCTATTATTTACATATGGATGTATCTGTGAATGTTACCGAGCAAGAAGTGAGTGCCAAAGGATCCAAAAGATCTAGAGATGAGATAAACCAAAGATATTTGTGGCACCTCAGGCTTGGCCATATTGGAGAGGACAGAATGAACAAAATGGATAAAGATGGGCTTTTAGGCTCATTGACTTCCGAGTCATATCCAGTTTGCGAGTCCTGTCTTCAAGGAAAAATGGCTAGACTGCCCTTTGTAGGACATGGGGAGAGGACCACTGAAATACTTACCCTAATACATACAGATGTATGTGGCCCATTCGATGTGCTAGCCAGGGGACGTTATTCTTACTTCATTACCTTTACCGATGATTATTCACGGTATGGGTATGTGTATCTTATGAGACATAAATCTGAATCTTTTGAAAAGTTCAAAGAGTTCAAGAATGAAGTAGAAAAACAAACTGAAAAATCTCTTAAGGCTCTTCGATCAGATCGAGGAGGAGAATACCTTAGTGGGGAATTCCGGGACTATCTCAAAGAAAACGGCATAGTCTCACAATGGACACCTCCGGGTACACCTCAACTCAACGGGGTGTCAGAGAGGAGGAATCGGACCCTATTGGATATGGTCAGGTCCATGATGAGCTTCACTGATTTACCTATGTTCCTTTGGGGAGATGCCTTACTCACAGCGATTTATTTATTGAATAGAGTTCCCTCTAAATCCGTTCCTACCACACCGTATGAGATATGGCATGGTAAGAAACCAAGTCTGGGTCATCTCAAGATTTGGGGATGTCCGGCCCATGTCAAGAGACTACAGGCGGACAAGTTAGAGGCTAGGACCATAAGTGCTCGTTTTATAGGATATCCTAAAGAGTCATTAGGATACAATTTTTACGTCTCAGAGGATCACAATGTGTTTGTGAGCCGTCATGCCATCTTCTTGGAAAATCAGTTTATCCTTGATAGAGGCAGTGGGAGGAAAATTGAGCTTGAAGAGAAAGTCTCTGAAAAGCAACGAGTCATGGATCCTATAGAACCCATTCATAAAGAGCCAGTACACGATGTCCCTCAACCACCTCGTAGATCTAGTAGGGTCTCCCATCCTCCCGATAGATACTTAGGTATACTAGAAGAGGATACCGAGGAAATGTTTCTAGTGGGAGATAGGGATCACATACAGGATCCCAAAACCTACAACGAGGCGATATCTGATATCGATTCCGAGAAATGGCTGGAAGCTATGAAGTCAGAGTTAGACTCCATGCATTCCAACCAAGTCTGGACCTTAGTAGATCCACCAGAAGGTATTGTACCTATTGGATGCAAATGGATCTACAAAAGGAAGATAGGTTCGGATGGAGAGGTAGAGACCTATAAGGCAAGGCTTGTGGCGAAAGGGTATAGTCAGCGCGAAGGCATTGACTATCAGGAGACCTTTTCACCTGTAGCCATGCTAAAATCCATCCGAACATTGCTTGCCATTGCAGAATTTCATGATTATGAAATCTGGCAGATGGATGTGAAAACTGCTTTCCTGAATGGATATCTTGATGAAGATATCTATATGGAACAGCCATTGGATTTCACTTCCAGTGATGGAGATCACAAGGTCTGCAAGCTGCAAAGGTCCATCTATGGACTAAAGCAAGCATCTCGGAGTTGGAACACTCGTTTCGATGACGCAATCAAAACGTTTGATTTCATCAAAAACGAAGAGGAACCGTGTGTTTACAAAAAGGTTAGTGGGAGTGCTGTCGTTTTTCTCGTACTGTACGTAGATGACATTCTCCTGATAGGGAATGATATTCCCATGCTAACCTCGGTCAAGGTCTGGTTGTCAAAAGAATTCTCCATGAAAGACCTTGGGGAAGCATCCTATATTTTGGGAATAAAGGTCTATAGAGATAGATCTAAAAGGATGCTTGGCCTTTCACAGAAGATGTACATAGAGGAGGTGCTGAAAAGGTTCAGCATGGAAAACTCCAAGAGGGGTCTCTTACCTCTTAGGCATGGAATTCATCTCTCTAAGAAGATGTGCCCCAACACATCTGAAGAGATTC
Organism: Phoenix dactylifera; assembly: GCF_051530095.1. Classification (NCBI taxonomy): domain Eukaryota; kingdom Viridiplantae; phylum Streptophyta; class Magnoliopsida; order Arecales; family Arecaceae; genus Phoenix; species Phoenix dactylifera. Next base: position 17,894,549 of record NC_143195.1, read on the forward strand.
AACGCATGAGCAAGATTCCCTATGCATCGGCAATAGGAAGCCTCATGTATGCCATGCTGTGTACACGACCTGATATAGCTCTTGCTGTGAGTGTCACAAGCAGATATCAGTCGAATCCAGGTGAAGAACACTGGACAGCTGTGAAGAATATTCTTAAGTACTTGAGAAGAACTAAAGATTTATTCTTGGTTTTTGGAGGATCATCAGAGTTAAAGGTAGAAGGGTACACAGATTCAGACTTCATGACTGATGTCGATGACAGGAAGTCAACATCTGGATATGTGTTCTTGTGCAATGGTGGAACGGTAAATTGGAAGAGTTCTAAACAACCGATCATTGCTGATTCTACTATGGAAGCTGAATACATCGCCGCCTCTGAAGCTGCTAAGGAAGGCTTCTGGTTCAAGAAATTCATTGCAGAGTTGGACATGATGACATCAGATGCCATAACACTCTACTGCGATAATAATGGCGCCATAGCCCTTGCTAAGGAGCCAAGGTCTCATCAGAAGTCTAAGCATATAGAGCGGCGCTTTCACCTCATACGCGACTATGTGGAGAAGAAATATATAGAGGTGCAGAGAGTAGACTCCGTGGATAACGTGGCAGACCCGTTCACTAAGCAGCTGAGTCAGCAAAAGACTGAAGCCCACCTTGAGAATATGGGCCTAAGATATATGACCAATTGGCTTTAGTGCAAGTGGGAGATTGTTAGATGTATGCCCTAGAAGCCAATTTGGCTGACACATTTTTGATTCTAGGGACATAATTTTGTACTTGACTATTTATTATTGAATAAATAAAAGGCATCTTTTCATTCATATTGTTTATGTGTCTATGAATCGTCCAAGAAATTAATAAGATGATGATACATATTCTCAAGAGTTGAGAATTTGAGCCATGTATCATTGGTGATTAATTTCTAAATGCTCCTGATCAATGGATCATCACGAGGACGGTGATCGATCCGATCAGTGCACAGATCACTTTCCTTCTGGATGGACGAGACTTGAGTCCACAGTGTAGGGACACTGAAGTGATAGTGCAGGTGCTTGTTAGAGAACAAGGGTACTGAGCGTGACCAAGACAAGAAGTCACTTGGATGTCTATCCACTCGTCAGTGACTTGCTTGATGTTGCAGTAGTGTGACTGGTCCTTTGACCTGCGGTGCTTCAGCTACTCACAGTGAGGTTATTGTAGTTTGACTGCACACATACATGGTCTCTAGCCATATGGGTCCATGCAGTGTAGATTGGCTGCAGTAGGTTCACTGTAGGAGTAGGGTATGCACCTATAAGGAATCTATCGACCTTGATAGAAGAGGAGTGATCCTATGTGATTTGTTAGATTGAGTTCTAAGACCTTGGCCAGGGCAGTAATATAAAGTGGAAAAAGAGTTTTCCACTATCCAACTCAAGTCGAATAAATCTTGACATATGACAGACGATGGGGTTTGACGAGTTGTCCATGACCTCCGTCCTGTAGGGATCCACGATAGTAGGACTGTATCACATGTTAACTGCACCTAGAGGTTCATCATTCCATTCTGCTGGGTAGCCACTATATGCTGCTAGGTGTCACTGGTGGATGGTGGGACTCATAGGGATTATCTTGATGATCGATAAACCCTAACGAGTTGAGTTGGAATCGTTCCAACCCATTGAAAGGAGTTTTCAATGATATTGTGATAGAGATCATAATATATCTCACTACCAGTCAGAATAGAACCTATGGGGTCACACACACTAGAAGTATTGACCGATCCGATGGTTGAAATCGTGATTAGGAATCACAAGTAATCAATTTGATTGATAAGAAGTTGAAGAAGGAACAAAGGGAATTAATTAATTGGACTTAAACACAAATCCTACTTCGGGTAGGATTCCTAGAGTCCTAATTGGATTAGGACTGGGAATCCTAGTTGGAGTAGGACTGGGATTCCTACTTGGAATAGGATTCCTACAATCCTAATGAGATTAGGAATTTTGAATCAAAATTGGATTCCTACTTGGAGTAGGATTCCTAGAGTCCTAATCGGATTAGGACTTCGGATTCAAATAGAGTCCTAATTGGATTAGGACTAAAATCAAATATGTCCTAATTTGGATTAGGGTTTCTTAAGTCACAATTAATTATTAATCTAATGAATCAATAAGACTCCTAATTGGATTAGGATTGAAGAGTTCAATTAAGTCAAAATTGATTTAAGTTCTAATTGGATTAGGACTTACCTAGATTAGATCCTAATTGGTTCACCCTTGGGCTAAGCCTAATTGGATTAGGGCTTAACCACATTAGGGCCTTTCAAACCCTACTTAATGTGGATTAGGGTTTACCATGAGGAAGGGGATATGCCCCTCCCTTTTCCATGTGGAGAAGGGAGAAGAGAGCCCCTCTTAGGAAATAACTCTAGGGCTCCTAGATTGTAGAAGCCCTAGATGGTTATAAAAAGGGGCAAAGGGGGCCGGCGCCCAAGATGAGCTCTCCCTCTCCTCTTCCATCACGTGGCCACCCCTCTCCCTTCCTTGGTTCAGCCGCCATCAGCAAGGGGAAAAGAAGAAGAGGCGTGCACCTCTCCTTGGCCTCCTTCCTTGGTTCCAACGCAGGGAAGAAAAGAAGGCTGCGTGGGGATTCTTCTTCTTCCTCTTCTTCATCCTTCTTCTTCCTCCTCTCAAGCACAATCAAGGGTTGATTGAAAGAGAGGAAATCAGCCATCAAAAGAAGTCTTTGCAAGGGAGCTAGCACCCCGGGAAGACAAGAGAGCTTTGATCGAATCACTGCTTCGTGTGGATACCCGTAGAGGCCGGGCACTTGAACGGCTTCAAGCGAACCTTCATCCTAGACCACGAACTTCAGTTTGTGGTGATCATTTACCCGCACAAGGTGAAGATCTGATCTTCCTAAAAGTTTAAAAAGTTTTAATTCTTATCTAACTACGAACGGTTCATAAAACAACGTTCATGCGATGAACGTCGATCCCGCTTATGCGGATTCCGCTGCCATCTGAATTTATTCAAATATCAGCGGCATGGGCGGGTTCCCCAACATCAAGTACTTGCGTAGTCAGTTGTGAGTCAAGATGGAATTGACCCCTCCTGAAAACAGGAGATAATGTCTTGTGATTAATTTAGCAAAACCTTGGCCAGGGTAATCCCAGTGAGGAGCCACGGGATATCTAAAGTTAATCACATAATGGATGTACTAATTATAGGGTTGACAGTGAGCTCTAAGTCATCCTGGCATTAGGAGTCAAAGGGATTGAATTATACAGTAACCATAGTTCAGGATTCCAGAATATTTGCTTCGTATATATTCGACCTATCCGGACGTCGGGTACCATTGCTAGATGGTCACATTCGATTAGTGTAGAAAATTGTTCCTATACTACCGACTTAGGTTCGAACCTATGAGGTCACACGCATAGAAGATTCCTGATTGATCAAGAAAGCTGATGAATGATTAAGAATCATTCAGGGGTAATTTGGTCAATTTGATTGGCAAATTATCTTATAAAATAATTAAAGTAATTATTGAAGGATTAATTAGTAATTAAATTACTAATAAACTCAATTTGATTGAGTAATTGTGCTAAGGATGAGCCAAATTGAATTGGATTCAAGTTTGGGCTCAATCAGGGTTTTGACCTGATTGGATTAGGTCAGAACCAAAAAGGACTTAAGCTGATCAAATTAATTTTAAATTAATTTGTTCTTAATTGGGGATTGACCTAATTGAATTAGGTCCAACACAAAGTAATAATTCAATTTGATTGAGTTTGCATGACCCAAAATTGAATTGGATTCAATTTGAGCTCAATCAGGGTCTGACCTGATTAGATTGGGTTCAACCAAATTGCTTTGTTTTAATTTGGGTTTGACCAAATTTGAGTAGGTGCAACCCAAGGGGATTAGGCTCAGATGATGTGGCAATTATTGGTGACATGGAATTGGATTTCATGAATTTTAAATAAACCAAAATTATTGCATGACACATGGACCCATTGCTTGACACATGGCGACATTGTTTGTTATTTGAATTTAAATTCAAACATTAAGCAATGTGTTAAATGATTTTAATCACTCAAACCATCAGCCAAGGTGGCGTCTGAGTTTTTGAATGGATTAAATTCGAATTTCAAGAGGTGATTTCGAAATTATGAAGTGTTTTACCTTGCCGCATGGATTTCAAATTCCTTCCCTCTTGCACATGTGTTTAAAATTTGAATTTAAATCAGATTTGGTTGAGATCTGATTTGGGTTGTTCCTATTCCTTTGCATGTGCCAACTAAAAGAGGTTTTCTAAAAATAAATTTTGAATTTTGAATGAAAATTCGGAGGCCATTAAAAGGGGTCAAACATGGGCACCAAAAACACATCCATTGCAGCCTTCTTCCTCACCCGCCTTCTCCTCCTCTTCTTCTCTATTTTAGATAGGATTTTCAGGGTGAATATCTAGAAGATTCAAGATCAGATCTGAGTCCTCTACTTTCCTTACAAACCTCATCTCTATCTGCTTCAAGATGATTGATCAAGAGTTGATTGAATCCCGGCGGGCAGATTTCAGCTTTCAAGTGTTCTGCAGCTGCTAGCACTGTTGCGGAAGAAGATACTTCAGGACTTCGCGTGTACTTCTCGTAGAGGCCATTCGTGTGCGTGGCTGCGAAGTCAAGAATCAGATTCACAACTTTCATCCATCATAAAAGGTATTAATCTAGCATTAATTATTTATTATGGTGTCAAGGTCTAGGTCCAATTCCCCGAGGTTTTACCCTCTTTTGGGGCTCCTCACGGAGATATCTCCAGAATCCATTCGATGGATATTCGGAGATTAATTGGAATAGAGTTCTTAAGTTTCAGATCTGATAGTTAATCATGCATAAAAGTTTTAGCATAATTGTTTAAACGATTCCGGCATAATCCTATGTGTTCTTAAGGTGCTGATTTCTAGATTTGATCTTGTAAGCATGCATGAATTAAATTGTTTGATTCGGTTTTTCCGCTGCATTTTAAAACTTAAAAAGAACTACGTATGGCTTGATCCCCCTTATGAAGGGGTACGTAGGCAACCCGATCAGGTTTAGCCATGGTTTTCAAAAAAAAAAAAAAAATTCAGCATGCTAAACACCAAAGAACCTAGGATTCACTTTCACTTCCAACTCACAGCTCCACCATTCAAAGTGAAGATATATCCAGAGATTGACTTGCTATCATCTAGATCAGATTGAAAGCTAGAATCTGAATAGCCTTCTAGTTTTAATTCTGATCCTCCATAAATCAGAAAAATATCTCTAGTCCTTCTCAAGTATTTGAGAATGCTTTTCACAATTTTCCAATGATCCTCCCCGGGATCTGCCTGAAATCTACTTACCATACCCAAGGCATAGCTACATCAGGCCTGGTACATAACATAGCATACATGATCGACCCTACTGCCGAAGCATAGGGAATAGAACTCATTCTATTTCTCTCTTCAGATGTCTTTGGAGACATCTTCCTAGAGAGTTGTATGCCATGTCCTATGGGTAAGAAACCTTTCTTACGTCCATCCATGTTGAACCTCTTCAGCACATTATCTATGTACCTAGACTGGGACAAACCTAGCATCCTTTTAGATCTATCTCTATAGATCCTTATACCAAGTATATAGGATGTTTCACCCGAGTCTTTTATGGAAAATTTCTTTGATAGCCAAGTCTTGACCGATTGCATCATTGGAACATCATTTCCAATGACCAATATATCGTCCACATATAATATCAAGAAGACAATAGCACTCCCACTAGTCTTCTTGTACACACAAGGTTCATCTATATTTTTAATGAAGCCAAACTCTTTGACTATCATGTCAAAATGGATGTTCCAACTCCTACATGCCTGCTTTAATCCATAATTGGATTTCTTTAGCTTACATACTTGATTTGCTCTTCCTCTTGAGACAAATCCCTCTGGCTGTGTCATATAAACCTCTTCCTCAAGATGACCATTAAGGAAGGCGGTTTTGACATCCATCTGCCATATCTCATAATCATAGTATGCAGCTATAGCAAGCATAATCCGCATAGATTTGAGCATAGCTACTGGCGAAAAAGTTTTATCATAATCAATACCTTGTTTTTGCCTGAAACCTTTTGCCACTAGCCTGGCCTTGTAGGTTTGTACTTGGCCATCAGCTCCTATCTTCTTCTTGTATACCCATTTGCACCCTATTGGAATCACTCCCTCAGGTGCATCAACCAAAGTCCACACTTGGTTTGTATACATAGAATCTATCTCGGATTTCATGGCGTCCAGCCATCTGTCAGAGTCCCTACTCTTGACAGCTTCTGAATAGGTCAGAGGGTCATCGTTATCAATGATGTTGGCTTCATCATTCTCAATGATAAATCTATACTTCTTAGGTGCATTTTGCACTCTTTCTGACCTTCGGAGAGGAGTAGTGTGCAGTGATTGTACCTCTTCCAAGGGTACATCTGGTTGAGGATTATTATGTGTCTCACCTTGTAGGTCTTGAACTTCATCAAGTTCAATTCTTCTATCCTTGCCCTTTTCTAAGAAAAACTCTTTTTTCAAGAAAGTGGCATGCCTAGCAACAAATACCTTTTGTTCGGTAGGATCATAGAAGATATATCCTAAACTGTCTTTAGGATAACCTACAAATATACATTTGTCCGATCTAGCACTTAGCTTATGTCCAAAATTTCTTTTGACATAAGCATGACAACCCCATATCTTAAGATACTTAAGATTAGGTTTCTTTCCTTTCCATATCTCATATGGAGTGCTAGATACTGACTTAGATGGTACTCTATTTAATACTAATGCAGCAGTTTCTAGGGTATGTCTCCAGAAGAAAATTAAAAGATTTGTGAAGCACATCATGGACCGTACCATATCTAATAAGGTACGATTCCTTCTTTCAGCTACACCATTTAATTGTGGCTGTTGCCCAAGGTGACAAGCCAAGAGGGGGGTGAATTGGTTTCTCTTAATTTTTACTATCTTACTTATGTCAATTTATGAGTTAGTGGAATTTAACAAAGCACAATACAAACACACAAGAAGTATAGTGGTTCAGTGCTTTCCTAAGCACCTACGTCCACTCCCCAAGCGACCCCTTGGGAATTCACTATAATCCTGCGAATTATAGTTGGATTGTTTTCTGGGTTCACAATCCAAAAACCTTTATACTTTGGTTTTTCAGGATCACCAAAAACCTATGTTGGTTTTACGAGCTCACCAACGAACCTATGTTGGTTTTTCGGGCTCACCAACGAACCTTTACAATTGGTTTTACAGGTTCACCAATAAACCTACACCGTTGGTTTTGCGGGCTTACCAACAAACCTTTACAAGATGATTAATAAAAGAAGTAAGAAGATTTAAGCTCCTAGATGAGCAAATATAACAATTATAATCTACAAAGAAGAGTTTAGAGAATAGTTATCGCTTGATGAGACTTCTCTCTTCTTTGTCAAGGATGCTTCACTTTTCAAGGGTGGATGGAGCTCTTAATGACTCTTAGAATCTGCTCAACCACTTTCTTTTGACTCTTGAATGAAGCACTTGGATGAAGAAGATTAGGGCACTTGTCTTTCTTGTGTACTCTTTGATATTTTGCAAAAGGATGTTTTCTCTGATGAATAGTGCCACTTTAAATAGTTTTCTTCATCCATTGGACAAGCCCCAATGGTTAGAATTCAAAAACTAGCCGTTACTCACTGTTAGAAGGTCAAAAAGTACTTCTGCAGAACTAGCCGTTATGCTTCTGCCCGTGCTTGGGTCGACTCAACTTTTACTGGGGTCGACCCAACTTTCACTTGGGTCGACTCAACCTTTCCTTGGGTCGACCCTCTCAGAACCACAGAACCTTATATTTCAGCTTTCCTTCACTTGGGTCGACTCAACATCTTTTTGGGTCGCCTCAAGGTTCAGTTGGGTCGACTCAACTTCCACTTGGGTCGACCCTCTCAGGGTTTCCAGAGAACCTATTTTTGAATGTCATTGCCTTTGGGTCGACCCTCTCAGTGTTTGGGTCGACTCAAGTTTGGGTTGACTCAACTTCCTCTTGGGTCGACCCTCTCAGTGTTTCCAGAGAACTGTTTTCTTGAGGCTTGAGAGGCTTGAGGTTTGGGTCGACTCATCCTTTCTTTGGGTCGACCCAACTACTGTTCATCCGTGCCATTTTTGCAGAAGTGTGCCAGATGCTTTCTTGATGTGCCGGGGTCGACCCAATCAACCTTGGGGTCGACTCAATCCACACTTTGCTGCAACTCAAGGTTAGATTCATCCATATAAACAATGAAATGCATCTTTATCTTATTATACGAATTGTACTGAGAGTAACAGACTTATAAATGATGGACCGAATTAACTTGTAACATACTCTTGATTATTGTATTAATCATCAAAATACCACTATCATCCTCAATCTCCCCCTTTTTGATGAATACAAAATATAGAGTATGAGCCTATTGATACTTATCTTAAAATTAGTTTTAAAAGGGCTCAAGTTGCTGAATTTCAGCTTTTCAAATTTAAGAGTGAAGTCTCCCCCTATTTCATCCAAATGTTTCCAATTTGATCTTTTAAATTACTCCCCCTTTCTTTTATATTTCATTAAAGATGAAACTTCAAAAATTTGAGATAAAGCATGAGTTTCAGATTATGTATCGAGGTGTGAAAGGTATGTGCCAAATTCTGAAATTCTATGTGCCAAATTCTGAAATTCAATATAAATTTTAGATTTGATCATTTTCATTGTTACAAATTGCTCCCCCTTAAATGTATATGCTTTTCTATTATAATTTTCAACTTGTTTGTCAACTTATTTCTCTTTTCTTGCTCAACTCATTTCTCTTTCCTTGCTTCTCCCCCTTTTTGTTATCATCAAATAGGTGCATGGGAATAGACACAATAATTAACAAACATTTCAGCTTCATTGATCAAAATGGAACATTGTAGTACAATAATGCCAAAACAAAAACAAATACAATGTTCCTCAATCAAAGTTTAAAGTACATGATCAACACACAATACATATGAGAACTAGATACATATCCTAGGCTCTAATCAGAAATGCTAATATCAGCCTATGGAGTATCTAATGGCTGTGATCTAGTCCTCATCCTCCTAGCATAAGTGGCGAGGGGAGGTCGAGCCTGATGGGACTGAGTCTGGCGTGGAGCTCGGTGAGCTGGATGACTCTGTGCTGAAATCTCTGACTCAGCTGCCTGTGGCACAGATGGTCCATGAACCTCTCTCTCTCTCCGTAGAGCTCCTATCTGCTCTCTAAGATCACTGATCTCAGCAGTCATGATATCTAGTCTGCTCGTCAGCCCATCAGTGATAGTCCTCGCTTGAGCTGACATAAGCTCAGTCATCCTACTCCAAAACTCATCTGTGTCTCCCGCAGGAACAGATGACGAAGGTCCAGCCTCTGAAGGTGCAGTAGGATGATCCGTATGCTCCTCATCCTCAGGGATAGGGTCTCCAATATCTGGTGCATCACCCTCTGGTGCATCACCCTGAATCCCTGCTCCAGCACGTACCCACTGCCCGTTCACCTTCTCATAGCCCATGCGAATAAGGGATCGTGCAGTGTATGTGTCAGTGAAAAGTAGATGCCTGGAGATCTCTCCCTCTACAGATATATCGTGCTGTCGGAAGATCAAGGTGAGTATCATACCATAAGGCAGCGAGACTCTGGAGTTGCATATTACCTTCCTTATCTGCCTCAGTATCATAGCCGGGAGATTCAGGGGAATGCCCTGAATAATATGCTCCATAACAACCAGATCTCGCTCTGAAATGAGATCAAATCTTCCGCTCTTCGGAAACAAAATCCGACCAATGAAGTTGTGCAACAACCTCATTTCCGCTGAAAGAGAGCTTGCTATTACATTTTCTGAGTAGTCGAAGTCTTCATTCTCAAGAATCAACTGCAAGGCTCTCAATTTGTTTTCTGACTTTTCTGGAGTTGCTCCTTCGCAGGGGAGATGAAGCAACTCACTCAAACTTTCTTCGGAGACTCTAACCCTTACTCCGCGAACTTCGGATATAAGCCCTCCCATTCTAGTTTTGAGGAAGGCATAGAACTCACGGACTAATCCCGGGTAGATCACCACATCTAGGGAGCAACGATACTCCCATCCTTGCCTTCGGATCCATTCCCCCAAACAGAACCCTTCTTGATCCAAAAACTCGGAATGGATCCTTCTCCCCGTGGTAACCGGTCTCTCCGCAAATTTGGCAAGTTGTACTAAAGGGGAGGGAGGAGGAGGTGGCTCTACACGTGTCTCACCTTGTGGAGACACTGTAGATGGCTCTGTAGCATCCCTATCCGCACGTGTGATCCGCGAAACTCTTCCGGATCGCTTGGCTACGGCTCTCTTGGGTCCCATTTCTCCAAGATCTTGATGTAATCTACTGTTTGGAGATGATTGGAGGAGATTTGAGAGTGGGGAATAGGATTTTCGGAAGAGGACAAAGTGAAAACAGTGCCCTAGATAGCTCACGGGTCCCCCTTTTAACAGTGGGGTCCCGACGTTGGGTCGACCCTAGATTTTTCTTGGGTCAACTCAACGTTGGGTCGACCCTATTCTGGGTTGGGTCGACCCAAGTTCAGAATTTTTTTTTTCTTTCTCTTCCTTTTCCCTTTTAAAAATTTTCTTGCTTCCAATCCTTACAAATTCTTACTGGGACAATGATACATGAGTAAGGAATCTATAGATGACAAGTTTGACTCATGTTTCATGGGTTTTTAGAAATGGAAGGAGTGTATCATGAGACTGCTTGCTCCCTTTTATGTCTCATCAATAAAAAGGATCACATATGCCTAATTCCCTCCTAAGCGTGCAAAATCTATCTTCACACAAAGGTTTTGTGAATATGTCAGCTAATTGTTTCTCAGTACATACATGCTCAATACATATGTTTCCATTTTGCACATGATCTCTAATAAAATGATATCTTATTTCAATGTGTTTGGCTTTAGAGTGCTGAACCGGATTTTTAGTAAGGTTGATGGCACTAGTATTATCACACTTTATAGGAATGTTATCTAGCTTAACTCCATAGTCCTCTAGTTGTTGCTTAAGCCATAGTACTTGAGCACAACAACTGCCGGCAGCTATATATTCAGCTTCAGCTGTCGACAGTGCCACTGAATTCTGCTTTTTGCTAAACCATGATACTAAGTTATTTCCTAAAAATTGACATGTTCCACTAGTGCTCTTCCTATCTAATTTGCATCCAGCAAAATCAGCGTCTGAGTAGGCAAGCAAATCTAGACAGGAGTCTCTCGAGTACCATAATCCTATGTTTGTAGTTCCTCTTAAATATCTAAGGATTCTTTTAACAGCACTTAAATGTGACTCCTAAGAATCTGATTGGTATCTAGCACATATTCCTACACTAAACACGATGTCTGGTCTACTAGCAGTAAGGTAGAGCAAGGATCCAATTAATCCTCTATAAAGCTTAATATCAATACTCTTTCCTTTCTCATCTTTGTCTAGCTTACTAGTAGGATTCATTGGAGTGCCTACTCCCTTGTGATTTTCATTCCCAAACTTCTTTAGTATTTCCTTTGTATACTTAGTTTGATGAATGAAGAGACCTTCTTTAGTTTGTTTGATTTGTAATCCTAGAAAGAAACTTAGTTCTCCCATCAAACTCATTTCGAATTCTCCGTGCATTAAATCAGCAAACTCTTTGCAAGGATTATCATTTGTGGCACCAAAGATTATGTCATCTACATATATTTGTACCACTAGCAGATTTTCGTCCTTTCTTTTGAGAAAAAGTGTTTTATCTACATTTCCTCTACTGAAGTCATTATTTAGTAGAAATTTGCTTAATCGATCATACCAAGCCCTAGGTGCTTACTTCAATCCATATAATGCCTTATGTAGTCTAAACACATGATTTGGCAATTCATGATTCTCAAAACCAGGAGGTTTCTCTACATATACTTCTTCCTCTATAAAACCATTTAAGAATGCACTTTTTACATCCATTTGATACAATTTGAAATCCATGAAACATGCAAAAGCTAGAAGTAATCTAATAGCCTCTAATCTAGCTACGGAAGCAAATGTTTCATCAAAATCTATCCCTTCTTTTTGATTGTATCCCTTAGCTACAAGTCTAGCTTTATTTCTTATAACTACCCCATTTTCATCTAATTTATTTCTAAAGATCCATTTTGTTCCAATTACAGAGTTATGCTTTGGTCTCTCAGTTAATGTCCATACATTACTTCTTTTGAATTGATTTAATTCTTCTTGCATAGCATTTATTCAATTGGTATCTTTTTCAGCTTCTTCACAAGTCTTAGGTTCTAACTGTGAAACAAAAGCAAGATAATCATTTAAATTTCTAAGAGAGGATCGAGTTCTTACCCCTTGAGATGGATCACCAATAATTAAGTCTTTAGGGTGTCCATATGCATACCTCCATTCCTTTGGCAAGTTTTGAGATTGTGGTGGCACGCAATCATTTCCCTTATCTTGAATTGGCACGTCATCAAGATTTAACTTTTCAAAGTTAATAATTCCTGCATCATCATCAAGAATATTTTCTTTCCTAGCAGACTCACTATCAGACTCATCAAATATGATATTTACTGACTCTTCGACTACCAGAGTTCTTTTATTGAACACTCTGTATGCCCTGCTAGATGTGGAGTATCCTAAGAAGATACCTTCATCTGACTTGGCATCAAATTTACTTAGATCCTCCTTGCCATTGTTTAAAATGAAACATCTACATCCAAATACTCTAAGATATTTAGCGGTTGGTTTCTTATTCTTCCAAAGTTCATAAGGAGTTTTCTTGGTTATAGGTCGTATTAAAATCCGATTTAGAATATGGCAAGCAGTGCTTATAGCTTCAGCCCAAAAGTACTTTGGAAGATTTGACTCGCACAACATCGTGCGTGCCATTTCTGCCAAGGTCCTATTTTTCCTTTCAACAACCTCATTTTGTTGAGGCGTTCTAGGTGCTGAAAATTGATGTGAGATACCATTTTTATTACAAAATTCTTCAAAGTGTTGATTTTCAAATTCAGTTCCATGATCACTTCGAATTGCTATTAAGGTGAGCTTCTTTTCATTTATGATATAATTATAATGTTTCAAGAATGCTGAAAATGCTTCATTCTTATGTGCCAAAAATGAAACCCATGTATTTGAAAAATCATCTACTATAACTAGTCCATACTTCTTCCCTCCTAGACTCGCAGTTCTAGTGGGTCCAAATAGATCCATATGTATGAGTTCAAAAGGCCTAGTTGTTGATACTATATTCTTTGATTTGAAGGATGATTTTGTTTGTCTTCCTAATGAGCATGGTCCACAAATTTTGTCCTTTTCAAAGATCAATTTTGGCACATCTTTTATTAATTCCTTCTTGACTAGTTTTGATATCAATTCCATACTAGCATGTCCTAGTCTACGATGCCAAAGCCAACTTGTTTCATTTTTCTTTTCTTTATTGGTAATTAAACATAATCCATTTTTCTTGCCTAATTCATGAAGATCTACCATGTAGATATTTCTTTGCCTTTGTCCTATAAGTATAATGCTATTATCTTTAGGATTTGTGATTATGCATACTGATGCTTCAAATGTGACTTTAAACCCTTTATCACAAAATTGACTTATGCTAAGTAGTTATGTTTCAAACCATTAACTAATAAGACATTTTCTATGAAGGTAGATGGAGTAATGAAAATTTTACCCTTTCCAATGATATACCCTTTTCCATTGTCTCCATAGGTTACTACTCCACCCTTCTTAGATTCCAAGGTGACAAATTGGTCTACGTCACCGGTCATGTGTCTTGAACAGCCGCTATCTAGATACCATTGTTTATCCACTTTATTAGCTGCAAGACACCTCTGTAATCAAGATCAAGAATGAGCTTTAGGTACCCAAACTATGTTGGGTCCTTTAGGGTTAGTACTTGATGTTCCTTTTGGAACCCAAACTTTCTTGAATTTAAGCTTATGATTATTACTCAATTTGTTTTGGCTAGACTTTCTATAGTTACATTCATATGCTTTATGTCCTAATTTATTGCAGCAATGACAAGTAATATTTTCATTTTTAGCTTTCACAAAAATGTTCTTCAAGTATTTTTGTTTTCTATTTATTTTATATCCTAATCCAGCCTTATCATATACAGCTTTTTGACTATCAAGAATCATATTTAATTTGGTTGAACTAAGTGTAAACTTATCTACTAAGGATTTATATTTTTCAGCATCTTCTTTTAACTTGACATTTTCAGCACTTAGATTCTTGGTTTCATTTGTAAGTTTCCTACTTAATGTTTCATAGTTATGAGATAGTTTCAACTTATCTTTGATAAGAGACTGATTTTCCTCTTTTAGAACTTTATTTTTATTGATTAGTTTTTTATGTTCTTCCATGAGTTCTAAGAATGCATCATGTAATTCATCAACAGTAAAATCACATTCAAGTTCAGAATCTACCTCATCGTCATTGGCCATATGGCATATTTGGGCCGTCTCTTGATGATCTTCCTCTTCCGAACTTGACTCCTCACTTTCACTCCATTCAGCCATGAAGTTCTTCTTTTTAAGTTTTCTTGCCATCCACTTTAGTTCCGGGCAATCTATCTTATAATGCCCGAGCTTGTTACACTCATAACAAATAGGTATTTCCTTTTCCTTTTCTTTGTCCTTACCCTTTTCTTTGCTTGAGCTACCTGTGAAGAAGAGTTTCTTTTTATGAAATCTCTTCTTACCTCTCATAAATTTTCTGAATTTTCTTCCAAGCATAGCCATTCCTTCTTCATCAAATTCATCATCATCATCAGATTCTTCTGACTCAGTTTCTTGTTTTGGAGTGGTAGATTTTAGGGCAATGGTCTTTCTTCTATTGACCTCATCTTCTGAATTTTGCCTCATGGTCAACTCATGGGTCATGAGTGATCCTAGAAGTTCTTCTAATTGCAGTGTATTGAGGTCCTTTGCTTCCTGAATTGCGGTTACCTTGGCCTCCCAAACTCTTGGTAGAGACCTGAGAATTTTTCGCACCAATTCAGAGTTAGTATAAGACTTTCCTAAACTCTTTAGCCCATTTATAATTTCAGTAAAACGAGTAAACATATCAGTTATGGACTCAATGGATTCCATTTTAAACAATTCATACTTATGTACTAATATGTTTATTTTTGACTCCTTAACTTGATTGGTTCCTTCATGTGTGACCTCAAGTTTATCCCAAATTTTTTTTTACAGAGATGCATGTAGATATTCTATTAAATTCACTTACATCTAATGAACAGTAAAGTACATTAATCGCTTTAGTCTAATCTTCTATCACTTTCATTCCAATCCATTTCTGGTTTGGGTATGATAGTGCCCTCTATACTAATTGTGGGTGTGTGAGGTCCTCTAGTTATAATATACCACAATTCATAGTCTAGAGCTTGAATGAATATCCTCATCCTAGCTTTCTAGTATGTGTAATTTATGCCATTAAATAGAGGAGGTCGATTTGTGGATTGCCCCTCACTCATAGAACATCCCACTTGGGTTGTCATGATCTTTGACTCTTGATTGTGAGATCAACAAATACTATAGGAGCACCTTGCTCTGATACCACTTGTTGCCCAAGGTGACAAGGCAAGAGGGGGGGTGAATTGATTTCTCTTAATTTTTACTATCTTACTTATGTCAATTTATGAGTTAGTGGAATTTAACAAAGCACAATACAAACACACAAGAAGTATAGTGGTTCAGTGCTCTCCTAAGCACCTACGTCCACTCCCCAAGCGACCCCTTGGGAATTCACTATAATCCTGCGGATTATAGTTGGATTGTTTTCCGGGCTCACAATCCAAAAATCTTTACACTTTGGTTTTCCGGGATCACCAAAAATCTATGTTGGTTTTACGGGCTCACCAACGAACCTATGTTGGTTTTTCGGGCTCACCAACGAACTTTTACAATTGGTTTTACGGGTTCACCAATAAACCTACACCGTTGGTTTTGCGGGCTTACCAACAAACCTTTACAAGATGATTAATAAAAGAAGTAAGAAGATTTAAGCTCCTAGATGAGCAAATATAACAATTATAATCTACAAAGAAGAGTTTAGAGAATAGTTATCATTTGATGAGACTTCTCTCTTCTTTGTCAAGGATGCTTCACTTTTCAAGGGTGGATGGAGCTCTTAATGACTCTTGGAATCTGCTCAACCACTTTTTTTTGACTCTTGAATGAAGCACTTGGATGAAGAAGATTAGGGCACTTGTCTTTCTTGTGTACTCTTTGATATTTTGCAAAAGGATGTTTTCTCTGATGAATAGTGCCACTTTAAATAGTTTCCTTCATCCATTGTACAAGCCCCAATGGTTAGAATTCAAAAACTAGCCGTTACTCACTGTTGGAAGGTCAAAAAGTACTTCTGCAGAACTAGCCGTTATGCTTCTGCCCGTGCTTGGGTCGACTCAACTTTTACTGGGGTCGACCCAACTTTTACTTGGATCGACTCAACCTTTCCTTGGGTCGACCCTCTCAGAACCACAGAACCTTATATTTCAGCCTTTCTTCACTTGGGTCGACTCAACATCTTTTTGGGTCGACTCAAGGTTCAGTTGGGTCGACTCAGCTTCCACTTGGGTCGACCCTCTCAGGGTTTCCAGAGAACCTATTTTTGAATGTCATTGCCTTTGGGTCAACCCTCTCAGTGTTTGGGTCGACTCAAGTTTGGGTCGACTCAACTTCCTCTTGGTTCGACCCTCTCAGTGTTTCCAGAGAACTGTTTTCTTGAGGCTTGAGAGGCTTGAGGTTTGGGTCGACTCATCCTTTCCTTGGGTCGACCCAACTACTGTTCATTCATGCCATTTTTGCTTTCTTGATGTGCCGGGGTCGACCCAATCAACCTTGGGGTCGACTCAATCCACACTTTGCTGCAACTCAAGGTTAGATTCATCCATATAAACAATGAAATGCATCTTTATCTTATTATTCGAATTGTACTGAGAGTAACAGACTTATAAATGATGTATCGAATTAACTTGTAACATACTCTTGATTATTGTATTAATCATCAAAATACCACTATCATCCTCAGTGGCGTATATGGAGGTGTCCATTCAGAGAGTATACCCTTTAATTTAAGATAGTCTAAAAATTCACTAGAAAGGTATTCTCCTCCTCGATCAGATCGAAAGATTTTAATACACTTCCCAGTTTGTTTTTCAACCATACTTTGATACTCTTTAAATTTGTCAAAGGCTTCGAATTTATATTTCATTAAATACACAAAACCGAACCTTGATAAGTCATCAGTAAATGTGATGAAGTAAGAGTATCCACCTCTAGCTGGAGTTGACATAGGACCGCACACATGAGTATGTATGAGTTCTAACAACTCACTTGCCCTTTCTCCATGTTCCGAGAATGGAGACTTGATCATTTCACCCATAAGACAAAATTCACAAGTTCCTAATGATTCAAAATCATAAGAATCAAAGAATTTATCTTTATACAACTTGTGTAACCTTGTCTCACTAATATAACCTAATCGGTAATGCCGGAGGAGGATATTATTAATATTCTCTCTTTTTCTTTTATTATCTTTGCCAATATGAAACATAACATTATTAAGACATAATACTAAAAGACCATTTTACATAGTGCCATGACAAAAATACTCATTAGATAAAGAAATAGAGCAATCATTGCTCTTTCCATTTATTTCGAATCCTTTCTTAAGCAACAAAGGAATTGAAATTACATTTCTAATGATTTTTGGCATAAATAACAGTCTTCTAGCTTCAAAAACTTTCTGGAGGGTAGCTCCAGTATGTAGGTGCCAACAGCTTCAGCCTGGATGGATTCTCCTCCAGCGCCATATAGCTCGAAGTCACCTTTTTTCAGACTTCTAATTTTCTACAGTCCATGCAAAGATTTGCATATGTGAGAACCACAACCGGTATCCAATACCCATGAATTAGAATCAGAAGAACTTAATGTCATATTGGCATGTAATAAAAACATACCTTTTGATGCAACACTTGCATCAGGCTTCACACTTGCAAGAAAGCTCTTGCAGTTCCTTTTCCAATGCCCCGTCTTGCCGCAGTGAAAACAGGTACCGGGTCCAGAGATTTTCTTTCCCTTCTTCTTTTTGATGCGACTCTTAGGGTTTAGTTTTTTCTTTGAACCCTTGTTGCCCGAGTTCTTCTTTGAGCTCTCACCAACAAGGAGGATCAGACCCTTGTCCTTCTTGATGTGAGACTCTGCTGTTTTCAACATATTTAGAAGCTCAGGTAGGGAGGAATTCAATTTGTTCATGTGATAATTCACAACAAACTGCGAGAATGAGTCGAGTAGTGATTGCAGGATCAAATCCTGACTGAGCTCACTGTCCATAGCAAAGCTAGGTTGACTCAATCGAGTGATCAAGTCATAACCTTTAAACAGTGGTCTTGCACAAACGATCCCTCGATCATTCTAGCACGGAACTGAAGGGTTCTAGCATGTCATAATGGGCAGCGGAAGCTAGGGATTTTAAAATTTTCTTAATAAAGTCCCTATGCATGAAACCCTTTTAAGCCTAGATCACCTTAATGATTACAATCAAATAATATAAAATAAATGCAGAATTAGTAGAATACCTCAAATGCTAATCCAAAGTGTACAATCTCTACGAGGCGTCCAAGTGTCCGCCCTCCAATGGTGATCCACACGAAAACTTGATCAAGACTTTAGCTCCAAAGACTTTTGATCCTTAATGCAGAATTCTTCTAAAGAACTCTAACGGCTTGCTTTCCTTCCTTTCTATTTTTCTTTAGCCTTCTAAAATCACTTCTAATCCTTTTGTCCTAATGAAGACCACCTTGTCTTGGCTTAGGACACACTAGAAGCAATGTTAGAAAGAAAGAAACTAATGTAAGAAAGAAGGGATATGAGAGAGAGAGAGTTGGATTGATTTCCGATGATTTGAAAACACCGGGAGCATTCCCTATTTATAGATGGCGTACGGATGCATTGTAGCCATCCATTCATGCATGAAGAGGGGCGTGAGATCAAGTGATGTGTCATTTGATGAGAGGGCATATCAGAAGTAGTTAGGATAAGATGAAGTGCTTATGATATGGCGCTTCATCCTTATCCATTCCCTAAGCATCTCTTCATGAAATCCACCGTACTCATGCCTCTCTTCATTTCTTCTCACGCATGAAAAATAGGGAGCATTCTCAACCATTGATCAAGGCTAGATGATGATCCAAAGGCCCTTATTGGTGGCGCCATAAGAAAGAAGGAGAGAGAGAATGATGCGGTTAAAGGGAAAGTAGTTAGGATATGATGACGTGTCATCTTTATCCAATCCAAGTGGCACTTCTTCATGAGGCGCCATTCTAAATTCACCGTATTCCCTTCTTTCTCACGCCATCTGATGTTGACTAAGTCAATATCACAAGTCCATCACGAGATCATGATCTCCCATCATCCCATGATGAAGATCCAATGGCTCTAATCCATGGCGCCATCCATTTGATCCTTCTCTTCATCCAAATGTTGATCCAACGGTCAAAATTAAATGTTTTATCAAATCTAATCCAATTAGACTCAAATCAAGCCAATTTAGGTGCCAACTCTTGGCTAACCCATATTAGAATATGATCTAATCAAATTAGATCAATTAAGAATCAGATTCGAATCCAATTCGAATCAGATTCGAATCCAGTTCGAATCAGGAGCTAAGGTTTGCAACACCTGCTAGGATGTTTATCTTGCAAACATGATCTAATCCAATTAGACCCTTGATAAGTTTTCTTGTGTGTGACCCATTGGGTTCCATACTTAGCCAACAATAGGTGTGAGTGCGAGTTGACCCAACTTGATTAGAACTCTTCTAATCGATTTAAGTCCAAACTGCGCGAACCCGAACTTAACAATTAGAATCCTTTCTAATTGATGATCGAATTAAACTCTTTAGTTCGATCAAACCTATAAGACAAGATTGACGTCTAGCAACGTGTCATGTCTACCCGAAAAATATGGAATTTGGTGGAAATACCAAAAATACCCTTCAGTGGCAAGTTACCATGCAATTCAATCCTTTAATCAAACTGCATCCCAAATATGTATATGAGTATGAATATATGTCAAACTCAATTTCATATTCATATTTTTCTCAAACTTTTAATGATAATTCAAATAATGAAACATTAGAAACTCTTTCTAATTTTCATTCTGTTTTGATCAAAGGCTTCCTGAATTATCATATGATTAGAATAAATAGGATGCTATCTTCTCTTACTAGAAGTGATTAATTCCTTGTTGACCTACTCATAATCTTCGTACACAATCCACCATATCCAGAAGACCTCGTACATAACTTATTGTCATGAATGAGTGTAAACCAAAACATAGGTTCATGTGCACAAGATACCATGGTGATCTCAGGTCAAAGGATCAGTTGCATAACTCCCACTAAGAGAATCATCTTTTGACATGTAAGTAAGACTTCATAAGATTTCTCTTTGTAGGTCAATTCAGTGAACTCATTCTTCTAATGAGCACCCATATCTTTGTATTAGTGTCTCTACACAAATGATTGTGAGATCAATCATCCTCTGCATCGAGCATACATAAGACATGCCAGTCTTTCCGGTAATCATTGATCCCCGACTCAATGTACCAATGACTGGGAATATTTAAGATTAGGATTTTAGGATTTTAAGTCTCACTAGTATGATCTCATCATAGTCTTAAAACCATTGCCCTAATCTAAGGAGTTTATCATAAATATAATCAACAGCATATGATAAAATATAATGCCTTTATTCATATTTAAATGTCATGTACATAATTTGGACAAATCAAAAGAAAAACCCTTCGCAATACATATTGCAATTGGCTTGTAGGGCATCTACTCTTTCAATCTCCCACTTGCACTAAAGCCAATCGCTCTTATATTTTATCCCCATACAATCGAGGTGGCGATCGAACTGCTGTTGTGGTAGAGCTTTAGTGAACGGGTCTGCTAGGTTGTTCTTGGTGTCTACTCGTTCAATGACTATGTCTTGTCTCTCGACAATCTCTCGAACAAGATGGAAGCGTCTTAGAATGTGCTTGGATTTGTGATGAGACCTTGGTTCCTTCGCTTGAGCAACAGCTCCAGTGTTATCACAATAAACTGGGACTGGTCTAGCAATCTCGGGAACTACTCCTAACTCAGAGATGAACTTCTTCATCCAGACAGCTTCCTTAGCGGCTTCACTTACAGCAATGTATTCTGCCTCAGTAGTTGAGTCAGCTACAGTTTGCTGTTTGGAACTCTTCCAGCTCACTGCACCACCATTTAGGGTAAAGACATACCCTGAAGTGGACTTGCGATCATCTGGGTCTGATTGAAAACTAGAATCAGAAAATCCTTCTAGTTTCAACTCAGATCCTCCATAAACTAGAAAAATATCTTTAGTCCTTCTCAAGTACTTAAGAATATTTTTCACAGCTATCCAATGATCCTCTCCTGGATCAGCCTGGAATCTACTTGTTATGCCTAAGGCATAAGCAACATTAGGCCTAGTACATAGCATAGCATACATAATCGATCGTACTGCCGAAGCATAGGGAATAGAATTCATTCTATTCCTCTCTTCAGATGTCTTAGGAGACATCTTCTTAGAGAGACGTATGCCATGACTCATAGGCAAGTAACCTCTTTTACTTCCTTCCATGCTGAATCTTTTCAGCACATTATCTATGTACCTAGACTGGGACAAGCCTAGCATCCTTTTAGATCTATCCCTATAGATCTTTATACCAAGTATATAGGATGCTTCTCCCAAGTCTTTCATGGAAAAGCTTTTTGACAGCCAAGTCTTGACCGATTGTAACATTAGAATATCATTTCCAATGATCAGCATGTCATCTACATACAATATTAAGAAGACAATGGCACTCCCACTAGTCTTCTTGTACACACATGGTTCATCCACATTTTTGATAAAACCAAACTCTTTGACTGTTGTATCAAAACGGATGTTCCAACTCCTCGATGCTTGCTTTAATCCATAAATGGATCTCTTAAGCTTGCATACTTGATTTGCTCTCTTACTTGAGACAAATCCTTCTGGCTGTGTCATGTAAACCTCTTCCTCAAGATAACCATTAAGGAAGGCGGTTTTGACATCCATCTGCCAGATTTCATAATCATAGTATGCAGCTATTGCAAGCAAAATCCGAATAGATTTGAGCATAGCTACTGGCGAAAAAGTTTCATCATAGTCAATTCCTTGCTTTTGCCTGAAACCTTTTGCCACCAATCTAGCCTTGTAGGTTTCTACTTGGCCATCTGCTCCAATCTTTTTCTTATAGACCCATTTGCAACCTATAGGGTTTACACCCTCTGGTGCATCAACCAAAGTCCATACTTGGTTGGTATACATAGAATCTATTTCGGATTTCATGGCTTCTAGCCATTTGTCAGAGTCATTACTCATGACAGCTTCCGAATAGGTCAGAGGATCATTATTCTGAACAATGTGGGCTTCATCATTTTCAATGATGAACCCATATCTCTCAGGTGCTCTTCGCACTCTATCTGACCTTCGGAGAGAAGATGTGTGTTGTGGTTGTACCTTATCAATGGGTACATCTGGTTGAAGAATTTCTTGTGTTTCTATTTGTAGGTCTTGAACTTCTTCAAGTTCTATTTTTCTATCCTTGCCCTTTTCTAAGATAAACTCTTTTTCTAAGAAAATGGCATGCCTACCTACAAAAACATTTTGTTCGGTAGGATGATAGAAGATGTATCCTATACTATCTTTAGGATAACCTACAAAAATATATTTATCTGATCTAGCACTTAGCTTGTGTCCAAAATTTCTTTTGACATAAGCTTGACAACCCCATATCTTAAGATACTTAAGATTAGGCTTCTTTCCTCTCCATATCTCATATGGAGTGCTAGGTACAGACTTAGAAGGTACCCTGTTTAATATTAGTGCAGCAGTCTCTAGGGCAAAACCCCAGAAGGAAATAGGAAGATCAGTAAAGCACATCATGGACCGTACCATATCTAATAAAGTACGATTTCTCCGTTCAGCTACACCATTTAATTGTGGCGTATACGGAGGTGTCCATTCAGAGAGAATGCCCTTTTCTTTAAGATGATTTAAAAACTCACTAGAAAGGTATTCACCTCCTCGATCAGATCGAAGGATTTTAATACACTTTTCGGTTTGTTTTTCAACCATACTTTGATACTCTTTAAACTTATCAAAAGCTTCGGATTTATGTTTCATAAGATACACATATCCGAATCTTGATAAATCATCAGTGAATGTGATGAAGTAAGAGTATCCACCTCTAGCTGGAGTTGTCATAGGACCACATACATCTGTGTGTATAAGTCCTAATAACTCACTTGCCCTTTCTCCATGTCCAGTGAATGGAGACTTAGTCATTTTACCCATAAGACAAGATTCACAAGTTCCTAATGATTCATAATCATAAGGATCAAAGAACTCTTCTTTGTATAACTTGTTGATTCTTGATTCACTTATGTGACCAAGTCGGCAATGCCAAAGAAGGGTGTTATTTACTTCCTCTCTCTTTCTTTTATTGCTTTTATTAATATGAAAGACATTGTCATTAAGTAATAAAACAAGAAGACCATTTTCCATAATGCCATTGCAAAGATGCTTATTAGAAAAATAAATAGAGCAACTATTGCCCTTTCCATTAATTTCAAATCCTTTCTTTAACAACAAAGGAATGGAAATTACATTTCTAATAATTTTGGGCATATAATAACAATCTTCTAATTGTAGGAGCTCTCCCGAAGGTAACTCCAAGTTGTAGGTTCCAACAGCTTCAGCCTGGATGGACTCTCCTCCAGCGCCATGTAGCTCGAAGTCACCTTTCTTCAAAATTTTAATTTTCTGTAGTCCATGCAAAGATTTGCAAATGTGAAAACCACAGCCGGTATCCAATACCCATGAATTTGAATTTGAAGAACTTAATGACAAGTTGGCATGTAACATAAACATACCTTTTGATGCAACTCTTGCATCGGTCTTCATACTTGCAAGAAAACTCTTGCAATTCCTTTTCCAGTGGCCAGCTTTGCCGCAATGAAAACAGGTACTTGATCCGGAGTTTTTCTTTCCTTTTTTCTTTTTGATGCTACTCTTAGGGTTCAATCGTTTCTTAGAACCCTTATTTTCCGATTTCCTTTTAGAAGTGCCATCTATAAGAAGGAGTGGACATTTATCCTTCTTAATATGGCCTTCAGCTGTTTTGAGCATATTTAACAGCTCGGGCAGGGAGGTGTTCAGCTTGTTCATGTGAAAGTTCACAACAAACTGAGAGAATGAATCAGGCAGTGATTGCAGGATCAAATCCTGACTGAGCTCACTATCCATAGCAAAACCTAATTGACTTAATCTAGTGATTAAGTCTATAACCATAAGAACATGGTTTTGCACTGGAGTTCCTTCATTCATTCTAGCACGGAACAACTGCTTAGATATCTCATACCTAGCAGTCCTGCTTTGTTCTCCATACAACTCTTTTAAATTGAGAAGTATGGATTGAGTGTCCATGCCTTCATGTTGCCTCTGTAATTCATTGCTCATAGAGGCAAGTATGATACATTTGACAGTCAAACTGTCATTTTTCCACATCTTATGTGTGGCAACCTCCTCTTCTGTAGCATCATCCCCTAGATCTCCAAGATCAGGGGTTTCAAGTATATAGGAAATTTTCTCCTGAGTGAGTATTATCTTTAAATTCCTCAACCAGTCCACATAATTTGGTCCGGTCAACTTGTTGGCATCTAAGATGCCTCTTAGTGAAAGTGAAGAAGCCATTTAATAATTCTACATATGCAAGAACATAACTAATATAAGCAGACCAATCATGATGACATGTTTGCAACTAGATAAGGACTTTAATCTAATTTGTCTCCTACTATTTTTATCGAATATCATAGCCCTCTCCTATGATAAACGTGAAAATATAATTTTTCTTAGTAGGGTTGAGATCCTAATTCATCATAAAAAGCCTTGTGGTTACACAACAAACCTTTATGAGTTCAAAGGTAGGAAACTCTTTCCAATTGCATCTCATGCAATTCTCAACTTTATTTTGTCCTCTTAAAATACTTATTGCCTTGTGTTAGCACAACAAACAATAATATTTTAGTTAAGTCAAACCCTTCATTTCCATATAGTCATATTCGAATAATATTTCCCTTGTGGTTGCACAACAAGGCAATATATTAAAATATGCCATAAGCATCTTAATGCACCAAGACAGTATAACATCAGTCCCCATTGCAAGTTTTGTGTTAGCACAACAAACTAGCATGGATCTTGACATAATAATATCGAGGCATGAAGGAAGGCTATCAATAGTATTATATCAATATTAAGTTTATCCATAATAGACAATCAAACAATTGGCCAGGTAAGCAGGTGGGAGGCACCCCTTACTCAAAGAGTAAGGTCCTAATTAAGTAACCACCTTTAGTGCTTTCCTTAGACACCAATTAGATTAATTGTTCTAGAATGGGTTAGCTTAAAATTTTTTAACACTATGACTTAATATAATTTTTATTGAGGGCTTACTAGTCTCTAGCACATTCTTTAATTGTAACATATATTTAACATATCTAAAATAAGCTATCATGCATCATAGCTATCTCATAGCATGTATAAATTATAAGCAACTAATTAACATGCTTCAACATATTTTCATATGGAAAATTTCATATCATGACATTTTATTACATATCATATCATATATGAATCATATATTTCAGCATTTCATTAAGCATATGACATTACTATCTCATAGTAAATTAATAATCATACATCATGCATTATTATTTGATTGAACCAATTAAGGATAGCTCTGATACCACTGAAGGGTTCTAGCATGTCATAATGGGCAGCGGAAGCTAGGGATTTTAAAATTTTCTTAATAAAGTCCCTATGCATGAAACCCTTTTAAGCCTAGATCACCTTAATGATTACAATCAAATAATATAAAATAAATGCAGAATTAGTAGAATACCTCAAATGCTAATCCAAAGTGTACAATCTCTACGAGGCGTCCAAGTGTCCGCCCTCCAATGGTGATCCACACGAAAACTTGATCAAGACTTTAGCTCCAAAGACTTTTGATCCTTAATGCAGAATTCTTCTAAAGAACTCTAACGGCTTGCTTTCCTTCCTTTCTATTTTTCTTTAGCCTTCTAAAATCACTTCTAATCCTTTTGTCCTAATGAAGACCACCTTGTCTTGGCTTAGGACACACTAGAAGCAATGTTAGAAAGAAAGAAACTAATGTAAGAAAGAAGGGATATGAGAGAGAGAGAGTTGGATTGATTTCCGATGATTTGAAAACACCGGGAGCATTCCCTATTTATAGATGGCGTACGGATGCATTGTAGCCATCCATTCATGCATGAAGAGGGGCGTGAGATCAAGTGATGTGTCATTTGATGAGAGGGCATATCAGAAGTAGTTAGGATAAGATGAAGTGCTTATGATATGGCGCTTCATCCTTATCCATTCCCTAAGCATCTCTTCATGAAATCCACCGTACTCATGCCTCTCTTCATTTCTTCTCACGCATGAAAAATAGGGAGCATTCTCAACCATTGATCAAGGCTAGATGATGATCCAAAGGCCCTTATTGGTGGCGCCATAAGAAAAAAGGAGAGAGAGAATGATGCGGTTGAAGGGAAAGTAGTTAGGATATGATGACGTGTCATCTTTATCCAATCCAAGTGGCACTTCTTCATGAGGCGCCATTCTAAATTCACCGTATTCCCTTCTTTCTCACGCCATCTGATGTTGACTAAGTCAATATCACAAGTCCATCACGAGATCATGATCTCCCATCATCCCATGATGAAGATCCAATGGCTCTAATCCATGGCGCCATCCATTTGATCCTTCTCTTCATCCAAATGTT
Organism: Phoenix dactylifera; assembly: GCF_051530095.1. NCBI lineage: Eukaryota > Viridiplantae > Streptophyta > Magnoliopsida > Arecales > Arecaceae > Phoenix > Phoenix dactylifera. Next base: position 17,921,528 of record NC_143195.1, read on the forward strand.
GATCCAACGGTCAAAATTAAATGTTTTATCAAATCTAATCCAATTAGACTCAAATCAAGCCAATTTAGGTGCCAACTCTTGGCTAACCCATATTAGAATATGATCTAATCAAATTAGATCAATTAAGAATCAGATTCGAATCCAATTCGAATCAGATTCGAATCCAGTTCGAATCAGGAGCTATGGTTTGCAACACCTGCTAGGATGTTTATCTTGCAAACATGATCTAATCCAATTAGACCCTTGATAAGTTTTCTTGTGTGTGACCCATTGGGTTCCATACTTAGCCAGCAATAGGTGTGAGTGCGAGTTGACCCAACTTGATTAGAACTCTTCTAATCGATTTAAGTCCAAACTGCGCGAACCCGAACTTAACAATTAGAATCCTTTCTAATTGATGATCGAATTAAACTCTTTAGTTCGATCAAACCTATAAGACAAGATTGATGTCTAGCAACGTGTCATGTCTACCCGAAAAATATGGAATTTGGTGGAAATACCAAAAATACCCTTCAGTGGCAAGTTACCATGCAATTCAATCCTTTAATCAAACTGCATCCCAAATATGTATATGAGTATGAATATATGTCAAACTCAATTTCATATTCATATTTTTCTCAAACTTTTAATGATAATTCAAATAATGAAACATTAGAAACTCTTTCTAATTTTCATTCTGCTTTGATCAAAGGCTTCCTGAATTATCATATGATTAGAATAAATAGGATGCTATCTTCTCTTACTAGAAGTGATTAATTCCTTGTTGACCTACTCATAATCTTCGTACACAATCCACCATATCCAGAAGACCTCGTACATAACTTATTGTCATGAATGAGTGTAAACCAAAACATAGGTTCATGTGCACAAGATACCATGGTGATCTCAGGTCAAAGGATCAGTTGCACAACTCCCACTAAGAGAATCATCTTTTGACATGTAAGTAAGACTTCATAAGATTTCTCTTTGTAGGTCAATTCAGTGAACTCATTCTTCTAATGAGCACCCATATCTTTGTATTAGTGTCTCTACACAAATGATTGTGAGATCAATCATCCTCTGCATCGAGCATACATAAGACATGCCAGTCTTTCCGGTAATCATTGATCCCCGACTCAATGTACCAATGACTGGGAATATTTAAGATTAGGATTTTAGGATTTTAAGTCTCACTAGTATGATCTCATCATAGTCTTAAAACCATTGCCCTAATCTAAGGAGTTTATCATAAATATAATCAACAGCATATGATAAAATATAATGCCTTTATTCATATTTAAATGTCATGTACATGATTTGGACAAATCAAAAGAAAAATCCTTCGCAATACATATTGCAATTGGCTTGTAGGGCATCTACTCTTTCAGGAACAACTGCTTAGATATCTCGTATCTAGCAGTTCTGCTCTGCTCACCATATAACTCCTTCAAGTTAAGGAGTATGGAGTGAGTATCCATGCTATCATGCTGCCTCTGCAATTCATTATTCATAGAAGCAAGCATGATACATTTGACAGTCAAACTATCATTTTTCCACATACGATATGTGGCCAATTCCTCCTCAGTTGCATCTTCCCCTGTTGACCCTAGGTCAGGGGTTTCAAGAATGTAGGAAAGTTTTTCTTGTGTGAGAACAATATTTAAATTCCTCAACCAGTCCACATAGTTGGGACCAGTCAATTTGTTTGTATCTAAGATACCTCTAAGTGAGAGTGAAGATGCCATTTATGCAGAATTAATCTATAATTACAAAGAACACTAATATAAGCAGACCAATCATGATGACATGTATTCAATCAGACAAGGACTTTTATCTAATTGTTACTCCCACTATTTTTATCGAATATCATAACCCTCAAGTATGATGAACGAAAAAATACTAATTTTCTTAGTGGGGTTGAGATCCAAATTCTTTATAAAAGATCTTGTGGGAATCACAACAAGCCCTTATAAGTTCAAAGGTAGGAAACTCTTTTCAATTGCATCCCATGCAATTTCCAACTTTATTCTGTCCTCTAGCACACATATAGTCTTGTGGGAATCACAACAAACTATTGTGTCTAGTTAAGTCAAACCCTTCATTTTTATATAGTCATATTTGAATAATGCTGCCCTTGTGAGAATCACAACAAGGCAACAAATTAAAATATGCCATATGCATCATATGCACCAAGATATAAAAATATCAATCCTTAATACTAGCCTTGTGGGAATCACAACAAGCTAGCGTAGATATTGACATAATAATATCTAAGCATGAAGGAAGGACCTTTATAGTGTTATATCAGCAATTAGCTTTTCAATGGAAGTCAATCAAATAGTTGGCCAGGTAAGCAGATAGGAGGCTCTCCTTACTTAGTAAGGTCCTAATTAAATAACCACCTGTAGCCTCTTTCCTAGACACCAACTTAATCAATTGATTCAGAATGGCTCAGCTTAAAGCAATTAACACTATGACTTAATAATGAATTTAGTGAGGGCTTTCAAATAGTAATATATCTTACTAACATTAAGCTCAACCATAAAGGACAATCAAATAATTGGCCAGAAAAGCAGGTGGGAGGCACCCCTCACTCAGAGAGTGAGGTCCTAATTAAGTAACCACTTGTGGCTTCCTTTCTAGACACCAACTGAGTCGATTGTTTCAGAATGGGTCAGCCCAAAGTTTTCATACTACTATATTGGTCTCATTGCACATTCTATAATTTAGCACTAGCAATTATACTGTGCTACAAAATGAATATAACACTATCTCATGGCATAAACTAATCATGCATACAAACAACCTAGCTATCTCATAGCATCAAGATAATAGCATGTATTATCATTTAGTTAAAAGGATTAAGGGTGGCTTTGATCCCACAATTGGGTTTTCCAGTGCCCTAGGGCGCAGCGGAAGATACCGGATTATAAAATTTTCTTATAAAACTCATTATATGAAATCCTAATAAGCCAAGATCACCTTAATAGTATAACCAAATAATGTAGAAAATATAATCTTGGTATAGAAGAATACCTATCATGCTATATCCAATATGTCTGAAGATGTTCTAAGGTGCCCAAATGTTCACCCTCTAATGTTGATCCACACAGGAATGGGTTCAAGACTCTAGCTCCACCAAAACTTGATTCTAATTGTTCAATCCTTCCAAAGGATTTAATTGGCTGATTTTTCTTCACTTCCTTCTTCCTTTCTACCTCTAAAACATTCACTAGCCCTTTTGTCCTAAAGAAGACCCTCTTGTCTTGGGTTAGGACAAAAGAGAGAGGCTTGTAAGAAAGAAGGGATAAGGGAGAGAGAAGAAGAGACTTTTTCTTGGATGATATTTAGAACCCTAAGGCACCTCCTTATTTATAAGAGATGGAGGGATGCATCATAAAGGGATGCATCCCATCCAAACACCTCATCATGATGAGGCATGTGCCAAGAGAGGCATCTCATCATGATGGGGTGCTAAGGAGAAGGGTGTATCAACTTCTTTCTCATGTCTTCCTCTTAAATCCTGATGATCCAAGGGCCCAAATGCAGTGAACCAAAGCCAATGGTCCAGATCTAGGTGCCATCTAATGGTCCAGATCAAGGCATCATCATCCAGGGTGCCATCCAATGGTCTAGAAGCAAGATGCCATCACCGATGGTCCAGATTCAGGCGCTGAGCAACGGTCCAGATCTTTCATCCAGAGAGCCATCCAGTGGTCCAGATTCAGGCGCTGAGCAACGGTCCAGATCAAGGCGCCAACTAGTGGACCAGATCCTTCATCCAGGAAGCCATCCAATGGTCCAGATGAAGGCGCCAACCAGTGGACCAGATCCTTCATCCAGGGAGCGATCCAATGGTCTAGAAGTGAAGGTCCTATCAAACCCAATCCAATTGGGTTTAACCAACTTAAAGGAAACATTAAACCTAATCAAATTAGGTCTAATTAAAGCCAAATGGGTTCCAACTCTTGGCTAACCCATATTAGGTCATGATTTAATCATATTAGATCAACCTAATCTAAGAATCAGATTCGAATTTAATTTGAATCAGGAGCTAGGGTTTGCAACACGTGCTAGCATGTTTATCTTGCAAACATGATCTAATCCAATTAGACCCTTGATCAATTTTCTTGTGTGTGACCCATTGGGTTCCTTATCTTAGCCAGCAGCAGGTGCAGATGCAAGTTGACCTAACCTGATTAGAATACCTCTAATCCAATTTAGGTTCAATTTAGTGCTAAACCTAACTTAGCAATCAGAACCTTTCTGATGCTTTGATCTAATCAAACTCTTTGATCCGATCAACCTACAAGACAAGATTGACGTCTAGCAACGTATCATGTCTACCCGGAAGATGAGGAATGTATTGGATAAATCCAAACATACCCTTCAGTGGCAAGTTACCGTGCAATTCAATCCCTCAGTCATACTACATCCTGAATAAGTGCATGAGTGTGGATCAATATCAAACTCAATCACTTATTCATGTCTCTCTTAATCTTTTATATGATAATTCAAACAATGAAACATTAAAAACTCTTTCTAATATTCATTTTGCTTTGATCAAAGGCTTCTTGAATCATCATAAGATTAGAGTAAGTAGGATGTTACCTTCTCTTACTAGAAGTGACTGATTCCTTGTTGACCTACTCACAACCTTCGTACAAAATCCACCATATCCAGAATACCCTGTACACAACGCAATGTCTTGAATGAGGGTAAACCAAAATATAGGTTCAAGTGCACAAGGTACCATGGTGATCTCAGGTCTAAGGATCACTTGCACAACTCCCACTATGAGAACTATCTTTTGACAATTAAGTAAGAATCCATAAGATGTTCTCATGGCTAGTCATTTCAGTGAACTCATTCCTCTAATGAGCACCCACATCTTTGTATTAGTGTCTCACACAAGTGATTGTGAGATCAATCACCCTCTACATTGAGCATACATAAGATGTGCCAGTCTTTTCAGTAATATTAATCCCCGACTCAATATACCAATTTGACTGGAAATATTCTAAATTAGGATTTTAGGATTTTAGGTCTCACTGGTATGATCTCATCATAACCCTAAAACCAATGTCCTAATTTATGGGGTTCATCATCCAATAATAAAACAGATAAGCAGCAAATGATGAAACAAAATACCTTTATTGATATATATCGAGTGTCAAAGTACATGATTTGGAGGATTACAAAGAGAAACCCATCAAATGATTGGCTTATAGTGCATCTACTCTTTCAGATACCTCGAGGCTCATTATCTCTCTGTTGGGGCTCCTCAAGGAGTAATCTCCAGAATTTATTCAAGGAATATTCGGAGATTAGTTGAATCATACTCAAGAACAAATTGTCAGATTTTTCCTCTGAAAGTAAGAATTTAAGCTCAAAAGTTTCAAAACATTAAAAGAAAATTCAGAAAACTTGAACTAAACTTAAACAAAATTGAATACACGTGTTGAGGGGGAGAATCTGAAATCTTAAGAAAGCAAATTCATTAAACACATATAAGCCAAACAATTGATTGCATGATTTAAAGGCTTATATAATTCCAAATGAAAGGGGGTGCTTTAATTTCAAGATTTACTGATTCATACCTTTCAATTTTGGATAAATTAAATAACTAGATATTTGAATTCTTTTCAAAACTTTACTATGAATCACCTCTTGGTTGAGCAATTCACTTTACAAATACTCAATATTTTGTCATCATCAAAAAGGGAGAGATTGTGGAGTGATTGATTATACCCCCATTTGATTTTGATGAGCTCAAAGCATTTGAGTATATTTCATGTTATACTAATGAATTTGTGGAGTGATTGATTAAAACCCCATTTGATTTTGATGAGCTCAAAGCATTTGAGTATATCTTGTGATTACTAATGAATTCAATTGAGTGTTTCAGTGAAAATCCTGTCCAAGTGTTTCTAGACTTGGTTCATAGTATTTTGGATAAGTTAAGAAGTCTGCATGAACCAATGTCTGAGACTCGAGTCGACTCCCGAGTATCACGAGTCGACTCCAAGCGTATCAAGTTCACTGGCACGAGCTCGAGTCGACTCCAGATCAGTACGAGTCGACTCTGACTGAGAACAGACAGAAGGACAGAAAGCTTCAACTCAGAAACTGTCAACGAGTCGACTCCCGAAGTGCGCGAGTCGACTCCAATGTTCAACGAGTCGACTCCAGGGTAGTAAGAGTCGACTCCAAGAGAAACACAAAGAAAAGTCAGAGAGCAGTTTTCGGGTCTGAGATTCGAGTCGACTCCAGTGGAACGCGAGTCGACTCCGATGGTTGGCAGATCGACTCCAAAGAAGGTAAGAGTCGACTCTCAGAGGAACACAAAGAAAAAGTCAGAGAACGATTTTCGGACTCCGAGATTCGAGTCGACTCCCGCAGTACGCGAGTCGACTCCGAGACTGAGCGACCATCAACAGACAGAAGACCATGTTACTGCCTCTGAGATTCGAGTCGACTCACAGACAGCTCGAGTCGACTCCGAGACAAGCTTCACGTCAAAAGGCAGAAGACCAACTTTCGGAAACTGAGAGCCGAGTCGACTCCAAGGAAGTTCGAGTCGACTCCAAGACTGGATGAGCCAAAAGACAGAGAATCGGGAGTTCGGGCTCTGAGATTCGAGTCGACTCCCAGGACAGTCGAGTCGACTCGAGTGGACAAAATTCAAATTTGGATCCACGGACTTCAGTGGATGAGCCGACTCCAAAATTGCCACGTCAGCTCCAGAAGTTGGCGAGTCGACTCCAGGTCAAGACGAGTCGACTCCCAGTCAAGACTGCAACTTTAATTCAAATTTGGAACAGTTGCCGAGTCGACTCCGGAAAAGCGTGAGTCGACTCCTGCTACAGCCGAGTCGACTCCTGATCGCGCGAGTCGACTCCAACCCACCAACGGTCATATTGTCAGGCTGCGCAGAGTGTGCAGAACGGCCAGAAAAAGCAGAGTAACGGCTAGTTTCCGTGGGGGTTGGCTTAAATAGCCACAGAGGACTGTAGCAAGGTAGAGAATAGACATTCCACTCCAAGCATTCAAGTTTTCAAGCTCTCCAAGTGCTCTTAAACGAAAAAGGGGAGATCTGCATTTACTGCTCCAACAACTTCTTCCCAACAATCAAAGCTTCCTCCTCCTGCATTCAAGTCGACCACTCTTTCAAGAGGAGACCGGAGTTCCAGAAGCCATACCTCTTCACCAGCTTAAAAGCGTTTGAGGGCTTCTAACTCCTTTACGATTATATTGTTTTAAATCTGCTTTTTGAGAAGCTATTTTCTGTTTTCTTCTATCTCTTGTATTTACTTGATTCAATCGGGGGATTGAATCAAGGGGTTTAAGGTTGGTTGGTGAGCCAAGTTAAAACCAACGTGTGTAAGGGTTTGATTGTGAGCCCGGGAAAACAATCGGGGTTTGGTTCTAGTCGGTGAGCCTGGAAAAACCGACCGAGTTCGTTGTGAGCTCGTAAAACAACAAGTTTGGTTGTGAGCTTGCAAAACAACCGGCTGTAATCCAAGGGGGTTATAGTGAAATTCCCAAGTGAGACTTGGGGAGTGGACGTAGGAGCAAGGGTTAGCTCCGAACCACTATAAAACTTTGTGTTTGTAGTGCATTGTCTCTCATCTTCTTCCCCGGACACTACTCACAGCACTTAGCTTTAGTTAAACAACTTGCTATAGCTTTAAATTAATCATCCACAAAGTTTTAAATATTCAAGTTAATTTAAAAACCCAATTCACCCCCCCCCCCCCCTCTTGGGTTGTCTATCTGGGCAACAAGTGGTATCAGAGCCAAAAACTCTTCCACTCAAGAGTTAAAAGATCAAAATGACAACCCCATTTGGATCTTCTCACATTGAGGGTCAGTCCACCCAAAGACCCCCTTTCTTCAATGGATCTGACTACTCATACTGAAAGGCTAGGATGAGAATATTCATCCAAGCCCAAGACTATGAGATGTGGTCCATTGTAGTAAATGGGCCCTACATCCCATCCATATACGTAGATGGTGTTAAGGTACCTAAACTAGAAATGGACTGGGATGAATATGACATGAGGAAGGCACAATTAAACTCTAAAGCAATGAATGTCTTCTATTGTGCCTTAGACCGTAATGAATTCAATAGGGTCTCTACTTGCAATTCTGCAAAAGAGATTTGGGACAGACTTGAAGTGACCCATGAGGGCACGAATCAAGTGAAAGAGTCCAAAATAAATATTTTGGTTCATAAATATGAACTATTTAAAATGGACTCTAACGAAACAATTACATGCATGTTCACTAGGTTTACTGATATTGTCAATGGCCTAAAAAGCCTTGGCAAGAACTATACTAACAGTGAACTTGTCAGGAAAATCCTTCGGTGTCTACCAAGGTCGTGGGAAGCTAAAGTGACGGCAATCCAAGAAGCTAAAGACTTGAACAAGCTTCCACTTGAAGAGCTCTTTGGATCCCTTATGACGTATGAGCTTACCATGAAACAACACAACGAGGAAGAGTCCTCCCATAAGAAAAAGGTAATAGCTTTAAAATCTACTTCTTCTAACAAGGACTTGTCTTGCAACAGCAGCAGTGAAGAAGAAGAAGATGAGGAAGATGGTGGTGAGGCTCTTCTTGTGCGCAAGTTCAAGAAATTCATCAACCACAAGAAGTCCTATCATCAAAGGAGAGGCCCCTCAAATTCCTACCGCAAGGACAAAGGTAAGGAAAGGGAAAGTGAGGGGATCGGGTGCTATGAGTGCAAAAAGCCGGGACACATCCGAGCTGAGTGTCCCTTACTAAAGAAGAGCAGCAAGTACAAGAAGAAGAAGAAAGCCCTTGTCACCACCCTATCGGACTCCGACGCATCATCCTCATCATCGGATGAAGAACAAGAAGAGAAGGCCAATTTTTGTTTCATGGCCAACGAAAATGAGGTAACTTCTGATACGCACTATGATTTTTCATTTGATGAACTTTATGATGCGTTTAACGAACTAATGATTGAATATAAGGATGTTAATGTTAAAAACAGGGAACTAAAAGTAACTAACCAAACTTATATCCGTAAGTATGATTCTTTAATTAAGGATAAAGATGCTATTACCAAAGAAAATCTAGAACTTAAGACAAGCAACCAACTCTTAATTAAGAAAACTAGTACCTTAACTAAGGATAATGAAAAACTAACTAAGGAACTTTCAGAACTCAAAAACCATAAACAAGTCTTAAACAAGGATCTAACAAAAGAACTAAATGATCTAAAAGCCGAAAATCAAACATTAACTAAAGAACTTAACAAATACAAACCCTTAGTTGAAAAATTCACATATAGTTCTGAAAAGTTAAACATGATACTTAACAGTCAACGAGCCGTATTTAATAAAGCGAGTTTAGGGTATAAACCGAAAAATAAACAAAAACTTCTTAGTAACTTCTTTGTCAAAGCTGGGGAAAATAAAACTAAGAAAATGATCTGTTTTTGTTGTGGAAATATAGGACATAAGGCAAATGCATGTGACTATAGGAAAAGGAAAACTAAAAGAAAGATTAAAAGGGTATGGGTTCCAAAAGGAACCAACTTGACTAACCATGAAGGACCCAAGAAAACTTGGGTACCTAAGATGACATGATTTGCTTGTGTAGGAGTGTCTTGCAGCCAAGGTCAACAAAAATTGCTGGTATTTGGATAGTGGCTGCTCAAGGCACATGACGGGTGATAAAGACCAATTTTTCACCCTTGAAGCTAAGAAGGGAGGTGCTGTGACGTTTGGAGACAACAACCAAGGTCACATCATTGGTATTGGTAAAGTTCAAATCACCCCTTCTACTTTTATAGATAATGTCAGATATGTTGATGGTCTTAAGCATAACTTGTTAAGCATCAATTAATTATGTGATAAAGGATATGATGTTATGTTTAAACCATCACTATGTATTATAACAAATCCTAATGATAATAGCTTAGTTTTTAAAGGGATTAGACGTGGAAATGTATATGTTGTAGACCTAGAAGATCTTGCAAAACATAACCAATGTCTAGTTGTAAATGAAACTAAAGATAATGTTGCTAGTTGGTTATGGCACCGTAAGTTAGGTCATGCAAGCATGGACACAATAACTAAATTAGTTAAAAGAGACTCCGTGATAGGTTTGCCAAAATTAAAATTTGAAAAGAACAAAATATGTGAAGCATGTCAATTTGGCAAACAATCTAGGAACTCCTTTAAATCCATAAAATGTGTCTCTACCTCTAGGCCTCTAGAATTATTACACATGGACCTATTTGGTCCAACTAGAACAACAAGTCTAGGTGGAAATAAATATGGTCTTGTTATAGTAGATGATTACTCTAGGTACACATGGGTCATGTTCCTAGTACATAAGGATCAAGCATTTTCTATGTTTAAAAAATTCCATAAGGAAGTAACAAATGCTAGAGAGTCTTCAGTCATAGCCATTAGAAGTGACCATGGTACCGAATTCGAAAATCAATTATTTGACGAATTTTGTAGTAAAAAGGGGATAACCCATAATTTTTCTGCACCTAGGACACCACAACAAAATGGAGTTGTGGAAAGGAAGAATAGAACTCTAGAGGAAATGGCTAGAACGATGTTATGTGAAAGTAACCTCCCTAAGTACTTTTGGGGAGAGGCCATTAATACTTCTTGCCATATATTAAATAGAGTTTTATTAAGACCCATTATAAAGAAAACACCTTATGAACTGTGGAAAAACAGAAAACCAAAAGTTAACTATTTTCATGTTTTTGGATGTAGGTGTTTTGTACATAATAATGGAAAAGATAATCTAGGGAAATTTGATCCTAAATCTGATGAAGGAATATTCCTAGGTTATTCTACAACTAGTAAAGCCTATAGAATCTTTAATAAAAGAACCCTAGTTATAGAAGAATCTATACATGTTGTTTTTGATGACTCTAGTGACATCTCATCTAGTAAGAAGGTTAATTTTGATGATGATATTGAAATACTTGAAGAAAAGATAGATGAGATGGGATTACAAGATGATAATCAAAAGTTGATTGAAGGAGAATCGTCAAACCAAGAGCCTATAGTGGATCATGGGCTAGCTAAAGCTTGGAGGTATGCTCACGGGCATCCTAAGAAACTAATTCTAGATGATCCATCACAACCGGTTAGGACTAGAGCATCCCTTAGGAATTTGAATAATCATCTAGCTTTTGTTTCACACTTTGAGCCCAAACATATAGAAGAAGCCGAAAATGATGTAAATTGGATAAATGCAATGCAAGAAGAACTAAATCAATTTACTAGAAACAAGGTTTGGGATCTAGTGGAGAGACCTTCTGAATATCCAATTATAGGTACTAAATGGATATATAAAAATAAGCTAGATGAAAATGGAATTGTTATAAGGAATAAGGCTAGACTAGTAGCAAAGGGTTATAATCAAGAAGAAGGCATAGATTTTGATGAAACCTTTGCTTCCGTAGCTAGACTTGAGGCAATTAGACTTCTATTAGCATATGCATGCTCTAAGGACTTCAAACTATATCAAATGGATGTAAAGAGTGCTTTTCTAAATGGGTTTATTAATGAGGAGGTGTATGTAGAACAACCTCCTGATTTTGAAAATCATCAATACCCTAATCATGTGTATAAACTGAACAAAGCACTTTATGGACTAAAACAAGCACCTAGAGCATGGTATGAGAGACTTAGTAAATTCCTATTAGAACATGAATTCTCTAGGGGAAATGTAGATACAACATTATTTCTGAAAAAGAAAAATAAGGATATGTTATTAGTACAGATTTATGTTGATGATATCATTTTCGGTGCTACTAACAATCGCCTCTGCGAGGAATTTGCTGATTTGATGCAGAGTGAGTTTGAGATGAGCATGATGGGAGAGCTGAACTACTTCCTCGGGCTTCAAATCAAACAATCTGAAGGAGGCATCTTCATTAATCAAGCAAAATATATCAAGGAGATGCTCAAGAAGTTTGATATGGAGGGAAACAAGTCAATCAGCACCCCCATGAGCTCATCATGCAAGTTAGACCAAGATGAATCAGGTAAATCTGTAGATCAAAAACTTTATAGAGGTATGATAGGTTCTTTACTGTATCTTACTGCAAGTAGGCCTGATATTATGTTTAGTGTGTGCATGTGTGCTAGATATCAGGCTAATCCTAAAGAATCACACCTAGCTGCTGTTAAGAGAATCTTTAAATACTTAATTGGAACTAAGAACATAGGGCTGTGGTACTCTAAAGAATCTAGCCTAAACTTAATAGGGTACACAGATTCAGACTTCGCTGGATGTAAGCTAGATAGAAAAAGTACCAGCGGGTCCTGTCAATTTCTAGGAGAAAACCAAATCTCATGGTTTAGCAAGAAACAAAACTCGGTTGCATTATCCACTGCAGAAGCTGAATATGTTGCAGCCGGGAGTTGTTGTGCTCAAATCTTATGGATTAAACAACAATTAGAAGATTATGGCATTAAACAAGATAAAATCCTCATTAATTGTGATAACACAAGTGCCATAAATCTCACTAAAAATCCAATTCAACACTCAAGAACTAAACACATTGAGATAAGACATCACTTCATAAGAGATCATGTATTGAATGGTGATGTGTCACTCCAATTTGTGTATACTGATAATCAATTAGCAGACATTTTTACAAAACTCCTAAGTGAAGAGAGGTTTAGTGTGCTTAGAAGGGGATTAGGAGTGATTGATCCATCCTAGTGGGAGTTTTTCACTAGATTAATTGATTTTGATGATTAGAATGAGGTTAAAATAGAGTTTCTATACAGTGATCATCAAATCAGTCCTTAATTAGCTGATTTTCCCTCATTTGGCACGATTATGGCATGGTTTTTAGGTGCGTGCCAAGGTTAGAGACGACTCGAGTAAGTTTCAGAGCCGGCTCCTAAGGGGGAGTCGACTCGCACATTTGCGGGAGTCGACTCGCAAAGTTGGCAGCTGAGGGGGAGTCGACTCGCACAATGTCGGGAGTCGACTCGAAGTCTACATGCGCTAACAGAGAGTCGACTCGCGCATATTCTGGAGTCGACTCGAGGTCGAGTCGACTCGCGACTCAGGGGAGTCGACTCGCAGTCGGGATCCGACTTTTTAACCCTAGTGTTGTCGTTTCGCAAACACTTTTCCTCAAGCCGCCACTGTTCACAAAGCCCTAGAGCCGACTCCTAGGTCATCCCCGATCATCTCCAAGCCCTTTTCCCGTCGATTCTTCGCCGGACATTGAGTTTCCGTCCGTTCCTAGGTCATTTCCGGTCCGTCCCGAGCTTCCTCTGTCGGTCCTTCACCGTCCTCTAGGTATTTTTCTTCCCGTTTAGGTCAAGATGCCTCGTAAGACCGTCGTTAGGAAGAGGTCCCGTCCCGAGGCCGGTCCCGAGCGGCACTCCAAGGCGCGGCACGATCCCGCGAGGCAACCACCTCCAGATCGTTCTCCGCCTAGGGTGGTTCTCGTTAGGCCGTTGGCCGGGAAGGCCGTCACCTCCGGGAGGTTTGTCGATTTCGACTATCTCTCCCGGGAGGGGTTCACCATAGGCGATAGGCTTAGAGCCCAGGGCCTAGAGTACTTCCTCACCTTGGACCTTCCCACCTATCCTGGCCTAGTTCAAGAGTTTTATAGTACCGTCCATCGGGGAGATGGAGGTATCGAGGGCACGGTAGTAGGTGTCCCGTTGCGTGTCACAGAGGACCTCATTGCCCATATCCTTCACCTTCCATTAGTAGGGGTGGCTCCCGCACACCCTGAGGATAGAGTTGCGGCCCTTACGGTCGTCTTAGGGCATCCACCTCAGTCCCCCCTAGATGAGGTATCTGCTAGCTCACTTCCTATTGAAGTGAGAATCCTTTTGAGCATTCTGTCCAGGTCCATCTTTCCTAAGACAGGGAGATTTGATTTTGTGAATGAGAGGGACTTAGCTATTATGTCTTATATCCTTCAGGACACCCCGATCAACTTCCTAAAGCTCATTTATAGGTATATGTGTGAGCCCCTAGATAGACCTAGGCTCTCACTCCCATACGGGATGTTATTCACTCTTCTTTTTAGGCAGTACGAGATTTCCATTCCTGAGAGGGAACCCTCTCGTGCCTTGCGATGGACTGATCGCTTATGTACGGGGACTATGCACAGGATGGGGTTTCGGAAGAGAGAAGGGATCTGGGTTAGGAAGTCCACTCTCACTGCTCAGACCACCAGACCATCACCCAGTCCTGAGCCAGATTCAGACTACCCAGACCTTCCAGACCATCCAGACCTCCCATCCACTCCTCCTGCTCCTACCACCTCTGCCGGACCTTCCTCCTCAGTTCCACCATCTATGGAGGTCCGTATTGATACAGAGCAGCTCCGGGAGCTGCGGCAGGAGATCGTCCGAGATCTGAAGGACGAGCTGCTTCGGGAGATCCGCGGCTCGGTGCCTGCTCCCTCTTCTGCGCCCACTTCCTCTGCCCTGGTCCCTTCCTTGACAGCCGTGACTGACATGACGGCTCATGTACGGGAAGAGATCTACAATATCCGGAGTTTGGTCCAGGCCCAGTTCCATAGCATGAGTGAGGTCACGAGCTCCACTCGACAGATGCGAGAGGAGATAGGTCGTGACATGCACACCACCACCGAGGGGGCCGAGCACTTGTCGAATGTACTCATCGACAAGCTGGACGCACTACAAACATCGGTGACTGGACTTCAGGCGTCGGTGACAGAGCTCTCCACTACACATAGCAGAGCCACCACGTCTATTATCACGCAGCTCGGACATGTGACAGATGCAGTCACCCTCCTCATGGAGCAGAGCCGATTGAGAGGAGGAGCACCATCCTCCAGAGGAGGTGCCACATCCTCGAGAGGAGGAGCCACACCCTCTAGAGGAGGAGATGCATCCTCGAGAGGGGGAGCTTCATCCTCGAGGAGGACATAAATGTGTTTGAGTTGTGTTTTGTCTTGCTTTGCTTTACTTATTGTATTCTCACATGTATTCACATTCATATCAATACAATGAGTAGACATTTTATCTTCAATTATGTGCCATTTGATGATTGGTTGTGCCATTGATTGTGTGTGATTACCTCCTTTTTGGTATGATGACAAAAAGGAGGAGAAATATGTATAAAATATGTAAAAAGGGGAGAAATATGAAAAAATATGTAAAAGAAATCAATGGAAATAAATAAAAAGATAAACTCTTAATAACACACACAAATTTGTTCTAAGTGGATTCGGTACCTCGAGGCTCATTATCTCTCTTTTGGGGCTCCTAATGGAGTAATCTCCAGAATCTATTCAAGGGATATTCGGAGATTAGCTGAATCCTACTCAAGAACAAATTGACAGATTTTCCCTCTAAAAAGATAAAATTCAGTTCAAAAACTTCAAAGCATTAAAAGGAAATTCAGAGAATCAAAACATAGTTGAATGCATATGTTGAGGGGGAGAATCTGAATTTTAATCAAGCTAAATCATTAATGACATATAAGCCGAACAATTGATTGCATAATATGAAGGCTTATATAATTCCAAATGAAAGGGGGAGCTTTAACTCCGAAATTTAATGTTTCACTCCTTTCAAACTTGGATAAATTAAATTATCAGACATTTGAATTCATTTATGGATTTTACTTCATTGTTTTATGAGCAATTCACTTTACATATACTCAAAGTTTTGTCATCATCAAAAAGGGGGAGATTGTGGAGTGATTGATTAAAACCCCATTTGATTTTGATGAGCTCAAAGCATTTGAGTATATCTTGTGATTACTAATGAATTCAATTGAGTGTTTCAGTGAAAATCCTGTCCAAGTGTTTCTAGACTTGGTTCATAGTATTTTGGATAAGTTAAGAAGTCTGCATGAACCAATGTCTGAGACTCGAGTCGACTCCCGAGTATCACGAGTCGACTCCAAGCGTATCAAGTTCACTGGCACGAGCTCGAGTCGACTCCAGATCAGTACGAGTCGACTCCGACTGAGAACAGACAGAAGGACAGAAAGCTTCAACTCAGAAACTGTCAACGAGTCGACTCCCGAAGTGCGCGAGTCGACTCCAATGTTCAACGAGTCGACTCCAGGGTAGTAAGAGTCGACTCCAAGAGAAACACAAAGAAAAGTCAGAGAGCAGTTTTCGGGTCTGAGATTCGAGTTGACTCCAATGGAACGCGAGTCGACTCCGATGGTTGGCAGATCGACTCCAAAGAAGGTAAGAGTCGACTCTCAGAGGAACACAAAGAAAAAGTCAGAGAACGATTTTCGGACTCTGAGATTCGAGTCGACTCCCACAGTACGCGAGTCGACTCCGAGACTGAGCGACCATCAACAGACAGAAGACCATGTTACTGCCTCTGAGATTCGAGTCGACTCACAGACAGCTCGAGTCGACTCCGAGACAAGCTTCACGTCAAAAGGCAGAAGACCAACTTTCGGAAACTGAGAGCCGAGTCGACTCCAAGGAAGTTTGAGTCGACTCCAAGACTGGATGAGCCAAAAGACAGAGAATCGGAAGTTCGGGCTCTGAGATTCGAGTCGACTCCCAGGACAGTCGAGTCAACTCGAGTGGACAAAATTCAAATTTGGATCCACGGACTTCAGTGGATGAGCCGACTCCAAAATTGCCACGTCAGCTCCAGAAGTTGGCGAGTCGACTCCAGGTCAAGACGAGTCGACTCCCAGTCAAGACTGCAACTTTAATTCAAATTTGGAACAGTTGCCGAGTCGACTCCGGAAAAACGTGAGTCGACTCCTGCTACAGCCGAGTCGACTCCTGATCGCGCGAGTCGACTCCAACCCACCAACGGTCATATTGTCAGGCTGCGCAGAGTGTGCAGAACGGCCAGAAAAAGCAGAGTAACGGCTAGTTTCCGTGGGGGTTGGCTTAAATAGCCACAGAGGACTGTAGCAAGGTAGAGAATAGACATTCCACTCCAAGCATTCAAGTTTTCAAGCTCTCCAAGTGCTCTTAAACGAAAAAGGGGAGATCTGCATTTACTGCTCCAACAACTTCTTCCCAACAATCAAAGCTTCCTCCTCCTGCATTCAAGTCGACCACTCTTTCAAGAGGAGACCGGAGTTCCAGAAGCCATACCTCTTCACCAGCTTAAAAGCGTTTGAGGGCTTCTAACTCCTTTACGATTATATTGTTTTAAATCTGCTTTTTGAGAAGCTATTTTCTGTTTTCTTCTATCTCTTGTATTTACTTGATTCAATCGGAGGATTGAATCAAGGGGTTTAAGGTTGGTTGGTGAGCCAAGTTAAAACCAACGTGTGTACGGGTTTGATTGTGAGCTCGGGAAAACAATCGGGGTTTGGTTCTAGTCAGTGAGCCTGGGAAAACCGACCGAGTTCGTTGTGAGCTCGTAAAACAACAAGTTTGGTTGTGAGCTTGCAAAACAACCGGCTGTAATCCAAGGGGGTTATAGTGAAATTTCCAAGTGAGACTTAGGGAGTGGACGTAGGAGCAAGGGTTAGCTCCGAACCACTATAAAACTTTGTGTTTGTAGTGCATTGTCTCTCATCTTCTTCCCCGGACACTACTCACAGCACTTAGCTTTAATTAAACAACTTGCTATAGCTTTAAATTAATCATCCACAAAGTTTTAAATATTCAAGTTAATTTAAAAACCCAATTCACCCCCCCCCCCCCCCCCTCTTGGGTTGTCTACCTGGGCAACAGAATTCAATCTAGTGTTTCAGGCGAATATATGTGAATTTATGTTTAAGTGTATCGAGCCTTGGTTCAAAGTAATTTGGCTAGGTGATTGAACTCAATTGAACCAAAGTCTGAAGTTCGAGTCGACTCCGAAAAATTGCGAGTCGACTCTAAGTGTTTCAGAGGTTCTGGCACAAGCTCGAGTCGACTCCGGTACACTACGAGTCGACTCCGACTGAGAACAGACAGAAGGACAGAAAGATGAATTTCAGACCCTATCACCGAGTCGACTCCGAAGATTACGAGTCGACTCCGATGCTTGCCGAGTCGACTCCCGACGGTTCCGAGTCGACTCCAAAGGGTAACAGACAGAATAATGATTTTTAGACCCTGTTACCGAGTCGACTCCAGAAGGTTACGAGTCGACTCCAATGTTTGGCGAGTCGACTCCCAGTTATGTCTGAGTCGACTCCCAGAGGAAAGTAAGTCCAAAAGGCAGAGAACCATTTTTGGAGACCCCTTGAACGAGTCGACTCCAAGTGTTCCAGAGTCGACTTCCAAGTCAGCCGAGTCGACTCCAACAAGGTGCGAGTCAACTCCGAGGCAGTTCAGATCAACAGACAGAGGATCAACTTTTCGGACTCTGAGAGCCGAGTCGACTCCAAGAGAACTCGAGTCGACTCGATAGAGAAAAGCAGAGAAATGGATTTCTGGAACCCTGAGAACGAGCCGTCTTCAAAAGTGCCGAATCATCTCCAGATATTGGCGAGTCGACTCCAGGTTTGGTCCGAGTCGACTCTAGGAGGGGACAGCACTTTAATTCAAATCCTGAATAATGGGGGAGTCGTCTCCAGTGAAGCATGAGTTGACTCCAACAATAGTCGAGTCGACTCCAGATCGAGCGAGTCGAATCCGATCCCAACGGATACATTGTCAGGATGTGCAGACTGTACAGAACGGCTACAAATCAGTGTCTAACGGCTATTTTCCATAGGGAATAGTTTAAATAGCCAGAGTAAACAGTAGTAGATAAGATTTGAGCGATTCCATTGGGTGCATTAAAGCTTTTCAACTACCAAGATCCTCTTGAGAGAAAATACAAGCAAAAGAAGGGAGAAGTACATTCAACTCAACCCAACAAGTACTTCCTTCGCAATCAAGGCTCTACTACTATCATTCAATCTTCTATGCATTCAAGAGAAGACTCAGAAATCGAGAAGCCCCTACTTTCCCTTCCAAAATCTGTTTGAGGGCTTCTAACCTTTCTCTATTAATATTGTTCACATTTGCTTTTTAGAAGCTTTCCTTGTAATTTTTCCAAACTGTTTTTCTTACTTGATTCAATCAAGAGATTGAATCAAGGGTTCTAAGGTTTGTTGGTGAGCCAAAGTTAAAACCAACGGTGTAAGGGTTTGATTGTGATCCCGGAAAAACAATCGGATGGTTCTAGTCGGTGAGTCTGTGAAAACCGACCGAGTTCGTTGTGATGTTGCAAAAACAACAAGTTAGGTTGTGAACTTGTAAAACAACCGGCTGTAATCGTAGGGATTATAGTGAACTCCCAAGTGCGGCTTGGAAAGTGGACGTAGGAGCAAGAGTTGGCTCCGAACCACTATAAAGTCTCTTGAGTTTGTATTGATTAATTGTCTCTTCCCCTCTCTCCATTCACTACATTTAGTAATCTATTTAACCTACTTGCAATAGATTTAATTAATTACTCATTAAGTTTTAATTTGTCAATAATTAATTAAAATCCAATTCACCCCCCTCTCTTGGGTTGTCTCCTTGGGCAACATTAAGGGGGAGACATGTATTATATACTTAAGGGGGAGACATGTGACAAAAAAAAAAGAGAAAATCTAAATTCTGGCACATAATAATAGAGATTTTTCTTGCCTCGATACATGACTTTGAACTCTTGTTTTGACACAAACTTTTGAAAATTTTGTTTGAATGAAATACAAGAGTAAGGTGGAGCAAAGCTAAAATTCATTTGGCATCTATTTGGATAAGATAGAGAGAGCTTTTGGTTCATTGATACATTCTCTAAATTGGACCATCTTAACACTTTTACACCAAAAGCATTTTCTATACATTAAACCTTACTTCTCACATAAATATTAATTTGCTTACACTCAACGTTTTGTAATCATCAAAAAGGGGGAGATTGAGGATCCTAGTGTGATTTTGATGTTTACAAAGCCATTGAGGTCAAATGGAAATACTAATGCTTTCAATTCAATTGATCTAATACATAAGTAAGTAAGGAAGAAAGATTTGATACATCCTTAATACGCTTTGCTTGATATATTTAAAAGAACTTTTAAGAACACATCTAAAACAAATTATATTGGAAGAACTTGAGGAAAGAACTAATTTAGAGTTTAATATACCTTAGAGTCAAGTTATTTTGATTGAAACTTAACTCTTTCATTTACATGCTTAATGAGCTTAAACTTTAATGTGCCAAGCATCCTAAGGAGAAAGAAATGATTTGCAATGTTGTTACTTCTTTTATATGTTTAATATGCAAATCTAACCTAAAGATGCAGAAAAATAGGGTTAGAGTCGACCCCAGAAGAGATGGAGTCGATCCTGGCACACTTTGGTACATTCTGGCACAAATGGCACATATCTCGGGTCGACCCCAGAAAAGCTCGGGCCGACCCCAGCTTCAGCCATCTGAAAATACAGCCTTCTGAAATTTACTGAGAGGGCCAACCCCAAGTTTCCTTGAGCCGACCCCAGGTGGAGTCGACCCCAGGTTGAGCCGACTCCAGAAAAAGTTGAGTCGACCCCAGATTGAAATGTCAAGAAAGCAAGTCTCTGGATTTCCTGAGAGGACCGACCCCAGAAAAGTTTGAGCCGACCCCACTGTAGCAGGGGTCGACCCCAGAAAAGCTTGAGCCTACCCCAGATCAATGAACAGTGACTTGAGCCGACCCCAGAAAAGCTCGGGTCGACCCCAGCACGGCTGATAGCATAACGGCTAGTTCTGCAGAAGCACTTTTTGAGCTCCCAACGGCTATAAACGGCTAGTTTCTACATTCCAACGGCTAGGAAGTAATTTTTAGAGGTTGGAGAAGTATTTAAAAGCCATTATTCATCAAAGGAAGAAATCTTGGTGGGAATCTAAGGGTGCATTCAAGAGAAAGAGGAAATCCAAGAAAGTTAAGGTTATTGCTTCAAGTTCAAACCCAAAAGAAGTGTGTTGAGTAGAATTCAAGTGCCTTCAAGAGCTCAACCAATTCATTGAAGAGTGAAGCAACCTTGGGAAAGAAGAGAAGAGCAATCTACAAAGCGATAATTATTTTCTACTCTCTTCTTTTTGTGCATACTTGTTATATTTGCTCATTTAGGAGCTTTAAACTTCTTTTCTATTATTCACTGTGAGGTTTGTTGGTGAGCTCGTAAAACCAACGGTGTAGGTTGTTGGTGAGTCCGCAAAACCAACGTTAGGTTGTTGGTAAGCCCGTAAAACCAACGTAGGTTGTTGGTCAACCCGTAAAACCAACGTTAGGTTGTTAGTGAGCCCGCAAAACCAACGTAGGTTATTGGTGATCCCGAAAAATCAAATTGTAAAGGTTTTGGATTGTGAGCCCGAAAAACAATCCTACTGTAATCTGAGGGATTATAGTAAAATTTCCAAGGGGACGCTTGGGGAGTGGACGTAGGTGCCTTGGGGTGCACCGAACCACTATACATCGTGGTGTTTATGTTGTGGCTTCACTTGTGATTATTCTTGCATTATTTTTTATCTTTGCTATAGTTTAATTCATTGAAGTAATTTAAGAAAGCATCCACCGCACTCAACTAAGGAAGTTTTTAAAGCACTAAAAATTTAGAGAAACCCAATTCACCCCCCCTCTTGGGTTGTCACCTTGGGCAACATATTATCTTCTATGCATTTTCTTGCTGCCACATCATCACACAAATCAGCCAGCTATATTGGCAGATAAGTTAGTCTGTTATGTGAGTCAAACAGATCGACAGACATGCTGGTTTGTTATGTTAGTCAATTATAACAATGGACGCATTAGTCTACCACATCAGTTAGCTATGTCAGCATTGCCAAATACATTAGTTTGCTACATTAGCTTATTGATTTATCGTATCAGTTTCTAAGATGTTATGTCAGCTTATATTCAGCCATGTTAGATTCTATATTGTCACATCAGCTTGACACATCAATTTGCTATATCGGCTTTTAAGTTGCTACGTCAACTCATAATCTACTACATCAGCTTCTTAGTTGCTATTACGGTTCGTGTTATGCCATATCAGGCTTTGTGCTGCTACATCAGCTTTTAATCTTTCACTGCATCAGCTTTTAAGCTGCTATATCAATTTCTAATCTATCACGTCAGCTTTTGAGTTGCTACTTCAGCTCTTGATTTAGTACGTCAGTTTTAGGGTATATTAGTGATTTAGTTTCTAAATTCAAGTTAGTACCTATAATATCATCTTAAGTTTGAGGAGGGATGTTAGCATCATTTAAGAAATCACATAACAACCTATATCAGCCCGTAATATTTTTTTTTGTTAGCGTGATCACGTATTGGTCAGTATTATTTTTCTTTGTTAGTATGATCTTGTTAGAGTGATTTTAAGAATTGCATAACAATTTGTATTATCGGATAATTTCTTTTTGTTAGCATAATTTTATGTCAGCCTATATTATTATTTTTGGATGAAGTCTGCATATGAGTATATATAACCTTTGAGATATACCAAATGTCATGAAAAAGAGATATAAAATTTTTTTTCTTTTGTTTTTCTCTTGTTCTACAAATATTTTAACAATCAAGTTCTCCGAAGAAAAGGAATATTGTTTCTCTTCAATTTATGTAAGGAATCATCTCACCTTAATATATGGTTCTCCCTCCCACATTTTCCCCTCATCTCCATCTTATTCTGCAAAATTAGTCCAAGAAGAAAGGAAACCCATGAGAAGCCATACTACAAGAAAATTCATCTTTTCCGACACTTTTTATAATCTTTACCGACGCTTATAAGCGTCGGCTAAAGTTCCCGCGACGCAAACAGAAGCACCGCAAAAGCGTCAGCGATACCGGAGTGGCAAAAGTTTTTGCTGACACAAAGAGAAAGCGTCGGCAAAAACAGGGCTTTTCCGATGCTAATAAAAGCGTCGGCAAAAACGACATTCGCCGACGCTTTAAAGTGTCAGGAAAGCCCAAAGCATGCCCAATTCTGGGTTTTCGCCGACGCTTTAAAGCGTCGGCGTAGGCGTGCCACAACTTTTATTTACTAGCGCTTTAAAGCGTCGGGATTGCTATTTTTAAAAAAAATAAAAATACGAATGTAAATTATAAAAACATATTATAACAATATGAACCTGTATTACATTTACATTGACACAAACATTCAAATCAACAATCTCTGATATTCAAATCAACAGTCTCAGGCAGCTAGTTTATTCATACTGACATTTTGCTTAATGTTTCTAGAATTTTAACAAGGCAGCATACTTCAGCATACTTAAACAATATACATATTTGCCAAGATACTAACCCTTTCAGTTTTTTGTAGCTACTGGCTCAAATGTGGAAGGATAAACAACTTGATTGGTCGTAAGAAACATAAAATAGAACCAAAAAGAACCATTGTAGCTTAGTTCCATACCGTGGTTTTTATTTTTTCTACTTCTTCCATTATTTCTTGGAAGGTTAGCCTAGTCCAGTCCTGCAAAAAGAACTAGTTAGTGCATGTGTAAAGGAGGTTATGATGACCCAAAGATTGATTCATAGATTGATTTTGATGATCACAAAACCTTGAAGTATAGATACTAATGTTTATGTTGCAAGGAGAAAGATATTTATTTTGCAAGGAACATAGCAAGTTGGAAGAACACAAGAAGGCCTCCAAAGCTCTCAAGTTGGAAGAAAGCTACAATTTATTGTCCCAAAGTTTAAAGTTCAAAGGATTCAAATTGGAGGAGTAAAATCAAAAGAAAAATTCAAAAGAACAGTCTTCGAGTCGACTCCAGTGGAATTCGAGTCGACTCCGGAGAAGTATGAGTCGACTCCGGAAAAGTATGAGTCGACTCCTAGGAGTCAGGCAGAAAAGTCAGAGAGCAGTTTTCGGGTCTGAGATTCGAGTCGACTCCAGTGGAACGCGAGTCGACTCCGATGGTTGGTAGGTCGACTCCAAAGAAAGCAAGAGTCGACTCTCAGCGGAACACAAAGAAAAAGTCAGAGAGCATTTTTGGGACTCTGAGATTCGAGTCGACTCCCGCATTGCACGAGTCGACTCCGAGACTCCGCGACCATCGACAGACAGAAAACCATGTTACTGGCTCTGAGATTCGAGTCGACTCCCAGACAGCTCGAGTCGACTCCAAGACAGCTTCACATCAAAAAGGCAGAAGGCTGTGTTTCGCAAACTGAGAGCCGAGTCGACTCCAAGGAAGTTCGAGTCGACTCCAAGACTGGATGAGCCAAAAGACAGAATCGGGAGTTCGGGCTCTGAGATTCGAGTCGACTCCCAGGACAGTCGAGTCGACTCGAGTGGATCAAATTCAAAATTGGATCCACGGACTTCAGTGGATGAGCCGACTCCGAAATTGCCAGGTCAGTTCCAGAAGTTGGCGAGTCGACTCCAGGTTAAGCCGAGTCGACTCCCAGTCAAGGCATGCACTTTAATTCAAATTTGGAACAGTGGCCGAGTCGTCTCCAATAAAGCACGAGCCGACTCCTGCAACAGGCGAGTCGACTCCTGATCGCGCGAGTCGACTCCGATCCCAACGGTAACATTGTCAGGAAATGCAGACTGTGTCCAACGGCTCTTTTTCTTGTCTCTAACGGCTATATTCTTGTTTCCACGCCATCTAAAGCTATAAAAACAAGAAGAGAGCTAGGGGAGAAGGCATGGAAGTGGGAGAAAACATTTAGGAAAGAGATTACAAGGAAAATCTCCCATAAGCACAAAAAGGGCCATCCAAAGAGAAATAGAGAGAAGAAGAGCTTCCAAGTGAATCCCAAAGCTTCCTCTCCATCAGTGTGCTGCCTCGGTGATCCTCTACTTCGTGCCAAATCAGAAGAGGGTCAAGTAAAGAAGAAGTCGAGCTCCTCCATCTTCAAAACTCGTTTGAGGGCTTCTCTTTACTCTGTTTGTTTATATTGTTATATTTGCTTGTTTAAGAAGCTTTGATTTGTTTTAAACTTTGTTTTATTATCTTGTAACTTGATTCAATCACGGGATTGAATCAAGGGGTTAAGGTTTGTTGGTGAGCCAAAGGGAAAACCAACGGTGTAAGGTTTGTTGGTGAGCCGAAGGGAAAACCAACGGAGATAGGTTTGTTGGTGAGCCGAGGGTAAAACCAACGTGTAAGGGTTTGATTGTGAGCCCGGAAAAACAATCGGAGTGGTTCTAGTCGGTGAGCCTGGGAAAACCGACCGAGTTCGTTGTGCGCTCGTAAAACAACAAGTTGGGTTGTGAGCTTGTAAAACAACCGACTGTAATCTGTAGGATTATAGTGAAATTCCCAAGAAGTCTTGGGGAGTGGATGTAGGTGCTGGGGTGCACCGAACCACTATATGTTTGCTGTGTTTGTAATGCTTTTTGTCATTATCTAACTCACACACTTACTCACTTAGATAAATTGCTTGCTTAACTATTATCCGCGAATTCTTTAGTTGCAAGCATACTCAATCAAGTCACATTCTATACATCAAACTGTCGCTAAGTTTAACTTTCACTGCGCATATATACAACTTAGCATAATTAATCAAAAAGTGCTAGAAGTAGCTTAAAAGTTTTAAAAGACCCAATTCACCCCCCCTCTTGGGTTGTATCTACTGGGCAACAAGTGGTATCAGAGCAGGTGCTCAAATATTATTTGTAGTCTTAACCGACTAGAGCCAAAGATCATGACAACTCAAATAGATAGTTTTCTAGGAGAAGGACAATCAATTGATACACCACCACTATTTAATGGCATAAACTATACACATTGGAAAATACGCATGCGCATCTTTATTCAATCACAAAACTATTATTTATGGAAAATCATAATAAATGATCTTCACACACTCTCTCAAACTTTTAATGAAAAGGATTTAGCACAATTGAATGCTGATGCCATGAACCTTTTATATTGTGCATTAGATAGGAATGAGTTTAATTGCATATCTTCTTGCATGACTGCTAAAGAAATATGGAATATGCTTGAAGACAAATATGAATGCACTAACAAATCTGAAACATCATGTGTAGAAGGAGAGCAGTATCATATTGAAAATCCATGCTTGGTGGCACAAGAGGTACATGCTGAAACTGAAAGCAATTTTACATTTGATGAACTCCATGATGCCTTTTCTGATTTGTATTTAGAATATAAGAAACTTATTTGTAAAAACAAAAACTTGAAGATTGAAAATCAAATTCTAATAGATGAAAAACTGAAACTAACCAGTAAAACTGAAATCTTAATTAAAGAAAATCAAGAACTAAATCAAAGAGATCAACTTCTCACTGAAAGTCATGATAAACTTAAGAAAAACAATGAGTTACTTTCAGAAGATAACAAAAGATTAACTAAAGAAGTTGACAGATTAAAACCTGTTGTTGAAAGATTTACCCTCAGCTCTGAAAAATTGAACCTAATGATAAATAATCAAGGAGCTGAATTTGATAAAGTTACATTAGGATATCAACCTTGGTACACCCAAAAACCTTTTAAGAATATGTTTGTTAAAACAGTTTTTAATTACTCTAAAACAGATTCTTATAAACAAAAGCTAAGTAAAATCTCTTCTGTTGTTCCTAAATCTATACATTACAAATTTGATGAACCAAAAAGGGAGAAACAGAAAATTAAAAGTTTTCCTACTACTCATGTTCGATCTAAGTTTGTTAAATTCAACAAGAGGATACAGAAATACATCCCTTGTAATCCTAAAATCTGTAAATTCATGGACAAAATAGCTATTAAGAGAATATGGGTTCCAAAAGGAATAATTATAGCTAACCTACAAGGACCCAAAAGAGCTTGGGTTCCTAAGCTGAAAATATGATTATTCTTTCAGCAAGCATGTCTAGCTATCCAAGGTTCTAATGAAAGATGTTATCTAAACAATGGGTGCTCTAGACATGTGTTAAAGAATTGAATTTAAAATGTAATTAAAAAGAATGATTTAAATGAAAGAAAGGATGAAATAAGTAATTCTTACATCTTCTCGTATTGAAATTACTTTATTAGTTGATTAAAACATAACTTGAAAGTATTAATCATTTTTGTGATATAAGTGATATTTGTCTTTTTGGGTATGAAAAGAAAATATATTCAAATCACTTCATTTTTTTTGTATGCTCCACTCACTATTGGATAAGTTGCTAAATGATTAATTAATTCATTAAAAATAACTCTATGAACCCTCTATATGCTTGATTAAGAATTTTTATCCATGGCATTATTTTTATTGATCATCAATATGATAATGTGTACTTGGTATGCTTTTGAATATATGCACTATGAATACCAAGATTAAAGAAACCATCCTTGGCACATAGAATCAACTCATGCTAGTATGTACTTAATCTCAAAAGACCTTGCCATAGGCTTGCTTAGATTATCTACTTAAAGGTCAAAGTTTTGCTATGCATGCTAACTAAGGAAACAAACAAAAATCATTTCTAAATCTAAAGATGTTGTTTCCATCTCTAAGTCTTCAAAAGCTTACATTGGACTTGTTCTTGGAGAATAAAACTGAAGTATTTTTCTGTATTTACTAAATCTTGTAGAAGCGTTTCAAATGAAAAAGGTTTCCAAACTGTGAAGATCATGGCACAGTGTTGAAAACCAAAATCCAGATTAAAGTTATACAGAAAATAGTATTAAATTCAATTATTTCAGCTCCATGGACATCATAAGTAAAAAG
This sequence comes from Phoenix dactylifera, assembly GCF_051530095.1. Classification (NCBI taxonomy): domain Eukaryota; kingdom Viridiplantae; phylum Streptophyta; class Magnoliopsida; order Arecales; family Arecaceae; genus Phoenix; species Phoenix dactylifera. The sequence goes on from NC_143195.1 coordinate 17,949,068, forward strand.
GGGTTAATAGAATTCTTGAAGAAATGAAAAAGACAATTATGTATGATAGTCATCTACTTAAATAATTTTTAAAAGACTATCATCACTGCTTGTCATACATATGATTTCTATTAGATCTATTTCTGATGAAAATTTTGATCTTCTGAAAAAATGAAAAATGAACCATTGCATATCTTTCATATTTTTCAGTCGTACATGTTATGCTTGATATGCTCTTATGAAAATAATGCCAAATCTGATAGAGATATGTCTATCCTTGGATATCATTCATCAAGCAATGCATATAGAGTATTCAATGAAAAGTTTTTAGTTGCAAAAATATCAAGGTATTTTATTCTTTATGAGACTAATGATTTATTATCAAGATACTAAAATTAAATTATGTATGTATATGGTTAATCTTTTACATATAACAATCTGAAAAACTTGTTAATAATTAGAACCAACTTGGATTTTTCAGATATGCTCTTAATGAAGAAAAAGTGATGACTGTTAAAAGACTAAATCAAGAAAAAATGAAATAGATCTTGATAAGTTTCTTGCATAATTAAAAGTAAAAATCACCATTATCATTTGTTTGCTTAATGAGCTTTATTCTCTATCAAATGAATGTGTAGAATGCACTCCTATGTGGTTATTTCATTAAAAGGTAGATCTATGTTAAATAACCACCATATTTGAAAACACTCATTACAAATATGATAAAGCAATATATGGTTTGATACAAGCATCAAGAGCATGATATAAAAGCTTAAATAACCTTTTTGATAGAAGGTAATAGTGATAATTCTTTGCATCAAAAAATGTGTGACACCTCACTTGCTCAAAGTATACATTAATGACATCATTTCTGGTTCTACTAATGAAGAGTTATATTGCAAGGTGAGTTTGAAATATGTATGATGAATGAATTAACATCTTCTCTCAAACTCCAAATTAAGACAAACAGGAAAGGGAATCTTCATTGACCAATGCTAGTCCACAAGAAAACTCTCATAGAAGATTGGCATGAAGAAGGTATGTCTATGACCCCATCTTGTAGAATTTGAAAAGAATGAGCAAAATAGATCTATTGTTTAAAGCTGTATTGAAGCATGATAGAATAATTATTTTATCATACAGCTAGTAGACCAGGTTGTATGCTCATTATGTGACCTTGTGCAAGACATCAATCTAACTTTAATGAATCATATTTTATTGATAAACAAATAAATCATAATCTGAATTGTGATAGAAACAACTATTTAAGATAAGTTGATTAAAACTTAGCTAGCGTGCCTTATTGAATAAAATCTAAACTAAATTGATTTTGAAAATAAGAAATTGATTTGACCTTGATAAATCTACCTATTGCCTCACATGCTTGTCCTTGAACCATCTGATTTAATGAAACTATCTCTTTAGTTCAAGTGATATGTGCTTGCTTATATTTAGGGAATCTCTTGAGTAAAGTGACTCAACATGCAACTATTGTCATATCTTATATTGAGTCATCTAGTTAAAAAATATATATGTTGGATGAATGCTTTATATCTTAAAGAAACTAATAACCTTCCTTCAAGAAAGAAAAATGAGAAATTTCAACTTGAAGGATATCTTCATGTAAGATACACTAAACATTCACATGCAAACAAGAGAGAGGATCTTCTTCAGCCAAAAGTTCACACATAAGAAATCTAGTTTGGCTTGAAGAACATACAATGAATAGGTAACTTTAGATACCTTTCTCACAAATTAATTGAGCTAAGTCAATAACTTAAATCCTATTATGGCATGATTAAATTCTTTAATTATTAATTTTTGATATCATGTCTATATGTGTATTGACTGACTTATACTTTTAGAAATTGTTTCATGGTTTGCCCAAACTAAAATATATCTTTGTCTGTGTCATAACCATGAAATACACAAGTATATGCTTAAAATTTTGATGTAAAATAACTTGTGAGAAGTTATGAATCCTTGAGCACAATGAAAATGTTGTTTGCATATTCTTTATTCTGCTCTTTCATGTAAATTACTTGAGAATAACAAAAAGAGAGAGAGATAAAGAAAAGAAAATGGATGTTATTCAAGAGAAGTAAAATCTAAGTAAAGGCAAATACTTCAATCTTAAGGAAAAGCAAAACGAACATAATATATTCGGCACATTTGTGAGACTTGTGTGAGCATTCTTTTGGAAGGGATAAAATCCATAATTAATTACACTTAAACAGGGAGAGTTTGAAGTGAACATTTTAACCTTTCTATATTGCTCATCATAGGGATGGTGCCAATGGGGAGGCTAGTGGTAGTACCCGGCACTATTTGACCCAACTATTCGGTGTAGGGCATATTAGGGACGGCACAAGAGGGAGGCTAGTGGTAGTACCTCGTGCCCCTTCCCAACTCCACCGGATAGGGAGCAAATAGAGTATAAAGCATAAGAAAGTAAAAATGAATGACAAAGTAAATGAAAGTATATAAGAAGAATCAAGTCAAGTTTTAATCACTTGGAAACACACCTTAAGGATGAAATTAGTGGAAGATTATATTTAAATAGGGGGAGTTAATTCGAAAAGAATTGATTTCGATCCTTGACATGCTTGTTCTTAATATTTTAATGTATGACTTAACACACACTATATTTTGCATATAGCATGATATTTTAAATTATGGGTTCTCAATATTTTTTGTAGTTCCCCATACTTGGACAACTTGATTGAATGAAATACTACATAACATCTTTGTTTAGTTTTATTGAAAAGAAATTTCAGATTTGTCATTCACAATCATTGTTAAAATCTGAAAGCTAAATAAAATTGTAGAAAGGAGAAGAGAAGAATATCTCTATTTAGGGAAAATAAATTGATTTTGATCTATCTTTCTACTTGCCTAACTTTGATACATAATGTCCTAATACTTGTTAAAATATCCTTTATTGTGTATCGAAACTCAAAATTAAACACAAAGATTCTGAAAGTGCTTTAATGTTATTGAAATATGTATTTTTCAATCGTAACAATTTAAGATGAGCTACATTGTGAAAGATACATATCTCATATTATGACTTAGAAAGCTTTTATTGAAAATCCTATGTAATTCAGAATCTGATTTTGTATAAAAGCTTAAACTAAATGTAATTTTAAAATAAAGTCTTACTTTAAGAAAAACAGAATTAATTTTGATGCCTTTGGTGATTGCTCCGATACGCATCCGAAACATATCATCTCTTATCTTCAAAGTATACTAATATTGGTTCAAATGATGTGTCTTTCGATGATCTTGATTGCAAACAAAAATTTCTAAATATATGATTTTATTTTGATATTAAAAAGATTTATTGTGATTCATGTATACATCGCTGAAAAACTATCATTAAGAAATTGAGTTCTATAAATATATATACCTCAATGATCATCTATATGTTTTTCTCTCCTACATTCTTAAAGATTTCCATCAGAATATATATAGAGTGAATGATCTAAAAGCTAGAAATATTTCACCTCACTCAAATGACTCTAAAAGAAAGAAAATGTAAATGCTGTTGAAAGAAACTGAGCGTCAAATGAATCATTTTCTGATTAATATTTCAGTACATTTTCTCAAAGATTAAGAGGAAGCATAACTTGTTCTTGATAGATTAAAAAGGATGATTGCTATAAATTTTGAATAATTCTTGATCACTCTCCATTCTCGATATCATAGAATTTCAGTTCTATTCACGTTTGTCATTAAAATCTGAAATTCAACAAAAGAAAAGAATGATTAAAGAAGTATGCATCTTTTGAGGGGGAGCTTTAGATATTCAGTATCTTATCCTAAAGTTACTTCAATTTGATGTATACCTTAAATTTTATGGATTGATTTTGATGAACCTCCTTATATTACAAGACACGCTTTAATTACCTTGAGATGAGTTCTATAAAGGTTGTCTTATCTCAAACCTTGAGTCTTGTGAAAATAAGCTGAAACTTATAGAAAATATAGTTTTGAGATTGACAATTTTATTGAACATTATTTTCAAATTCTAAACTCTTAAATGGAATGATCAATTGAGGGGGAGAAAGAAAATTTCAGAAGGAGAGGTCTTATGGAACTTAATTACATGAATCTATAGGAGAGGGAAAGAATACTAAATGAAAAGTGATCCTAATACTCTCCAATATGTATCATCTGAAATTTAAATCTGAAAATCTTTACGATACACCTTGAGGCTTGTTATTTGGTTAGTATATCCTATGCATCAATCATGAACCAAATTACAATTCAAATAGTTGATCTTAAGAGCCTCTAATTTAATGAAAAAGGGGGAGAATAACGTGTTGATTTTTCTTGAGTATCTCTCAGAAAATCTATTTTGGAATTCACTAATGAGATCTAATTGGCTTGCTCTTTAGAACTTCAATTTTGTGCCAATTCATATTTTTTATCAAATTGTGCTTATTTTTTTTGGGAATAAAAGCAAATCTTTAAAAGAACTCTAAATGATCTTTCAAAGCTTTGCATTTTACGTATGCTCTAAGATATATCATAAATTTCATGAATTCATGTTTTGGTATTTATGCCATAATATTTTTACATCATAAAAGAACTTTGCAATCATACTTAATATATTGCTCTTATACTCTGAAAATTAATTAAATTGCTCTCATGTTGATAAAATACTTAATAGATTGGGCACAAGATCTTAAATGAACAAGCTTTCACACTTATTATTGAAGAGAGGTTAAATTTTCACTTCTTGAATTAACCTAGGGAAGATCCCACCTACACTTGATTAGAAAACTATCTGTGGTATCAACTTAGAAAAACTTCTTGCAAACTATCTTAATTGGCTCTGATCTGTGCTCACTAATCTGATCCCAATATTATTGCCTTAAGTTATATGATTCATATCCTTGCAATAATTTAACATTCAAATCAGAGTACAATAAGGGAAAGAAATGTTTGAGTGTTCTTATCTTTGTGCTTAATGTTTCCCTATCTTTTTGATGTTGTCAAAAAGGGGGAGAAATATCTAAGTATATGCTATATACTCAGAATGCTTTATTACTTTGAATTGAATACAAATCAGCTTAAAATTTAAATATGTTGATTGTGTTAAGCTGATTAAATCTAAAGCATTATCATGAAGTATGTTTTTAAATATATATGTTTTCTACTTCATGCAACTTAGCTATGTAATATATATGTTTTCTACTTCATGCAACTTAGCTATGTATTACTTCTAGAAATCAATATCTTTTATATTGCATATACTCCAAGTTTTGTCATCATCAAAAAGGGGGAGATTGATGACCCAAAGATTGATTCATAGATTGATTTTGATGATCACAAAACCTTGAAGTATAGATACTAATGTTTATGTTGCAAGGAGAAAGATATTTATTTTGCAAGGAACATAGCAAGTTGGAAGAACACAAGAAGGCCTCCAAAGCTCTCAAGTTGGAAGAAAGCTACAATTTATTGTCCCAAAGTTTAAAGTTCAAAGGATTCAAATTGGAGGAGTAAAATCAAAAGAAAAATTCAAAAGAACAGTCTTCGAGTCGACTCCAGTGGAATTCGAGTCGACTCCGGAGAAGTATGAGTCGACTCCGGAAAAGTATGAGTCGACTCCTAGGAGTCAGGCAGAAAAGTCAGAGAGCAGTTTTCGGGTCTGAGATTCGAGTCGACTCCAGTGGAACGCGAGTCGACTCCGATGGTTGGTAGGTCGACTCCAAAGAAAGCAAGAGTCGACTCTCAGCGGAACACAAAGAAAAAGTCAGAGAGCATTTTTGGGACTCTGAGATTCGAGTCGACTCCCGCATTGCACGAGTCGACTCCGAGACTCCGCGACCATCGACAGACAGAAAACCATGTTACTGGCTCTGAGATTCGAGTCGACTCCCAGACAGCTCGAGTCGACTCCAAGACAGCTTCACATCAAAAAGGCAGAAGGCTGTGTTTCGCAAACTGAGAGCCGAGTCGACTCCAAGGAAGTTCGAGTCGACTCCAAGACTGGATGAGCCAAAAGACAGAATCGGGAGTTCGGGCTCTGAGATTCGAGTCGACTCCCAGGACAGTCGAGTCGACTCGAGTGGATCAAATTCAAAATTGGATCCACGGACTTCAGTGGATGAGCCGACTCCGAAATTGCCAGGTCAGTTCCAGAAGTTGGCGAGTCGACTCCAGGTTAAGCCGAGTCGACTCCCAGTCAAGGCATGCACTTTAATTCAAATTTGGAACAGTGGCCGAGTCGTCTCCAATAAAGCACGAGCCGACTCCTGCAACAGGCGAGTCGACTCCTGATCGCGCGAGTCGACTCCGATCCCAACGGTAACATTGTCAGGAAATGCAGACTGTGTCCAACGGCTCTTTTTCTTGTCTCTAACGGCTATATTCTTGTTTCCACGCCATCTAAAGCTATAAAAACAAGAAGAGAGCTAGGGGAGAAGGCATGGAAGTGGGAGAAAACATTTAGGAAAGAGATTACAAGGAAAATCTCCCATAAGCACAAAAAGGGCCATCCAAAGAGAAATAGAGAGAAGAAGAGCTTCCAAGTGAATCCCAAAGCTTCCTCTCCATCAGTGTGCTGCCTCGGTGATCCTCTACTTCGTGCCAAATCAGAAGAGGGTCAAGTAAAGAAGAAGTCGAGCTCCTCCATCTTCAAAACTCGTTTGAGGGCTTCTCTTTACTCTGTTTGTTTATATTGTTATATTTGCTTGTTTAAGAAGCTTTGATTTGTTTTAAACTTTGTTTTATTATCTTGTAACTTGATTCAATCACGGGATTGAATCAAGGGGTTAAGGTTTGTTGGTGAGCCAAAGGGAAAACCAACGGTGTAAGGTTTGTTGGTGAGCCGAAGGGAAAACCAACGGAGATAGGTTTGTTGGTGAGCCGAGGGTAAAACCAACGTGTAAGGGTTTGATTGTGAGCCCGGAAAAACAATCGGAGTGGTTCTAGTCGGTGAGCCTGGGAAAACCGACCGAGTTCGTTGTGCGCTCGTAAAACAACAAGTTGGGTTGTGAGCTTGTAAAACAACCGACTGTAATCTGTAGGATTATAGTGAAATTCCCAAGAAGTCTTGGGGAGTGGATGTAGGTGCTGGGGTGCACCGAACCACTATATGTTTGCTGTGTTTGTAATGCTTTTTGTCATTATCTAACTCACACACTTACTCACTTAGATAAATTGCTTGCTTAACTATTATCCGCGAATTCTTTAGTTGCAAGCATACTCAATCAAGTCACATTCTATACATCAAACTGTCGCTAAGTTTAACTTTCACTGCGCATATATACAACTTAGCATAATTAATCAAAAAGTGCTAGAAGTAGCTTAAAAGTTTTAAAAGACCCAATTCACCCCCCCTCTTGGGTTGTATCTACTGGGCAACAGGTTATATAAACAAGAATTTCAAGATAAAAAGGTGTACAATTAATCTATCAATTAAATGTGATATACTGACAAACTTAATGTAATAATAACTTCTCATGCTTATTAACTTGTTTAACATGTCATGTGAAATCATCTAAGTTGTCATCTTCAGATTCAGAAAAGATATGGAAAAAATTTAAAAAAACATCAGCAACACGCATTATTAATTTTTGAAACTTATTAGTATTTCTTAGTTGTTTTTGCAATTTCGTTCCATTAGCCTTTTTACATGTCACAAAAGCCTTTACAAGTCCAGTACATTATGCTCAAACCTCACAAGAAATTCAAGCTAGGGCAAGAATGCAGTTGATGTAATCAAAAAAATAATATTACGCTCTCCAAATATTCAAATAAACCTTTGGAATTTGCCAGTATGTACAAACAAAACAACAAATGAAACTTCCTCAACATTAAAGTAGTAAAGAATGAGGTTTCTGATAGGTTAAAAAGCAAGGCCTGCCTATTTTCTGTGAAATTGACAAACCACGAGATGATCAAAGCACATATTAGAGGTTCTAAGCAATTTAAAACAATCAATTCAAAATTCACAAGAATCCCCTTTTTTTTAGCAAAACAGAGGGAAGGACCACAATACATAAGAGTTCCAGATGTTTGGAGCACTTAAGAAGCTTCATTACCTTAGGCATTTCAAAGTCAAGTAGCTCAATTTTCCACTGAACATTAGCTCCTTCAGGAACACTAGAAGGTCTGTTCATGAAATCTCATTAGTATTTTCAAGTGTTTTGTTCAGAAACCAAGATAGCCAATTGGTTTAGAAAATTGACCTTGTAAACTTATCATATGCATAATCTGGAGGGCAAGTAACAAGCGAGATCTCTTCAGGAAGCACTAAGCGAACACACATTTCAAATCCCTCGGGCACCTAAAATCAGTTGGAAATGAAAGTACATTACAGCAAAACAAAGTTGAACTAATAAACAGAATAGCCATCAATGAAAGCATCTAAAAACCTAAAGATATAGTGCTATTTTTTGAGGGGAAGAGATCGGTAACCTGTTTTCTAATCTAGTTGCATCTCAAACTAGAATCCTGAAAACGCAACATTAAGCTTATCTCATAAAGCTAGGGATCATAGATATAATACTTACAAGCCCTTCTCCGGAACTGAATACCAAAGGCTCGCCATCATTATCCACTCTTGTATCATAAAACACTGTCTTCTCTTCATTAAGAAGCATTCCCTTGTAATGCACCCTTAGTAAGCTATCATGAAGAGGACAATCCATGGGAAATTCACCTAATTGTTTCAAGAATATAGTTAAGTACTTAGACAAGTACCAAAGAAAGTAAAAACATATCCAAAGATGCCTATATGCTACAACATGATATTGTTGATCAGTATGATAACATCAATATACATCATTCTAGATTTAAGTGAAAAATAATTGCCATCTGAACTAGGATCTCATAACTTATGGATTAAGCATTAGCTACATACATTGTGTAATTCTATATCTGATGTGGAAAAGATAAAACAAAACTGCAGGATAACCATGATCAACTAAAAGCACTAATAACTTCACTAATGAATAGATATTTTTGGCAACGATGTTGTAAACCACATGCTGGTGTATCAACTTGTGAGATACGGGCTGAAGTCGGCAGCCCCAGCCGACTTCAGCCCCGTCTTCCTTCTTTGGAAGGGCTAGAATAGAGGATCGCGAATGCGATCCTCTCCGGCTCCTTCGGGAGCGATCGGGGCGAGGGCACTGCGGGATGTCCGCAGCGACTCCCCTCCAGCCCATCCGCGGCCAATCCGGCCGCGGACTATGCTCAACCGCCGCGATTCACGCGGCGGAGAGCCGTTACCAAAGGGCTATAAAGCCCTTTCTTTTCCTCCTCCTCCCAGATCACCCGAGCCCTCCCTCTCCTCCGTCTCCTCCTCCTCCTCTTCCCTCCTTCCCTCCTCCTCCTCTCCTTGGTGACCGGCGTCCTCTTCCTGACTGAGCGCCGTCCGGGTTCCCCTCGCAGCCATCCCCTGTTCCGAGATTCATTCTTTCAGTTTCGAGCGCCGCCGCCGCCGCTTGACCGCCGGATCGAACAGCCACGGCCGAGATCTTCCTTCCGCCGCCTCCGTCAACCGCCGGTAAGCCTTCTCTTGCCCTTTATTCCATGCCAAATAGCTTGAAATTCTTCTTTTGTTTGGGCCACAAATCGAGATCATCTCGGTTGCTTCTCCTCCCCGTTAGCCGCCGCAGCGGCCGCCGGCCGCCCCCGCGGCCGGCTGGCCGTCGACCGAGGGGTGGCCTCCGGCCACCCAGCCAGCCCTCTCACCTCTCCCCTCTTCCTTCTCTTGGTATCCATCTCCCCTGTCCATGGGGAGTTTGGGGAAGATGAAGGCCCATCGTGGGCCGAACTGGGCCAACTTGGGCCTGGTTCACTGTGGGCCCAACTTGGGCCCAGTTCAATAGTGTTGGGCCCAGATGGGCCATAATCTTTTGTGGGCCCAGTTCAGCCTAGTTCGGGCCCTATTTGGGTCGTACCCTTTTGTGGGCCCAGCCCAAATCTGAAACTCAGTCCAAACCCGAAATCCGTTCCGAACCCGAACCTGAACTCGAAACCCGAACCCGAACCCGAACCCGAAACCCGAACCCAAAAACCCGAAACCCAAAACTCGAAACCTGAAACCCAGAATCCGAAATCCGAAACCCAGTTCAGACCCGAAATCTGAAACCCGAAACTTGAAACCCAGAACTCGAAATCCGAACCCATTTGGCCAATAAATGGAATTTTGCAGATAAGCCCTTGACAGTATATTATTTCACAAAAGGATATTCTGTAATTTATGTTTGGTCCCTATAAGAAAGATTATTACATAAGGCTCCCCAAATATATTTGATTGGTCCCTCCACTAAAGTTTTATTATAGAATAGTACCCTGTAATTAAGTATTAGTCCCTCCAATGAATTGTGTTGCATAAATAATCCATTAGAGACCAACTTTGGGGGCCCTACTGGGCCAGGTCTATGCGAGCCCATTGGGCCGTGTCCGATATGGGCCTTTTCGGGCCGTGCCCATTATGGGCCAACTCTGGGCCCTGTTGGGCCATGTACAATAGTATTATTTTTTTTTAGTTCTGCTTAGCTCTGAAATTAACAAAAAATTAATTAAATTTAAACAGGTGAACCTGATCTGCCTATCTGAAGTAAGGGCTAAGCGAGAAGAGGTAAGTAACTTAATGCTTCAAAGTACATTTTTTCTAAATTATTTGGTAAAATAATTATTACTGGATTAAATTTTGAAATATATTTTGTATTTAGTAAAATTGGTCTGACATGTTAAATTTTGAAAATCATGTTATATGCTCTAAAATTCGTGAAATATGACTGTACAATTTATGAAATCTGTTTTTATATATATGCATTCTCAACATGGCTATGATCTGATCTGTTCTGTTCTGGCCCCGCCAATGGGAATAATACGTTGGACCTGTCGACTTGTAATCTGTGAGGAACCGGTTTCGACACCGGCTGCCATCGGTGGAAAAATATAGTGGATTTGGCACTTTTGTGCAACACCGACTGCCATCGGTGGATAAAAATAGTGGATTTGGCACTTTTGTGCAACACCGGCTGCCATCGATGGATAAAAATAGTGGATTTGGCACCTTGTGCAACCCATGCCACTGGGTTACGTGGCCGTAGCCTATTATGTTGAGATTCTGATATCAGAGTTTTTGGAAAAAAATGATAATAAGTTTTAAAAATAGTAAAACGATGTTATTTATGATTTATTCCAGTCATTACCTGTATTTTGACCTGATATGCTCCGACCCCACTTTGGGGTATTTTGTTGCTTACTGGGCTAGTGTAGCTCATTATTTTACTTTCTCTGTTTTTCAGATCCAAAGGCTTGATTGCACGGGATTGGGGAGTGCGTTAGATGTTCCGATGATTCCATCAGTTATTGGCATTTCAGTTAGATTAGTTTGGACATTTGAATTATGTTAGCAAATGTTATTTTGAAATTTTGTAAGACTGCTTTTGAATAAATTTAAATAATTATGTCAGTTTTGAACATCTGTATTTGCTTTGATATGATCCGATGCCTTGCACGCTTGTGTGGCCCGCCATGCGGGCGTGCGGCATCTGCCGCGCCTTGGGCTCGGGGCGTGACAGATTTGGTGGTATCAGAGCTTAGGTTTAAGATCACTAGGGATTGTAACTGAAATAATTATATTGAGCCTAAGTTTTAGGATTCCTAAGATCCGTTAGAAAGGTTGAGAGATGGGGAGGAACCAGATAAGGGGATAATGTTCATTTGTTTTATTAAATATTTCGTATTATTCTGTTTGGATGATTTTATGACATTTATATTTTTACTGAATTAGAATGCCGCCTCATCGTGTTCGTAGCCTGAATCGGATGGTTAGGGGCTCTCGGGGAAGGGTCCCTGCTAACCAAGCGGACGAGGCTTCACAAAGCTCAGGGCCCCAGGGTCAATCAACAATGACCCCAGAAGCTGTCGCTGGAAATCAAACCTGGGTGCTCGAACTGATTGAGGAGGTCGTTGGGTTAGTACGCCAACAGAGGCAACAACCTCAGCAACCAATCCAGCAAGTCATTGATCCTCCGGAGCAAAGAAAGAGTATAGCTGAATTCAAGAGAATGGCTCCTTCGGCTTTTAAGGGCACCACTAGTCCTCAAGAAGCCGAAGCCTGGATAGATGAAATGGAGAAAGCCTTCAGAGCAATGGAGTGCACCGATGAAGAGAAGGTCAGATTTGCCACCTATATGCTTCAGGACCGAGCTCATCATTGGTGGATGTCTGTGGAGCGCACATTGGCACCCGAGCAAGAGGCACTTACCTGGCAGAGGTTTCGCACAGCCTTCTACTCCAAGTATTTCCCTTCACCTTAGGGAGCTAGAGAGAGAATTTCTAAATCTGTCTCAAGGAACTATGACCGTGGATGAGTATGAGACAGAGTTTGACAGGTTAGCTCGGTTTGCTCCCACCCTCGTCATAGATGCAGAGTCCCGGATGAGGAGATTTGAAGAAGGATTGAAGCCTCAATTACGTCGGGGTTTGGCCGTAGTGCACTCAACCAACTATGATGACCTGGTAGACAGGGCCAAGAATATGAAAATTGTCTGGAAGGAAACACAAGATTCAAAAGATAGAATACAAAAGAAGTGGAGCAGAGATGATGATACTCGTAGTGGACAGAATTCTAGTAGGACAGCAAAATCTCATAATAGGACTGGGCAATTAGAAAAGCAGGGATCTTATGGAGAGACTATTCAACAAGACTAGTCTAAATGTGAAGCATGTGGTGGTGTCCATAAGACAGAACTCTATAGACGATTATCTGGCGCATGTTTCAGATGTGGCCAACAGGGTCATAAGATAGCAGAGTACCCTCGCAATCGGCAAGTATCACAATCAGATCAGAGGCCTCAAGCTACAAGGACCCAGCAAGTGCAAGGTTCTCCTACTCCGGTTCAGTTTGCTCAGCATTATTCTCCTAAGCAGCAGATAGGAGGGAGACCGCACACACAGGGTCGTATTTATGTACTGACTCAGCAGGATGCTCAGGCATCCAATACTGTGGTGTCAGGTACACTACTGGTTGCTTCTGTTTATGCTTATATACTGTTTGATTCTAGTGCTGCACATTCATTGTGTCATGGATATTTGTGCGAAAACATGACCTACCTTGCATGCCGTTAGAGTATGATTTATATGTTAACTGTTGGGATTTGTATCCTAAATGTCAATCGTCAGCATACTGATGATTGAATTTTGTAAATGAATTGACAAATTAATAAAGTGTTATTTGGCATTATTCATCATTTCATCTTCAAATGAACTCTTATATGATGAAGTCCTTAGGACTGATGTTATGATAAAGGAGGATTTATCTTTGAGTCCTTAAACTTGTTCGCGACCAAATGATATGTTGTTACTAGGACGATAGCATTATCGAGATTAGGTCGTTGTGTGACATATACGTTGGTTGTCCTCTTAACCAAGGAGTGTGGAGATACTGGTATGCCACACAGGTGAAGTGTAGGAGTACATTTTACTGAACGTGACCAATTCCGGAACGCTCTACTGTCGAGAGATGTTCCGAGTGGATATGGGTATAAGTTTGGCCCTCTGACCTGAGACCGCAACCTGTGACTAGCAAGCAACTCATTGTACTTTGATATCGGACTACCTGAATTTCTAATTCAGTGACGGAAGGTCACTGGGTGCAGTCAAGTACTTGCGTAGTCAGTTGTGAGTCAAGATGGAATTGACCCCTCCTGAAAACAGGAGATAATGTCTTGTGATTAATTTAGCAAAACCTTGGCCAGGATAATCCCAGTGAGGAGTCACGGGATATCTAAAGTTAATCACATAATGGATGTACTAATTATAGGGTTGACAGTGAGCTCTAAGTCATCCTGGCATTAGGAGTCAAAGGGATTGAATTATACAGTAACCATAGTTCAGGGTTCTAGAATATTTGCTTTGCATATATTCGGCCTATCCGGATGTTGGGTACCATTGCTAGATGGTCACATCAATTAGTGTAGAAAATTGTTCCTATACTACCGGCTTAGGTTCGAACCTATGAGGTCACACGCATAGAAGATTGCTGATTGATCAAGAAAGCTGATGAATGATTAAGAATCATTCAGGGATAATTTGGTCAATTTGATTGGCAAATTATCTTATAAAATAATTAAAGTAATTATTGAAGGATTAATTAGTAATTAAATTACTAATAAACTTAATTTGATTGAGTAATTGTGCTAAGGATGAGCCAAATTGAATTGGATTCAAGTTTGGGCTCAATCAGGATTTTGACCTGATTGGATTAGGTTAGAACCAAAAAGGACTTAAGCTGATCAAATTAATTTTAAATTAATTTGTTCTTAATTGGGGATTGACCTAATTGGATTAGGTCCAACACAAAGTAATTAATTTAATTCAATTTGATTGAGTTTGGATGAGCCAAAAATTGAATTGGATTCAATTTGAGCTCAATCAGGATCTGACCTGATTAGATTGGGTTCAAGCAAATTGCTTTGTTTTAATCTGGGTTTGACCAAATTTGATTAGGTGCAACCCAAGAGGATTAGGCTCAGATGATGTGGCAATTAGTGGTGACATGGAATTGGATTTCATGAATTTTAAATAAACCAAAATTATTGCATGGCACATGGACCCATTGCTTGACACATGGCGACATTGTTTGTTATTTGAATTTAAATTCAAACATTAAGCAATGTGTTAAATGATTTTAATCACTCAAACCATCAGCCAAGGTGGCGTATGAGTTTTTGAATGGATTAAATTCGAATTTGAAGAGGTGATTTCGAAATTATGAAGTGTTTTACCTTACCGCATGGATTTCAAATTCCTTCCCTCTTGCACATGTGTTTAAAATTTGAATTTAAATCAGATTTAGTTGAGATCTGATTTGGGTTGTTCCTATTCCTTTGCATGTGCCAACTAAAAGAGATTTTTTGAAAATAAATTTCGAATTTTGAATGAAAATTCGGAGGCCATTAAAAGGGGTCAAACATGGGCACCAAAAACACATCCATTGCAGCCTTCTTCCTCACCCGCCTCCTCTTCCTCTTCTTCTCCATTTTAGATAGGGTTTTCAGGGTGAATATCTAGAAGATTCAAGATCAGATCTGAGTCCTCTACTTTCCTTACAAACCTCATCTCCATCTGCTTCAAGACGATTGATCAAGAGTTGATTGAATCCCAACGGGCAGATTTCAGCTTTCAAGTGTTCTGCAACTGCTAGCACTGTTGCGGAAGAGGATCCTTCAGGACTTCGCATGTACTTCTCATAGAGGTCATTCGTGTGCGTGGCTGTGAAGTCAAGAATTAGATTCACAACTTTCATCCATCATAAAAGGTATTAATCTAGCATTAATCATTTATTATGGTGTCAGAGTCTAGGTCCGATTCCCCGAGGTTTTACCCTCTTTTGGGGCTCCTCACGGAGATATCACCAGAATCCATTCGATGGATATTCGGAGATTAATTGAAATAGAGTTCTTAAGTTTCAGATCTGATAGTTAATCATGCATAAAAGTTTTAGCATAATTGTTTAAACGATTCCGGCATAATCCTATGTGTTCTTAATGTGCTGATTTCTAGATTTGATCTTGTAAGCATGCATGAATTAAATTATTTGATTCATTTTTCCGCTGTATTTTTGAAATTTTAAAAGAACTACGTGTGGCTTGATTCCCCTTGTGAAGGGGTACGTAAGCAACCCGATCAGGTTCAGCCATGGTTTTCAAAAAAAAAAAAAATTCAGCATGCTAAACACCAAAGAACCTAGGAATAACTTTCATGTTAACACCCCTGCCGGAAGTGGGATGATTGGTAATCAGGTCTGCAAGACTTGTCCGGTTCAGATAGTAGGTAGAGACTTGCCTGCTGATTTGATAGTTATAAATATGTATGACTTTGACATAATTCTTGGTATGGACTGGTTAGCGTCACACTTTGCTACCATTAACTGCCATGAAAAGCGGATAAAATTTCAGATCCCTAGATACACTAAATTTAGCTTCGTAGGTAGTAGTGCTTATACTTTCCCTCGAGTTCTTTGCTAATCAAATTAAGCAGCCTGTACCTGTGGGTGATAGAAAGGAACAACTATTGAGGAGGCGCGCAATTCCTTATGTTAGGATCTAGTGGAGCAATCATTCAGAACGTGAGGCTACAATTGAACTGGAGGACAAGATGAAGGAAAAAAAAATACATATATATATAATATCCGAATCTTTTTGCAAGCTAAGGTATGTTAAATTTCGAGGACGAAATTTTTCTAAGGGGAAGAGAATGTGAGATACGGGCTGAAGTCGGCAGCCCCAGCCGACTTCAGCCCCGTCTTCCTTCTTTCGCGATCCTCTCCGGCTCCTTCGGGAGCGATCGGGGCGAGGGCACTGCGGGATGTCCGCAGTGCCTCCCCTCCAGCCCATCCGCGGCCAATCCGGCCGCGGACTATGCTCGACCGCCGCGATTCACGTGGCGGAGAGCCGTTACCAAAGGGCTATAAAGCCCTTTCTTTTCCTCCTCCTCCTAGATCACCCGAGCCCTCCCTCTCCTCCGTCTCCTCCTCCTCCTCTTCCCTCCTTCCCTCCTCCTCCTCTCCTTGGTGACCGGCGTCCTCTTCCTGACTGAGCGCCGTCCGGGTTCCCCTCGCAGCCATCCCCTGTTTCGAGATTCATCCTTTCGGTTTCGAGCGCCGCCGCCGCCGCTTGACCGCCGGATCGAACAGCCACGGCCGAGATCTTCCCTCCGCCGCCTCCGTCAACCGTCGGTAAGCCTTCTCTTGCCCTTTATTCCATGCCAAATAGCTTGAAATTCTTCTTTTGTTTGGGCCACAAACCGAGATCATCTCGGTTGCTTCTCCTCCCCGTTAGCCGCCGCAGCGGCCGCCGGCCGCCCCCACGGCCGGCTGGCCGGCGACTGAGGGGTGGCCTCCGGCCACCCAGCCAGCCCTCTCCCCTCTCCCCTCTTCCTTCTCTTGGTATCCATCTCTCCTGTCCATGGGGAGTTTGGGGAAGATGAAGGCCCATCGTGGGCCGAACTGGGCCAACTTGGGCCTGGTTCACTGTGGGCCCAACTTGGGCCCAGTTCAATAGTTTTGGGCCCAGATGGGCCATAATCTTTTGTGGGCCCAGTTCAGCCTAGTTCGGGCCCTATTTGGGTCGTACCCTTTTGTGGGCCCAGCCCAAATCTGAAACTCAGTCCAAACCCGAAATCCGTTCCGAACCCGAACCTGAACTCGAAACCCGAACCCGAACCCGAACCCGGAACCCGAACCCAAAAACCCGAAACCCAAAACTCGAAACCTGAAATCCAGAATCCGAAATCCGAAATCCAGTTCAGACCCGAAATCTGAAACCCAAAACTTGAAACCCAGAACCCGAATCCGAACCCATTTGGCCAATAAATGGAATTTTGCAGATAAGCCCTTGACAGTATATTATTTCACAAAAGGGTATTCTGTAATTTATGTTTGGCCCCTATAAGAAAGATTATTACATAAGGCTCCCCAAATATATTTGATTGGTCCCTCCACTAAAGTTTTATTATAGAACAGTACCCTGTAATTAAGTATTAGTCCCTCCAATGAATTATGTTGCATAAATAATCCATTAGAGACCAACTTTGGGGGCCCTACTGGGCCAGGTCTATGCGAGCCCATTGGGCCGTATCCGATATGGGCCTTTTCGGGCCGTGCCCATTATGGGCCAACTCTGAGCCCTGTTGGGCCATGTACAATAGTATTATTTTTTTTAGTTCTGTTTAGCTCTGAAATTAACAAAAAATTAATTAAATTTAAACAGGTGAACCTGATCTGCCTATCTGAAGTAAGGGCTAAGCGAGAAGAGGTAAGTAACTTAATGCTTCAAAGTGCATTTTTTCTAAATTATTTGGTAAAATAATTATTACTGAATTAAATTTTGAAATATGTTTTGTATTTAGTAAAATGGGTCTGACATGTTAAATTTTGAAAATCATGTTATATGCTCTAAAATCCATGAAATATGACTGTACAATTTATGAAATCTGTTTTTATATATATGCATTCTCAACATGGCTATGATCTGATCTGTTCTATTCTGGCCCTGCCAATGGGGATTATACGTTGGACCTATCGACTTGTAATCTGTGAGGAACCGATTTCGACACCGGCTGCCATCGGTGGGTAAATATAGTGGATTTGGCACTTTTGTGCAACACCGGCTGCCATCGGTGGATAAAAATAGTGGATTTGGCACTTTTGTGCAACACCGGCTGCCATCGGTGGATAAAAATAGTGGATTTGACACCTTGTGCAACCCACGCCACTGGGTTACGTGGCCGTAGCCTATTATGTTGAGATTCTGATATCAGAGTTTTTGGAAAAAAAATGATAATAAGTTTTGAAAATAGTAAAACGATGTTATTTATGATTTATTCCAGTCATTATCCTGTATTTTGACCTGATATGCTCCGACCCCACTTTGGGGTATTTTGTTGCTTACTGGGCTAGTGTAGCTCATTATTTTACTTTCTCTGTTTTTCAGATCCAGAGGCTTGATCGTACGGGATTGGGGAGTGCGTTAGATGTTCCGATGATTCCATCAGTTATTGGCATTTCAGTTAGATTAGTTTGGATATTTGAATTATGTTAGCAAATGTTATTTTGAAATTTTGTAAGACTGCTTTTGAATAAATTTAAATAATTATGTCAGTTTTGAACATCTGTATTTGTTTTGATATGATCCGATGCCTTGCACGCTTGTGTGGCCCGCCGCGCGGGCGTGCGGCGTCTGCCGCGCCTCGGGCTCGGGGCATGACACAACTAGAGGTGAACATGCTATAGAGAAGCAAATGCAACAAAAAGCAGTCCTATAGAAACATGCAAGTCATTAGATAAGAGAAAGAATCACTTAGATGGTCCTCTAATAGATTTCATAGAAGAGCATATTAAAATCTATGTTACTTAGACAGGTCATCAGTAACGGATATGTTTTACTTCAAGGACTGGTTTGAATCTCATGCATGTGGATTGGCATGGGTTATTGTCGTTGAAAAAAAAAGGGGAAGAATATATATGCTACTTTTAAATGGGATTCAAACCACAGTCCTCTGCTAGGAAGCAGCTAAATCTATGACCCTATCAACAATAATATACCAGGAAATAAAGTTGTAGTGTCATCAAGTTCATCCTAACATCAAGCAATTGTACAAGTTTGGGCATGGAAAGCATAACATTTTTGGGCTAATAACCAGTCTATGATTCAGACAACTTGCAATCTAACGTTCAATATATAGACATGGTAAAGAGATATGGAGTTTGCAACTAACATCTTACAGCTGCATAATGCAAAACTCATACACTACCAGAAAACACGCGTATAGTGACGGGCAATCCCGTTGATAGTCAACTTTAAAGACCACGCAATAGCACGTATCTAGTAGGATAGTGATTTCGGGTATCGATCCACAGGGATTGGGGTACAGTTATTTTTAAAAATAAAAAATATTTAAAAGGAAGAATTTGTGAAGAAAATTAAACTAAGGAATTTAATAAAGAAAATGCAATTAAAATGATATCAGTTTGAGGGAACCTAGGGCAAGGAATTCACCACTAACATCGGAATAAGGGTTATTTATAATTTATTTCGTTCTTGGATTAACATGCAAATTGGCTACAAGCCTAATAAGCATTCGAATAGAAATTCACAAAAGTAATTTAGGCATAATCCATCTTCAGTTGGCATGAAATGTCTACCCTAATCTAAGGTGGCAGCACATCGCATCTTCCCTAAGCATGGACTATCTTATATTTACCTAGTGATCATGAAGAGCAGTTGTACGAACATCATACTTAAAATCACAGAAATTAAATATGATTCAAAAGAAGATATCCATTAAAAACAATAAGTTCATACAACTCCAAGAATATAAAATAAAATATAAAATCCGTGTCTCTTTGTTAGGGCTGCATCCAGCCCTAGAGAGGAGATCAGCCTTCCATGGAGTCGTGGGCGATAGCAGTAGTGATGTAGATGGTCTTCATCACGACTGGGTTCTCCCTCTTTTCGCCCGTCGGCTTGATCTTCCTCTTGATCATTTTCTTATTTTTTTTTCTTTTGGGAAGTCATTCCCAAAAAGACCCAAAGTATTCTCTCCCTCCTCTGTTTCCTGTGGGACTTCCACCCGAGAAAAGATGCCATGGGATCCGTCTCCTCCTCCTTTTATAGCCTTCACCAGCCCTCTCTCCTCCCCTGTTCCGAGTGCAGATAAGGATGAACAGCTATGGGATAAGAGCAGATCTCTCTTGATCCTTGAACGCGGAAGATATGTGGGGCGGTTTGGGAGCGAATGCAAGGCTGTTCATGGGATAGAGATGAGTTGCGGAATATCCGGTCGTGGGAGGATGCAGAAGAAGGTGATGATCCGTGATCCATGAAGCTCAGGAGAATCTCGGATGGGATGCTGTTTGGATAAGGATTTGGAGTTTATCTCGTGTCGATGGACTCAATCCGGAAGAAAGGAAGCTTGGGAACGATGGATCTGTGGACGTGAAATGATCCGGAAGTTAAGAAAGATGCGAACTAGATGCAGAGGATGAACTTGGATGTTGGGATCTCGGCTGGAGGAGCTGGGATCAAGCCGGAAGAGGAGACGAATCCATGAGCTGGGAGGTAAGATCGGATCCTGAGTTTGGTAGAGGGATACGGCTGAGAACAGAGGATCTTTGGATGCACACGGGAGGTTGGTTGCAGTTCGTGGGATACGGGAGCTATCCTGGCTGGCAGCGGGATATGGATGAAACAAATCCGGAAGAAGATTATGGGATCTGGGATGCAGGGGATGCGAATAGAGCTTATCATACTTTGGTTTCGAAACAGAGCAAGGTAGTGTGTTTGGATGCCGTGAAGCTCGGGAGGATGAAGCTGCGGACGTGGAGCAGGGGATGCGACGTTGACGATGCTCACGGAGGAGAATATCATGGGAAAGACGTTGGGAGGAGCTGAGAAGATAAGGATGATAGTTTTGAAGCAGTGGAGGATGCATTTGGACGTTGGGATGCTTGACGAGCGAGATGAAGACCGGATCAACATGACGTGAGGCTGGATATGGCACAGGATGCGGAAGAAGCTAGGATCCGGTTCTAATCCGTGAAGCTTGGGAATCTAGTTGGGATAAAGATTGGTTGGTTTGGGAGGAAGTTTGGATTCAGCTGGGTCTTGGTTCCGAACGGGAGGAAGAAGAGGATCCGCTTGGGAACTAGCGGTTGCTGGTTCTCACGCGGAACAGGGGATTTTGGGATTTTGTTTGTGAATGGAAAGAGTCCAGAACAAGAAGAAGGTGATGATGACGTTGGGAACAAACACGGATGGCTGGGAACGGATGCCTGATTTTCGGAGAAGAAGAACTCTTCCGTGGATAAAAGGTGCGAAGTAATCCGGAAGAATGGGCTGATGCTTACTGCTGAGATCACGGAAGAGGGAATGGGCAGATTCGGAAGATGAAGATAAGATGATGCTGGGAGATTCGGCTAGGGAAGATACGTTGATGGGATGGTGTTCCCGGTTGCTTGGAGGAAATCTAGGAAAGAGGGAATCATGGCTGAAGATGAAGTTGATCCGAGCTGGCCATGAGATATTCGGACGCGGAGGGAGATGATCACACGGAGGATCATGTGGCTCCATTCTGAAACAGGGGAAAAGAATGACTTGGAAGGGCTTTGGAAGCGGACAAGATTGGCTTGGACGCTGGTTCTGTTCCTTGGATGTGGACGGCCGTATGGGATGATGTGTAAATGGCTGGGAAATGTGAATGGGTGTGGTCGGCTGGGATCTAACGTGGATGAGAAAAATTTGTTCCATTCTTTGGACATGGGAGGGAAGAGTGACGTGGATATGAGTATTGCTACCAACGCGAAGGAGACTTGCATTGAGCTGAATTGTGGAAGAGAAGAGATATATAATAGACGTTGGACTACTAGGATGGAAGCTCGATCCTTAGATGCAGGAGGTGCGTGTGGTTTGGGTTCAGATATCATCCCAATTAGTTCGACTCGACCTGCACACATTAAGCTTAATCAGTAAATAAATAAGTAAAACTCGAATTACCTTTAATAATTTATTAAAATGCAATGATGAAGGTAACACAATTTTTTCAGTTGGATTTACAAAATATGTGAATTAAAATAATAATAAGTGCTATGAATAAGATATTAATTTATGCATTATTTAGCACTTATCACCTGTCACTATATCGTGTTTCCGGTTACTAATACGGAATTTGTGACCGGAGCTCCCGTCACTGAATTGGTTACAAAAACACGCGTCACTAAATTTTTAGTGACAGCGGCGATTCCCGTCACTAAACTCCGTAACAGAACCGCCGTCACTAAGCCGTTACAAATCCAAATATTAAAAATTTAAAAAAATATGTATTTCCCATCACTAACCAATCACTAAGGTAGTGACGAGGTAACTTGGTCACTGATTTTGTCACAGAATTCGGTCACAAATTTAGTCACTGATCTGTCACAACCTTCAGTGACAAATTTAGTCGTCACAAACATGATCACAACTTTTGTTACTAAATTTGTCATTAATCCCGTCACTGACCTAGTGACAAGGTTACCATCACCAATTTGTCAACTCACTGAGCAAAATCAATTTTTAGTAACCAAAATCTTGTCACTAAGTTTCTGGCTGCTCGTCACAATACTTGATAAACAATTCAGTAACCAAATTTGGTCACTGATTACATTCCAATAACCGGTTACATTTGGTACATTGATTGGCTCATAATAATAATAATAATAATATCATTAATAGCAAAGGCATTCAACATTACGCAAAAGTCATTTAACATGTCATTCAAAATAGGCATCAACATGTTCTAAATCCATCAAAATCAAAATCAAAAGTATATCATAGAGATCAACAGAGATTTCATTCCTCCTAGAAATACAAAGACCTATCATCTAAGATAAAAGCAATCATAATGAAGCATAATCAGCAGAACTAGAATCACAATCAACATCAATGCTGGCAACTTGGCTCCTCGAAATCCTGCTTCTTACCTTCCAATTAGTTCTCTCCACTAGTTTCAATACAAATTTCTCGCCCTTCATGCAGATGGGACAAGATGATTCAAACTTCAGTCGCATGCGTCATAATTTCCAAACAGTTTGCATGGAAGACATGCCCACAGACCAGAATAGCCACTACAAATATCTCTTTGTTCAGAACCAGTTTCTGGCTACTCCACAAAGATCTATCATTCAATACCTTTGAGCATACTCTGCATATTTGTGAATCAGAATAAAGGGACGTTGATGATGTTAGGGTTTTCCAGTGCCCTAGGGCGCAGCGGAAGATACGGGATTATAAAATTTTCTTATAAAACCCATTATATGAAACCCTAATAAGCCAAGATCGCCTTAATAGTATAACCAAATAATGTAGAAAATATAATCTTGGTATAGAAGAATACCTATCACGCTATATCCAATATATCTGAAGATGTCCTAAGGTGCCCAAATGTTCACCCTCCGATGTTGATCCACACAGGAATGGGTTCAAGACTCTAGCTCCACCAAAACTTGATTCTAATTGTTCAATCCTTCCAAAGGATTTAATTGGCTGATTTTCCTTCACTTCTTCCTTTCTACCTCTAAAACATTCACTAGCCTTTTTGTCCTAAAGAAGACCCTCTTGTCTTGGGTTAGGACAAAAGAGAGAGGCTTGTAAGAAAGAAGGGATAAGGGAGAGAGAAGGAGAGGCTTTTTTTTGGATGATCTTTAGAACCCCAAGGCACCTCCTTATTTATAAGAGATGGAGGGATGCATCATAAAGGGATGCATCCCATCCACACACCTCATCATGATGAGGCATGTGCCAAGAGATGCATCCCATCATGATGGGGTGCTAAGGAGAAGGGTGTATCAACTTCTTTCTCACATCTTCCTCTTAAATCATGATGATCCAAGGGCCCAAATGCAGTGAACCAAAGCCAATGGTCCAGATCTAGGTGCCATCTAATGGTCCAGATCAAGACATCATCATCCAAGGTGCCATCCAATGGTCCAGAAGTAAGATGCCATCACCGATGGTCCAGATTCAGGCGCTGAGCAACGGTCCAGATCTTTCATCCAGAGAGTCATCCAGTGGTCCAGATTCAGGCGCTGAGCAACGGTCCAGATCTTTCATCCAGAGAGCCATCCAGTGGTCCAGATTCAGGCGCTGAGCAACGGTCCAGATCTTTCATCCAGAGAGCCATCCAGTGGTCCAGATTCAGGCGCTAACCAGTGGACCAGATCCTTCATCCAGAAAGCCATCCAATGGTCCAGATGAAGGCGCCAACCAGTGGACCAGATCCTTCATCCAGGAAGCGATCCAATGGTCCAGAAGTGAAGGCCCTATCAAACCCAATCCAATTGGGTTTAACCAACTTAAAGAAAACATTAAACCTAATCAAATCAGGTCTAATTAAAGCCAAATGGGTTTCAACTCTTGGCTAACCCATATTAGGTCATGATCTAATCATATTAGATCAACCAAATCTAAGAATCATATTCGAATTTAATTTGAATCAGGAGCTAGGGTTTGCAACACGTGCTAGCATGTTCATCTTGCAAACATGATCTAATCCAATTAGACCCTTGATCAATTTCCTTGTGTGTGACCCATTGGGTTCCTTATCTTAGCCAGCAGTAGGTGCAGGTGCAAGTTGACCTAACCTGATTAGAATACCTCTAATCCAATTTAGGTTCAATTTAGTGCTAAACCTGACTTAGCAATCAGAACCATTCTGATGCTTTGATCTAATCAAACTCTTTGATCCGATCAACCCACAAGACATGATTGACGTCTAGCAACGTATCATGTCTACCCGGAAGATGAGGAATGTATTGGACAAATCCAAACATACCCTTCAGTGGCAAGTTACCGTGCAATTCAATCTCTCAGTCATACTACATCCTGAATAAGTGCATGAGTATGGATCAATATCAAACTCAATCACTTATTCATGTCTCTCTCAATCTTTTATATGATAATTCAAACAATGAAACATTAGAAACTCTTTCTAATATTCATTTTGCTTTGATCAAAGGCTTCTTGAATCATCATAAGATTAGAGTAAGTAGGATGTTACCTTCTCTTACTAGAAGTGACTGATTCCTTGTTGACCTACTCACAACCTTCGTACAAAATCTACCATATCCAGAATACCCCGTACACAACGCAATGTCGTGAATGAGGGTAAACCAAAACATAGCTTCAAGTGCACAAGGTACCATGGTGATCTCAGGTCTAAGGATCACTTGCACAACTCCCACTATGAGAACCA
This sequence comes from Phoenix dactylifera, assembly GCF_051530095.1. Classification (NCBI taxonomy): domain Eukaryota; kingdom Viridiplantae; phylum Streptophyta; class Magnoliopsida; order Arecales; family Arecaceae; genus Phoenix; species Phoenix dactylifera. The sequence continues at coordinate 17,974,319 of NC_143195.1, forward strand.
TCTTTTGATAATTAAGTAAGAATCCATAAGATGTTCTCATGGCTGGTCATTTCAGTAAACTCATTCCTCTAATGAGCACCCACATCTTTGTATTAGTGTCTCACACAAGTGATTGTGAGATCAATCACCCTCTATATTGAGCATACATAAGATGTGCCAGTCTTTCCGGTAATATTGATCCCCGACTCAATATACCAATTTGACTGGGAATATTCTAAATTAGGATTTTAGGATTTTAGGTCTCACTGGTATGATCTCATCATAACCCTAAAACCAATGTCCTAATTTATGGGGTTCATCATCCAATAATAAAATAGATAAGCAGCAAATGATGAAACACAATGCCTTTATTGATATATATCGAGTGTCAAAGTACATGATTTGGAGGATTACAAAGAGAAACCCATCAAATGATTGGCTTATAGGGCATCTACTCTTTCAATCTCCCACTTGCACTAAAGCCAATCGCCCTTATATTTTAACCCCATACAATCGAGGTGACGATTGAATTGCTGCTGTGGTAGAGCTTTAGTAAATGGGTCTGCTATATTGTTCTTTGTGTCTACTCGTTCAATCTTGATGTCTTGTCTTTCGATTATCTTTCGAACAAGATGAAAGCGTCTCAAAATGTGCTTGGATCTATGATGAGACCTTGGTTCCTTAGCCTGTGCAACAGCTCCAGTGTTATCGCAATAAACTGGGACTGGTCCGGCAATCTCAGGAACTACACCCAGCTCTGTGATGAACTTCTTCATCCAGACTGCTTCCTTAGCAGCTTTACTAACAGCTATGTATTCTGCCTCAGTAGTTGCGTCAGCTACAGTTTGCTGTTTGGAACTTTTCCAACTCACAGCTCCACCATTCAAAGTGAAGATATATCCAGAGATTGACTTGCTATCATCTGGATCAGATTGAAAGCTAGAATCTGAATAGCCTTCTAGTTTCAATTCTGATCCTCCATAAATCAGAAAAACATCTCTAGTCCTTCTCAAGTATTTGAGAATGCTTTTCACAATTTTCCAATGATTCTCCCCGGGATCTGCCTGAAATCTACTTACCATACCTAAGGCATAAGCTACATCAGGCCTGGTACATAACATAGCATACATGATCGACCCTACTGCTGAAGCATAGGGAATAGAACTCATTCTATTCCTCTCTTCAGATGTCTTAGGAGACATCTTCCTAGAGAGTTGTATGCCATGTCCTATGGGTAAGAAACCTTTCTTACTTCCATCCATGCTGAACCTCTTCAGCACATTATCTATGTACCTAGACTGGGACAAACCTAGCATCCTTTTAGATCTATCTCTATAGATCCTTATACCAAGTATATAGGATGCTTCACCCAAGTCTTTCATGGAAAATTTCTTTGATAGCCAAGTCTTGACCGATTGCATCATTGGAACATCATTTCCAATGACCAATATATCGTCCACATATAATATCAAGAAGACAATAGCACTCCCACTAGTCTTCTTGTACACACAAGGTTCATCTATATTTTTAATGAAGCCAAACTCTTTGACTATCATGTCAAAATGGATGTTCCAACTTCTAGATGCCTGCTTTAATCCATAAATGGATTTCTTAAGCCTACATACTTGATTTGCTCTCCCTCTTGAGACAAATCCCTCTGGCTGTGTCATATAGACCTCTTCCTCAAGGTGACCATTAAGAAAGGCGGTTTTGACATCCATCTGCCAAATCTCATAATCATAGTATGCAGCTATAGCAAGCATAATCCGAATAGATTTGAGCATAGCTACTGGCGAAAAAGTTTCATCATAATCAATGCCTTGTTTTTGCCTGAAACCTTTTGCCACTAGCCTGGCCTTGTAGGTTTCTACTTGGCCATCAGCTCCTATCTTCTTCTTGTATACCCATTTGCACCCTATTGGAATCACTCCCTCAGGTGCATCAACCAAAGTCCACACTTGGTTTGTATACATAGAATCTATCTCGGATTTCATGGCGTCCAACCATTTGTCAGAGTCCCTACTCTTGACAGCTTCCGAATAGGTCAGAGGGTCATCGTTATCAACGATGTGGGCTTCATCATTCTCAATAATAAATCCATACCTCTCAGGTGCATTTTGCACTCTTTCTGACCTTCGAAAAGGAGTAGTGTGTAGTGGCTGTACCTCTTCCATGGGTACATCTGGTTGAGGATTATTATGTGTCTCACCTTGTAGGTCTTGAACTTCATCAAGTTCAATTCTTCTATCCTTGCCCTTTTCTAAGAAAAACTCTTTTTCCAAGAAAGTGGCATGCCTAGCAACAAATACCTTTTGTTCGGTAGGATCATAGAAGATATATCCTAAACTGTCTTTAGGATAACCTACAAATGTACACTTGTTCGATCTAGCACTTAGCTTATGTCCAAAATTTCTTTTGACATAAGCATGACAACCCCATATCTTAAGATACTTAAGATTAGGTTTCTTTCCTTTCCATATCTCATATGGAGTGCTAGATACAGACTTAGATGGTACTCTATTTAATACTAATGCAACAGTTTCTAGGGCATGTCCCCAGAAGGAAATTGGAAGATTTGTGAAGCACAACATGGACCGTACCATATCTAATAAGGTACGATTTCTTCTTTCAGCTACACCATTTAATTGTGGCGTATATGGAGTGTTGCCCAAGGTGACAATCCAAGAGGGGGGGTGAATTGGGTTTTTCTAAATTTTAGTGCTTTTAAAAACTTTCGTAATTAAGTGCGGTGAATGCTTTCATAAATTACTTGAATGAATTAAACTAGAGTAAAGATGAAAGATAATGCAAGAATAAGCATAAGAACAAGCACAACACAAACACAGCGATATATAGTGGTTCGGTGCACCCCAAGGCACCTACGTCCACTCCCCAAGCGTTCTCTTGGGAATTTTACTATAACCCCTCGGATTACAGTAGGATTGTTTTCCGGGCTTACAATCCAAAACCTTTACAATTTGGTTTTCCGGGATCACCAAGAACCTATGTTGGTTTTACGGGCTCACCAACAAACCTTCACAATTGGTTTTACGGGCTTACCAAGAACCTATGTTGGTTTTACGGGGTTTCCAACAACCTACGTTGGTTTTACGGGCTTACCAACAACCTACGTTGGTTTTACGGGGTTACCAACAACCTACGTTGGTTTTACGGGCTTACCAACAACCTACGTTGGTTTTACGGGCTTACCAACAACCTACAATGTTGGTTTTACGGGCTTACCAACAAACCTTACAACAAGTAGTTTGACAAACAAAAAGAAAGATTCAAACTCCTAAATGAGCATATAAAATAATATAAACTATAAAGAAGAGTTAGAAAATATTTATCGCTTTGAAGTGGCTTCTCTCTTCTTTGTCAAGGATGCTTCACTTCTTCAAGGGAGGATGGAGCTCTTGATGCCTCTTTGAAACTGCTCAACCCCTTTCTTTTGATTCTTGAATGAAGCACTTGGATGAGGCTTGCCTTGCTAGGGTTCTCTCTTGAATGCACTTGATGTATTTTCCCCCAAGGCTTACTTCTTCTGATGAATACTCCCTCTTAAATACTTCTCCAACCTCCAAATAGTCCTTTCTGACCGTTGGATTGAAGAAACTAGCCGTTTATAGCCGTTGGGAGTCCAAAAAGCATTTCTGCACAACTAGCCGTTATGTTCAGCCCGTGTTTGGGTCGGCTCAACCTGTCCTTGGGTCGACCCAACTTTGCCTTGGGTCGACTCAACCTTTCCTTGGGTCGACCCTCTCAGAAAACACAGAAACTTGAAATTCAGCCTTCCTTTCCTTGGGTCGACCCAACCTTTCTTTGGGTCGACTCAACCTTGGGTCAGCTCAAACTTTTCTTGGGTCGACTCAACCTTGGGTCAGCTCAAACTTTTCTTGGGTCGACCCAACTTTCAGAAAATTCAGAATCTTGAATTTCAGCCTTTCTTCACTTGGGTCGACTCAACCTTTCTTTGGGTCGACTCAAGGTTTACTTGGGTCGACTCAACTTCTTCTTGGGTCGACCCTCTCAGTAAATCCAGAGAACCATTTTTCTGTCTTGTTTTGGGGTTCTTCATGTTTGGGTCGACTCATGCTTTTCTTGGGTCGACCCAACTCACTGTTCATCTGTGCCAATTTTGCAGAAGTGTGCCAAATGACTTCTTGATGTGCCGGGGTCGACCCAATCAACCTTTGGGTCGACTCAATCCACACTTTGCTGCATTCTCAAGGTTAGATTCATTCAAATGAACAAAGACATGTCTCTATATCAATTCATACAAATATACTGAGAGTAATGAACTTATAAATGAAGTATCAATTTAACTTATAGCATACTCTAGATAATTGCTTGTTAATCATCAAAATAACACTATCATCCTCATGGAGATGTCCATTCAGAGAGTATACCCTTTAATTTAAGATAGTCTAAAAATTCACTAGAAAGGTATTCTCCTCCTCGATCAGATCGAAGGATTTTAATGCACTTTCCAGTTTGTTTTTCGACCATACTTTGATACTCTTTAAATTTATCAAAGGCTTCGGATTTATGTTTCATTAGATACACAAAACCGAACCTTGATAAGTCATCAGTAAATGTGATGAAGTAAGAGTATCCATCTCTAGCTTGAGTTGACATAGGACCGCACACATCAGTGTGTACGAGTTCTAACAACTCACTTGCCCTTTCTCCATGTCCCGAGAATGGAGACTTGGTCATTTTACCCATAAGACAAGATTTACAAGTTCCTAATGATTCAAAATCATAAGGGTCAAAGAATTTATCTTTATACAACTTATGTAACCTTGTCTCACTAATATGACCTAATCGGTAATGCCAGAGGAGGGTATTATTAATATTTTCTCTTTTTCTTTTATTATCTTTGCCAATATGAAACATAACATTATTAAGACATAATACTAAAAGACCATTTTCCATAGTGCCATGACAATAATACTCATTAGATAAAGAAATAGAGCAACCATTGCTCTTTCCATTTATTTCGAATCCTTTCTTAAGCAACAAAGGAATTGAAATTACATTTCTAATAATTTTTGGCATAAAATAACAGTCTTCTAGCTTCAAGAACTTTTCGGAGGGTAGCTCCAGTATGTAGGTGCCAACAGCTTCAGCCTGGATGGATTCTCCTCCAGCGCCATATAGCTCGAAGTCACCTTTCTTCAGTCTTCTAATTTTCTGCAGTCCATGCAAAGATTTGCATATGTGAGAACCACAACCGGTATCAATTTGACTCTTTGAATTGCTCCCCCTTTCATTTATAATTCATTAGCAATGAAACTTCAAAAATTTGAGATAAACTATGAGTTTTAGGCTATGTATCGGGGTGCGAGAGGTGCGTGCCAAATTCTGAATTTTTATGTGCCAAATTCTGAATTGTGATAGAAATTTTTGATTTGATGATTTTCATTGTTGTAAATTGCTCCCCCTTAGATGTATAAGCTTTCTTATATGGTTTTCAATTTGTTTTATAAGTTATTTCTCTTCCTTTCTTTACTTCTCCTCTTATTACTCTATCTTTACTTCTCCCCCTATTACTCTTTCTTTACTTCTCCCCTTATTTCTCTTTCTTTACTTCTCCTTTCTTTACTTTTCCTCTAATTATTCTTTCTTTACTTCTCCCCTTTTTGTTACTTTATTTACTCTAATTTATTTACTCTAAAGATATCTTTACTTCTCCCCTAATACTCTTTCCTTACTTCTCCCCCTTTTTGTTATCATCAAAAAGATACATGGAAAAAGATGCAATAAATAACAAACTTCAAACTTCATTGATCAAAATAGGAACATTTTAGTACATTCATGCCAAAAACAAAAACACAATGTTCCTTAATCAAAGTTTAAGATACATGATCGCTTGGCTGCGGCTCTCTTGGGTCCCATTTCTCCAAGATCTTGAAGTAATCTACTGTTTGGAGATGATTGGAGAAGATTTGAGAGTGGGGAATAGGATTTTCGGAAGAGGACAAAGGGTAAACAGTGCCCTAGATAGCTCACGGGTCCCCCTTTTAACAGTGGGATCCCGACGTTGGGTCGACTCAAGAAACTTCTTGGGTCGACTCAACGTTGGGTCGACCCTATTCTGGGTTGGGTTGACCCAAGTGCAGAATTTTTCTTTTCTCTTCCTTTTTGTTTCTAAAAATTTTCCTTGCTTCCAATCCTTATAAATTCTTTCTGGAACAATGATACATGAGTAAGGAATCTATAGATAACAAGTTTGACTCATGTTTCATGGATTTTTAGAAATTGGAGGAATGTATCATGAAACTACTTGCTCCCTTTTATATTTCTTCAATAAAAAGGATCACATATACCTAATTCTCTCCTTAGCGTGGAGAATCTATCTTCACTCAAGGGTTTTATAAATATGTCGGCTAATTGTTTTTCAGTGCATATATGTTCAATACATATGTTTCTATTTTGCACATGATTCCTAATAAAATGATATCTTATTTCTATGTGTTTGGCTTTAGAAATGAGACATTTAAGATATGAGCCAAAAGAGATCTCTAACTGTAGATTCCAAAGATATTTTTCAAATCAAGTGTAGATGGAATCTTTTTCAAGTTATTTCAAGAAGTTTCAAGAATAATATTCAAAGAAAGGCACGGATGAAAATCCAACTTTTTTTTAATATATTAAGTATATAGCAAAATGAGAGCAATCAAATTAATTTTCAGAGTATAGTATAAGAGCAGATAAAGATCAAAACTTATATGCTCGAAAAATATAAAATTATGTTGAATCGTTAATTCTTAATGACTTCAAGGTTCTTTCATGATATAAAAGTATTGGGGCATAGATACCAAAACATGAATTTATGCAGTGTAGGATACATAAAATTCAGGGCTTTGAATGTTCTTTTAAAGCTCTCTTAAAGACTTTCTTTTACTTCTTTAAAGATCATAGCATCAAAATCAATTAAAATGGATTGGCTCAGGATTGAAACACTAAAGTGCAAGCCAATAAGAGATCATTAGTGGATTCCAAAGTAAATTTTCAATGCTAAGACAACTGAAATCCTTTTCACTTAGTTTTCAAAACAAGTGGTTTACAAATTAAGTACAGATAAAAATCCAACTTTCAAAAGATATTCAATGAAGCACAAAGTTTAATACCACTTTACATTTAGTATTCTTTCTCTTATCTTTAGTTGTGAATTTACATGATTAAGTTCTATATGATCTCTCCCTCTGAAATTTTCTTTCTCCCTCTTAATTAATTAATCCATAAAATTCAAGGTATGCATCAAATTAAAGTAACTTTAGGATAAGATACTGAATATCTAAAGCTCCCCCTTAAAAGATACATTCTTCTTTAATTATTCTTATCTTTTGTTGAATTTCAGATTTTAATGATAAACGTGAATAAAACTGAAACTTTATGATATCAAGAATGTAGAGTGATCTAGAATTATTCAAAATTTATAGCAATCACTCTTTTTAATCTTTTAAGAACAAGTTATGCTTCCTCTTAATCTTTGAGAAAATGTACTGAAATATTAATCAGAAAATGATTCATTTGAAGCTCAAATTCTTTCAAAAGTATTTACATTTTCTTTCTTTTAAGAATCATTTGAGTGAGCTGAAATATTTCTAGACTTAAGATCATTCACTCTTTTCTTAAAAATAGTTTTTTTTTTTTGATGGAAGCATTTAATTATGCAGGAGTGTATATTCAAAGTATTAATTTCTTAGTCATAGTTTTTCAGCAATGAATATATGAAGCACAATAAATCTTTTCAATATTAAAATAAAATCATATATTAAAAATATTTGTTTGCAATCAAGATCATTGAAAGACACATCATTCAGACCAATATTGGTACACTTTGAAGATAAGAAATGATATGTTTCAGATGCGTATCGGGGCAAGCAATCAAGGCATCAGAATTATTCTATTTTTCTTAAGCTGTAGTTTTATCTAGAAATTCATATTGAGTTTAAGCTTTTATACAAAATCAGATTCTGAATTTCATAAAGATTCTCAAGGAGGCTTTCAAAGTTGTAATTTGAGATATGTATCTTCACATTGTAGCTCATCTTAAATCATTAAGATTGAAAACACATATTTCAAAAACATTAGAGCACATCCAGAATCTTTGTAATTCATATTGAATTTTGGTACAAATTGGAGGACATTATGTACTAATGTTAGGCAAGTTGAAAGATAAATTATAATCAATTCATTCTGCCTAATTTGCAAATTCAGATTATCCTTTTCTTCTTCTTTTTATAAATATATTCAACTTTCAGATTTCAAAGGTGATCATGAACGACAAATCTAAAATTTCTTTCAAAAATATTTTTAGAAAAATTCTTTATGTAATTTTTCAAACATTCAAGCATTGGAACCGATTTAATAAGAAATTTTATTTTTGATCAAGAGAGTACAAGAGAAATCCAACATATCATTGATGAGTATAGAATACAAGTAAAACAATTTTCATTAGGCTTTGAGGCACAAGTTATTTCGAAGTCAAAGGTGAAGCAAAAACTTGTATACAAAGTTAAAGCCTATTCCAAATTATGAGTGTTATAAAGAAAAATAAATTTGCTATTGGTAGAAACATGTTTCAATCAAATTATTCAAGCATGAAGCATTTCAAACTGAATATTGAAAATATATAATTCAAAGTATGCAAAACATAACAAGCATGTCATGGATCAAAATTAATTCTTTTCAAATAAAAATTTTTTTTTATTTAAATACAATTTAGCACTGATTTTATCCTTAAGGTGTGTTTTCAAGTGATTGAAACTTCATTTGATTTTTCACAACCTTCTTATATATTTTCATTTACTTATCATTCATTCCCCAAATTTTTAATTTCTTTCTTTAACCATTCAATGAACATTTTGATTATCTTCATTTATTTTTCGGTTTTACTTTTCTATGCTCTATATTCTATTTGCTCCCTATCCGGTGGAGTTGGAAGGGGCACGAGGTACTACCACTAGCCTCCCTCTTGTGCCGTCCCTAATATGCCCTACACCGAATAGTTGGGTCAAATAGTGCCGGGTACTACCACTAGCCTCCCCATTGGCACCATCCCTATAATGAGCAATGTAGAAATGTTAAACTGTTCTCTTTAGCAACAAGATATTCACTCCAAACTCTCCCTAGTTAAATATAATTAATTACGGATTTTATCCCTTCCAAAAGAATGTTCACACAAGTCTCACAAATATGCTGAATATATTATGCTTGCGCTGCTTTTACTTAAGATTGGAGTATTTACTTAGCTTTTACTTCTTCTGAGCAATGTTCATTTTCTTTTTCTTTATCTCTCTCTCTTTTTGTTATTTTCAAGTAGTTACATGAAAGAGCAGAATAAAGAATTAATCTAATATGCTGCATATAATATATATCATGCAAACAGCATTTTCATTATGCCCAATGATTCATAGCTTATCACAAGTTATTTTGAATTAGAAACTTGAGGCATAAACTTGTGTATTTTATGGTTATGCATTATACAGGCAAAAGTGAACTTCAATTTAATCATACCATGAAACAATTATCATTAGCATGAGAATGAAGCATGATATCAAGAAGATTAGCAATTAAATGTTTAATCATGCTACCATATAATTTTAGACTATTAATTTTGCTCAACTAACTCACAAGAGAAGGGTTTAGATTACCAATGCATTTAGCATTCTTCAAGCCAAATACCTTTTAGATTCTTTACACCCTTGGCTGAAGAAAATCTCCTTTTTTTTTTGTTTGCAAGGGAATGTTTATTGTATCTTTCATCGAGGTGTCCTTCAAGTTGAAATTTCTTGCTCATAAATCCTGTATCATTAATGAAATCTTTTTCTTTCTTGAAGGAAAGTCATTAGTTTCTTCAAGATACAAAACATTCATACAATATATTTCTTAGCTAGATGACTCAACATAAGATATGACAATAATTGAATATTAAGTCACTTTACTCAAGAGATTGTCTAAATATAAGCAAGCACAAGTCACTTGAACTAAAGAGATAACTTCATTAAGTAAAATGGTTCAAGGACAAGCATGTGAGGCAATAGAAGGATTCATCAAGGTCAAAAAAAAAATTTTATTTTCAGAATTAATTTAGCTTAGATTCTATTTGCTTAAGATAATTATCAATAAGATATACAAGTTGAGTTTTAATCAAATTATCTTAAACAGTTGTTTCTATCAAAAATTTTGATTATGATTTAGTTTTCAACACTAATAATCATGTTTCAGGGAGTTGAGCAATCTTCTTTTAGAGCAATTAGGATTTTATTTTGACTTATGAGTGATAGTTTAAAAGAATTAATATTCATGCTTTAAAAGATTTTTATGATCAAGTTAAGCATGACATGTTACAATTAATCAGTAGAATTTGAGATAATTTTAGAGAAAGATATTAATCATGGATACAAAGATTATGCTCAATGAAGTTTTAACATGAAGGCATGAAATCAGCATCTATCATTTATACTAGAGAGAAAATTTAGATTTTGAAAACTTGAAGGAGAAAGTTATACATATTCATTCATTGTTTTCTTATCATCATGCAAGCACTAGAAAATTTCATGCTAAGATCGTGTAGATAAGATTTGTCATACATACAAGGCATTTAATAAATATTCAATAGCCTAACTGAATTTATAAAGTTAAGCATATCAAGACATAAAATGACAATTTAAATTACATTCACAAATGATGAAATAAAATTTATTTATAAGTCACGTGCCATGGCACCCAATTAAGAGTTTCACATGAGTTTCAAGGGCTGCTTTGACACATTTGCAAGATAATCTCAGTTTTTCATTTTAGGTACCCAAGCTTGCTTGGGTCTTTGGGAGTTAGTGCATATGGTTCCTTTTGGAATCCAAATCTGTTTAATTGTAATAATTTTATCATTTGATTTGCTTGTATTAGAACCATAGGTAAAGTTTTTATGCCCAATCTTTTTATGTTTGAAATAAGTTATCTTATTTGATGGTTTGCTTGGCGAATTGATAACCTTTTTCTTTAGGGGTTTATTATTGAGCAAAGAAATCCAACCAAGTCTTGATTTATCAAAAACAGCATGTTGGCTTTCAAACATCGTTTTTAATCTTTCTAAACTTACAGTGAATTTGTTAATAAAAGATTTCAATTGGTTAACTTCTTCACTTAAGTTTTGATTTTCTTTAATTAAATTCTGATTTTTCTGAATCAATTCTTCCGAATTTAATCTTAAGCGTTCATTCTCAGAGTTTAATTTGTCTCTCATTTTAGCGGAAGAATTTCTTTCTTCTGACATTTCCAGATTTATCTTTTTAAGATTTTTATTTTTCGTAGCTAATTTTCTACATTCACCATACAAATCATGAAAAGCATTTAATAGTTCATCATAAGAGAATTCTTCCTGAAATTCATTAGGTGTGAAATCAGATTCAGATTTTACCTTATCTTCTTGTGCCATAAAGCATAAGTTAGTTACCTCTTGTAGTTCTTTGGAGCTAGTATCATTATTGTTGCTCCTCACTTTCATTTTCTTGCTTGACTCTTCCTTGGTCAAGGCTTTCTTGCTTTTTATCTCTTTCTTCCTTTCTTCTTGCTTCCTCTTCTTCTTTGTCTTTAGGAAGCTTTTGAATTTTTCGGTGTTTGGGTATGGATCCTTGTTTTCATCACCGAATTCTTCATTTGTTGTTCTTTCTTCCGGATTGGGAGATTCAACATCGTTTTCTGCAGGCTCACTGTTAGTATGTAATTGAAGCACATGTGAGCTAATCTGAATATTGTCATAGATATTTTCTAAAGTATCCCAGATTTCCTTAGCAGATAAGCATGCAGAGATTTTATTAAATTCAGTTTCATGGATAGCACAATATAGTATGTTCATAGCATTAGCATTCAATTGTGCTAAGTCTTTTTCATTAATAGTGTGAGAGAGTGAGTGAGGGCCTCTAGTAATGATGTACCATAATTCATAGTTTGAAGCTTGAATGAATATCCTCATTCTAGCTTTCCAATAAGTGTAGTTTGTGCCATTAAATAGAGGTGGTCTATCAATTAATTGTCCCTCTCGTATAGAACATCCCACTTGGGTTGTCATGATCTTTAACTCTTGATTGTGAGATCAATGGGTACTATTAGAGCACCTTGCTCTGATACCACTTGTTGCCCAAGGTGACAATCCAAGAGGGGGGGTGAATTGGGTTTTTCTAAATTTTAGTGCTTTTAAAAACTTTCGTAATTAAGTGCGGTGAATGCTTTCATAAATTACTTGAATGAATTAAACTAGAGTAAAGATGAAAGATAATGCAAGAATAAGCATAAGAACAAGCACAACACAAACACAGCGATATATAGTGGTTCGGTGCACCCCAAGGCACCTACGTCCACTCCCCAAGCGTCCCCTTGGGAATTTTACTATAACCCCTCGGATTACAGTAGGATTGTTTTCCGGGCTCACAATCCAAAACCTTTACAATTTGGTTTTCCGGGATCACCAAGAACCTATGTTGGTTTTACGGGCTCACCAACAAACCTTCACAATTGGTTTTACGGGCTTACCAAGAACCTATGTTGGTTTTACGGGGTTTCCAACAACCTACGTTGGTTTTACGGGCTTACCAACAACCTACGTTGGTTTTACGGGGTTACCAACAACCTACGTTGGTTTTACGGGCTTACCAACAACCTACGTTGGTTTTACGGGTTTACCAACAACCTACAATGTTGGTTTTACGGGCTTACCAACAAACCTTACAACAAGTAGTTTGACAAACAAAAAGAAAGATTCAAACTCCTAAATGAGCATATAAAACAATATAAACTATAAAGAAGAGTTAGAAAATATTTATCGCTTTGAAGTGGCTTCTCTCTTCTTTGTCAAGGATGCTTCACTTCTTCAAGGGAGGATGGAGCTCTTGATGCCTCTTTGAAACTGCTCAACCCCTTTCTTTTGATTCTTGAATGAAGCACTTGGATGAGGCTTGCCTTGCTAGGGTTCTCTCTTGAATGCACTTGATGTATTTTCCCCCAAGGCTTACTTCTTCTGATGAATACTCCCTCTTAAATACTTCTCCAACCTCCAAATAGTCCTTTCTGACCGTTGGATTGAAGAAACTAGCCGTTTATAGCCGTTGGGAGTCCAAAAAGCATTTCTGCACAACTAGCCGTTATGTTCAGCCCGTGTTTGGGTCGGCTCAACCTGTCCTTGGGTCGACCCAACTTTGCCTTGGGTCGACTCAACCTTTCCTTGGGTCGACCCTCTCAGAAAACACAGAAACTTGAAATTCAGCCTTCCTTTCCTTGGGTCGACCCAACCTTTCTTTGGGTCGACTCAACCTTGGGTCAGCTCAAACTTTTCTTGGGTCGACTCAACCTTGGGTCAGCTCAAACTTTTCTTGGGTCGACCCAACTTTCAGAAAATTCAGAATCTTGAATTTCAGCCTTTCTTCACTTGGGTCGACTCAACCTTTCTTTGGGTCGACTCAAGGTTTACTTGGGTCGACTCAACTTCTTCTTGGGTCGACCCTCTCAGTAAATCCAGAGAACCATTTTTCTGTCTTGTTTTGGGGTTCTTCATGTTTGGGTCGACTCATGCTTTTCTTGGGTCGACCCAACTCACTGTTCATCTGTGCCAATTTTGCAGAAGTGTGCCAAATGACTTCTTGATGTGCCGGGGTCGACCCAATCAACCTTTGGGTCGACTCAATCCACACTTTGCTGCATTCTCAAGGTTAGATTCATTCAAATGAACAAAGACATGTCTCTATATCAATTCATACAAATATACTGAGAGTAATGAACTTATAAATGAAGTATCAATTTAACTTATAGCATACTCTAGATAATTGCTTGTTAATCATCAAAATAACACTATCATCCTCATGGAGATGTCCATTCAGAGAGTATACCCTTTAATTTAAGATAGTCTAAAAATTCACTAGAAAGGTATTCTCCTCCTCGATCAGATCGAAGGATTTTAATGCACTTTCCAGTTTGTTTTTCGACCATACTTTGATACTCTTTAAATTTATCAAAGGCTTCGGATTTATGTTTCATTAGATACACAAAACCGAACCTTGATAAGTCATCAGTAAATGTGATGAAGTAAGAGTATCCATCTCTAGCTTGAGTTGACATAGGACCGCACACATCAGTGTGTACGAGTTCTAACAACTCACTTGCCCTTTCTCCATGTCCCGAGAATGGAGACTTGGTCATTTTACCCATAAGACAAGATTTACAAGTTCCTAATGATTCAAAATCATAAGGGTCAAAGAATTTATCTTTATACAACTTATGTAACCTTGTCTCACTAATATGACCTAATCGGTAATGCCAGAGGAGGGTATTATTAATATTTTCTCTTTTTCTTTTATTATCTTTGCCAATATGAAACATAACATTATTAAGACATAATACTAAAAGACCATTTTCCATAGTGCCATGACAATAATACTCATTAGATAAAGAAATAGAGCAACCATTGCTCTTTCCATTTATTTCGAATCCTTTCTTAAGCAACAAAGGAATTGAAATTACATTTCTAATAATTTTTGGCATAAAATAACAGTCTTCTAGCTTCAAGAACTTTCCGGAGGGTAGCTCCAGTATGTAGGTGCCAACAGCTTCAGCCTGGATGGATTCTCCTCCAGCGCCATATAGCTCGAAGTCACCTTTCTTCAGTCTTCTAATTTTCTGCAGTCCATGCAAAGATTTGCATATGTGAGAACCACAACCGGTATCCAATACCCATGAATTAGAATCAGAAGAACTTAATGTCATATTGGCATGTAATAAAAACATACCTTTTGATGCAACACTTGCATCAGGCTTCACACTTGCAAGAAAGCTCTTGCAGTTTCTTTTCCAATGCCCCGTCTTGCCATAGTGGAAACAGGTACCGGGTCCAGAGATTTTCTTTCCCTTCTTCTTTTTGATGCGACTCTTAGGATTTAGTTTTTTCTTTGAACCCTTGTTGCCCGACTTCTTCTTTGAGCTCTCACCAACAAGAAGGATCGGACCCTTGTCCTTCTTGATGTGAGACTCTGCTGTTTTCAGCATATTTAGAAGCTCGGACAGGGAGGAATTCAGTTTGTTCATGTGATAATTCACGACAAACTGCGAGAATGAGTCGGGTAGTGATTGCAGGATCAAATCCTGACTGAGCTCACTGTCCATAGCAAAGCCAAGTTGACTTAATCGAGTGATCAAGTCTATAACCTTTAAACAGTGGTCTTGCACAGACGATCTCTCGATCATTCTAGCACGGAACAACTGCTTAGATATCTCATATCGAGCAGTTCTGCTCTGCTCACCATATAACTCCTTTAAGTTAAGGAGTATGGAGTGAGTATCCATGCTATCATGCTGCCTCTGCAATTCATTATTCATAGAAGCAAGCATGATACATTTGACAGTCAAACTGTCATTTTTCCATATACGATATGTGGCCAATTCCTCCTCAGTTGCATTTTCCCCTGCTGACCCTAGGTCAGGGGTTTCAAGAATGTAGGAAAGTTTTTCTTGTGTGAGAACAATCTTTAAATTTCTCAACCAATCCACATAGTTGGGACCAGTCAATTTGTTTGTATCTAAGATACCTCTAAGTGAGAGTGAAGATGCCATTTTTGCAGAATTAATCTATAATTACAAAGAACACTAATATAAGCAGACCAATCATGATGATATGTATTCAATCAGACAAGGACTTTTATCTAATTGTTACTCCCACTATTTTTGTCGAATATCATAACCCTCAAGTATGATGAACGAGAAAATACTAATTTTCTTAGTGGGGTTGAGATCCAAATTCCTTATAAAAGACCTTGTGGGAATCACAACAAGCCCTTATAAGTTCAAAGGTAGGAAACTCTTTCCAATTGCATCCCATGCAATTTCCAACTTTATTCTGTCCTCTAGCACACATATAGTCTTGTAGGAATCACAACAAACTATTGTGTCTAGTTAAGTCAAACCCTTCATTTTTATGCAGTCATATTTGAATAATGCTGCCCTTGTGGGAATCACAACAAGGCAACATATTAAAATATGCCATATGCATCATATGCACCAAGATATTACAATATCAATCCCTAATACTAGCCTTGTGGGAATCACAACAAGCTAGCATAGATATTGACATAATAATATCTAAGCATGAAGGAAGGACCTTTATAGTGTTATATCAGCAATTAGCTTTTCCAAGGAGGTCAATCAAATAGTTGGCCAAGTAAGCAGATGGGAGGCTCTCCTTACTTAGTAAGGTCCTAATTAAATAACCACCTGTAGCCTCTTTCCTAGACACTAACTTAGTCAATTGATTCAGAATGGCTCAGCTTAAAGCAATTAACACTACGACTTAATTATGAATTTAGTGAGGACTTTCAAATAGTAGTATCTTACTAACATTAAGCTCAACCATAAAGGACAATCAAATAATTGGCCAGAAAAGCAGGTGGGAGGCACCCCTCACTCAGAGAGTGAGGTCCTAATTAAGTAACCACCTGTGGCTTCCTTCCTAGACACCAACTGAGTCGATTGTTCCAGAATGGGTCAGCCCAAAGTTTTCATACTACTATATTGGTCTCATTGCACATTCTATAATTTAGCACTAGCAATTATACTATGCTACAACATGAATATAACACTATCTCATGGCATAAACTAATCATGCGTACAAACAACCTAACTATCTCATAGCATCAAGATAATAGCATGTATTATCATTTGGTTAAACAGATTAAGGGTGGCTCTGATACCACTGTTAGGGTTTCCCAGTGCCCCAGGGCGCAGCGGAAGATACGGGATTATAAAATTTTCTTATAAAACCCATTATATGAAACCCTAATAAGCCAAGATCGCCTTAATAGTATAACCAAATAATGTAGAAAATATAATCTTGGTATATAAGAATACCTATCACGCTATATCCAATATATCTGAAGATGTCCTAAGGTGCCCAAATGTTCACCCTCCGATGTTGATCCACACAGGAATGGGTTCAAGACTCTAGCTCCACCAAAACTTGATTCTAATTGTTCAATCCTTCCAAAGGATTTAATTGGCTGATTTTCCTTCACTTCTTCCTTTCTACCTCTAAAACATTCACTAGCCTTTTTGTCCTAAAGAAGACCCTCTTGTCTTGGGTTAGGACAAAAGAGAGAGGCTTGTAAGAAAGAAGGGATAAGGGAGAGAGAAGGAGAGGCTTTTTTTTGGATGATCTTTAGAACCCCAAGGCACCTCCTTATTTATAAGAGATGGAGGGATGCATCATAAAGGGATGCACCCCATCCACACACCTCATCATGATGAGGCATGTGCCAAGAGAGGCATCCCATCATGATGGGGTGCTAAGGAGAAGGGTGTATCAACTTCTTTCTCACATCTCCCTCTTAAATCATGATGATCCAAGGGCCCAAATGCAGTGAACCAAAGCCAATGGTCCAGATCTAGGTGCCATCTAATGGTCCAGATCAAGACATCATCATCCAGGGTGCCATCCAATGGTCCAGAAGTAAGATGCCATCACCGATGGTCCAGATTCAGGCGCTGAGCAACGGTCCAGATCTTTCATCCAGAGAGCCATCCAGTGGTCCAGATTCAGGCGCTGAGCAACGGTCCAGATCTTTCATCCAGAGAGCCATCCAGTGGTCCAGATTCAGGCGCTGAGCAACGGTCCAGATCTTTCATCCAGAGAGCCATCCAGTGGTCCAGATTTAGGCGCTAACCAGTGGACCAGATCCTTCATCCAGAAAGCCATCCAATAGTCCAGATGAAGGCGCCAACTAGTGGACCAGATCCTTCATCCAGGAAGCGATCGAATGGTCCAGAAGTGAAGGCCCTATCAAACCCAATCCAATTGGGTTTAACCAACTTAAAGAAAACATTAAACCTAATCAAATCAGGTCTAATTAAAGCCAAATGGGTTTCAACTCTTGGCTAACCCATATTAGGTCATGATCTAATCATATTAGATCAACCAAATCTAAGAATCATATTCGAATTTAATTTGAATCAGGAGCTAGGGTTTGCAACACGTGCTAGCATGTTCATCTTGCAAACATGATCTAATCCAATTAGACCCTTGATCAATTCCCTTGTGTGTGACCCATTGGGTTCCTTATCTTAGCCATCAGTAGGTGCAGGTGCAAGTTGACCTAACCTGATTAGAATACCTCTAATCCAATTTAGGTTCAATTTAGTGCTAAACCTGACTTAGCAATCAGAACCTTTCTGATGCTTTGATCTAATTAAACTCTTTGATCCGATCAACCCACAAGACATGATTGACGTCTAGCAACGTATCATGTCTACCCGGAAGATGAGGAATGTATTGGACAAATCCAAACATACCCTTCAGTGGCAAGTTACCGTGCAATTCAATCTCTCAGTCATACTACATCCTGAATAAGTGCATGAGTATGAATCAATATCAAACTCAATCACTTATTCATGTCTCTCTCAATCTTTTATATGATAATTCAAACAATGAAACATTAGAAACTCTTTTTAATATTCATTTTGCTTTGATCAAAGGCTTCTTGAATCATCATAAGATTAGAGTAAGTAGGATGTTACCTTCTCTTACTAGAAGTGACTGATTCCTTGTTGACCTACTCACAACCTTCGTACAAAATCCACCATATCCAGAATACCCCGTACACAACGCAATGTCGTGAATGAGGGTAAACCAAAACATAGCTTCAAGTGCACAAGGTACCATGGTGATCTCAGGTCTAAGGATCACTTGCACAACTCCCACTATGAGAACCATCTTTTGATAATTAAGTAAGAATCCATAAGATGTTCTCATGGCTGGTCATTTCAGTGAACTCATTCCTCTAATGAGCACCCACATCTTTATATTAGTGTCTCACACAAGTGATTGTGAGATCAATCACCCTCTACATTGAGCATACATAAGATGTGCTAGTCTTTCCGGTAATATTGATCCCCGACTCAATATACCAATTTGACTGGGAATATTCTAAATTAGGATTTTAGGATTTTAGGTCTCACTGGTATGATCTCATCATAACCCT
This sequence comes from Phoenix dactylifera, assembly GCF_051530095.1. Classification (NCBI taxonomy): domain Eukaryota; kingdom Viridiplantae; phylum Streptophyta; class Magnoliopsida; order Arecales; family Arecaceae; genus Phoenix; species Phoenix dactylifera. The sequence goes on from NC_143195.1 coordinate 17,993,323, forward strand.
AAAACCAATGTCCTAATTTATGGGGTTCATCATCCAATAATAAAATAGATAAGCAGCAAATGATGAAACACAATGCCTTTATTGATATATATCGAGTGTCAAAGTACATGATTTGGAGGATTACAAAGAGAAACCCATCAAATGATTGGCTTATAGGGCATCTACTCTTTCAGATGAAAGCAGAGTGCTTGAATTTGCAAGTTTGTTGGTGCAGTAACTTGAGTGTCCGCTTCCAAATGACCATGTCTCTCCTTGGGAAGAGGACATCAATTCAGAGATATCAACTGAAGGCCAAACATCAAAAGACCCAACCTGGGAATCTGGGATCCATCATTGGATAAGTCAGTGCCTGGAAGAACAAAAGACTACCTTCCTTCAAGAGAGCTGTCCTCATTTAAAGATTTGACAGGTGGAACTCTGTTATCAGAGAGTAGTCTTGATATCATACTTGATGTTTGGCTTGTCTTCAAAGATGATGGGCCTGCTTTAGAAGCCGATGTAGATGGAGAAATTGATGGCTCAATACATGTTGCAATTACTTGTGATCTACTGGAGTCTCTTTCCTATGCTAGGTTAAAAGAATGTAATGTTAAAATCAAAGCAAACTTAATTGAGCATCAATCATGGAAATTAACAGCAAAGAATGAATAGGAATATCTAATAAATGTCTCCATTTTATTCCAGCTCACATTGAAGGGTAAATTTCTTCTGATGGATCCATCTGTTACAAGAATAAGAATATTAGATGAGGAATTATGCAAAGAATGCATGAAAAATTATACCCTCTATGCAGCATTGATTGCATTAACATGAAACATTTATCCACTAAAATTGCAGCAGAAACTTTATTATTCTACAGAAACAAGTTAAGAAGAGTATTAAACATGATTAGTTATCCAGTTATACTTTTCAAAATTTCCTAGGTACGATAGATTATGATAGTATTTACCATATAAAGAGGATCATGTCATAGTTTGACGAGCCTGAAGAACTGACTGGAAATAATTTGACATTTATAAGTGGAACTCGTGCAGTCTCTTTCTAGACATGAGCTGTATGGATTAGAAGAAATCCATACTATATGCCACAGCTTGCGTCAGTGAAAATCACTTCTAAGTTCTGGAATCTACTGATTTGTAAATTCTTTCATGAGTTAAAGGTAAGGGCCGCTCTGCTATTTTGTTAAATTGGAGTAAAAATTTTATATATAACAGCATTTCTTCATATTGTAAAACATTATGTAACTATTAGAAAATTCTGTAGATAAAAGCTTCTTAGCACAAGAATGTTTTCCCTAAATATAGAACACAATCCAAATATTTTACCTTCAGCAGCCACTTTGGAGCTACAACCAATGCTCAATTAATCAGGAGACTTCAGTTGTCTGAGTGCCTGAGAAGCTGCTACCGATGTCTTCCCAGCTAGAAGACCTTCATGATCTGTTTCTATGCGATGCTTAAATTCTGAGTCCATATTCCCACTGTTGTGATGACAAAACTCAGAATGGTTGTCGAAAACATCCATTGTATGAGTTCGGTTGCCACGTAGAAAGCTCCATCTAGAGGAGCATCCAGCATTCTTATGAGCAGAATGACTGCCGCTCATCTTGTAATAGGAAAACAAAGGTTTCTTCCTTGGAGCAGCCACACAACAGATGGCCCCCATAATCTTGATGTTCAAACTAGAAACCACAAAAAGAACGACTAGAACCCTCCAGAGTGAAAGGAACCTCAAATAATTTCAAGTAATCCTGATATTTAGAGCCAACATTATTGGCACTAGTTCTTGGAGAAGAAACTACATTAAATCTCCAGCTGTTCCTGTATGCATTAGATGGAAATCAGTCAATCATAACAACATGAAGGTCAATACATGGAGCTAGAATTCCAAAAGTTATATTCATGCAGACTCAAATAATAAACAATCATAGAGTGGTACCACAGGTAGAGAAGCGCAGAAATTCACTCAATTAAACGACAAATGAAAGAAAACAAAAAGGACCAATTCATCTAAAGAAACTTGATCAGAAAGATCATCTTAACACAGCCTACATATGTAGAAACAGAATCTCTGTCCAAAATAACCAAAATCGTATATGCCTCCACAATGTAAAAAGAGGTTGTGAAAGAAATTCTCATCAAACTCCTAGAAGAACATCAGTACCAGGAAAAAAAAGAACTTCAAGAAGAACATGGAAAATTCTAGTCTAGTTTACTATTTTATTATTTGTGCCATAACAGACCATCTCATACCTTTAACAAATTTGGTGAGCTATTGATTCTGGACCAGCGTGCCACAAAAGAAGGCAATCGCCAAATTTCACGTATAGTATCAAAAGAATGAACAGAATAAGAACTGGCACAAAATATTACATCAAAATATCAAAAGAGATTTTAAGTAGAAAGGGAATCTAGATATTAAAATGGCACAAAATATTACAATTACATCAAATGAGAACTGCTATAGCAAAATCCAGACAGCGCAAGCAATTGGTAGAGCCAGCAATCATTAATCAATGTTTTTTTTCTTTTTTTCTGATGATAGCCAGCAATCAAAGTCGATAAGAGAATAATGCAAAATATTAAAAGGACATTTATTTATGTTATAAAAAATATAACAATATTTTCAGAACAAGATCAACTCTTTTTGCTGATCGTTTCCTTCTATCTGAAAATTGAAGTTTCTTGAATGAATTTCGATAGAAGATATATAGATAGAAAGCTTCGAAAAAGACTAACCACGAAGAGCATTTAGAGAAGAGAAGCAATAGAATCGATCCAAGCCCAACACCATGGTGCCTCAGAATCCAATCCATCGCCACAACCTTAACCTCCGGGCTCTTATAAAGGAGTTTCATCAGCCGGTGTGGAACCGGAAGGACGCCCACGAGAATGTCGCGATGGCTCCCAGCGAGAGAGCGAGAAGGTTGGAAGGTAGAGCGGTGCGTGGACGGTCTTCCGGTTACGGATTTGTTGGATTTGGGTTAGGGAGGAGGAGGAGGGGTTAGGGATCCCCGGGGGGGGGGGGCAGCCGCAGTGGTTAGGGATGGGGGGTGGGGGGCCGACTGCAGGGTTTAGGGTTTAGGGGGGGAGAGGAGGGTTATTTGGGCAAGGGAGGGTGATTTGGGCGGGGGGCTGACACTTAGTTTCATTTTAGGTTTCCCTCTTTTTACTTTTTTTTAAATTATAATTACTCAAAAATAATATTTTTAATATTTTTGGAATTACAAATGAAATTTGGTGACGGAAATTTCTGTCAATAATCTGTTACTGCCAAAAATAATCTTTTAAAAATTTATAAACACTTAGGTTACGATTTTTGTGACGGCTGAATTTGTCACTGTCTCATTGCAATTTTGGTTATCAGTTTTGTGACAGATATTCCGTCACTACGGTGGTCACTAAGTTTTAGCGCCCACGCTATCCGCGTATTTTGTGACCGGTCTGTCAATAATCTGTCACTAAGTTCACACCATGGTGACCAAATTTCTATCTGTCACTAATCCGTCACAAATAGTGACTGATAACGGGCCGTCACTAGTTTTCCGTCACTATACGCTTGTTTTCTGGTAGTGATATAAGAATCATGTTGCGAAGTTACAACCTCGTTCATCAACAATGCGTCGCTTTATAAGTCGGCCATCACCAAGCATGTCTCTCACCTGGTAGTCTTAAATATAAAATATTAGAAGAAAAATCTTTGAAAATGATGACACCAAAAAGATCAACCGCCAAAGAATATTTATAAGTAACAAAAAAGATGACAAAAGCATGTAAGTTACACATGCAGATACCTAAATGGAAAAGATTGCATATACCGCGCAACAGTCTCTGAGATTCAGCATGAATTTGCTCCAGATTAGCCCTCCTCTCCTGTGGAACAAAATGGAAAAGTAGGTCAACAACAAATAAAACCCAGAAATTTTTACTACTGAAATAAAAAATACATATATCAAAAACATCACCACCTTCTCAAGTTTTCTCTTCTCTCGAATGGGTTCTTCTGGTCTCCCTTCCTGGCCAGCCAACTCACCAGACTTCTTCTTCTTCTTCTTCTTCTTTTTCTTCTTCTCCGTGATATCTTCTTCCCCTTCCAAATTCAGCCGCTTCTTTGCCAATCTCTCCTTCCTCAGATCATCCATTATTCCCCCCATTCCAATTTTTCAAAAAATTAGGGTTACAGAGTCCCTGACTAGGCAAGGAGCCCTTCGCCCTTGCCTAGTCAGGGAGGGGTTGGGGAAAAAACTCACCTGCAATAAAATGCTGGAGAGGAAGAAGGAGTGGAGCTTGCCGTCGGATGCGCTCGGCGCCGGAGAGCACAAGGATCGGCCGCTCGTCGTCAGAGAGGAGGGAGGAGGAGAAGACCTTGCCGTCGGACGTCGCTCGGCGCCGGAGAGGACAAGGGTGGGCAATTCGTCGCCGGAGAGGAGGAAGGAAGAGAGGAGCTAGGGCTTGAGATTGGGATGTAGAATGAGGAGGGGAATGGCCCGCTTGTTTTTTGTTGTGAATTTGAGTTCTGACAATGCGTATACACGTCGTCTTAGGCCACAATCTACCACGACGCTAATTAGCGTCGTCTATGGCCAACACTTTTAGAAAACGTCGGTATATGTTGGGGTTGGACCGAAAATCGCCGACGCTTATAAAAAACGTCGGCAAAAAAGGATCGGTAAAACTCCATTTTCTTATAGTACCATTAGCATGGAATTGTACATGGTAACTGAAAAAGTAAATGCATCAAACCGACTAGATGCTCCTAGTGGCATGATAAAACAAATATTTAGCCCTCAATGGCTCCATGCTTGTGACTTGTGGGTTCATGTGTCGGGAATGTTGCATGTGACATATTTGTTTCGTCAAAAAATCCTCATTATTTCGTCCACTTAGAATAACGTCTATGAGAGCATATCTTGATAATCGCCTCCGTGAAATCTCACAACGTATCGGCCAAAGCCATTGAGACAAAGCTAAAGACAAAAGCCATGGGTTATTTTATATTTGTAAGCATAACATAGTCTTAATAATTTTAGCTGGGGATCTACTTTTAAAAGTAAAACTTGATTACAATTAGCTATGACGAGCATTAGTTTATAATGGTTGTGCTAATCCTGCAAAATTAGTCTGAGAGATACCGTTGGGATGGTTGTATCGATTCAATGAGCATAAGATCCCAAGTTTGAATAGAATGTCTGCGTCCTTTCTTTAATAATAATAGCAGTGCACATTAAAGAAAAACTATGATTCGAAAATCTGTCCAAACAAAAGTCTCGTGTTTATTGCAAATTTTGCCTATATGTGGAGTCATGTCTATTCTTAGAATTATAACAACAATAGATTGAGCTCCATGAATTATGAATTATTTGAATATTGACATCTCAACGTCCACACCCAGTCCCCTAGTTGATCCTGTTTATAAGACACTTCGAGGAAATGATGCATGAAGGTGGTGCACAAGATAGGAATGCAGTATGCCCACCTTAATTTTGTTACCGGAGAAGAAAGATCTACTACACCATATGCAGTACTTTGAATCACGGGTGCATGTGAAAATGCTAAATTTCATTGACATTAATTGGGAAAATATAAGAAGAAAAGTAATACATGGCTCTCATCTGAACGACTACATGCACAGGTACTAGAAAGAGCACACAAAAATGTGAATTATTATTTACTTGAAATTTATACCATCCGCTGCTCTTCACGTGAACCAACAGACTCACATGTCCTTCAAGGTCTTGCGAATTTTATTTCCAGTGCTAGACTAGATAATGCAATTATTAAAGAAAATATAAAGAAAAATGTGCGTCAGAGAGAGAGAGAGAGAGAGAGAGAGATTCATCTATGGAGCAATGATTGAGACTTGTGAGGCGGGAGGAGAGGGGCATGAGAAAAGGATGGAAGTAAGATGACAAAAACATAAGGGATAATTATAGAAAAAGAGACGACCATAGATCCGTGATACCCCTAGACGGCAAAATTAAATGCCATTCAACTTTGTAACAACTACCAGAGAAACATTACCCAGTGAGTGACATCGCAAACATCATACAAGGAGAAATTTGGAAGCAAACAAGAAGGACATGCTAAAGACTTGGGAAAACTGGCATTCGCTGGGGAGAGGGGCTAGCGCAGTTTAGGGAGGTAATGGTAAGATAGGATAAAAGAAGAAGAAAAGAGAGAGCGAGAGAAGAAAGACAATGGAAGGTGCTTGGCTGGTGGGGTTGGTATGGTCATTGGGGTCAAAGTGTTAGAATTGGCTAGAGGGAGGAAATATCAACCTATTACAGTCCATGGGGGTGGAAATTTTGAGTAGTGTAGATTAAGTAGTAGGACTTGAGAAGTGGTAGGCTTTGGTACGTCAACTCCAAAGTTGAAATTTAAGAGCCTCTCTAGCGTACAATAGAATTTAAGACTTGAAATTTAACATTCCTCACGTTGAAAGAAAGAGCATCCATAGGCCCTTCTCTCTCCAACTCTCTCGAGTGTACGCAGTTCATGCACACATGCAAGCTACTTTTCAACCACGCGCCCGCCCCGCCCCCCCCCCCCCCCCCCCCCCCCCCCCCCCCTCCCTCTATATATCATGTAAGACAGGGGCGTGCGTGGGTGTGTGTGTGTGTGTGTGTGTGTGTGAGAGAGAGAGAGAGAGAGAGAGGGAGAGGGATAGTAATACATGCCAATGGATACGTAGTGAAAGAGTAACTGGACGCAATTATGAGAGTTAACCAAAATGTCATGAGAGAGAGAGAGAGATAATAATACATGCCAATAGATACATGGTGAAAGAGTAAGTGGACGCAATTATGAGATAGCCAACCCAAATGTATTGCATGAGTGGACCGAGACGGGTGTAGAAGCATGCACAAAGTGGTGGTATATTACATAAGAACTAGACATGTTAATTGCATCATGCACCTTTCTTAACAAAGATAACCTGAAAGACAAGAAAAAAGGAATCATGAAAAGGAAACAAAAGAAAATGCATTCAGTTTATCTGTATCTATGAGAGGGATATGATGCTAGAAAGCAAAAGAAACGAGAGATGGAACCCTCTAACCAACATTCAAGTATCTATATCCTACTAACTAAACAGTAACAACAACAACTGCAACAGATTCCCCAACCATTTCGCCAGGTTGAGCTACGTATATCTTCAAGGCCTTTGGTCTCCCTATTCTTCTCTTGGTTCTTTCTTATTTCTTTCTTCTCTACCATTGCAGGCTTCCACTGGCGAAGGGTCGGCTAGAGGATGCAGACTTCATTTGGGAATCCAGGGAGCTCATGTCTGGGCCATGATGCTATTCTCCCTGGGAAACCCCACCGCCCATGCTCCTCACCATATCACCAACCCCGAGGAAGTCTCTAGTCAGCTGATCGGAACCTCTAACGCTTCCAGCTGAAAGATTGTGATGAAACTTGGCTTCGTCCACGTTACACAAGCCTGAATTGAACCCACCAAATCCCCCAGATTCTTGTCCTTGCTGACCAGTTGTGCAACTCCCACCAAATGCTGCGATCCCATCGGAGCCACCAATAAGACCAGCTTTCCCATTTGCAAGCGAATGCATTAGGTCATGGAGACGGGTTTCATTCTCCATTTGATATCTCAAGCCATCTCCACCACCACTGCTGCCGCCACTAAAGCTAGCCTGGAAATTAGTTCTCTTTGCACCGGAAGATGAAGAGCTATTGAAGCATTGAAGCAAGGAGGACCCACCACTTGTTGTTGAACCCATTTGAGCAGCCTTCTGAAGCAAAGCGGTCGCAGACATCTGAGGATAGGAGGATTCATTTTGCATTGAGGTGCTAAAGATAGAAGATATGCTGGCACCCATGTGATTACTCATATTTCCTGAGATAAGGGTGGTGCCATTTCCATTTCTCAGTTGATCAGAAATCAGTAAGTGGTTGTTTTGGTTGCTAGCATTGTTGCTGGTGTTGATGCTACTTGTACAGCTACTGTTGGAGAAGAAGCTGAGGTTGAAGAGGTTGGCTGTGGCAGCAGCGGCAGAAGAGGAAGAGGCGATAGTGCTGCTTTGGAGATCAGGGAGTTGCATTAGCCCACGGAAGGTCTTGTTTTGGGGATAGGAATGGTGGGACTGTGTTTCTTCATTGAATTCGTGGTTCGAGCAATCACCAAGGAAGAAGGCAGAAGAGGGAGGAGGCTGAGGTGGATGGAAGGGGGAAAGGTTTGGAAATGAGATGAGGTGATCGAAATGGGATCCACTGGCGCTGCTTCCACCGAGCTGAGGGATGTTGGAGGATGGCTGACTTTGGTCTTGTAGTGAAGTAATTTGAGAATTTACTTGAGATAGGCCTAAAGCCATGCTACTATTCCCATAAAAGTGGCTTCCGATAGCGCTCAGTCCAGTTGGAAGCCTCGTACCCTCTTGTGCTAGGGCATCGCAGAAGGCTCTGTGAGTGATGAAGCTATCGCGCCTGCATGAAGTAGAAAAAAAATGTATGTGCTCAATTAGTTTTTCATTGCATAGAAGTACACCAGTGATTACAATAATTCATTAAATTTTGATGACTAACCTTGCAGGCAAGTTAGGCCTAACAAGTTTACTTGGCTTAAGTTTACAACTTAGCTAGTCAAGTACATGGACAAGTATCTCAAAGAACTTGCTTGTCATTTAGAATAATTCTAGTTAAGAAGTGAAGTACAGTTCCCATACTTACATGCACCCCATTTAGAGGCACTCAGAGGAGGTCAGAGAGAGGAATTAATATCCAGATACTCAGAAGTACTTTCATCATTACTCATGCCAACTAAATTAGTAGAAAAAATCCAAGGGCAGACATTTCACCATCCACCTGAAGGCTCGAAGTACCCGCTTTTTTTTCCATTAGTTGAATGTCAAGCGAGTCCAGTTCCCCAAGATACAATACTGCATCAAGAGGGGGGAGAGAAGAAATTTCCCCAAGAGGCTGAAAAAGGTCAGTCCCGTCAAGGAAAAGCCCATTCCAAGAAGCACTCTTAAGGCCAAGTACGTACCTAGCTGTCGTCCTTCTGTTCCCATTGGTCATCTGCAGTTCAGGGGTTCCGATCTGTTCTTTACTGTTGGGGATTAATTACAGGATGTTCGTAAAATGTATGGGTGGTCTGTAATTTGTCATAACGGTGGTCTGGTTCTCTCTTTTGCATTTGCCCAGCATTGTACAAAAAAAAGAAAAATAAAAAGGTCACACCCTTCAATGAATGCAAGCATGCCATTTTTGCGAGCAACATGAAGCTCAATTATCAATAACACCCGCTTCTATTTCCCTCCATGTCATTAAATTCCAAATCGTACGAAGCCTCCATGCTTCCGAATGAAAGAATTTTGCCAAAACGGTGAGAGCCGCTCCCTTTTAAGTATCATTATATGCCCGGCACCTCTCTTAGCCTCACATTCTGATCACAGCGAGTAGAACAACGAACATTGAACCCCACCCTACCCCCTCCCCGCGGCAAATATGCAAGTGAGAGAGAGAGAGGGGGGGGGGGGGGGGGGGCGCGCTCTTCCCAAGTTCCAATCCTAACGTTTTCGTGAGAAGATGCACCTGCTAAGGCCAAGGGCCTTCCCACATCCAGCCCACAAGGGAACAAATCTTTTAAGCTGCTTACATGGCAGCACGTGAACAGGAGAGAGAAGAAGCGCAGAAAAAGGCGTTGGTTTCGAGGAGAAAGACGAGAGCCTTTTTTATTTTTATTTTTTCGGTGATAAGACGAGAGCCTTTTCCAGTTGATGCCCTATGAGCTTGGTTAGGCAATTCACGTGGGTGCAGTACCTTACTGCCATGTAAACCCAACTCCGCCACCCCTCTCTCTCTCTCTCTCTCTCCACACCGGGGAATTACAACTCTAACCCTACCCCTTAAAAAATAACCATAATAATAACAAACGAAGAAAGGAAAACTGGAAAATAAAACCCTAATCATCATCTGGAGCTAGCTGACTGGAATGGATATAATTTAGAGGAATCTATGATGATATGTTAGAATGATGGATAAATGGAATGACGGATTATGCATGGTATCAAGAATTAACGAATGGATAGATGAACGGGAGTGCAGTACCTGGAGAAGAGGGTGCCGCAATCGCAACGGTACTCGCGGGTGCCGCATGTCTTGGAGTGTGCCTTCCAGTCGGACTGCACGGCGTAGCGCTTTGAACACTTCTCACACTTCCATTTCTTCTCGCCATGCTTGCGGAAGAAATGCTTCTTGACGCCGGTGAGGTCGCCAAGGGCGCGGGACGGGTCATGGTGCACGCACGTCGGCTCGGGGCACACGTAGACCCGGCGTCGCACCTCCTTGGTGCTCCTCTGCCGCAGCTTCCATGGCAGGTTGTGGCCGCGGCGGTGCAGCTGCAGATTCTGCTCCCGCTGGAACCCCTTGTTGCACACCTCGCAGATGAACCGGTTTGTCGTCATCAGTGTCTTGGGCGATAAAGCTATCACTTCCGCATCTGGATCTGCTCAAAAAATGTTCTTCATGAGTATTTTGAGATAATTGATTGATTAATTTATCCTACTATAATTTTGTATTGTTAGTTGAAATAGCGATATGCAATATATTGGTTGGTTATTAATTTTGTATTAGTTTAGTGAGTGGAAACTAGTAAAGGCCAAGATTGTTGAAAAAATTGTAAAATTCTAACATAGTTTGTCCTTGAATTGAGAACCGTAAGTAATTAAAATGATTCGTGAAAGATTGATGAAAGTAGGAAGCAAACAGTTAATTTTGAATTTAGAAGATCTAAGGGACACGAAATCTGAATAAATTCTTTTGTTTTCTTGGATTAGTGAACACAAGAAAGGACTTGAAATGATTAAGTGGGAGATAGATTGTGGAATGATGGCAAAGAAGGGCATGGAGAAGAAATAAACATATGACATGAACTTTTGAGAACTTCCATTTCATTTAGTTGAGAAATATATTGAAGAATGGTGAAGAAATTGGAAGAGAGAAGAAGAAATCATTTTCATGTAGTCCTCAAAAATAGTATCAAGAAAAAAAAAGTAGTCAAAATTTTCAAGACATTAATTGCCGAATATGCAACACGGGAAACAGAAAACTCATTTCATCTGACCTTGAAATAGCTCGATTCACTAACCTAATGAATTAGTATTTCTGAAGATTATATAAACAAGAATTAAAAAGCATAGGAAAAGGTCAAGTTCAGGAAAGAAAGCCTAGTAACGAATCCGATCAAAGTTGGGTTTATTTTTCCAGATTAGGGTTCTAAGAATCAAGAGATAAATTGAAAGAGGTAAAGGCCTTAGACATGCAACTGAAGAGTATGTGGGATTCATCATGCGTCTGTGTGTGGGTGTGCAGATACTTGCATGGATTTCCAGGGACGTTTCTCTTCTTCTTCACTGGGGCTGTGGTTTGCGAAGCTGCTGTCGAAGAGGTGGGTATCGAGGCCATTTGCTGTTGCTTCATCTGGTTGTGGAGCTCTTCTTCTCTGATTTCAAAGAAGGGTGCCGTCGACGAAGCTGAAGCCATCTCCTATCTCAGAGCCAAAATTAACAGCACTTCTCTTTTCTCGAGATGATTCTCTTCCTCCCGTTTCTTCTTCCTGACCTCCTGCTTTTTTTTTAATTTCTGATAAGATAACTGACTAGTCAATATCAAACCATGATAAAATTCCGACTACCCAACATAGCAACCATGAGCTCCCCATCTTTTGTTTCCTCTATCTATGTATCTGTCTATCCACACTTTCCCCTTTTCTAAATCTAAAAGACAAGAAAAGAAACAAAGAAAGGGAAGAAAGGCAGAAGACCCTACATGGGTATTGATCTGAGACACCCCCTGGACGACCCTTCCGAAAGCCTCCAAACTCTGACCCTCCAGCGGGCTCTTCCTAGATTAACAAAAAACAAAGAGATCTGGAAATCCAAACAAACAGTTGCACTCTAAACTAGCAAAAAGAGAGAACAAAACGATATAAGGGGGAGTAAGAAAAAAAACAAACCAATTCAAAGATCTCTTCCTGATCTTCCTCCTCTATCTTCTACTGCTCTCGTTTCTTGTCAATAAGAATTGAAGCAGTGGAGGTGTAGGGTGGACGCTAGTGCTTGTTTTATGCCTTTCATTTCCTTGTCATACTTTTCTACTTTCACACAGTTGCAGTCCCTAATTATTTTCGACCTTTTCCTCACCCTTTTGCTCCACAAATAAAAATACCTCCATAATATGTAATAAATGGGGGGTGGGGAGCAGAGAGAGAGAGAGTTGTTCTGTTGATGGCGGTCTTGCGCAGGCAAAGCGTGTCGTTATGCGGCTAAGGATGGGGTCCACCGACCTGTGGGCCTTACCCTCCTCAGTCACCCCTGGCGGCATCGTGAAGAAGAGAGAATTTTAGGCACACGAATTACAGTGACATATAAAATAGATAGGTTGGGCTTTGTTGTCCAGCTCATTTGCTAACTATAACAGTTTCTGAGTGCAGTGAGATTAATTAGTAGAAGGAGAAGCCATTACTACCTTTTCTGTCATACAAATTAATAGTTTGTTTGTTTTCTCCTTCCTCCCAACTGGTACTTCCTTTTTCCTCCCTTAAATTTCTGTTTTCTTTAATAATTACTTTTGTATTTTTGCTGGTAGCAAACCGCAGGGCAAATAACAATGCAGACTGTGATGTTCATTGCACACAATGTTTGGATAATCTTCTGCCCATACGAAGCATTCACCTAAAATTACTAATTTACCGCTCAAGAATTGAATGGTTTTGTTCTAAACTGTGTTGTTATTCCTTTCCATTTATGCAACATAAGATTACATATGAAGTTAATACTAATCTAATCATGGTGCTGTGACTACACTTTAAAGCTACAAACTCAGTATTAGTAACCGGACGGTGCGCCTTTTAATGGAGTGTTGACATCTGGTAATGAAGCTGTGCAATGAATTGCAACACAATACATGATTAATTCTAAATTTTTGATGTAAATGGTTAATTGTATGCAAATAAAGGGATAAGTTTCTCAATGAATCATGACTTAAAATATCTAGGTGCTTATATATGTTTGCTTGGAGAAATTTCTGTACCTTGTGCATTACATGACCATGCATCAAACAAATAAAACTATGGAATTTTAGTCTACAGTAACTAAATTAAAGATATTACAATATAGACGTTAATTCTATCGCTATAGACTATTTTTGATATTTTTAAATATTTTAAATAAAAATATTTTCAAAATACATTTTTATTTTCTTTAGAAATAAAGAGGATTGAATTTTTTATAAAAATAATTAATTATTAAAATAAAAATATCCAAGTATATTTAAAATAAGTAAATTAATATTTTGAAAAAAAATAAATAAGTATAATAAACCATAACTTCATACCAGAAGCTAATATTATTATGGTGTATGTATATATCCTAATTCCATCTAGACCCTATCAGATACGGAAATGAATTCGGCACGATAGTATTTGACTCATTTTTAGCATTAATTTATAAAAACTATTTGATTACAGAAGATGCAACATTAATTTATTAAAGAAATATTTGATTTTGATTGCATCGATAGTGATGGTTGTAACTGCTATAACAAGTTATATCGATGGTTATAAACCATTGCTATAGGATGCCTTAAGACCATTACAATAGAATCATATATACCAATGGTCATCAAAATCATGATAATAGCTTTTAGCGGTGCTACCTGCTGCAGCAGTTTACCAATGATTTTACCAATAGTTTTCTATAATTTTTGCTATGGTTTTTACCACTACTATAAACATCCTTTGTTGTGGTACAATAACTATACAAGAATTCAAGCATTTATTGCTGAACTTTTAGGGATGAATCATAATATTATAATTAATGAATTGACCTAAATCGATTTTGGGGCAAAAATTATTTTTCCACTTTAAAAAACTCTATTTATTGATGACTTTGTCACAATTTTCTGATTCATCATTACAAGTATACACCTTTCATAATAAGCTTATAGAGTGATCATTAAAAATCTCTAGTTTTAATGACGATATGTTATTTTGTAACAAGTTTGACGCTAAACTTGATGGTTGTCAACTCACTAATGATGAATTTATGATTTATCACTAAAGCTAATGTCTTTGGTGATGATATTTGAAAATGGTCAGTGTGGGTATGTACATTTAAATGACGTGCTGATAGAGTGGTTATTAAAGTGTATTTCTTTAGTGATGATAAAGTATGTTGTCATAATTTTTGAGACCAAAATAAATGTTGGTCAATGCATTGATGACAATTTTATGATTCAACACTAAATCATATTTATTTAGTGACAATATTATAAAATAGTCACTATAGTATATACCATTAATAACAAACTTATAGAGTGGTCATTAGAAGTCTATATATATATATTGATAATAAATTATGTTGCCATTAAAATTTTATAAATTAATGATGAAATTAAGATATCATCAGTAAAAGTGTCAAACTATAATAATAGTTTAGCAACGCATGTGTTAATCACTAAAATAAAGTATCGATCCTGATGTTCTGTAATCACTAAAATCAAGTATAGATCCTAATTTTATGTTAGTGTGTTGTTAAAACCAAACTAATCATCATGAGAATTGAAGTAGAGACACAGCATATATATAACTACGAATGTAAAATTTTAAGTTTCATTTTCTTTCATTGATCATCATAAATTGAGATACATAGGCTTGTCTATAAAATTGATGACTATAAAATGACTCAGATCGGAAGGAGATGCAGTGGGCTCTGATACCAATTGATGCAGATAGGGAGCGGATTGCTATAATTTTTTTTTCTTGATGATAGGCGAGGGCTAAACTTCTCTTTGATGTCTTTTTCTTCCTCTTTTCTTTCCTCTGCTAATGGCAATGGACGCTAAGACTTCATGTGGATGGAAGAAAGGAAGATGAAACCTCAGCAAACACTTCTGCAAACTCGCTGTAGGCTATCAGCAGGCTTGGGGTTGACTCAAGGTAAAGAGGGGTCGACTCGAGATGGGCTGGAGTCGACTCGAGATGGATTGAGGTCGACCATCTCAGAGAATCCAGAGAGCAATTTCATCTGTTTTCCAGTTGGGGTTGACTCGAGTTTTCTTGGGGTCAACTCGAGCAAGTTGGGGTTGACTCGAGCAAGTTGGGGTCGACTCACTGGGTGTATCAGGGAACGAGCTCTCTGTTGTACCAGACGGATCGACCTGAGAGGCTCTGGAGGTCGACTTGGATCGACTTTGGAGTCAACTCGATGAAGTTGGAGTCGACTCGAGACGACGTGAAGTCGACTCGTGGTCGGAAGGAGTCGACTCTTTCAGAAAATCTTGAACTTCACGGATGGGCTGATCTTGTGGAACTTGATCCGGACGTGAATTCTTAGGGAAAAGTAATGGGATTTGGATTATGGGAGATGTGGGAGAAAGGCTAGATGATGATGGAATGATTTTAGGAGATTTAAACAAAGAAAAAACTTGATTCAAAGAAATATAAGGAAGAGATGGTGTATGGCTGAGTTATTTGGATTTTGGGAAAAACTAAAATCTATAAATTATATAGATGAGTTAGATGAATGGAATAGAATCTGATATTGAAGAAGACTACAGAAAATAAGAAATTAAAGTAGAAAATAAAAAGGATAACTATTGGACCAATGGAAGAGTCTCACCTCCAAAAGATCCAATCTTTAGAGAGGAAGGAGTCTCACCTTCTCTCCAATCTTACTTGGAATCTCACCAAGCATGTAGAGGAATCTCTCCTCACGAAAGAACATTGGAATACCCAGAGATTTCTCACCAATTTCGTCATCTAAAACTCTCTCTCTCAATTTTATTCTTCATACCTTCTTTTATATAGAAAAGAAGGTTGGAAAAGATAAAGACTACAACCAGACTTTACTTGGACTCAAAACCAAATAAGGACACTTTTTAAAATTCAAATCAAATGATAAACTTCCTAAACAACTTGTCAACTAAAGGTTCGAAAAGTGTCACCCCTTGATTGTGCGTGGGTTGGAGTTTAAATGGATAATCTTCAGCCGCATACAATTCCTACTTTGACTCAAACTCCTGCTCGAGTACCAGCATCAGCATGAAGTTCGGAAGACTTCTCAAAATTCATCCAATCTCCAAATTTTATGTTCTTATAGTCATTGAAAGCTATGGATGTTTACTTTCCAACAAAATTTGAATCAACTTAATCGGACTTCTGTAACTTCCAAAATCTGCAAAATACTATATGGTGTTTTATCTATTACGAACTTCAACTAGGTCTGAAATCTGAATTCCTTCCACATGTGAGAGATCTTCATGGTTGAACTTCTCCACGTGATGAGTGATGATCTTCACGGCATTAGGAATCCTTCTTAATGGCACTCAATTACAAAGACTCAATCTTAAACACACGGACTTAATCTTCTCACTTAAAAACTCAATTTCACTCATACGACTAAACTAAATTCTCCACACATGACCCAATATGACTTGACTCAATCCTTGCATAACATGGATTATTTTGATACCACTGTTAGAAGTATGCCCTAGAAGCCAATTTGGCTGACGCATTATTTTATTCGGAGACATAAATTTATACTTGACCTAATAATAAATTTATTAGGATGGGCATTCTTTTCATTCATGTTCTTACGTGTCCATGAATCGTCCAAGGAATTAATAAGATGATGACACGTATTCTCAAGAGTTGAGAATTTGAGGCATGTGTCATTGGTGATTAATTTCTGAATTGCTCCTGATCGATGGATCCATCACGAGGGACGGTGATCGATCCGCTGAGATTAGTGCACAGATCACTTAGTCAGATGGATGAGTCTTGAGTCCACAGTGTGGGGACACTAGAGTGATTGTGCAAGTGCTTGTTAGAGAACAAGGGTACTGAGCATGACCAAAGCAAGTAGTCACTTGGATGTCTATCCACTCGTCAGTGGCTTACTTAATGCTACAGTTGTATGATTGGTCCTTTGACCTGCGATGCCTCGGCTATTCATAATGAGGTTGCTGTAGTTTGACGAGCACATAAACATGGGCCCTATCCATTTGGATCCTTATGGTGCAGATTGACTGCAGTAGGTTCATTGTAGGAGTAGGGGTGCATCTACATGGAATCTATCGACCTTGATAGATTAGGAGAGATCCTATGTGATTTATGAGACTGGGTTCTTAAATCCTTGGCCAAGGTAGTTTTTGGAAAAAAGAGTTTTTCAATCTCGAACTGGAGTCGAATAAATTTTACATATGACATATGATGGGGTTTGACGAGTTATCCATGATCTCCATCCTGTCGGGATCCACGATAGAGGGACTGTATCATACGCTAACTGCACCTAGAGGTTCATCTATTCCATTCTGCTGGATTGCCACTACATGCTGCTAGGTGTCATTGGTGGATTGTGAGACTCAGAGACATTCACTTGATGATCAGTGAACCCGAATGAGAAGAGTTGGAATTGTTCCAATCCATTGAAAAGTGTTCCAATCCATTGAAATATGTTGTGATAGAGATCACAAATATCTGACTACCAGACAGAATAGAATCTATGGAGTCACACACAATAGAGGATCTGATCAATCTAATGGTTGGCTTGTGATTTGGAATCACAATAGTTTGTAATTATCAATTTGATTGATAATTGGTTTAACCCACTAAGAGTTAGTGAGTTGAAGAAGAAATTAATTGCAATTAATTGCAATTTGATTGAATCAATTGGACTTAATTAATTGGACTCGATCTTATTTGATAAGGTTCAAGAGTCCTACTTGAAATAGAACTTCTAGAGTTCTAATTAGATTAGGACTTCAAATTATTATAGTCCTACTTGGAGTAGGATTCTTAAAAGTCCTAAGTGGATTAGGACTAAAATTATATGAGTCCTAATTGGATTAGGATTTTTAGAGTCCTAATTAATTTAGGTCCAATAGATAAAGATGACTCCTAATTAGATTAGGATTCATGTGAATCAAATAGGGAGACTAATTGGGTCCTACTTAGATTAGGATTCAATGAACCAAAAGCCATCTAAATCCTAATTTGATTAGGATTAGAAGGGAGGGGGTTCCTTGGATGCTCCCGGGATCCGCGTCCCGGATGGACGGGATGCGCATCCCGGATGGCCGAGACTCGCGTCCCGGGTGTCCGAGACGCGAGACCCGGTTGGGCGTAGCTCCTCCTAGTTTTAGGAAGAGCCATGCTTAGGGCAAGGCTATAAAAGGGGGGGCAGCCCTATAGTTGGACTATGGGTTCTTTTCTTGATGCTTGGCGTCCGCCTTCCCTCTCCTCTTCTTCTTCCATCCGCAAGGCACAAAGAGGGGCAGCAAGCATGGCTTCTTCTTCCTCCTCTTGGTTAGCTACATGGAAGAAAATAAAGAGAGGAAGGTGTTCCTCTCTTACCTCCTTCATCCATGGTAAAGAAAAGAAAAGAAAGCGTTTCTTCCTTCTCCTTCTTTTTCCTCTTGGAAGCAATCAAGAGTTGATTGCTTAGAGGAGTTCCAACCATCAAAAGGGATCTCTGCAAGGGAGCTAGCACCCTGGTGAGATCGTAACCTCGATCAATCCAGATCTTCATGTGGATACCCGTAGGGGCTGTACACTTGTGCGACTTCAAGCGAACCTGATTTCCACGATCATCAAATAGCGGTGAAGATCTACTCGCTCAAAGGTAAAGATTTGATCTTTATAATTTTTAATAGTAGATCTGAAAATTAATCAAGTAATTAATTTTAATCCTTTCCTTCAGATTTCATGATCTTCTGAGTTAGAAAACTCCGAATTTTTTTGAAATCTACATTCCTCGGAACGTTCATGAGATGAACGACCCCGCGTGCGTCTTTCCGCTGCGATCGTCGCAACGCGTGCATAGAAAACCCGACAACCACTTGGCATTCAATTACAAACATAAATCAGCAAATTGCAAATCCAAAATAAAAGGACTCAATGTGACCAAAATAAAATAGACTCAATCCATTAAATGCTAGAAATTATGAACCCAATGTGTTTTCAGGCATTCCCAAGTAAGAATCCAAACTCGACGTGCATCCATTATGATTTGGGCTCGTGCTCTTGCATCAATTCCCCCCTGCTGAGAAAGAACTCGACTCCGTCGAGTTGGAGCTGAGTTGAACTGAGGATGATAGTGTTATTTCGATGATTGACACAACCATTGAGGAAATATCAAATTAGAAATACAATTTAATGTGATACATCACTAATGAATACGACACCTACGATACATTTAGAGAATGAGATCAAGATGTCTTCCAATGATTAATAACGAGATAAAATTTATAATAGAAAAGGGATAGAGAATTCTTAATTCTAATTCAGCAAGGTTTCAAGTGAAATATACTCTTAAAGAAAAAACAATGATTTTCATTGTTAAGATTATGTAGCACTACCATGGTATACACTCAAATTGTTTGAAATATATTTCATTGATTATATGGATTAGTCTAACCTTAAGATGCAGCAAAGTGGGGAATGAGTCGACCCCAACATAAGTCGAGTCGACCCTGTCACATCATGGAACCATCTGGCACACCCTTGCAAAAATGGTACTGATGAACAGTAAGTGGAGTCGACCCCATGTATGCTTGAGTCGACCCTAGGAGTGGAGCCGACCCCAAAGAACCTTGAGTCGACCCCAGCCTCAAGCCTCAAGAAAATAACTCTCTGGAATTTACTGAGAGGGCCGACCCCAGCTGGAGCCGACCCCAGAAATACTTGAGTCGACCCTAATGGAGCCGACCCCAACTGAATATGAGCCGACCTCAAGGATATATGCTCAAAAACCATGTCTCTGGAATCCCTGAGAGGGTCGACCCCAATAGAACTTGAGTCGACCCTACTGTAGATTGAGTCAACCCCAAGAAAGGTTGAGTCGACCCCAGTGAAAGCAGCTGAATGTGTAAGTTTCTGTGGTTCCTGAGAAGGCCGACCCCACTATAGTAGGGGTCGACCCCAGTGAAGGTTGGGTCGACCCCAAAGGATGTTGAGTTGACCCCAAGTCCAATAAACAGTAAGTTGAGTCGACCTCAGTAAAATTTGGGTCGACCCCAGCACGGGCAAGGGCATAACGGCTAGTTCTGCAGAAGTACTTTTTGACCTTCCAACAGCTAGTAACGGCTAGTTTTTCAAATCTAACCAATGGAGAGTGAGCAATAGATGAGGGAAAGTATTTAAAGTGATACTATTCATCAGAGGAAGCATCCTTTTGCAAAAAGATTAAAGCTCATTCAAGAAAGAAAAAACCCTAGCATTCTTCATTCAAGTGCTTCATTCAAAGAGCCAAAAGGAAGTGGTTGAGCAGATTCTGAGAGACATTAAGAGCTCCACCGAATCTTGAAGAGTGAAGCAATCTTGACAAAGAAAAGAAAAGTCTTATCAAAACGATAACTATATTCTAAACTCTTCTTTGTAGCTCATAATTGTTATATTTGCTCATCTAGGAGTTTCAACTTTCTTCTTCTTAATCACTTTGTAAGGTTTGTTGGTGAGCCCGTAAAACCAACGGTGTAGGTTTGTTGGTGAACCCGTAAAACCAACGATAAAGGTTTGTTGGTGAGCCCGTAAAACCAACATAGGTTTTTGGTGATCCCGGAAAACCAAAGTGTAAAGATTTTTGGATTGTGAGCCCGGAAAACAATCCAACTGTAATCCGTGGGATTATAGTGAATTTCCAAGGAGATGCTTGGGGAGTGGACGTAGATGCTTAGGAGAGCACCGAACCACTATACTTCTTATGTGTTTGCCTTGTGTATCTTTCTATTTTCACTACACGTACTTAATTAGTATTAACTAAGCGATTCAATCTTCTAACAATTTAATTGGGGAACCAAAAAATTTAGAAAAACCAATTCACCCCCCCCCCTCTTGGCTTGTCACTTTGGGCAACAAATGGTATCAGAGCAAGGTGCTCTCATAGTATTTGTTGATCTTACGATCAAAAGTCAAAGATCATGACAACTCAAGTAGGATGTTCTATGAGCGAGGGACAATTCACAAATATACCACCCTTGTTTAATGGCACTAATTACACTTATTGAAAATCTAGGATGAGGATATTCATTCAAGCACTAGACTATGACTTGTGAAATATCATAACTAGAGACCCACACACATCCACAATTAGTATAGAGGGCACAATCATTCCTAAACCTGAAATGGATTGGAATGAGAGTGATAGAAGACTAGCACAATTAAATGCTAAAGCAATTAATGTGCTTTACTGCTCACTAGATATAAGTGAATTTAATAGAATATCCACATGCATCTTCACGAAAAAAATTTGGGATAGACTAGAGGTCACACATGAAGAAACTAATCAAGTTAAAGAGTCAAAAATAAATATGCTGGTACATAAGTATGAATTGTTTAAAATAGAGTCCACAGAGTTCATAACTGAAATGTTCACTAGATTCATGAAAATCATAAATGGACTAAAGAGTTTAGATAAGTCTTATACCAACTCTGAACTAGTGCAAAAAATCCTCAGGTCTCTACCAAGAGTATGAGAGGCCAAAGTAATTGCAATTCAAGAAGCAAAGGACCTCAATACACTACAATTGGAAGAACTTCTAGGATCACTCATGATCCATGAGTTGATCATGAAGCAAAATTTAGAAGATGAGGTCAAGAAAAGGAAGACTATTGTCTTGAAGTCTACAACTCCAAAACAGAAAATTAAATCAGAAGAATCTGATGATTAGGAGGAATATGATGAAGAAGGAATGGCTATGCTCGCAAGAAAATTCAGAAAATTTATGAGAGAAAAGAAGAAATTTTATAAAAGGAAGCCCTTCCTCAAAGGTAGCTCGAGCAAGAAAAAGAAAAAGAACAAAGAAAAAGAAAGGAAAACGCCAATTTGCTATGAGTGTAACAAGCCCGGGCATTTCAAGATAGATTGTCCGGAATTGAAATGGATGGCAAGAAAGCTTAAAAAGAGGAATCTCATGGCTGATTGGAGTGAAAGTGAGGAGTCAAGTTCGGAAGAGAAAGATCAACAAGAAATGGCCCAAATCTGCTATATGGCCAATGATGATGAGATAGATTCTGAACTTGAATGTGATTTTACAGTAGAAGAGCTACATGATGCATTTTTAGAACTCATGGAAGAACACAAGAAGCTAATCAATAAGAATAAAGTTTTAAAAGATGAAAATCAATCTCTTATCAAAGAAAAGCTAAAACTATCTAATGACTATGAAACATTAAGTGGGAGGTTCACTAATGAAACCAAAAGTCTAGTTGCTGAAAATGTCAAACTAAAAGAAGATGCAGAAAAATACAAATTCTTAGTGGACAAGTTTACACTTAGTTCAACTAAATTAAATATGATTCTTGATAGTCAAAAAGCTGTATATGATAAAGCTGGTTTGGGATATAAAACAAATAGAAAGCAAAAATACTTAAAGAACATATTTGTAAAAGCCAAAACTGAAAATATAACCTGTCATTGCTGCAATAAAGTAGGACACAAAGCATATGAATGCAATTTTAGAAAGCCTAGCTATAACAAATTGAGTGATAAGAGTAAGCTAAAGTCCAAAAGAAACATCAAGTACTAACCTTAAAGGACCCAACATGGTTTGGGTACCTAAAGCACATTCTTGACTTTGATTGCAAGAGTGTCTTACAGCTAATAAGAGGGATAAATGATGGTATCTAGATAGCGGCTGTTCAAGACACATGACAGGTGATATAGAACAATTTGTCACCTTAGAATCTAAGGAGGGTGGAGTGATAACCTATGGAGACAATTGAAAAGGACTTATCATTGGAAAGGGTAAAATCTATATTACTCCATCCACATTTATAAAAAATATTTTATTAGTTAATAGTCTGAAACATAACTTGCTTAGCATAAGTCAATTTTGTGATAAAGGTCTTAAAGTCACATTTGAAGCCTCAGTATGCATAATTACAAATCCTAAAGATAATAGCATTGTACTTATGGGATTAGGCATGGAAATATTAATATGGTAGATTTTCATGATTTTTGTACTCTCATTTTTTTATTTTCTCACTAAATTGCCAGAGACTAGCAATAAGCTGGTTGGGGTGTGTGATGAGAGTACAAAAGTGCAATCATCATACCATCTTAATTAGTATTATAGCTAATCATTAATAATAAAATTAACTAATTAATGTTGTATTTGTGCTTCAGTGCAAGTAATCCAAGAAACCAATTAACATTGGGTTTGAGCCAAATGCCCGGCAGCCCGAGCTCAAGTCAAGCCAGCATCTTCACGTGATGGAGATCAGCCCCACGATGCAACCAAATCTCTTCCGTCATCAACGATCTTCAGCCTTCAATCCCAACGTGCTCTCAGAATTTTCCAGCGTCCGAGCCGCATCAAAATTCTAACTTCCTTCCCCATCGAGTGAGCCCAAGCATTCAAGTCCAGCCGGTCCATGCGATCACAGGAGACCCCAGTCCATTCCAAGCTTGACGCGATGAAGCCATCCACAGCGCATCCAGCTTCCATGCCATCAACGCGATCTATGCAGCGTCCCAGATTTCCTTCGATCCCAGGCACCCGTTCGAATGCAGCCCAGCACTCCATCCACCCGTGAAGCATCCCCAGCCTCCCGCGCCCGATTGCAGCACCCTCTCCCATGATCCAAGCCTTCCACAGCCGCTCGTCCCAGCTCCTCAACCGTGCACCCATTCCGGATTCCCAGGATCAGCCAGTCTCGCCTCCCATCTCCACGCTCCCATCGTTCCATGATCCAAAGAAGGAAACCCATGATCAGCCATCCGTATTCATCTTCCGACCCAGCATCCGTTTCTTCTCCCAGCTTCTTCCATCCCGTGATGCACTCCCGCCTCTCAACCGTGTGATAAGTGCTTAATAATCTATAATTTAGTTATCTTTCCATAGCACTTATCAATGTTCTTAAACTGATAAATACGTATTTTATCATGAAATTGAATGATCATTGAAATAAATTTAAAATATGGTAAAAAGTAAATAGTTCTTTTCTTAAATCAAACTTTGAACTTGTCTCTCTCTTGTTTGCAATCTTTCATGAAAATTACAGGAAAACATATAAGGAAGAGATTGTGTTAACCCGATTTGGTAAACTGATAGAGTTGTAATCAAGCTAAGGTTATAATTAAATGGATTTTGGTCCTAATTAGATTGAAAGCTATAATTAATTATTTTTGTATGAGGAAAATGTTTGATTAATTTTATTAAGTCACGGTCATGTTTTTAGTTTTGTCGAGTCCGGTCTGAAGTAGTTTAGTAAGAATTGAATTTAAATAACATTGGGCTCGAGACCAAGTTCAAGCAAATTAAAGATCATAACCTACCTCAAATCCAAAGCCAATTCCCAAACCAATCATATCCCTTTCCCGCGACCACTATCCAAGCAATCCAACGGTTCAGAAACTCCCGTCTCCGCATCACGTTTCCAAACTAAGCAAAATAGAGGAGATCCTTGTTTTAAATTCATATATGCCCATTTTCACGTCAAAATAAAGCAAGAAAAATAATTTTTCCCAAAAATTACTGGAATCACTTTTCAGGTGAATAGTATTCCGAGGTAACACTGCTCATATGAACAGTTTTCCGTGAAAAACATTGTTCATATGAACAGTGTTACAAAAAAAAAAAAAAATATATATATATAATATATAAGCCACTGTTTATCTTCTTCCTCCCTCCTTGCATCAGGGCCGTCCACCTTCCTCCCGTCGATCCCGCGTCGTGCCCACCGCGTTCATGCCATCTCCTCTTCCGGATTTCCAGCTCCTCCGCCATCAACCACGTGTGGCATCTCCTCTTCCGGATTTCCAGCTCCACGCCGTGACCGGCGCCTTCGCACGGCTGCCATTCCGAGCGTCCGAGACAAGCTCCGCATGCTCCCAGCGTATCACGCCATGGATCCGGCCACCTCCTTCTTCCGCTCCTCCCAGCATCGCGTCCCAGCCGCTCTTGGAGTCAGCCATCCTTCCGCATCAGGTGTCCGGCGATCCCGCATCCATTCCTTCCACGGTCCAAAGAAAGAAGTCGTCCGGAGTGATCCTCCCAGCCATCCCGCAACCAAATCTCCTCCATGATCAACGCTTCCAGCATCCCATGAGATCAGGCATGAGCCCAAGCATCTAGCCATCCCTCTCTTCCGGATTTGAGCCATCCATTCGCGATCTGTCCTCCGCTTCTTCTTCCGCGATGCATCCGGAGCCAGCCATCACGTTGATCCC
Organism: Phoenix dactylifera; assembly: GCF_051530095.1. Lineage (NCBI taxonomy): Eukaryota > Viridiplantae > Streptophyta > Magnoliopsida > Arecales > Arecaceae > Phoenix > Phoenix dactylifera. Next base: position 18,018,506 of record NC_143195.1, read on the forward strand.
GCGGCTCCTCCCATCGAGTATCCCGGATTTGCATCCCCACCGGCACGCTCCCAAGGGATCCATCATCGGGTGAGAGGGTCTATATAAAGAAGCCATCGGCAGGAAGGGAGAGAGGGGGCTGGGTTGTGAAAGAAACAGGGGAACCCCTGTTTCGGTGAAGAGAAGAAGAGAGGTTCGGTTGGGAGAAAAAGAAAAGAAAAGAAAAGAGGGGGGAAAGAGAATAGTTTGTGATATTTTTGGAAGAATGGGAGGTGAAGGCTTTCATTTGAAGATGGAAGGACATCCGGCCACCATGCACGGCTGAACACCTAGTCTAGGGCTGGATGAAGCCCTAGCAATGTATCAGGGCATTGTAGTTCTTACTCTTTTAATTTTTTGGAGCTTGTTTAAATTCTTATTATCAATGAAAAATCCTTTTACGATGTTTAAACTTTGAGCATGCTATTTATTATTCATGTCTGCTAAAGTAGTCTAAGATGATCCATGCCTAGGAAGATGAGGTGTGCTGCACTCTAGGTTAGCATAATTAGGTAGACACTTTTTGCTATGCCTGAGATGGATCTTTCTAAAACTCTTTATGCTTTTATTTCAAAAAGGCTTGTAGCCAAATTGCATGCCTCTCCAAAAGACAAAAATTAAGAACACAGTCCCTGATGCAATGCTATGTGGTGGATTCCAAACCCTAGATCTATCTACTCTGATAAATTTCAATTCGCACTCATAGTTTAATTTAGTTAAATTGAGTTAGCAAATCCTTCTTCTTTATTTTTTTTTTTAAAAAAAAACTTATTCTTCAATCCCTGTGGACCGACACCCGTAATCACTATCCTACAGAATACGTGCTATTGCGTGGTTTATTTTTGAAATTGAAATAACCGATCAATTTTTGGCGCTGTTGCCGGGGATTGCTAGCATAGTTATTTTTTCTATCATTAAAAAAAAATAATTAAAAAAAACTTTCAAAAAAATATATATAAATAAAAAATTATTTTCTATTATTGTTACTTTTCTTATCTCTTTTCTCTTCTACTATTTTTTTTTAAATTTTTTTTTGATCTTATTTGATCAGGAATCGAAGAAAAAATTTGGGATGATCAAAAAGAGAACTGCTGGAAAAGGAATGCTGTAGAGGTTTGCCCAAAAAAAAAAAATAAATTGCTGGAAAAATTTTCTTTGGTAACCTCTAAATCTTTCTTATTTAAATTAATTATTAGCTTAAAATTTTGTGGTGATTGTTTGATTTTAATTTCAGCAAAAGTGTGAATGCATGCTTGATACACATACACAAATTAATCCGCACATAGTAAGGGCAATCATCCCAATGAGATAAGAGCCGGATTTCATCACCGGATTCTTGCCCAATTTAGGTGAACTCAATCTCACATAGTGTCACTTTAATTAAAATCAATTAGACGTTGGCTCCTAGGGACATTCGAGCTCAATAGGACAAAGATCACCGAAAGTTGCACCAATTTTGCTCTGTGGCTTAGTTGATGTCTAGGCAAGCTTTGTCCCTATAAGGGAGACATTTCATCTGTTCGAGGCAAGTGGGTTTTAAGTGGGACCTTTGCGAACGCATCGTGACCCCTCCACTTACCTGGGAGCTTACCTGGTCAACTCGGTTCATTAGACCGGATTGGAGGCTTAAGTGCCCTCTTCAAACTTGTTAGGAGCTGTCTAGTGATTTTAGGACAAATACAATGATTGATGTGTTCATCTTTTATTGCATGCTTGACTGATCAAGTACTAGTGTATGCAAGGGAGTCGTTCTAGAGTACGTGACCTATTACCTTTTGACCCTGAAATAGAACGGACCCTTAGAAATATTCGAGCTAAGATCAGAACAATAGAATCATCCCCACCTCCTGAGATGGCTGAAGAACAACCCAAACTCCTGAGGGAGTACTTTACTCCCACCATTTACACTTCCCCATCTTGCATTCGATTACCTGAAGTAGCAGCGGTACAATATGAAATAAAGTCTAGTGTGATCCAAATGCTCCCATCTTTTTATGGGCTCACCAACGAAGACCCATATAAACACTTAGATGAATTTCTTGAGATTTGCACCACTATCAAAATTCAGAACTTCACTGATGATGCTTTGAAACTTAGATTATTTTCCTTCTCCCTTAAAGATAGAGGCAAACAATGGCTGAATTCTTTAGAAGCTAACTCGATTCGTTCTTGGGATCAAATGCAACAAGAATTTCTTAAAAAATACTTTCCTATAGGAAGAACGAACCAGTTTAGACGTGCCATTACAAGCTTCTCCCAAACCGAGGGAGAAGAATTTCATGAAACTTGGGAGAGATTTCGGGACCTAGTCCGTAAATGCCCTCATCATCAAATACCTAAGTGGCAGCTAGTGCAATGTTTTTATGACGGTTTGACTGAACGAAACCGTCAGATGATCGATGCTGCATGCGGGGGGACTTTCATGCTTCGAAATGAGCATGAAGCATGGCAACTATTTAAAAATCTTAATGAAAACTCCCTCCACCATGCTTCATGTTCTCGTCAAGCACCTCCGAATTTTCAAAGAAAAGGGGCCATTTGTGAAATAAGTCGTTCTATGGACCTGTCTAGCAAGGTAGATGCATTGTCCCATAAGATTGACCAACTAATGATAGGAGGACATGTCGTTAGCTCTTCCCAAGCATAAGTATGTGCTATCTGTTCTAGCCCATCGCATCCTATTCATGAGTGCCCCTCAGCACCCCAATTCCCCGAACTCGCGCAAGAACACATCAATGCTGCTCAAACACAACCCAGACCGGGTAATGATCTATTTTCCAATACATATAATCCGGGATGGCGGAATCATCCAAATTTTTGTTGGAGGCAGCAAGCTTCGAATACTACCCAACCCTACTCCCAAAATTTTCAAAACCCTCAGAATTTTCATCTCTACCGTCCCTCAAATCAATTTCAACACCCTCCTCCTCCAACCCAAAGAAATACAGCCTTTGAGGAGAAGGTGTTGACTGCCCTTCAAGGTTTGGAGGCAAACACACAACTATTGCACTCTCACACGCAATCAATTGCTAAGCTAGAATCCCAAATGGGTCAACTAGCCAATGCATTAAATAAGCGAGAGGAAGGTAAGCTTCCAAGTCAACCAATGAGTAATCCTAGGGGACAATACGTGGCTCAAGAAACTCGACTAAAACATGAGCAAGCCAATGCTTTGACTACCCTAAGGAGTGGACGTATAATAGATAATAAGGTTGGGGAGGGTAACAATAAGGAAGGTGAAGAAGAGGAGAGGAATGTATCACATGAAAACCCAAAACCTTCTTCAGCTAGTCCACCATCTGCCACAACCCACATTCCAAAGGCTCCATTCCCTGAAGCACTTAATGCACCCTCTCCCTTTGGCAAGAAGGAAACTTCATTAGAAGAGATGATGGAGGTCTTCAAACAAGTTAAAATCAACCTCCCACTCCTTGATGCCATCAAACAAGTTCCCTCCTATGCCAAATTTCTCAAAGACCTTTGCACCCAAAAGCGGAAATCTAGAACACATGTGCCTAAAAAGGTCCTCCTAACTGAGCAGGTAAGTTCCATTCTCCAACACAACACCCCTCCAAAGTTCAAAGATCCTGGTGCTCCCATTATTTCCTGTGTCATAGGAAATAACTCCATCGACCGAGCACTCTTAGATCTAGGGGCAAGTGTGAATCTTCTACCCTATTCAGTCTATGAAAAATTTGGGTTGGGTGAATTGAAACCTACCTCGGTATCTTTACAATTGGCTGATCGATCGGTGAAGATGCCAAGGGGGATGATTGAAGATGTTCTTGTCAAGGTAGACAAATTCTATTTTCCAGTAGATTTTATCGTCCTTGACATGGAACATGTGCCCAACCTTAAAAAACAAATCCCTGTGATTCTTGGTCGTCCCTTTTTAGCTACAGCCAATGCATGTATCAACTGTAGAACTGGGGCAATGGATATATCATTTGGAAACATGAAAATTAAGTTGAATGTGTTTCATGCTGCTGACCAACATGTGAGGGAAGACGAGTGTTGCCTAATTGATGAAATGGATGATCTTGTAGAGAATGCCCTTCCCTATATCTTAGCAAATGACCCCTTAGAGGCATGTTTGGCCCATTTTGACATTGACAACTTTGATATAGACAAGGCCGTAGAAGAAGTTAACATCTTACTCGACAATCAATCTCCTATGAGTTCACTTCCTTAGAAGATCCGACCTGAACCCCTTTCCCCCATTGCTAGCACACCACTTTGTCCTTCCATTGATTCTCCACCTAAACTTGAGTTAAAGCCACTTCCGACAACTCTTAAGTATGCCTTTCTAGGACCAGAAGATACCCTCCCTGTAATCATCGCGGCTGTGGAGTGATTGATTATAACCCTATTTGATTTTGATGAGCTCAAAGCATTTGAGTATATCTTTTGTTTACTAATGAATTCAATCAAGTGTTTCAGTGAAAATCTTGTCTAAGTGTTTCTAGATTTGGTTCAAGATATTTTGGATAAGTTAAGAAGTCAGTTTGAACCAAAGTCTGAGACTCGAGTCGACTCCGGAATATTACGAGTCGACTCCAAGCATATCAGAAGCACTGGCACGGGCTCGAGTCGACTCCGGAATATTACAAGTCGACTCCGACTGAGAACAGATAGATGAACAGAAAGACACAATTTATAACCTGTCAGCGAGTCGACTCCTGAAGTGCGCGAGTCGACTCCAATGCTTACCGAGTCGACTCCGGAGTAGTTTGAGTCGACTCCAGGGAGTTACAGACAAAAAGTCAGAGAGCAAGTTTCGACCCTGAGAGCCGAGTCGACTCCTGAGGAACGCGAGTCGACTCCGATGGTTGGCAGGTCGACTCCAAAGAAAGCGAGAGTCGACTCTCAGTTGTATTCAAGGCAAAAGTCAGAGAGCAGTTTTCGGACACTGAGATCCGAGTCGACTCCCGCAATGCGCGAGTCGACTCCGAGACAACGCGACCCCAAAAAGACAGTAGACCAAATTGTTGTCTCTGAGAGCCGAGTCGACTCCAAGACAGCTCGAGTCGACTCCAAGGCAGCGCTACACCAAAAAGGCAGAAGACTGAGTTTCGGAAACTGAGAGCCGAGTCGACTCCGGAACAGTTCGAGTCGACTCCAAGACTGGACGAGCCAAAAGACAGAAGATAGGGAGTTCGGGCTCTGAGCGTCGAGTCGACTCCCAGGACTGTCGAGTCGACTCGAGTGGGCCAAGTTGAAAAATAGCTCCATGAATTCCATAGGATGAGCCGACTCCAAGAATGCCAAGTCAGCTCCAGTTTTTGGCGAGTCGACTCCGGGTTAAGTTGAGTCGACTCCCAGTCGAGGAGGTCACTTTAATTCAAATTCGGAACAGTTGCCGAGCTGACTCCAGAAAAGCATGAGTCGACTCCTGTTACAGCCGAGTCGACTCCAGATCGCGCGAGTCGACTCCGGCCCCAACGGACACATTGTCAGGATGTGCAGAGTGTGCAGAACGGGCAGAAAAATGTGTCTAACGGCTAGTTTCCATAGGGATGGCTTAAATAGCCACAGAGGACTGTAGCAAGGCAGAGAGGTACCATCCACTCAAAGAAATCAAGCATCCTTTCTCTGCAAACTGATTTCAACGGAAAAGAAGGAAGAGGGCCATTAACTCCATTCAACCGACTCTTTCCAGCATTAAAAGAAGTCTCCTCCTGCCTTCAAGTCTTCCAGATTTTCAAGAGGAGACCCAAAGTTCAAGAAGCCCTTCTCTTCTCCAACTCAAACGTGTTTGAGGGCTCTTAACTTTACTCTTATTAATATCGCTGTATATCTGCTTTTTAGAAGCTCTGTTTTTTTCTATTTGTCTTTGTTCTTTCCATCTTGTCCTTACTTGATTCAATCAGGAGATTGAATCAAGGGTATATAGGTTTGTTGGTGAGCCTAGGTTGAAACCAATGGTGTAAGGGTTCGATTGTGATCCCGGAAGAACAATCGGGGTGGTTCTAGTCGGTGAGCCTGGGAAAATCGATCGAGTTCGTTGTGACCTCGTAAAACAATAAGTTTGGTTGTGAGCTTGGAAAACAACCGGCTGTAATCCGAGGGGTTATAGTGAATTTCCAAGTGAGACTTGGGGAGTGGACGTAGGAGCAAGGGTTAGCTCCGAACCACTATAAAAATATTGTGTTTGTGATTGCTTGTGTCTCTCTCTCTTACTCTCATTTCACTCACAGCACATAGCAACTAATTAATCATCTTGCAACAGTATTAATTAGTCATCCACAAACATTTTAATTGCAAAATTATTTTAAAACCCAATTCACCCCCCCCCCTCTTGGGTTGTCTATCTGGGCAACAAGTGGTATCAGAGCCTAAACTCTTCTACTCTAAGAGTAAAAGATCAAAATGACAACCCCATTTGGATCTTCCCACATTGAGGGTCAGTCCACCCAAAGACCCCCATTCTTTAATGGATCCGACTACTCATATTGGAAGGCTAGGATGAGAATATTTATCCAAGCCCAAGACTATGAGATGTGGACCATTATATTAAATGGACCATACATCCCGTCCATCTATGTAGAGGGTGTCACTGTACCCAAACTTGAAAAGGATTGGGATGACCATGACATGAGAAAGGCACAACTCAATGCCAAAGCAATGAATGTGCTTTACTGTGCATTAGATAGGAATGAATTCAATAGGGTCTCTACTTGCAATTCTGCAAAAGAGATTTGGGAGAGACTCGAAGTGACCCATGAGGGCACGAATCAAGTCAAAGAATCCAAAATAAATATATTGGTTCATAAGTATGAACTATTTAAGATGGATTCTAATGAAACAATCACTTGCATGTTCACTAGATTTACTGACATTGTCAATGGCCTAAAAAGCCTTGGCAAAAACTATACTAACAGTGATCTTGTCAGGAAGATTCTTCGCTGTCTACCAAGGTCATGGAAAGCCAAAGTGACGGCAATCCAAGAAGCCAAGGACTTGAACAAGCTACCACTTGAGGAGCTTCTTGGATCCCTAATGACGCACGAGCTAACAATGAAGCAACACAGCGAAGAAGAGTCCTCCCATAAGAAAAAGGTAATAGCTCTCAAATCTACATCATCTAACAAAGACTTGTCTTGCAGTAGCAGCAGTGAAGAAGAAGATCATGAGGGAGATGATGATGAGGCTCTTCTCGTGCGTAAGTTCAGAAGATTCATCAACCGGAAGAAATCCTCACATCAAAGGAGAGGCCCCTCAAATTCCTATCACAAGGATAAAGGTAAGGAAAGAAAAAATGAGGGGATCGGTTGTTATGAGTGCAAGAAGCCGGGGCACATCAGAGCTGAGTGTCCCTTGCTGAAAAAGGGGAGCAAGTACAAGAAGAAGAAAGTCCTCGTCTCTACCCTATCGGACTCCGACACCTCATCATCATCATCGGATGAAGAACAAGAAGAAAAGGCAAACTGTGTTTTATGGCCAACGACAATGAGGAGTGTCTTGCAGCCAAAGTCGACAAAAATTGTTGGTACTTGGACAGTGGCTGCTCAAGACACATGACGGGTGACAAGGATCAATTCTTCACCCTTGAAGCTAAGAAGGGAGGTGCTGTGACTTTTGGAGACAATAACCAAGGTCACATCATTGGTATAGGTAAAGTACAAATTATCCCTTCAACTTTTATTGATAATGTTCGATATGTTGATGGTCTTAAGCATAATCTACTAAGCATTAGTCAATTGTGTGATAGAGGTTATGATGTTATGTTTAAACCATCACTATGCATCATAACAAATCCAAATGACAATAGTTTAGTTTTTAAAGGAATAAGACGTGGAAATGTGTATGTTGTAGACCTTGAGGATCTTGCCAAACATAACCCATGTTTAGTTGTTAATGAAACAAAGGAAAATGATGCTAGTTGGTTATGGCACCGTAAGTTAGGTCATGCAAGCATGGACACCATATCAAAACTAGTTAAAAGAGATTCGGTGATAGGTTTGCCAAAACTAAAGTTTGAAAAGAATAAAATATGTGAAGCATGTCAATTTGGCAAACAATCAAGGAACTCCTTTAAATCTATAAATTGTGTCTCTACCTCTAGACCTCTAGAACTACTACACATGGACCTATTCGGACCAACTAGAACCACAAGTCTAGGTGGAAATAAATATGGTCTAGTTATCGTAGATGATTATTCTAGATACACTTGGGTCATGTTCTTAGGTCATAAGGATCAAGCATTTTCAATTTTCAAGAAATTTCATAAAGAAGTAACAAATGCTAGAGACACTTCAGTCATAGCTATTAGAAGTGACCATGGAACCGAATTTGAAAATCATTTATTTGATGAGTTTTGTAGTAAAAAGGGGATAACTCATAATTTTTCTGCACCTAGGACACCACAACAAAATGTAGTTGTGGAAAGAAAAAATAGAACTCTAGAGGAAATGGCTAGAACCATGTTATCTGAAAGTAATCTCCCTAAGTACTTTTGGGGAGAAGCCATAAATACCTCATGTCATATATTAAATAGAGTTTTATTAAGACCCATTATAAAGAAAACACCTTATGAACTTTGGAAAAACAGAAAACCAAAAGTGAACTATTTTCATATCTTTGGATGTAGGTGTTTTGTTCATAATAATGGAAAAGATAATCTAGAAAAATTTGACTCTAAATCGGATGAGGGTATATTCTTGGGGTACTCTACAACTAGTAAAGCCTATAGAGTCTTTAATAAAAGAACCCTAGTTATAGAAGAATCCATACATGTCGTTTTTGATGATTCTAGTGATATCTCTTCTAGTAAGAGAGTTAATCTTGATGATGATGCTGAAATTCTTGAAGAAAAGATAGAAGAGATGACATTACAAGATGATAATCAAAAATTAATTGGAAATGCATCATCAAGCCAAGAGGCTATTATGGATCATGGGCTAACTAAGGCTTGGAGGTTTGCTCACGGGCATCCTAAGGAATTAATTCTAGATGATCCATCTCAACCTGTTAGGACTAGAGCATCTCTTAGGAACTTAAACAATCATCTAGCTTTCGTTTCACATTTTGAGCCCAAACACATAGAAGAAGCTGAAAAAGATGTAAATTGGATAAATGCAATGCAAGAAGAATTAAACCAATTTACTAGAAACAAGGTATGGAATCTAGTTGAAAGACCTCCTGAATATTCAATCATAGGTACCAAATGGATATATAAAAACAAACTTGATGAAAATGGAATTGTAATAAGGAATAAGGCTAGACTAGTAGCAAATGGGTATAATCAAGAAGAAGGTATAGATTTTGATGAAACCTTTGCTCCTGTAGCTAGACTCGAGGCAATTAGATTATTATTAGCATTTGCATGTTCTAAGGATTTCAAGTTATTTCAAATGGATGTAAAAAGTGCATTTCTAAATGGGTATATTAATGAGGAGGTGTATGTAGAACAACCTCCTGGGTTTGAGAATCATCAATACCCTAATCACGTGTATAAACTTAACAAAGCACTTTATGGTTTGAAACAAGCACCTAGAGCATGGTATGAGAGGCTTAGCAAATTTCTATTAGAACATGAGTTTTCTAGGGAAAATGTAGATGCAACATTGTTTCTAAAGAAGAAAAACAAAGATATGTTGTTAGTGCAGATTTATGTTGATGATATTATTTTCGGTGCTACTAACAATCGCCTCTGCGGAGAATTTGCTGACTTGATGCAGAGTGAATTTGAGATGAGCATGATGGGAGAGCTGAACTATTTCCTCGGACTTCAAATCAAACAATCTGAAGAAGGCATCTTCATCAATCAAGCCAAATACATCAAGGAGATGCTTAAGAAGTTTGATATGGAGGGAAACAAGTCAATCAGCACCCCCATGAGCTCATCATGCAAATTAGACCAAGATGAATCAGGTAAATTTGTAGATCAGAAGTTATATAGAGGTATGATAGGATCTTTATTGTATCTTACTGCAAGTAGACCTGATATCATGTTTAGTGTTTGCATGTGTGCTAGATATCAGTCTAATCCTAAGGAATCTCATCTAATTGCAGTCAAGAAAATCTTTAAATACCTAATAGGAACAAAGAATATAGGGTTATGGTATTCTAAAGAATCTAGCCTGAACTTAATAGGATACACAGATTCAGACTTTGCTGGATGTAAACTTGATAGAAAAAGCACCAGCGGGTCATGTCAATTTCTAGGAGAAAACTTAATCTCATGGTTTAGCAAGAAACAAAATTCGGTTGCATTATCTACTGCTGAAGCTGAATATGTTGCAGCCGGGAGTTGTTGTGCTCAAATCATGTGGATCAAACAACAATTGGAAGATTACGGCATTAAACAGGATAAAATTCCCATTAATTGTGATAATACAAGTGCCATTAATCTAACTAAAAATCCAATTCAGCATTCAAGAACTAAACATATTGAGATAAGACATCACTTCATAAGAGATCATGTAATGAATGGTGATGTGACACTTCAATTTGTTTGCACTGATGATCAATTAGCTGATATCTTCACAAAACCCTTGAGTGAAGAGAGATTTAGTGTACTTAGAAGAGGATTAGGAGTGATTGATCCATCCTAGTGATATTCTCTTCTAGTTCATTGATTTTGATGATTAGATTGTGGTTAATATAGAGTTTCTTTTCAATGATCATCAAATCAGACCATAACTTAGTGATTTTTCCTCATTCGGCACGAACATAGCATGATTTTTAGGTGCGTGCCAGAGTTCGAGACGACTCGAGTAAGTTTCAGAGTCGGCTCGTAAGGGGGAGTCGACTCGCATATTTACGGGAGTCGACTCGAGATCGATGGCAGCAGAGGGGGAGTCGACTCGCATACAGTCGGAAGTCGACTCGAGGTCAATAGGCGCATAAGGAGAGTCGACTCGCGCATATTTTGGAGTCGACTCGAGGTCGAGTCGACTCAAGACTTACAGGAGTCGACTCGCAGTCGGGATCCGACTTTTTTAACCCTAATTCAAGCGTTTACTCAACACTTCTATTCACCGCCGCCACTATTCACAAACCCTAGAGTCGTCTCCTACGTCGTCTCCGGCCGCCCTTAGGGTTTTTTTTTCCCGTCGACCTTCCTCCATCCATTAGCGTTTTACCCCATTTTAGGTCGACCATGCCTCGTAAAGTCGTTGTCCCAAGCCGGAAGAGACCCCAACCCGCGACCGGTGCCGAGAGACGTTCCAAGGCTCGGAACGATCCCGTGAGGCCACAACCTTCGGTTCGTTCCCCGCCGAGGGAGGTTCCCTCGAGGCCGTGCGCCGGGAAGGCGGTCTCCACCGGGAGATACGTCGATTTTGACTATCTCTCCCGGGAGGGCTTTACCATAGGAGAGAGATTGCGGGCCCAGGGTTTAGAGTATTTTTGTTCCTTAGATCTCCCCACATACCCTGGCCTAGTTAGAGAGTTTTATGGTACTGTCCATAGGGGCAATGGGGGAATAGAGGGAAGTGTAGCCGGTGTCCCATTGTTTATTTCCGAGGATTTCATAGCCCAAATCCTCCACCTTCCACAAGTAGGGGTAGCTCCCACACACCCTGAGGATAGGACTGAGGCCCTTACGGCCATTCTAGGATATCCACCCCAGTCCCCCTTAGATGAGGTGTCCGCTAGCTCACTTTCTGTTGAGATGCGGCTCCTCCTTAGCATCATCTCTAGGACCCTCTTTCCGAAGACTGGCCGCTTCGATTTTGTTTCTGAGAGGGACCTAGCCCTTATGTTCTACATCCTCCAGGACACCCCAATCAACTTTCCGAAACTCATTTATAGATATCTATGTGAGCCACTAGATAGACCTAGGCTCACCCTCCCCTATGGCATGCTATACACACTTATCTTTAGGGAGAACGAGATTCCTATTCCTGAGGGGGAACCCTCTCGCGCATTGCGATGGACAGATCGCATGCGTCTGGGAACCCTACACAGGATGGGGTTTCGTAAGGTAGAGGAAACCTGGGTTAGAAAATCATCTACCTCCACACATACTTCCAGACACTCCCCCAGTCCTGACCCTGATTCTGACTTCCCTACCTTTCCCTCCACCTCAGCTCCCACCACTTCAGCCGGACCCTCCTCCTCAGCTCCACCTACTCAGCCCATGGAGGTTCGCATTTCTCCTGAGCAGCTCCGAGAGTTGCGGCAGGAGATAGTGAGGGATCTTCGGGACGACCTGCTGAGGGAGCTCAGAGGTCCAGCGACTGCTCCCTCCCCTGCACCCTCTTCTGCATTGGTTCCTTCCCTGTCAGCCGTGACCGAGATGACGGCCCATGTGCGGGAAGAAATCTACAATGTCAGGAGCCTGATACAAGCCCAGTTCTCTAGCATGAGCGATGTCACGAGCACCACTCGAAAGATGCGCGATGACATCCGACATGACATGGGCACCACTACTCAGGGGGCCGAGCGCTTGGCGAATGTGCTCATCGCCAAGCTGGACACACTTCAGCAGACTGTGACCGAGCTCGACACGACACACAGCAGGGCCACCTCGGCCATTATCAGACAGTTAGAGCACGTCACCAATGCGGTCACCCTACTCGCGGAACGAATGCCCCGGGGAGCCGCATCCTCCTCGAGGAAGCCTTAGCTTTTTTTTTGTATTTTGACTTGTATTTACAGCTTTACTTATTGTATTCACAACTACATATACATCAATACAATGAGTAGACAATTTTCTTCAATATTGTGCACATTTAATCTCTACTTGCTTGTGTGTTCTGCTTACCTCCTTTTTGATACGATGACAAAAAGGGGAAGAAATATTTAATAGATATGTAAAAGGAATCAAAACAAAGTTGAATGCATATGTTGAGGGGAAGAATCTGAATTTTTTAAGAAAGCCAAATCATTATATCTATATAAGCCAAACAATTGAGTGCATGACATGAAGGCTTATATAATTTCAAATGAAAGGGGGAGCTTTAACTCCAAAATTTATTGTTTCACACCTTTCAAGTTTGGATAAATTAAAAAACCAGACACTTGAATTCATTTATAGATTTCATTTCCTTGTTTATTGAGCAATTTACTTTACATATACTCAATGTTTTGTCATCATCAAAAGGGAGAGATTGTGGAGTGATTGATTATAACCCTATTTGATTTTGATGAGCTCAAAGCATTTGAGTATATCTTTTGTTTACTAATGAATTCAATCAAGTGTTTCAGTGAAAATCTTGTCTAAGTGTTTCTAGATTTGGTTCAAGATATTTTGAATAAGTTAAGAAGTCAGTTTGAACCAAAGTCTGAGACTCGAGTCGACTCCGAAATATTACGAGCCGACTCCAAGTGTATCAGAAGCACTGGCACGGGCTCGAGTCGACTTCGGAACTTTACGAGTCGACTCCGACTGAGAACAGACAGATGAACAGAAAGACACAATTTATAACCTGTCAGCGAGTCGACTCCTGAAGTGCACGAGTCGACTCCAATGCTTACCGAGTCGACTCCGGAGTAGTTTGAGTCGACTCCAGGGAGTTACAGACAAAAAGTCAGAGAGCAAGTTTCGACCCTGAGAGCCGAGTCGACTCCTGAGGAACGCGATTCGACTCCGATGGTTGGCAGGTCGACTCCAAAGAAAGCGAGAGTCGACTCTCAGTTGTATTCAAGGCAAAAGTCAGAGAGCAGTTTTCGGACACTGAGATCCGAGTCGACTCCCGCAATGCGCGAGTCGACTCCGAGACAACGCGACCCTAAAAAGACAGTAGACCAAATTGTTGTCTCTGAGAGCCGAGTCGACTCCAAGACAGCTCGAGTCGACTCCAAGGCAGCGCTACACCAAAAAGGCAGAAGACTGAGTTTCGGAAACTGAGAGCCGAGTCGACTCCGGAACAGTTCGAGTCGACTCCAAGACTGGACGAGCCAAAAGACAGAAGATAGAGAGTTCGGGCTCTGAGCGCCGAGTCGACTTCCAGGACTGTCGAGTCGACTCGAGTGGGCCAAGTTGAAAAATAGCTCCATGAATTCCATGGGATGAGCCGACTCCAAGAATGCCAAGTCAGCTCCAGTTTTTGGCGAGTCGACTCCGGGTTAAGTTGAGTCGACTCCCAGTCGAGGAGGTCACTTTAATTCAAATTCGGAACAGTTGCCGAGCCGACTCCAAAAAAGAATGAGTCAACTCCTGTTACAGCCGAGTCGACTCCAGATCGCGCGAGTCGACTCCGGCCCCAACGGACACATTGTCAGGATGTGCAGAGTGTGCAGAACGGGCAGAAAAATGTGTCTAACGGCTAGTTTTCATGGGGGATGGCTTAAATAGCCACAGAGGACTGTAGCAAGGCGGAGAGGAACCATTCCACTCAAAGAAATCAAGCATCCTTTCTCTGCAAACTGATTTCAACGGAAAAGAAGGAAGAGGGCCATTAACTCCATTCAACCGACTCTTCCCAGCATTAAAAGAAGTCTCCTCCTGCCTTCAAGTCTTCCAGATTTTCAAGAGGAGACCCAAAGTTCAAGAAGCCCTTTTCTTCTCCAACTCAAACGTGTTTGAGGGCTCTTAACTTTACTCTTATTAATATCGCTGTATATCTGCTTTTTAGAAGCTCTGTTTTTTCTATTTGTCTTTGTTCTTTCCATCTTGTCCTTACTTGATTCAATCAGGGGATTGAATCAAGGGTATATAGGTTTGTTGGTGAGCCTAGGTTGAAACCAACGGTGTAAGGGTTCGATTGTGATCCTGGAAAAATAATCGGGGTGGTTCTAGTCGATGAGCCTGGAAAAACCGACCGAGTTCGTTGTGACCTCGTAAAACAACAAGTTTGGTTGTGAGCTTGGAAAACAACCGGCTGTAATCCGAGGGGTTATAGTGAATTTCCAAGTGAGACTTGGGGAGTGGACGTAGGAGCAAGGGTTAGCTCCGAACCACTATAAAAACATTGTGTTTGTGATTGCTTGTGTCTCTCTCTCTTACTCTCATTTCACTCACAGCACATAGCAACTAATTAATCATCTTGCAACAGTATTAATTAGTCATCCACAAACGTTTTAATTGCAAAATTATTTTAAAACCCAATTCACCCCCCCCCCCCTCTTGGGTTGTCTATCTGGGCAACAGCGGCCAACTTATCTACTGAACAGGAGGATAAACTTTTAAGGGTGCTAGAAGAGAATAAACATGCCATAGGATGGTCTGTAGTCGATTTGAAAGGGGTTGACCCCTCTGTTTGTATGCATCGAATTCATCTCGAAGATGATGCAAAGCCCACCCGAGAAATGTAAAGAAGACTCAATCCTAACATGAAGGATGTAGTCAAGAAAGAAGTGGTGAAGTTATTAGATGCCGGAATCATTTATCCAATTTCTGATAGTAAGTGGGTGAGTCCGACATAAGTGGTACCCAAGAAATCAGGTATCACTATGGTTGAAAATACGGAAGGAGAATTGATACAAACATGCACAACCATGGGTTGGCGCGTGTGTATTGACCACAGAAAACTTAATTCGATGACTAGGAAAGACCATTTCCCTCTACCTTTCATAGATCAAATTTTGGAACGGTTGGCTGGTCAAGGTTTCTACTGCTTCTTAGATGGTTATTCTGGATATAATCAAGTACCTGTTTACCCGGACGATCAAGAGAAAACCACTTTTACTTGCCCATTTGGGACATTTGCATATAGGAGGATGCCTTTTGGACTATGCAATGCACCCACAACTTTTCAACGATGCATGATGGCCATTTTTTCAGATATGGTGGAAAACTTTCTAGAAGTGTTCATTGATGATTTCTCAGTTTTTGGCCTATCTTTTGACGATTGTCTGGATAATTTGACCTTAGTGTTGAAAAGATGTAAGGAGACCAACCTAGTATTAAGTTGGGAAAAGAGCCATTTCATGGTTCAAGAAGGCATAGTTTTAGGACACGTCGTGTCCAAGTGGGGCATTGAAGTAGATAAAGCCAAAGTCGATCTTATTTCCAATCTCCCCCCACCCAAAACTGTGAAACAAATCCGATCATTCCTTGGCCATGTTGGTTTCTACCGTCGCTTCATTCAGGATTTCAGTAAGATTTCCAAACCCTTGTGCAATCTTCTGGCCAAGGACACTCCCTTTGTCTTTGATAAAGCATGCGAGGAGGCATTTGAAAATCTTCGCTCGAAATTGACCACTACACCTATCATACGGCCCCCTAATTGGACCCTTCCATTTGAATTAATGTGTGACGCATCCGACTATGCAATTGGGGCAGTTTTAGGGCAACGACTAGATAAAGTACCTCATGTCATCTACTACGCTAGTAAAGCACTCTCAGATGCACAATTGAACTACACCACCACTGAGAAAGAGTTACTAGCTGTAGTATTTGCGCTAGACAAGTTTCGATCTTACCTATTAGGATCCAAGGTTACCGTATTCACTGATCATGCTGCCCTTCGACACCTTCTTGCAAAGAAGGACACCAAACCCCGTCTGATTCGATGGATCCTTTTACTATAAGAATTTGACCTAGAAATTCGTGACAAGAAAGGAACTGCAAATGTCGTAGCAGACTACTTATCTAGGATTCTTCTTGAGCCCTCTAAGAATACCTCACCCTTACATGATGCTTTCCCAGATGAATAATTATTTGGGGTACAAGGAATGAAAACGCCATGGTTTGCAAACATAGTAAATTACCTTGCCATAGGACGAATTCCTGATGATTGGTCAACTCAAGACAAGAACCGATTCTTTTTACAAGTAAAGTTCTATTATTGGGATGATCCCGATCTATTCAAGTATTGTCCCGATCAAGTAATCCGTCGATGTGTCCCCGAATGCGAATTTCAAAGTATTCTTTCATTCTGCCATTCACAAGCTTGTGGGGGACATTTTGGGGGTAGAAAAACTGCAGCAAAAGTTTTACAGAGTGGATTTTATTGGCCCACTCTTTTCAAAGATGCCCATAACTTTTGCCAAACTTGTGAACGGTGCCAACGGATGGGTACCATCTCCCGTAGAGATATGATGCCTCTCAATCCTATTTTAATTGTAGAAATATTTGATGTCTGGGGTATTGACTTTATGGGCCCTTTCCCACCATCCTTTGGTTTCGAATATATTCTTGTAGGGGTTGATTATGTTTCAAAATGGGTAGAAACTGTCGCCACTAAAACTAATGACCATAAGGTTGTGATTAAATTTTTACATGAAAACATCTTTTGTCGTTTTGGCACACCCCGAGCCATCATCAGTGATGGGGGATCTCATTTTTGCAACCGGTCTTTCGAGGCTTTGGCTCGCAAATATAACATCACCCACAAAGTTGCTACCCCATATCATCCCCAAACGAGTGGACAAGTCGAGGTGTCCAATAGGGAGTTAAAACACATCTTAGAAAAAACGGTACGTCCCGATAGGAAAGATTGGTCTCAAAGGATAAATGATGCACTCTGGGCCTATCGTACTGCCTACAAAACTCCTATTGGCATGTCTTCCTACCGATTAGTTTTTGGAAAAGCTTGTCACTTACCGGTAGAACTTGAACATAGAGCTTTCTGGGCTATCAAAAAGTTTAACTTAGATATGGCAGTAGCTGGTCCTCACCGAAAACTCCAACTAAGTGAACTTGAAGAATTGCGCAATGAGGCTTATAAAAATGCTAAAATTTATAAAGCAAGGACTAAGGCTTTTTATGATAAAAATATTAACCATAAGTCCTTCGAACCTGGTCAAAAGGTTTGGCTATTCAATTCAAAGTTGCGACTCTTTCCGGGTAAACTTCGCTCTAGGTGGGATGGACCATTCGTAGTGAAAAAGGTTTTTTCTTATGGTGCAGTAGAGATCCAACACCTCAATGGTGGACATATTTTAAAAGTCAATGGTCAAAGGTTAAAACTTTATGTGGACTGTGTTACTGATGGGCAATTGATCGAATCCCTTAATTTGACGAATCCTGTTTATCAAAATAATTAAGGATGCACTGTGTCTGGCTGAAGACAATAAACTTAGCGTTTGTTGGGAGGCAACCCAACTCTCTTAGAATTTTTTTTTAACATTGAGGACAATGTTAGGTTTAGGTTTGGGGGTATTCATCTTGATTTTCATTCTTGATTTTCATTCAAAAAAAAAAATTGTTCATAAAATAATAATAATAATAAAATTTTAAATAAAAAAAAAGTTTTTGTTTTTAAAAAACCTAATTTCTATACATGAATGCGAGAATGATAAATACACAAGGTATATAAAATCTAAAAAGCCCAATGACTAGTCGGAAGTAATATAAATTTAAGTTCTTTATATTAAGCCTCTCTTAGGGAGTTGTAAGCTAATTAATACTTTGGAATTTCACTACACACTGGCCGACCCTTCTAAGGTCTAAGCTCGACATTATGTTGATAGTATAGTAGCAATCTTGGACCCTGATGAATCATATTTATCGTATCCAAAAAAAAAAAGAAAAAAAAATTATCAATAAAAATGGATTTAGTCAGGAACATCGAAAAAGGCTACCTATTGTCAAAGGTCAAATGGGCTTGTGATGAGGACTTCGAGCATAAGTCCGTAGGGGAGTCTTGATGCCCGACACCTTATGCCAACTGGTGTGAGAGTTGTCGACTGATTGCTCATTACACGGAGAAATCACCACAAGAGTAAAAGTGCATAATTTATATATCTTTAAAAAAAAAAACTTTGTATTGACCTTGTAAAAAACAATAGTGTGAAAGCCGTCGTTGTAGAAATTCGAGTAAACTGGAATATTACAGATAAAGCCCGTGAGGTACTAAAGTAAACATCCACAACTCTCGAAATTCTACAGATAAGATGATTTTGAATCAGTGAGTAGGTCCTTTCGACCAATCCTTGGAAACTACTAGTATTAGCAATATTTTGGAGATCCGAACCCTTAGCTTGTGTACGGTCCAGATTTCACTAAGCACTCCAGTATAAATAAGTCTTACAACTCCCTAACGGAAACTTAATGACCTCAACTTGAATTGCATTTTGACCTAGGATTTGGGCTGACTTAGTAAATAAAACCGTGTGTGTTTTGAAATTCTTATCATTTATGTATCTTAAATTAGATTTTAATTTCCTTACTAGTATGCATTTGGAATTTGATTTTCACTTCATAGATCAATTGATTTATCAAAAAAAAAGAAAAGAAATTAATAATAACAATAATAATAAATGATTTATTGAAGTTTGTGGGTATCTTCCCTGAAAACCCTCACGAGACTACAACTCGTCCACTAGGGTAACCTAGGGATTTAAAGCCTTGTTACATATAGTAAATGTAACCGCGATGCCTGCGAAAGTGAGTTAAAATTTTTCTTTTCTAGTTTTATTTTGCTCGAGGACTAGCAAAACATAGGTTTGGGGGTGTGATAAGTGCTTAATAATCTATAATTTAGTTATCTTTCTATAGCACTTATCAATGTTCTTAAACTGATAAATACGTATTTTACCATGAAATTGAATGATCATTGAAATAAATTTAAAATATGGTAAAAAGTAAATAGTTCTTTTCTTAAATCAAACTCTGAACTTGTCTCTCTCTTGTTTGCAATCTTTCATGAAAATTACAGGAGAACATATAAGAAAGAGATTGTGTTAACCCGGTTTGGTAAACTAATAGAGTTGTAATCAAGCTAAGGTTATAATTAAATGGGTTTTGGTCCTAATTAGATTGAAAGCTATAATTAATTATTTTTGTATGAGGAAAATGTTTGATTAATTTTATTAAGTCACGGTCATGTTTTTAGTTTTGTCGAGTCCGATCTGAAGCAGTTTAGCAAGAATTGAATTTAAATAACATTGGGCTTGAGACCAAGTTCAAGCAAATTAAAGATCATAACCTACCTCAAATCCAAAGCCAATTCCCAAACCAATCCTATTCCTTTCCCGCGACCACTATCCAAGCAATCCAATGGTTCAGAAACTCCCGTCTCCGCATCACGTTTCCAAACTAAGCAAAATAGAGGAGATCCTTGTTTTAAATTCATATATGCCCATTTTCACGTCAAAATAAAGAAAGAAAAATAATTTTTTCCAAAAATTACTGGAATCACTATTCAGGTGAACAGTATTCCAAGGTAACACTGCTCATATGAACAGTGTTCCGTGAAAAACACTGTTCATATGAACAGTGTTACAAAAAAAAATATATATATATAATATATAAGCCACTATTTATCTTCTTCCTCCCTCCTTGCATCAGGGCCGTCCACCTTCCTCCCGTCGATCCCGCGTCGTGCCCACCGTGTTTATGCCATCTCCTCTTCCGGATTCCCAGCTCCTCCGCCATCAACCACGTGCGGCATCTCCTCTTCCGGATTTCCAGCTCCACGCCGTGACCAGCGCCTTCGCACGGCTGCCATTCCGGGCGTCCGAGACAAGCTCCGCATGCTCCCAGCGTATCACGCCATGGATCCGGCCACCTCCTTCTTCCGCTCCTCCGAGCATCGCGTCCCAGCCGCTCTCGGAGTCAGCCATCCTTCCGCATCAGGCGTCCGGCGATCCCGCATCCATTCCTTCCACGGTCCAAAGAAAGAAGTCGTCCGGAGCGATCCTCCCAGCCATCCCGCAACCAAATCTCCTCCATGATCAACGCTTCCAGCATCCCATGAGATCAGGCATGAGCCCAAGCATCTAGCCGTCCCCCTCTTCTGGATTTGAGCCATCCATCTGCGATCTGTCCTCTGCTTCTTCTCCGCGATGCATCCGGAGCCAGCCATCACGTTGATCCCGCGGCTCCTCCCATCGAGTATCCCGGATTTGCATCCCCACCGGCACGCTCCCAAGGGATCCATCATCGGGTGAGAGGGTCTATATGAAGAAGCCATCGGCAGGAAGGGAGAGAGGGGGCTGGGTTGTGAAAGAAACAGGGGAACCCCTGTTTCGGTGAAGAGAAGAAGAGAGGTTCGGTTGGGAGAAAAAGAAAAGAAAAGAAAAGAGGGGGGAAAGAGAATAGTTTGTGATATTTTTGGAAAATGGGAGGTGAAGGCTTTCATTTGAAGATGGAAGGACATCCGGCCACCATGCGCGGCTGAACACCTAGTCTAGGGCTGGATGAAGCCCTAGCAATGTATCAGGGCATTGTAGTTCTTACTCTTTTAATTTTTTGGAGCTTGTTTAAATTCTTATTATTAATGAAAAATCCTTTTTATGATGTTTAAACTTTGAGCATGCTATTTATTATTCATGTCTGCTAAAGTAGTCTAAGATGATCCATGCCTAGGAAGATGAGGTGTGCTGCACTCTAGGTTAGCATAATTAGGTAGACACTTTTTGCTATGCCTGAGATGGATCTTCCTAATACTCTTTATGCTTTTATTTCAAAAAGGCTTGTAGCCAAATTGCATGCCTCTCCAAAAGACAAAAATTAAGAACACAGTCCTTGATGCAATGCTATGTAGTGGATTCCAAACCCTAGATCTATCTACTCTAATAAATTTCAATTCGCACTTATAGTTTAATTTAGTTAAATCGAGTTAGCAAATCCTTCTTCTTTATTTATTTATTTTTTTTAAAAAAGAAAAATAACTTATTCTTCAATCCCTGTGGACCGACACCCGTAATCACTATCCTACAGGATACGTGCTATTGCGTGGTTTATTTTTGAAATTGAAATAACCGATCACCGTGGTCCAAAGAAGGAGTTCCGAGTCAGCACCCAGCATCCCACGGCGTCCTCTCGTCGATCCCGCGTTCTTCACGCGGTGAACGTCCTAGCGCCCGGATCCAAGCCGTGAACGCCTCCTCCCAGCCAAGAGCCCATCTGCCCTCTTCCTCCTCCGCGATTCCTCCCATGATTCAGCCGTTTCCATCCGTGACGCACCAGATCCCGCGCTCGTTTCTCCTCCTCTCCATGTTCTGGCGATCTATAAGAAGGGGAGAACGAGAGGGGAGCAGGGGGGCGGGCTGGGTGTTCAGACAAAAAACAAGGGAGGCCCTGTTTTCCGAGAAGAAGGAAGAAAAAAATAAAAATGTTATTTTAATTTTTCTTTTGTTTAGGTGTTCAACCAAGTTACTTGTTCCTTATTTTTTTTATTTTTTTTTTCTTTCTTACTCTTGTAAGCACTTGTCCTTTTATGCAATCCATAAATTTATTTTATGTAATCCATATTCTAGTCTGTAATTTTCCTAGCACTGTTTTCATCCAATTTATACTAAAGCTTTAATTCTATTATTTTTAATTTCTGTATTTTTAAGTTCCGTTCTTCAACTTCTGTAATTTTTTTTTATGCAATGCAATTAAATCTTCCTTCATGCAATTTGTGTTCGCTTCAATCTTCTTGTTTTCATCCATTTTAATTTATGCTAAAACTCTTCTTTGATTAATTAAATAAATGCTTTTCGAATCTGAGTACCTTTCTTTTAGTTAGTTTCAATTAGAAAATCATATCAACATCTCCGACATAATGTTTTTCTTTTGTTATTCAAAAATCACTTTTGAATCCGAATGAACATTTTTATTTTTAAGCAACTCCAATCGCCTCTGAGGATGATAGTGTTATTTTGATGATTAACACAACCATTGAGGAAATATCTAATTAAATACTACAAGTTAACATGATACATCATTACTGAGTTCGTCACTCTCGGTAAATTAGAAGAATGAGATCAAGATGTCTTTCAATGATTAACAATGAGATAAAATTTGTGATAGAAAAGGGATAGTGAATTCTAAATTCTAATTCAGCAAAGTTTCAAGTGAAACGTACTCTTAAGGGCACAATAGTAATTTTATTGTTAAGAATATGTAGCACTACTATGGCATACATTCAAAATTGCTTGAAGTATATTTCATTGATTATATGGATGGATTTAACCTTAAGATGCAGCAAAGTGTGGAATGAGTCGACCCCAAGAAAGGTGGAGTCGACCCTGACACATCATGGAACCATTAGGCACACCTCTGCAAAAATGGCACGGATGAACAGTAGTGGAGTCGACCCCAAGTATGCTTGAGTCGACCCCATCTTCAAGCCTCAAGAAAACAAGTCTCTGAAATTTACTGAGAGGGCCGACCCCAACTTTCCTTGAGCCGACCCCAGGTGGAGCCGACCTCAGGAATGCTTGAGTCGACCCCAAGGCTATGTCGTTCAAAACTATCTCTGAAATTCCTGAGAGGGTCGACCCCAATGAAACTTGAGTCGACCCCACTGTAGCTTGAGTCGACCCTAAAAAGAGTTGAGCCGACCCTAGTGAAAAACAGCTGAAATACAAGGTTCTGTAATCCCTGAGAGGGTCGACCCCACTGTAGCAGGAGTCGACCCCAATGAAAGTTGGGTCGACCCCACTGGAAGTTGAATCGACCCCAAGTCTGATGAACAGTGGTTTGAGTCGACCTCAGAAAAGTTTGGGTCGACCCTAGCACGGGCAGAAGCATAACGGCTAGTTCTGCGAAGTACTTTTTGACCTTCCAAAAGCAAGTAACGGCTAGTTTTTGAAATCTAACCAATGGGAGGTATTTTATGGATTAGGAAAACTATTTAAAGTGACACTATTCACCAGAGAAGACATCCTTTTGCAAAATATCAAAGCTTACACAAAAAAGATAAAAGCGCTAATCTTCTTCATGTAAGTGCTTCATTCAAAGTGCCAAAAGGAAGTGATTGAGCAGATTCTAAGAAACATTAAGAGCTCCATCAATTCTTGAAGAGTGAAGCAATCTTGACAAAGAAGAGAGAAGTCTCATTAAAGCGATAACTATATTCTAAACTCTTCTTTGTAGCTCATAGTTGTTATATTTGCGCATCTAGGAGTTTCATCTTTCTTCTTGTTCTTAATCATCTTGTAAAGGTTTGTTGGTGAGCCCGTAAAACCAACGGTGTAGGTTTGTTGGTGAACCCGTAAAACCAACTGTCAAGGTTTGTTGGTGAGCCCGTAAAACCAACATAGGTTTTTGGTGATCCCGAAAAACCAAAGTGTAAAGATTTTTGGATTGTGAGCCCGAAAAATAATCCAACTGTAATCCGCGGGATTATAGTGAATTCCCAAGGGGTCGCTTGGGGAGTGGACGTAGGTGCTTAGGAGAGCACCGAACTACTATACTTCTTGTATGTTTGCATTGTGTATTGTTTTAATCTCACTCACTCATCAATTGACTCAATTAAAGTAGTAAAAATTTAGAGAAACCAATTCACCCCCCCTCTTGGCTTATCACCTTGGGCAACAAGTGGTATCAGAGCAAGGTGATCTCATAGTATTTGCTGATCTCACAATTAAGAGACAAAGATCATGACAACCCAAGTAGGATGTTCTATTAGTGAGGGGCAATCCATAAATAGACCTCCTCTGTTTAATGGCACTAACTATACATACTGGAAAGCTAGGATGAGGATATTCATTTAAGCTCTAGACTATGATTTGTGGAATATCATAATTAGAGGACCACACACACCCACAATTAGTATAGAGGGCACAATCATTCCCAAACCATAAATGGATTGGAATGAGAGTGATAGAAGACTAGCACAACTAAATGCTAAAGCAATTAATGTACTTTACTGTTCACTAGATGTAAGTAAATTCAATAGAATATCTACTTGCATCTCCGCGAAAGAAATTTGGGATAAACTAGAGGTCACACATGAAGGAACTAATCAAGTCAAGGAGTCAAAAATAAATATATTAGTACATAAGTATGACTTATTTAAAATGGAATCTATTGAGTCCATAACTGAATTGTTTACTCGATTCACGGACATCATAAATAGGCTAAAGAGCTTAGAAAAGTCTTATACTAACTCTGAACTAGTGCGAAAAATTCTCAGGTCTCTACCAAGAGTTTGGGAGGCCAAGGTAACTGTAATTCAAGAAGCAAAGGACCTCAATACACTGCAATTGGAAGAACTTTTAGGATCACTCATGACCCATGAGTTGACCATGAGGCAAAATTCGGAAGATGAGGTCAAGAAAAGAAAGACCATTGCCCTGAAGTCTACCACTCCAAAATAGAAAACTGAATCAGAAGAATCTGATGATGAGGAGGAATATGATGAAGAAGAAATGGCTATGCTTGCAAGAAAATTCAGAAAATTTATGAGAGGAAAGAAGAAATTTCATAAAAGGAAGCCCTTTGACGCAATCGGGGTGGGCTGCAGATTTTTTTCTTCTTGAGGATGGCTGAATCTTTCTTCTCTTTTTTTTTTTTTCAAAGCAATGGCAATGGAGGCTAGGGTTCTTTGTGGTGGAAGGAAGGAGGAAGAAGATGGGTTGCTGGTTGGTGAGATTGGGTTCAAGGAGGGTCAGCCAATGGACCAAAATTAGGCACCAATTTTTGTGGGGGCTGAAATTGGCTAGACCAATTTTTTTGGCTGAATTGGGTTGTGTGGAGTCCTAATGGCAATAGGACTTAGAGGAGGACGTGGGAAAGGAGTCTTGGGCGTGAGGGAGGTGCTGAAATGCTGATGTGGCACTCAAGGAGGGTGCACACAAGAGGTGGAGGCGTGAGAACAAAAGAAGGGATAAGGATAAACTTGAGTTTGTTAGGGAAATCTCATCCAAAACCAACCCAATTTCAAATGGCGTGAAGGGGAGGCGTCCCACCTTCCCTCAGCCCCTTTGGCATCGCACCAGCAAGAGGAGTAGCCTCTCTTCACGCAAACAAATCATAATTTCGAAATCCAAAAGAAAACTAACTTCATTCATCATACCCTTCTTTATATAGAAAGAAAGGTTGGCACAGAATTTTAAATTGGACTCCTAATTACATGAGGACTCAATTCAAAATTTAAATTTTCTAATTGACCAATCAAAGGCCTTGACACCTAAGCCTAGACACCTAGGAATCCATTCCTTATGGCGTGTGGATTGAAACCCATCAAAAGAAATTCAGCCGCATGCCACGAGTTGGAATCTAGGTGGAACTCCTTCTCGGGTACCAACATCAGCATGAAGTTCAGGAGACTCCTCAAATTTCATCTGATCTCCAAATTTCATGTTCTTATAGTCATTGGAAAGCTACGGATGTCTACTTTCCAACAAAATTTGAATCAACTTAATCAGACTTCTGTAGCTTCCAAAATCTTCAAAATACCACATGGTGTTCAATCTATCACGGATTTCAACTGGATTTGAACTCTGAATTTCTTCCATATGTGAGAGATCTTCATGGTTGAACTTCTCCACGTGATGAGTGATGATCTTCATGGCATTAGGAATCCTTCTTAATGGCACTCAATTATAAGGACTCAATCTTAAACACATGGACTCAATCCTCTCACATAAGGACTCAATTTCACTCATACGACTAAACTAAATTCTCCACACATGACCCAATATGACTTGACTCAATCCTTGCATAACATGGACTCTTTTGATGCCACTTGGCATTCAATTGCAAACATAAATCAGCAAATTGCAAACCCAAAATAAGAACTCAAATAAACCCAAAATAAAAGGACTCAATGTGACCAAAATAAAATAGACTCAATCCAATTAAATGCTAGAAATTACGAACCCAATGTGTTTTCGGGCACTCCCAAGCAAGAATCCAAACTCGACGTACATCCATTATGATTTGGGCTCGTGCTCCTGCATCAATTCCCCCCTTCTGGAAAAAAGACTCGACTCCGTCGAGTTTCACAATTGATAGAGCTTGTGGAAGTTTGGATTTAGCTGTTGGACTTCCTCCGTCTTTAATCATGAGCGATCTGAATTTAGTCGGTCCTCCAATGAAAAACTTCTGATATCCTCCTCGGTGGGTGGACACTATCTGAACAACTAGGATGTCCTCAATGATGTCCGTCGGGGCTGATCGTCGAAGAAGTAAAGATGGTACAGATGGGATGTCTTCATCTTCAACATAGTGAGCTTCATAGGGCTGCAACTCTTCAACATAGAAGATGGGGCTAACCTGCAAATCATCTGGTAAATCGAGCACAAAGGCCTTGGGTCCCATCCACTTCAGCACCTTGAAGAATTCGACTTGGCAAGGTTGAAGCTTCTGAAAATTTCTGCATTCAACACTCAACCACATCAACACAAAGTTTGCTTCCTTGCGCAGGGTCGGCAAATAGAACTTATCCTCCACCATGGTGACTGTTTTGACGTAGCCAAAGTGACCACCAAGGTCTCCGCCATGGACCTCTCGAACAATATGATCACCAAGTGAGGTCTCCGGGACACATAAAAGAAAGCAATCATGGGTCAAAAATTCTGAATGCTGCCACTGATCCACTCCTGAAACTTCTGCATATATGGGCTGAAAATATACTTCAGAGGGGTACAAAAATTTTAGATTGGCAAACCCCATTACCTCAACATTCAAAAGAGTTAGAACATATGAATTTTGACTGAGGGCATCAGCAATAAAATCTTCTGCATGCGGCCCATGCTTCAGGACTTGGCGGTGAAGCTCCTCATGTTCTCTAGGATTCAGCCGGTATGCAGAAAGATTCGGTAGACTTGAACCGGGCACCAAATCTATGGAATGTTGGATGTCCCTCATCGGTGGAAGCACCTTGGGAAGATCCTCAGGGGTTACATCAGAGAAATCATCCAATATAGACTTGAAATCAGGAGGAACAACTTCTGAAATTTCAGCCCCAACTTCCCTAGCCATTAGTGCATACATGACCCCAATCTCTCGGCTACAAGCTTCAAACTTTCTCATGGTTAAAACCCGTTGGATTATCAGATTTTCAGAGGTAAAATCAGTGATCCTAAGGGGCTTTAACACAACTCTTTTGTTGGCACAATATAGAGAATAACAATTGGATCGACCATCATACTCGACACTACGATCATACAACCAAGGTCTTCCTAGAAGAAGATGGCACGCTTTCATGGGCAGAACATCGCACCATACTTCATCTCGGAGGTCCTTACCAAGTGAAAAACTGATCAAGCATCTTTGTTTAACAGGGATGGAGGAGTCTTCGATCCAACTTACCCGATACGGCTTTGGATGCGGTACCGATTTCAGATTCAGCTTTTTCAGCACTTCTTCGGAAATGATATTCATGCAGCTTCCATTGTCAATGATGAGGTTTAGAGACTTGTTGGCATGCTCGACGCGAGTGTGGAAGATATTGGTGCGCCTCCAATCTTCCTCCACGTTCTCCTCCAGCTTGCAACCCGTAAGAACCCGCCGCACGACGCACACAGGTAGATCTGAAGCTTCTAGCTCCACCGCAGGGGCTTCTTCATCATGTTCTTCGTTTCCTTCATTTCCCTCTTCATCAGCGGGCTGAGAGGGAGGAGTGACTTCAGAGGGTCCTATGATCTCATCCTCCTCGCATACCAATGCAAATCGTTGGTCTCGGGTAGGACAAACAACGGCGAAATGGCCTCGCCCGCCGCACTTGTAGCATTCAACAGGATTCTTCCCTTGCGGTGTGGATTGTGGCATAGGACCTTTACCCTTTTCATTAGCCCTTGGAGCACCCCTTTCCTGATATGTGCTTCTATTTACAGAGGTTTCAGATCTGAAAGCAGGGGCATTACCTCGAGGAAATGGAACTCCTCGGTTGGTGCTGCGCTCGGAAAATCGTCGTACAACTGGTGCTTGCGCAGGGCGTCTTTGTCGTAGCTGCGATTCAACTCGAATGGCGAGTTGGTATGCCTCCTCTAGACTGAAGATGCGCATTGTCATTAGCTCCCTCTTGATGTCATCCCTCAGCCCGGATCGGTACCGAGTTAGGGACTGTCGATCCGTCTCCGTGAGGTTGCTGCGGATCATCAACTCATGGAATCGTGCCGTATACTCCTCTATGGAAGAGCTTCCTTGACGAAGTTTCAGAAGTTCTTCAAAGAGTGTCTCCTCATAATCAAGGGAAAGATACTTTTCCTTCAAACGAAGTTTCATCTCCTCCCAATCATTGATAGGGGGCTGTCGGAGTCGATGAAGCTTCTCTTCAACGCTATGCCACCATATGCGTGCTTGGCCCTTGAGCTTCATCTTCACGAATCGCACCTTGGTTTCATTGGGCATGCTGAACCATTCGAAGTAGTCTTCGAGAGACATCAACCAATCTTGGAAGTAGGTTGGGTCCATGCTTCCGCTGTAATCAGCAACTTCTACACGAACCCGCTTCATGACATCGTCGAGATCATGGCGCTCCCGCTGATTTTGATGAACATAGGGGTTCCTGAAATTATTCCCCATACGAGGAATGTTTGGAGGGGGCATCCGCTGATCCCTAGGTGGCCTTTGGGGTGATAGACCCCTGGGGGAGAATGCTTCAACATCGGGGTCTCCTCCAAATGGCACTTCTGAATTTTCAGGTTGCGCGGGGACAGCATGTTCATCTTCAAGATTGTTTGGCTCGGGGAAGAGACGATCCCAAACAACTTCCACCTTCTAATTCAAGGCCGCCACTTGCCGGATGAGCTCGGCCATCATCTCAGCACGTTGTCGTTCATTGTTGTAGGGGCGACCACTTCTGGTACTCATGGAGATAAGGATTCGCTCTGATACCAATTGACGCAATCGGGGTGGGCTGCAGATTTTTTTCTTCTTGAGGATGGCTGAATCTTTCTTCTCTTTTTTTTTTTTTCAAAGCAATGGCAATGGAGGCTAGGGTTCTTTGTGGTGGAAGGAAGGAGGAAGAAGATGGGTTGCTGGTTGGTGAGATTGGGTTCAAGGAGGGTCAGCCAATGGACCAAAATTAGGCACCAATTTTTGTGGGGGCTGAAATTGGCTAGACCAATTTTTTTGGCTGAATTGGGTTGTGTGGAGTCCTAATGGCAATAGGACTTAGAGGAGGACGTGGGAAAGGAGTCTTGGGTGTGAGGGAGGTGCTGAAATGCTGATGTGGCACTCAAGGAGGGTGCACACAAGAGGTGGAGGCGTGAGAACAAAAGAAGGGATAAGGATAAACTTGAGTTTGTTAGGGAAATCTCATCCAAAACCAACCCAATTTCAAATGGCGTGAAGGGGAGGCGTCCCACCTTCCCTCAGCCCCTTTGGCATCGCACCAGCAAGAGTAGCCTCTCTTCACGCAAACAAATCATAATTTCGAAATCCAAAAGAAAACTAACTTCATTCATCATACCCTTCTTTATATAGAAAGAAAGGTTGGCACAGAATTTTAAATTGGACTCCTAATTACATGAGGACTCAATTCAAAATTTAAATTTTCTAATTGACCAATCAAAGGCCTTGACACCTAAGCCTAGACACCTAGGAATCCATTCCTTATGGCGTGTGGATTGAAACCCATCAAAAGAAATTCAGCCGCATGCCACGAGTTGGAATCTAGGTGGAACTCCTTCTCGGGTACCAACATCAGCATGAAGTTCGGGAGACTCCTCAAATTTCATCTGATCTCCAAATTTCATGTTCTTATAGTCATTGGAAATCTACGGATGTCTACTTTCCAACAAAATTTGAATCAACTTAATCAGACTTCTGTAGCTTCCAAAATCTTCAAAATACCATATGGTGTTCAATCTATCACGGATTTCAACTGGATTTGAACTCTGAATTTCTTCCACATGTGAGAGATCTTCATGGTTGAACTTCTCCACGTGATGAGTGATGATCTTCACGGCATTAGGAATCCTTCTTAATGGCACTCAATTATAAGGACTCAATCTTAAACACATGGACTCAATCCTCTCACATAAGGACTCAATTTCACTCATACGACTAAACTAAATTCTCCACACATGACCCAATATGACTTGACTCAATCCTTGCATAACATGGACTCTTTTGATGCCACTTGGCATTCAATTGCAAACATAAATCAGCAAATTGCAAACCCAAAATAAGAACTCAAATAAACCCAAAATAAAAGGACTCAATGTGACCAAAATAAAATAGACTCAATCCAATTAAATGCTAGAAATTAGGAACCCAATGTGTTTTCGGGCACTCCCAAGCAAGAATCCAAACTCGACATACATCCATTATGATTTGGGCTCGTGCTCCTGCATCACCCTTCCTCAAAGGTAGCTCAAGCAAGAAAAAAGGTAAGAACAAAGAAAAGGAAAGAAAAACACCAATTTGCTATGAGTGTAACAAGCCTGAGCATTTCAAGATAGATTGTCCGGAATTAAAATGGATGGCAAGAAAACTTAAGAAGAGGAACCTCATGGCTGAATGGAGTGAAAGTGAGGAGTCAAGTTCGGAAGAGGTAGATCAACAAGAGACGGCCCAAATCTGCTACATGGCCAATGATGATGAGGTAAATTCTGAACTTGAATGTGATTTTACAGTAGAAGAGTTACATGATGCATTTTTAGAACTCATGGAAGAACACAAGAAATTAATTAATAAAAATAAAGTTCTAGAAGATGAAAATCAATCTCTTATCAAAAAAAAGCTAAAACTATCTAATGACTATGAAACATTAAGTAGGAGATTCACCAATGAAACTAAAAGTCAAATTGCTGAAAATGTCAAGTTCAAAGAAGATGCAGAAAAATACAAATCCTTAGTGGACAAGTTTACACTTAGCTCAACTAAATTAAATATGATTCTTGATAGTCAAAAAGCTGTATATGATAAAGCTGGGTTAGGATATAAAACAAATAGGAAACAAAAATACTTAAAGAACATATTTGTGAAAGCCAAAAATGTAAATATAACTTGTCATTGCTGCAATAAAGTAGGACATAAAGCATATGAATGTAATTATAGAAAATCTAGCTACAACAAATTGAGTGATAATTATAAGCTAAAATCCAAGAAAATTTGGATTCCAAAAGGAACATCAAGTACTAACCCTAAAGGACCCAACATAGTTTGGGTACCTAAAGCATATTGTTGATCTTGATTGCAGGGGTGTCTTGCAGCTAATAAGGTGGATAAACGATGGTATCAGATAGC
The DNA here is from genome assembly GCF_051530095.1 of Phoenix dactylifera. Lineage (NCBI taxonomy): Eukaryota > Viridiplantae > Streptophyta > Magnoliopsida > Arecales > Arecaceae > Phoenix > Phoenix dactylifera. The sequence continues at coordinate 18,050,217 of NC_143195.1, forward strand.
AGCTGTTCAAGACACATGACAGGTGACGTAGAACAATTTATCACCTTGGAATCTAAGAAGGGGGAGTGGTAACCTATGGAGACAATGGAAAAGGACTTATCATTGGAAAGGATAAAATTTATATTACTCCATCCACCTTTATAGAAAATGTTTTATTAGTTAATGGTCTGAAAGATAACCTACTTAGCATAAGTCCGTTTTATGATAAAGGTCTTAAAGTCACATTTGAAGCCTCAGTATGCATAATTATAAATTCTGAAGATAATAGCATTGTACTTATAGGACAAAGGTAGAGAAATATTTATATGGTAGATCTTCATGATTTAGGCAAGAAAAATGGATTATGTTTAATTACTAATGAAGAAAGGGAAAATGAAACAAGTTGGCTTTGGCATCGTAGACTAGGACATGCTAGTATGGACTTAATATCAAAACTAGTCAAGAAGGATTTGATAAAAGATGTGCCAAAATTTATCTTTAAAAAGGATAAAATCTATGGACTATGCTCATTAGGAAAGCAAACAAAATCATCCTTCAAATCAAACAATATAGTATCAACCATAGGGCCTTTTGAACTCATACACATAGATCTATTTGGACCTACTAGAACCGCGAGTCTAGGAGGAAAGAAGTATGGACTAGTTATAGTAGATGATTTCTCAAGATATACATGGATTTCATTTTTTGCACGCAAGAATGAAGCATTTTCAGCATTCTTGAAATATTATAAAAATATCATAACTGAAAAGAAGCTCATCTTAATAGCAATTCGAAGTGATCATAGAACTGAATTTGAAAATCAACACTTTGAAGAATTTTGTAATGAAAATGGTATCTCACATCAATTTTCAGCACCTAGAACACCTCAACAAAATAGGATTGTTGAAAGAAAAAATAGGACCTTGGCAGAAATGGCATGCACAATGTTGTGCGAGTCAAATCTTCCAAAGTGCTTTTGGGCTGAAGCTATAAGTACTGCTTGCCATATTCTAAATCGAGTTTTAATACGACCTATAAGCAAGAAAACTCCTTATGAACTTTGGAAGAATAAGAAACCAACTGCTAAATATCTTAGAGTATTTGGATGTAGATGTTTCATCTTAAACAATGGCAAGGAGGATCTAAGTAAATTTGATGCCAAGTCAGATGAAGGTATCTTCTTAGGATACTCTACATCTAGCAGGGCATACAGAGTGTTCAACAAAAGAACTCTTGCAGTTGAAGAGTCAATTAATATCATTTTTGATGAGTCTGATAGTGAGTCTCCTAGGAGAAAAAATACTCTTGATGATGATGCAGAAATTATTGACTTTGAAAAATTGAATCTTGATGACGTGCCAAATCAAGAAAAGAAAAATGATCGCGTGCCACCACAATCTCAAGACTTGCCAAAGGAATGGAGGTATGCACATGGACACCCTAAAGACTTAATCATTAGTGATCCATCTCAAGGGATAGGAACTCGATCCTCTCTTAGAAATTTAAATGACTATCTTGCTTTTGTTTTACAAATAGAACCTAAGACTTATGAAGAAGCTAAAAAAGACATAAATTGGATAAATGCTATGCAAGAAGAATTAAATCAATTCAAAAGAAGTAATGTATGGACATTAACTGAAAGACCAAAGCATAACTCTATAATTGGAACAAAATAGATCTTTAGAAATAAATTAGATGAAAATGGGGTAATTATAAGAAATAAAGCTAGACTTGTAGCTAAGGGATATAATCAAGAAGAAGGGATAGATTTTGAGGAAACATTTGCTCCCGTGGCCAGATTAGAAGCTATTAGATTATTTCTAGCTTTTGCATGCTTCATGGATTTCAAATTGTATCAAATGGATATAAAAAGTGCCTTCTTAAATGGTTCTATAGAGAAAGAAGTATATGTAGAGCAACCTCCTAATTTTGAGAATCATGAATTGCCAAATCATGTGTTTAGATTACATAAGGCATTATATGGGTTCAAACAAGCACCTAGGGCTTGGTATGATCGACTAAACAAATTTCTACTGAATAATGATTTCAGTAGAGAAAATGTAGATAAAACACTTTTTCTCAAAAGAAAAGACAAAAATCTGCTAGTAGGACAAATATACGTAGATGACATAATCTTTGGTGCCACTAATGATGATCTTTGCAAAAAGTTTGCTAAATTAATGCAAGGAGAATTCGAGATGAGTATGATGGGAGAACTAAATTTCTTTCTCGAATTACAAATCAAGCAAACTAAGGAAGGTATCTTTATTCATCAAACTAAGTACACAAAGGAAATATTAAAGAAATTTGGAAATAAAAATCACAAGAAAATAGGCACCCCAATGAATCCCACTAGTAAGCTAGACAAAGATGAAAAAGGGAAAAGTATAGATATGAAACTTTATAGAGGCTTAATTGGATATTTGCTTTACCTTACTGCTAGTAGGCCAGACATAGTGTTTAGTGTGGGAATATGTGCTAGATACCAATCAGATCCTAAGGAGTCACATCTAAGTGTTGTCAAAAGAATCCTTAGATATTTGAGAGCAACCACAAACATAGGTTTATGGTACTCTAGAGACTCCTATCTAGATTTACTTGCATATTCTGATGCAGATTTTGCTGGTTGCAAATTAGATAGGAAGAGCACTAGGGAACATGTCAATTTTTAGAAAATAACTTAGTATCATGGTTTAGCAAAAAGCAGAATTCAGTAGCATTGGCAACGGCTGAGGCCGAATATATAGCTGTCGAGAGTTGCTGTGCTTAAGTACTATGGCTCAAGCAACAACTAGAGGACTATGGAATTAAACTAGATAATATTTCTATAAAGTGTGATAACACTAGTGCCATTAACCTTACCAAAAATCCAGTTCAGCACTTTAAAGCCAAACATATTAAAATAAGATATCATTTTATTAGAAATCATGTGCAAAATGGGAACATATGTATTGAGCATGTATGTACTGAGAAACAATTAGCCGACATATTCACAAAACCTTTAAGTGAAGACAGATTTTGCATGCTTAGGAGGGAATTACGCATATGTGATCCTTTTGATTGAAGAGATATAAAAGGAACAAGTTGTCTTATGATACTCTCCTCCCATTTCGAAAAACCCATGAAACATTAATCAAACTAGCCATCTATAGACCCCTTACTCATGTATCATTGTCCCATAAAGAATTTGTAATGATTGAAGGAAATGAAGAATTAAAAAAAAAAGGGGAAGAGAGAAAATTTTTCTGAACTGGAGTCGACCCGAGCCAGAATGGGGTCGACCCCACGTTGAGTCGACCCAAGAAAAATCTGGGGTCGACCCAACGGCGGGACCCTGTTTTTAAAGAGGGATCCGTGAGCTATTCTAGGGCACTGTTTCATCTTGTCCTCTTCTTAAAATCCTATTTTCCACTTTCCAATCCCTTCCAATCATCTCCAAACAGTGCTAGATTGCTTCTCTACACCATTAGATCAAGACCTAAGGAAGGATTTGGTGAAAATGGGACCCAAGCGAGCCGTTGCTAAGAGATCTGGAAGAGTCTCCTGCACAACCCGTGTCGATAGACATGCTAGAGATTCCTCTACAGTTCTCCCACAAGGTGAGACACGTGTTGAGCCTCCTCCACCTCCTTCCCCTTCAGTTCAACTTGTTGAATATGCAGGAAGACTGGTAATCACGGGGAGAAGGATCCACTCCGAATGTTTGGATCAAGAAAGATTCTGTTTGAGGGATTGGATCCGAAGGCAAGGATGGGAGTATCTTTGCTCCCTAGATTTAGTGATCTATCCGAACTTGGTTCGTGAGTTCTATGCCTTCCTAAAAGTTGGAATGGGAGGGCTTGTGTCTGAGGTCCGAGGTGTACGGGTTAGGGTTTCAGAAGAAAGTTTGAGTGAGTTGCTCCATCTCCCCTACGAAGGTGCAACTCCAGAAAGGCCGGAAAGCAAGTTGAGAGCTCTACAGTTGATCTTTGAGAACGATGATTTTGACTATTCCGAAAATGTGATAGCTAGCTCTCTATCAGCTGAGATGAGGTTGTTGCACAACTTCATAGGTCGGATTTTGTTTCTGAAAAGTAGAAGATTTGATCATATATCTGAGCGAGATTTGGTCATTATGGAGCACGTCATTCAGGGCATTCCCCTGAACCTCCCAGCTATGATGATCAGGCAGATGAGAGAGGCTATATGCAAGTCGAGAGTTTCTCTGCCCTATGGGATGATACTCACCCTGATCTTCTGACAGCATGACATATCAGTGGAGGGAGAGATCTCCAAGCATATATTATTTACCGACACTTACACTGCACGGTCCCTAGTTCGCATGGGTTATAAGAAGGTGAACCAACAGTGGGTGCGTGGAGGAGCAGGGATACATGCACCAGAGGGTGATGCACCAGAGGTTGGAGATCCCATCCCTGAGGCGGAGGTACCTGAGGATCATCCTACGGCACCTTCAGAGGCTGGCCCATCGTCTTCCGTACCCACGGGGTGCACAGAGAAGTTTTGGAGTAGGATGACTGAGCTTGTGTCAGCTCAAGTGAGGACTCTATCTGACGGTTTGACGAGCAGGATGGATATTATGACTGCTGAGATTGGAGACCTCAGAGAGCAGGTAGGAGCATTACGGAGAGAGAGAGGCTCATGGTCCATCTGTACCCCGAGCAGCTGAGTCGGAGGTTTCGGCACAGAGTCATCCAGCTCAGCGAGGTCCATACCAGACTCAGTCCCATCTGGCTCGACCTCCCCTTGCCACGTATACTAGGAGGATGAGGACTAGATTACAACCCTTAGATACCTCCTAGGCTAATGTTAGCATTATGATTAGTGCCTAGGATTTATCTAGCTTTCATATGTATTTCGCCTTGTTGATGTACTTTGCACTTTGATTGAAGAACATTGTATTTTTGGCATTAATGTACTACAATGTTCCATTTTGATCAATAAAACTTGACTGTTTATTATTTACTGCCTCTACTTAACAAAAAGGGGGAGAAGTAAGAAAAGAAAGAAGTTGCAATAAGTTGACAAACAAGTTTGAAAATTATAATAGAAGAAAATATACACTTAAGGGGGAGCGATATGTAACAATGAAAATGTTAAAGTTTAAACTTTTAATCAAATTTCAGAATTTGGCATATACCTCTCATACCTCGATACATAACCTGAAACTAATGCTTTATCTCAAATTTTTAAAGTTTCATCTTTAACCATTTTGCCCAAGGTGACAAGCCAAGAGGGGGGGTGAATTGGTTTCTCTAAATTTTTACTATCTTAATTTAGTTAATTGACGAGTGAGTGAAGTTAAAACAATACACAATGCAAACACACAAGAAGTATAGTGGTTCGGTGCTCTCCTACGCACCTACGTCCACTCCCCAAGCGACCCCTTGGAAATTCACTATAATCCTGTGGATTAGAGTTGGATTATTTTTCGGGCTCACAATCCAAAAATCTTTACACTTTGATTTTTCGGGATCACCAAAAACCTATGTTGGTTTTACGGACTCACCAACGAACCTTCACAATTGGTTTTACAGGTTCACCAACAAACCTACACCGTTGGTTTTACGGGCTCACCAACAAACCTTTACAAGGTGATTAAAAAGAAGAAGAAGGTTGAAACTCCTAGATGAGCAAATATAACAATTATAAGCTACAAAGAAGAGTTTAGAATATAGTTATCGCTTGATGAGACTTCTCTCTTCTTTGACAAGATTGCTTCACTCTTCAAGGGTTGATGGAGCTCTTAATGTTCCTTAGAATCTGCTCTACCACTTCCTTTTGACTCTTTGAATGAAGCACTTGGATGAAGAAAATTAGAGCACTTGTCTTTCTTGTGTAAGCTTTGATAATTTGTAAAAGGATACTTTCTCTGATGAATAGTGTCACATTAAATAGTTTTCCTCATCCATTGGACACCCCCCATTGGTTAGATTTCAAAAACTAGCCATTATTTACTGTTGGAAGGACAAAAAGTACTTCTGCAGAACTAGCCGTTATGCTTCTGTCCGTGCTGGGGTCGACCCAACCTTTTCTGGAGTCGACTCAAACTACTGTTCATCAGACTTGGGGTTGACTCAACTTTCACTGGGGTCGATCCAACTTTCACTGGGGTCGACTCATGCTACACTGGGGTCGGCCCTCTCAGGAAACACAGAACCTTATATTTCAGCCTTTTTTATTGGGGTCAACTCAACTCTTTTTGGGGTCGACTCAAGGTTCAGTGGGGTCGACTCAAGTTCCATTAGGGTCGACCCTCTCAAGGATTCCAGAGAGACATCTTTGAACATCACAGTCTTGGGGTCGACTCATGCTCAGTTGGGGTCGACTCCATTGGGGTCGACTCAAGCATTCCTGGGGTCGACTCAATCTGGGGTCGACTCAAGGAAGGTTGGGGTCGGCCATCTCAGTAAATTTCAGAGACTTATTTTCTTGAGGCTTGAAGATGGGGTCGACTCAAGCAAGCTTGGAGTCGACTCAACTACTGTTCATCCGTGCCATTTTTGCAGAAGTGTGCCTGATGGTTACATGATGTGCCGGGGTCGACTCCATCAATCTTGGGGTCGACTCATTCCACACTTTGCTGCAACTTAAGATTAGATTCATCCGTATAATCAATGAAATATACTTCAAGCAATTTTGAATAGATGCCATAGTATTGCTACATACTCTTAACAATGAAAATTACTACTGTCCCCTTAAGAGTACGTTTCACTTAAAACTTTGCCGAATTAGAATTTAGAATTTACTATCTCTTTTCTATCGCAAATTTTATCTCATTATTAATCATTGAAATACATCTTGATCTCATTCTTTTAATGTACCGAGAGTGTCGAACTCAGTATTGATGTATCAAATTAACTTGTAGTATTTAATTAGATATTCCTTCAATGGTTGTGTTAATCATCAAAATAACACTATCATCCTCAAGCCAAATATAAAAGAAAGGGGAAGAAAATCAAAAGTTCAAATTGGCAATATTTGGATGAAAAAAAGGAGGAGACTTCACTCTCAAATTTGAAAAGCTGAAATTCAGCAACTTGAGCTCTTCTAATACAAATTTTCTAATTTTAAGATATGTATCAATCTGCTCATACTTAATATTTTGTAATCATCAAAAAGGGAAAGATTGAGGATGATAGTGTTATTTTGATGATTAACACAACCATTGAGGAAATATCTAATTAAATACTACAAGTTAACATGATACATCATTACTGAGTTCGTCACTCTTGGTACATTTGAAGAATGAGATCAAGATGTCTTTCAATGATTAACAATGAGATAAAATTTGTGATAGAAAAGGGATAGTGAATTCTAAATTCTAATTCAGCAAAGTTTCAAGTGAAACGTACTCTTAAGGGCACAATAGTAATTTTTATTGTTAAGAGTATGTAGCACTACTATGGCATACATTCAAAATTGCTTGAAGTATATTTCATTGATTATATGGATGAATCTAACCTTAAGATGCAGCAAAGTGTGGAATGAGTCGACCCCAAGAAAGGTGGAGTCGACCCCGGCACATCATGGAACCATCAGGCACACCTCTGCAAAAATGGCACGGATAAACAGTAGTGGAGTCGACCCCAAGTATGCTTGAGTCGACCCCATCTTCAAGCCTCAAGAAAACAAGTCTCTAGAATTTACTAAGAGGGCCGACCCCAACTTTTCTTGAGCCGACCTCAGGTGGAGCCGACCCTAGGAATGCTTGAGTCGACCCCAAGGCTATGTCGTTCAAAACTATCTCTGGAATCCCTCAGAGGGTCGACCCCAATGGAGCTTGAGTCGACCCCACTGTAGCTTGAGTCGACCCAAAAAAGAGTTGAGTCGACCCCAGTGAAAAATAGCTGAAATACAAGGTTCTGTAATCCCTGAGAGGGTCGACCCCACTGTAGCAGGAGTCGACCCTAATGAAAGTTGGGTCGACCCCACTGAAAGTTGAGTCGACCCCAAGTCTGATGAACAGTGGTTTGAGTCGACCCCAGAAAAGTTTGGGTCGACCCCAGCACGGGCAGAAGCATAACAACTAGTTCTGCAGAAATACTTTTTGACCTCCCAAAAGCGCAAGTAACAGCTAGTTTTTGAAATCTAACCAATGGGAGATGTCCAATGGATTAGGAAAACTATTTAAAGTGATACTATTCATCAGAGAAAACATCCTTTTGCAAAATATCAAAGCTTACACAAGAAAGACAAGAGCCCTAATCTTCTTCATCCAAGTGCTTCATTCAAAGTGCCAAAAGGAAGTGATTGAGCAGATTCTAAGAAACATTAAGAGCTCCATCAACTCTTGAAGAGTGAAGCAATCTTGACAAAGAAGAGAGAAGTCTCATCAAAGCGATAACTATATTCTAAACTCTTCTTTGTAGCTCATAGTTGTTATATTTGCTCATCTAGAGTTTCATCTTTCTTCTTGTTCTTAATCACCTTGTAAAGGTTTGTTGGTGAGCCCGTAAAACCAACGGTGTAGGTTTGTTAGTGAACCCATAAAACCAATTGTCAAGGTTTGTTGGTGAGCCCGTAAAACCAATATAAGTTATGGGTGATCCCGGAAAACCAAAGTGTAAAGGTTTTTGGATTGTGAGCCTGAAAAATAATCCAACTGTAATCCGCGGAATTATAGTGAATTCTCAAGGGGTCGCTTGAGGAGTGGACGTAGGTGCTTAGGAGAGCACCGAACCACTATACTTCTTGTGTGTTTGCATTGTGTATTGTTTTAATCTCACTCACTCATCAATTGACTCAATTAAAGTAGTAAAAATTTAGAGAAACCAATTCACCCCTCCCCCCTCTTGGCTTGTCACCTTGGGCAACAGCCTCCCCGTGGATCGACCTCTTACAACCACTATTCTTCGAGTAGAACAGGTAAGAGTAAAATTAATTTAAACTTTTTTTGTCGGTTCTAACAACGGACAAACAGGAATCAGACAACACCTATAACCAAGAAAACTCCTTATGAACTTTGAAAGAATAAGAAGCCAACTGCTAAATATCTTAGAGTATTTGGATGTAGATGTTTCATTTTAAATAATGGCAAGAAGGATATAAGTAAATTTGATGCCAAGTCAGATGAAGGTATCTTCTTAGGATACTCTACATCTAGCAGGGCATACAGAGTATTCAACAAAAGAATTATTGTAGTTGAAAAGTCAATTAATATCATTTTTGATGAGTCTGATAGTGAGTCTCCTAGGAGAGAAAATACTCTTGATGATGATGCAGGAATTATTGAGTTTGAAAAATTGAATCTTAATGACATGCCAAATCAAGAAAAGGAAGATGATCGTGTGCCACCACAATCTCAAGACTTGCCAAAAGATGTTTCAGTTCGCCAGGTTGTCTCTTGCCTGCCCATGGATTCAGCAGGAATTATTGAGTTTGAAAAATTGAATCTTAATGACATGCCAAATCAAGAAAAGGAAGATGATCGTGTGCCACCACAATCTCAAGACTTGCCAAAAGAATGGAGGTACGCACATGGACATCCTAAAGACTTAATCATTGGTGATCCATCTCAAGGGGTAAGAACTCGATCCTCTCTTAGAAATTTAAATGACTATCTTGCTTTTGTTTCACAAATAGAACCTAAGACTTATGAAGAAGCTGAAAATGACATATATTGGATTAATGCTATGCAAAAAGAATTAAATCAATTTAAAAGAAGCAATATTTGGACATTAACTGAGAGACCAAAGCATAATTCTGTAATTGGTACAAAATGAGTTTTAAGAAATAAATTAGATTAAAATAGGGTAGTTTTAATAAATAAAGCTAGACTTGTAGCTAAAGGATACAATCAAGAAGAAGGGATAGATTTTGAAGAAACATTTGCTCCCGTTGCTAGATTAGAAGCCATTAGATTACTTCTAGCATTTGCATGCTTCATGGACTTCAAATTATATCAAATGGATGTAAAAAGTGCCTTCTTAAATGGTTATATAGAAGAAAAAGTGTATGTAGAGCAACTGCCTGGTTTTGAGAATCATGAATTCCCTGATCATGTATTTAGATTACATAAGGTACTATATGGATTGAAACAAGCACCTAGGGCATGGTATGATAGATTAAGCAAATTTCTGTTAAATAATGATTTCAGTAGAGGAAATGTAGATAAGACACTTTTTCTCAAGAGAAAAGATAAAAATTTACTAGTAGTACAAATATATGTAGATGACATAATTTTTGGTGCCACTGATGATAATCTTTGCAAAAAATTTGCTGAATTAATGCAAGGAGAATTCGAGATGAGTATGATGGGAGAACTGAATTTCTTTCTGGGATTGCAAATCAAACAAACTAAGGAAGACATCTTTATTCATCAAACTAAGTATACAAAGAAAATATTAAAAAAAATTGGAAATGAAAATCACAAGAAAATAGGTACCCCAACGAACCCCACTAGTAAGCTAGACAAAGATGAAAAAGGGAAAAGTATAGATATGAAGCTCTATTGGGGCTTAATTGGATCTTTGCTTTACCTTACTGCTAGTAGGCCAGACATAGTATTTAGTGTGGAAATATGTGCTAGATACCAATCAGATCCTAAGGAGTCACATCTAAGTGCTGTCAAAAGAATCCTTAGATATTTGAGAGGAACCACAAATATAGGATTATGGTACTCTAGAGACTCCTGTCTAAATTTGCTTGCATATTCTGATGCAGATTTTGCTGGATGCAAATTAGATAGAAGAGCACTAGTGGAACATGTCAATTCTTAGGAAATAACTTAGTATCATGGTTTAGCGAAAAGCAGAATTCAGTAGCATTGTCAATGGCTGAGATCGAATATATAGCTGCCGGAAGTTGCTGTGCTCAAGTACTATGGCTCAAGCAACAACTAGAGGACTATGGTATTAAACTAGATAACATTCCTATGAAGTGTGATAACACTAGTGCCATTAACCTTACCAAAAATCCGGTTCAACACTCTAAAGCCAAACATATTGAAATAAGGTATCATTTCATTAGAGATCATGTACAAAATGGGAATGTATGTATTGAACATGTATGTACCGAGAAACAATTAGCCGACATATTCACAAAACCTCTAAGTGAAGATAGATTCTGTATGCTTAAGAGGGAATTAGGTATATATGATCCATTTGATTGAAAACAAATGAACAGAACAAGTTGTCACGTGATACTCTCCTCCCATTTTGAAAATCCCATGTAACATGAGTAAAATTATTCATTTATAGATTCCTTACTCACGTATCAATGTCCCACAAAGATTTGGTAAGAGTTGGAAGAAAGGAAGAATTAAAAAAAAAAAATAAAAGCCTGAACTGGGGTCGACCCTATGTTGAGTTGATCCAAGAAAAATCTGGGGTCGACCCAACGGCGGGATCCTGTTTTTAAAAGAGGGACCCGAGAGCCATTTTAGGGCACTGTTTTCATTTGTCCTCTCCTAAAATCCTATTTTCCACTTTTCAATCTCTTCCAATAACCTCCAAACAGTAGAAGATTGCTTCCCCAAGCCATTGGATCAAGACCTAAGGAAGCATTTGGTGAAAATAGGACCCAAGCGAGCCATTGCTAAGAGATCCGGGAGAGTCTCACGCCCAACCATTGTAGATAGACATGCTAGAGATTCTTCTATAGTGCCCCCACTAGGTGAAACACGTGTAGAGCCTCCTCCACCTCCTTCCCCTTCAGTTCAACATGCAAAATATGCGGGGAGATCGGTAACCACGGGGAGAAGGATCCACTCCAGATTTTTGGATCAAGAGGGGTTCCGTTTGGGGGATTGGATCCGAAGGCAAGAATGGGAGTATCTTTGCTCCCTAGATTTGGTGATCTACCCGGGCTTGGTTCGTGAGTTCTATGCCTTCCTAAAAGTTGAACCAGGAGGGCTTGTGTCTGAGGTCTGAGGAGTAAGGGTTAGGGTTTCAGAAGAAAGTTTGAGTGAGTTGCTTCATCTCCCCTGCGAAGGAGCTACACCAGAAAGACCAGAGAGCAAGTTGAGGGCTCTACAAATAATCTTTGAGAGAGATGACTTTGACTACTTCGAAAATGTGATAGCTAGCTCTCTATCAGCTGAGATGAGGTTGTTGCACAACTTCATAGGTCGGATCTTGTTTCCGAAGAGTGGGAGATTTGATCACATATTTGAGCGAGACAGTCATTATGGAGCATGGCATTCAGGGTATTCCCCTGAATATTCCTGCTATGATGATCAGGCAGATGAGAGAGGCCATTAGCAAATCGAGAGTTTCCTTACCCTACGGTATGATACTCATCCTGATATTTCGACAGCATGACATATCTATGGAGGGAGAGATATCCAGGCATCTGCTATTTACTGACACTTACACTGCACGATCCTTAGTTCGCATGGGTTATGAGAAGGTGGACGGTCAGTTGGTGCGTGGAGGAGCAGGGATACATGCACCAGAGGATGATGCACTAGAGATTGGACACTTTGTCCCTGAGCATGAGATACCGCGGATCATCCTACGACACCTTCAGAGGCTGGACTTTCGTCATCGGTACCTATAGGATGCACAGAGGAGTTTTGGAGTAGGCTGACTGAGCTTGTGTCAGCTCAGGTGAGGCCTCTCTCTAATGGGATGATGAGCAGGATGGATATTATGATTGCTGAGATTAGAGACCTTAGAGACCAGATGGGAGCATTACAGAGAGAGAGGCCCATGGTCCATCTGTGCCCCGAGCAGCTGAGTCGGAGGTTTTGGCACAGTCACCCAGCTCAGCGAGGTCCATGCCAGACTCAGTCCCATCAGGTTCGACCTCTCCTCGCCACTTATGTTAGGAGGATGAGGACTAGATCACAGCCCTTAGATTCCCCCTAGGCCCGATGTTAGCACTACAGGAGTCTATCATGACTAGTGCCTAGGATTTATCTAGTTCTTATATGCATTTTACTTGGTTGATGTATTTTACATCTTAATTAAAGAACATTGTACTTTTGGCATTAATGTACTACAATATTCCATTTTGATCTATGAAATTTGAATTTTTATCATTTACTCCTTCTACTTATCTATTGCTATACACTCATTTGATGATAACAAAAAAGGGGAGAAGTAAGAAAAGAAAGAAGTTGCAATATAAAGGGACAAATAAATTTGAAAATTATAGTAAGAGATAATATTCACTTAAGGAGGAGCAATATGTAACAATGAAAATTTTTAAAACAAGAAAGTCTAAATTTTTAATCAAAATTTTTGAATTTGACACATACTTCTCTTGGCTCGATACATAACCTGAAACTCTTACTTTATCTCAAATTTTTGAAGGTTCATCCTTAATAAAATACAAAAGAAAGGGGGAGAAAATCAAAAGTTCTAATTGGCAATATTTGGATGAAAGAGGGGGAGTATTCACTTTCAAATTTGAAAAGCTGAAATTCAGCAACTTGAGCTCTTTCTAAAACAAAACTCCTAATTTCAATATAAGTATCAATCTGTTCATACTCAATGTTTTGTAATCATCAAAAAGGAGAAGATTGAGGATGATAGTGTTATTTCGATGATTGACACAACCATTGAGGAAATATCTAATTAGAAATATAATTTAATGTGATACATCACTAATGAATACGACACCTGCAATACATTTAGAGAATGAGATCAAGATTTCTTCCAATGATTAATAATGAGATAAAATTTGTAATAGAAAAGGGATAGAGAATTCTTAATTCTAATTCAGCAAGGTTTCAAGTGAAATATACTCTTAAAGGGAAAACGATGATTTTCATTGTTAAGAGTATGTAGCACTACCATGGCATACACTCAAATTGCTTGAAATATATTTCATTGATTATATGGATTAGTCTAATCTTAAGATGCAGCAAAGTATGGAATGAGTTGACTCCAACATAAGTGGGTCGACCCTGGCACATCATGGAACCATCTGGCACACCCCTGCAAAAATGGCACTGATGAACAGTAAGTGAAGTTGACCCAATGTATGCTTGAGTCCACCCTAGGAGTGGAGTCGACCTCAAAGAATCTTGAATCGATCACAGCCTCAAGCCTCAAGAAAACAATTCTCTGGAATTTACTGAGAGGGTCGACCCCAAGCTTCCTTGAGCCGACCCCAGCTAGAGCCGACCCCAGGAATACTTGAGTCGACCCCAATGGAGCCGACCCCAACTGAACATGAGCCGACCCCAAGGATATATGCTTAAAAACCATGTCTCTGGAATCTCTGAAAGGGTCGACCCCAATGGAACTTGAGTCGACCCCACTGTAGCTTGAGTCGACCCCAAGAAAGGTTGAATCGACCCCAGTGAAAGCAGCTGAAAATGTAAGTTTATGTGGTTCCTGAGAAGGCCGACCCTACTGTAGCAGGGGTCGACCCCACTCTCCAACCTTCACTGGGGTCGACCCCGGAGGAAGTTGAGTCGACCCCAAGTCTAATAAACAGTAAGTTGAGTCGACCCCAGTAAAGTTTGGGTCGACCCCAGCATGGGCAAGGGCATAACGGCTAGTTCTGCAGAAGTACTTTTTGACCTCCCAACAGCTAGTAACGGCTAGTTTTTCAAATCTAATAATAGAGAGTGACCAATAGATGAGGGAAAGTATTTAAAGTGACACTATTCATCAGAGGAAGTATCATTTTGCAAAAAGATCAAAGCTCATTCAAGAAAGAAAAAGTCCTAGCATTCTTCATTCAAGTGCTTCATTCAAAGAGCCAAAAGGAAGTGGTTGAGCAGATTCTGAGAAACATTAAGAGCTCCACCAAACCTTGAAGAGTGAAGCAATCTTGACAAAGAAGAGAAAAGTCTTATTAAAGCGATAACTATATTCTAAACTCTTCTTTATAGCTCATAATTGTTATATTTGCTCATCTAGGAGTTTCAACTTTCTTCTTCTTAATCACTTTGTAAGGTTTGTTGGTGAGCCCGTAAAACCAACGGTGTAGGTTTGTTGGTGAACCCGTAAAACCAATAGTGAAGATTTGTTGGTGAGCCCGTAAAACCAAAATAGATTTTTGGTGATCCCGAAAAACCAAAGTGTAAAGATTTTTAGATTGTGAGCCCGAAAAATAATCCAACTGTAATCCGTGGGATTATAGTGAATTTCCAAGGGGATGCTTGAGGAGTGGATGTAGGTGCTTAGGAGCAGGGGTGGCCCAATGCATTTGGGGGCCTAAGGCGAACTCACCAAGAGAGGCCTTATTTTAAAATAATTAAATTTTTTTAATAAGTATAAAATACTTAAAAATTTATTTAAACCTAATTCGTCTGGCTTTTATACTTACTAATCAAACTTTTATACCGAATATTCATTAAAATACTACAAAACATCAACTATGCATAGAAATATCAAAATTACATCAGAAACTAAAAATTTCCAAAACAATCTAAATGACAAGTTTAATTGATTGGGTCACCACTTTAACATGATAACAAACAATTGAAAATTTTAACTGTGCAACTAATATAACCTACTTGTGCAAACAAGGAAGCACAAGAGGATTGCAATGAGAATTTTCTTTTTTGTTCTTGTATATCCATAACCAACACAAGCAGAGAAAAGGTAATGGGAATACATTACAGAATAGTTCAGTTTAAAAATACATGACTCTTCTATAAATTAGCAGGAAGCAACATCTATAATGCACTTCTTCTCATAAAGAAGTAAACAATTTTCTATCTTCATCTCATGATACGCAAGAAAAAATTTATGCACCAGCAACAGCACTGTCGTTCAGCATGTGTCTCAAGGCATCAATATATTGGCTACTTCACATCAATATTGAGCTTCCATATGCAAAGGCATGGCTAACATGTGTCTGAAGGCCATAAATCCAAGCCAGAAACATAAAGAGCATATAAGTAACATACATACACGCATCACTAAGAAATAGGGGAATGCAATGCTGATGCTAAGAAACAAATTACCAAAAAAAAAGCATAAGGGCGATCATTAAATAAATCTGAAACCTCTTCTTCTCCCCACATCCCCTCGAGAACAGCAAGAAGCCTCCAGATTTCCTCCCAACCTTCTCGCATCCGATCTAAGAACAGGATTGCAAACTCAAGGCCGCTCCCACCTCCATGTTTCCCTATTTAAACAAAATCCCACCAAAATCCAATCTTTGTTGCTTTCAGTAGAACAATCCAAAGATTCTTCTGCAATCCAAACCCTAGTTAGCCAATCCAACGTCAAAACCTCCCGATTACCAAACACTAACCTGAAACCATATCGCATTACCTTCTTCTTCTGCAGCTCTGCTTCCCTCCACCGGATTTGGCTGGCCTGGAAGGCGGGGGAGGAGCCTTCTCCTTCTTCGGCGCCAGTCCTGAGAATAAAAGGAGAGATCAGATATCAAAACCTCGAGTACAATCGAATCGGAGGGAGAAGAGGAAGATTTTATTACCATTTTGTAGGGGATGTTGGGCTTGTACTGCTAGGGTATCGGAAGCCGACCTCAGCGAAGAAAGCAAGCAGCGGCGTCGTAGAAGGCCTTTCTATCTCATGTGAGTTGGATAAAATAAATATATAACTCCCGGCGAGCTAGGGTTTTGCCGAGTTCGTTAGACGCGAGGACGATCGAACTGTTGGATCCACTGAAAATTCAAAATTTTATTGTAGCTCTTCCTTCAGCTACGCCCTGCGGTGGGCCTTCCTTCGGGCCGGGGCCTTAGGCGGCCGCCTAGGTCACCTAAGGGTCGGGCCGGCCCTACTTAGGAGAGCACTGAACCACTATACTTCTTATGTGTTTGTCTTGCGTGTCTTTTTATTTTCACTACACGTACTTAATTAGTATTAACTAAGCGATTCAATCTTCTAACAATTTAATTGGGGAACCAAAAAATTTAGAAGAACCAATTCACCCCCCCCCCCCCCCGCCTCTTGGCTTGTCACTTTGGGCAACAACTTACACCCTATGGATTTTATCCCTTCGGGTGGGTCAACTAATGTCCATACATCATTGACCTTCATGGATTCCATTTTGGATTGCATGGCTCCAAGCCATTTATCAGAGTCATACCTCTGCAGTGCATCCATATATGTGATTGGATGCTCATCATTTTCATCAAGTTCGATAGGATCCCCATCCCGAACCAAGACACCGTAGTATCTGTCCGGCTGACATGGTACTCTGCTCGATCGCCTTAATGGTGCATCTAATATGGGTTTTGGATCCGATCTAATCAAATCCGACTCAACTGGTTCAGTAGATGGTGTCGGATCTTCTACATGTTGAACTTCTGTAAGCTCAACATTAGAGCTTTTTGTTCCTTCACCAAGAAATTCCTTCTCTAAGAAAATTGCTCTATTGCTTACGAACAACTTTTGTTCTTCAGCAAAGTAGAAGTAATATCTTTTAGTTTCTTTAGGATAACCAACAAAGAAACATTTGTCAGACTTGGGTTCAAGTTTGTCTGTCTTCAAATATTTGACGTACGCCGGACACCCCCAAACCCTAAGGTGAGAGAGCATTGGCTTACGTCCAATCCACATCTCATGTGGTGTTTTATTTACAGACTTACTTGGAACCCTATTTAGAATATAGCAAGCTGACTCAAGAGCATATCCCCAAAAGGATATGTGCAGATCAACAAATCCCATCATGGATCGAACCATGTCTAACAGAGTTCGATTTCTCCTTTCTGACACACCATTATATTGTGGTGTACCAGGAGGAGTCAATTTGGAGAGAATCCCATTTTCTCCTAGATATGTCAAAAACTCACTGGAGAGGTATTCACCTCCTCGATCTGATCGAAGAGTTTTAATACTCTTTCCAGTTTGTTTTTCTACTTCATTACGATATAATTTGAACATTTCAAATGATTCAGATTTATGTCTCATTAAATAGACATAACCATACCTAGAAAAGTCGTCTGTAAACGTAATGAAATATGAATATCCATCTCTAGCATTTGTACTCATTGGTCCACATACATCAGAATGTACAAGGTGATTTGGTCATTTTACCAAGAAGGCATGATTCACAGGTTGTCAATGATTCACAATCATTAACATCGAGAATTTCCTCTTTACTTAATCTGTTCATCCTGTTCTTGTTAATATGATCTAGCCTATGATGCCAAAGGTAGACATCCGTGACATTATCTATTCTAGGGCGCTTATTGGATTTATACATTACATGAACAGGCTGTGACAAAATGTAAATGCCATTACTTAGAATTTCATTCATTACAATAACACCATTCCAAATGACATTGCAATAATCCATTTTTATTGATATTTCATAACCATTTTTCTTCAAAAGGCCTACAGAAATAATATTCAATAGAAAACTTGGACAATAGTGACAATCACTAAGGACATTTACATGAGAGCTGAATTTAAGTTTAAGAATTCCCAAAGCTAGAACTGGAACTTGTCTTCCATCTCCAACATTCAGGAACCTTTGTCCTTCTTCAAATCTCTTACTGACTTGTAGCCCCTGCAATGAATTGCAAATATTAAAAGGACTACCGGTATCCAATACCTAGGTCGAATTATCATAATTAGAAAAATTGCAAGGTGTTATCATATAAATAGCTTAATCAGCAACTGATTGCCCTTTTCTCTTGCTTGGCCTGTTTGGGTCAAGTGAGGTAAGGTACTGAGGATAATTCCTCTTCTAATACCCCTACTTCTTACAATAGAAGCATTATGCCAGATTATGGTCAGCCTTAATCTTTTTGGTCTGACTTGGCTTAGCACGTTGCACATTTTTGTTTTGATTCTTATTTTTCTTCTTCCCTTTCTTAAAGGTACCACGACCTTTGGACGAACCTCCCACTAAATTCACCGACCCTTTTAGGAGTTGGTGATCCTTCTCAAAAGTTTGTAGTAAACCCAACAATTGGTGATAATTTACTACCAGTTTCGTCATACGAAAGTTGGTGAGAAAAGGTCGGTACGAACCAAGAAGAGAATTCAGTATAGCATCCTTCCCCAATTGATCATGTAGGAAAAATCTGAGAGTGCCTAGATGCTCGATTAACCCAATCATATACAATACATGATCGGTCACCAAAGCCTCATCCTTCATACGTGCGCTGAAAATAGCACAATTAGTCTTGTGCCTTTCAACGTCATCAAGAATACCGAATGATTCATTCAACACTTGAATGATGTCTTCCGGCTGCGTATTCTCAAAATGCCTACTAAACTCATCATTCATTGCAGCGAGCATAATGCAACGGATAGTGATATGATCACTCAGCCACTTCTGATAAGTGTCTTTGACTGTACCCCGTGCATTAGCAGCGGGCTGCTCAGGTGCTGGATCCGTTATCACGTAAAGGATCCATTCATGCTCTAGCACAATTCTCAGTTTCCTATACCAATTATTGAAGTTGGGACCAGTCAACTTGTCATTATCCAATAATGAGCGAAGTGACAAACTTGTGGCCATTTCTGCATAAAAGAAAATTTGGCTATTAGTATATGAATTGACTAAACACATTAGACTTGGACTTTAGTCTAAAGGTACTTCCACTATTTTCAACAAATTGGTAGCCTCTACCTCCAATTCGAAAAATTACTCTTAATTCTTTAGTGGGCACTAGAACTCAATAGATCGCATATAGGCCCGAGTGTGGCTCAGCCAACCCATATGCACCTATTGGTAGGTTTTTAACCAATTGCTTCACCAAGCAACTTCTAGTGATGATTTTGCCCTAGGTTTTTCGGCAGGCGTGTGGCGCCTCCACCGAATATCCTAGTCAGATCCAACCATTAAATGATAGGGTTAAGTCTAATCAACTAATAGACGACCAAGCCCGAGTGTGGCTCGGCTCACCTGACCGCCTATTGAAGGTACACTTAACTCATCATATATTGAATGACAATTTCAATGCTTGATAAGTACCTGGCATGTGGCGCCTCCAATAATTATCAAAACATTGGACCCATTATCATCCAACTTAATGGAAGGCTATGATCTAGTTATCTCCATAAGCATTTCATTTTAAGGACCTAATAATTTTAGAGAATTTTATAATTAGGATAGATGAGAAGATCCAGTTAGTCTAATTTCTTCCACTGACTTCACCAAATCAGATTAGACTAAAACCGGTTAAGGAGGCACCTAAATCAGTCAAACTGATTTTTCTTATAGGCATAGGCTAACTCGAATCATTAAGTGATCCAATCAAAATGTGATTGACCATGTCGGCCAGGTAAGTGAGATCGGTGGAAGGGATATGTCATTAACTCGACAAAGATGAATCAGTGCGAGTAGCTCCCAATTAAAAACCACCGGCCAAAACTACCAAACTTACCTTATATACCGACTGGTTAATTAATTTTGATTTGATTACTCAAATGACTCGGGCTACACCTCTGAGCCTAAATCAAGTTCCATCTTGGTCTAATCAAAGATATGGACTTGATCCATCTATAACTATTGTAAATTGACCTAGAATTTTCTTGACCTAATCTAGTTACTACTTAATTAGATTTGATCAATTAATTCTATTTGTCCATGTATGATTCTAATCTTAGATCTAACCCAATCCTAGGAACTTGATTCAAGCTAACCCATATGCCCAAAGAATTATACAATATCAATTAATTGAGTTACAATTCTATTTCATAACACTTAATTCTCAATTAAGTTTAGACTTATGAAAGTTTTGATCATTGCATATTTCTTTTTAATTACATATTAATTACAATCTTTCAATTCTTAAAACATATTTTCAAATCTGAGTTTTTGTAATTAATCACATATAATCAGATTTAATTCATGTTTAAGTCATTATATTTTATATTCATGCATCACATATACATAACAACGTGAATTAATTCAAACAACATACATCTTATGTATTTATTTTTTTATTTTTATTTTTAGATCTGATTTGTTCATTAAAATCAAAGATCATATGAATCATAAACTTTATTTAGATCTAATCTAAACAATATTATGATTTCAGATTTATTCATGTTACTAATCCTAACACAACCATGCATCATATGCATCCAAAATTTCCGATCTACTTAATCATGCATAATCAGCAGTTAAATCAATCATAAAAAATACTTTAGATCTAATCTAAACATGTTAATAATTTCATATTTAATTGCAAGAATTAAAATATAAAAGTTTAAAGAAAATCTGGCTCTTCGGTGTTAAGCATGCTGATTTTTTTTTTTTTTGAAACCATGGCCGAACCTGATCGGGTTGCCTACATACCTCTTCATAAGGGGGATCAAGTCATACGTAGTTTTTTTTAAGTTTCAAAAAATGCAGCAGAAAAATGAATCAAATAATTTAATTTATGCATGCTTACAAGATCAAATCTAGAAATCAGCACATTTAAGAACACATAGGATTATGCCGAAATCATTTAAACAATTATGCTAAAACTTTTATGCATGATTAACTATCAGATCTGAAAGGTAAATACTCTATTCTGATTAATCTTCAAATATCCATCGAATGGATTCTGGAAAAAACTCCGTGAGGAGCTCCAAAGGAGGGTAAAACATCAGAAAATCGGACCTAGACCCTGACTCCAAAATAAAAAGATTAATATAGAATTAATACCTTTTATGATGGAAGAAACTTGTAGATCTGATCCTTGACTTCACAGCCACGCGCACGAATGGCCTCTACGAGAAGTACACGCGAAGCCCTAGGTAGATCGTCTTCCGCGGGAGTGCTAGCTTGCGCAGGAACGCTGCTATGGCTGAAGCTTTCTCCTTCTAAACACTAAACCTTTGATTGTTCTTAAAGGAGATGCAGGATGGATGTGAGAAAGAAGGAGAAGAAGAGATGGAGTCCCTCAGGAAATTTTTTCAGAATTTTTTGAAATCTCTAAATATTGAATATCTTGAACCCAAGGCATGGGGGTCTTTTATAGCCAAAAGACCCCCCCACGTAACACACCTAATTTAGCAAATTAATTTAGCTGATAAAATCACCAAAAAATTCTGGTGGTTTGGTAGCTAATAGTATATAAACATATCCAAATTTTGTACATTTTAGATTCCTAAAAGATAGGAAATCATGCATTCAAAGTTCAGCCACAGACCACCTTATTTCATACGCCATGCGATCCCTACAAATTAAGAAATTCATCTAAATTCTTTTTGGAATATTTAAGGCACCATTTTTATAGAAGATATAGCCCGCGCCTCCTCTCTTCTCACGCCAATTTTTGGCCAAAAATAAAGAGGATAGGTGTGGAAAATATAAGGGATAAATCAAGGTATCATTTTTCTCCAAGAAGATAAGGATGGGTTTCTAAAATTTAGGGATTTTTCTTCTTATCCAATTCTGATTATTTGGACTCATAATCCTTATCAAATAAGGTCTTCTAATTGATTTGGATCAAGCCCAATCTAATTGGGTCAAGCTCAATCTACTTGGGTTGAACCCAATCCAATTAGGTCAAACTCCGATGCAGCCCAAATTGAATCCTATTCAATTTGGCTCAACCTAAGCCCAATTACTCAATCAAATTGAGTTCATTAGCAATCTAATTGTAAATTAATCCTCAAATAATTCAATAATTATTTTACTGCAACTTTTGCTTTGGATAATTTGTCAATCGAATTGACCAAATTATCCCTGAATGATTCTTAATCATCAATCAGCCATTTGATTAACCTAGAAACTTCTATGCATGTGACCTCATAGGTTCGAACTTAAGCCAGTAGTATAGGAACGTCTTCCTATACTAATCAATGTGACCATTTCGCAATGGTACCCGACATCCGGATAGACTGAATATATGCGAAGCAAATATTCTAGAATCTTGGACTATGCTTACTCTATAATTCAATCCCTTTGACTCCTAATGCCAGGATGATTTAGAGCTCACTGTCAACCCTATAATTAGTACATCCATTATGTGATTAACTTTAGATTTTCCGTGACTCCTCACTAGAATTATCCTGACCAAGGTTTTGTTAAATAAATCACAAGACATTATTTTCTATTTTCAGAAGGGGTCAATTCCATCTCGACTCACAACTGACTACGCAAGTACTTGACTACACCCAGTGACCTTCCGTCATTGAATTAGAAATTCAGGTAGTTCGGTACCAAAGTACAATGAGTTGCTTGCTAGTCACAGGTTGCGGTCTCAGGTCAGAGGGCCAAATTTATATCCATATCCACTCGGAATATCTCTTGACAGTAGAGCGTTCCGAAATTGGTTATGTTCAGTAAAATGTACTCCTACACTTCACTTGTGTGGCATACCAGTGTCTCCACACTCCTTGGTTAAGGGGACAACCAACGTATATGTCACACAACGACCTAATCTCAATAATACTGTTATCCTAGTAACAACATATCATTTGGTTGTGAACAAGTTTAAGGACTCAAAGATAAATCCTCCTTTATCATAACATAAGTCCTAAGAACTTCATCATATAAGAGTTCATTTGAAGATGAAATGATGAATAATGCCAAATAACACTTTATTAATTTATCAATTCATTTACAAAATTCAATCATCAATATGCTGAGGATTGACATTTAGGATACAAATTCCAACAGCATGATGACACATGGCAGGGATCTATGGTGTGGCGCCATGAAGAGAATTTATCCTGATTTGATTAGGATTTTAATTCCTTCATTTGATGGCACCAAGTGACATGTGGCGAGATCGTAGCAGGGGATGCAAAATTAGGGGGCAAGCGGCTGCTTTCTTTTGGAAGAAATGAATCCCTATTCCTTAGAGATTCAAATGCAGCATTCAATGGCCACACCTCCTCTTTTATTCTACCGCATATGGTCCCTATTTGATGGGGATTTCAATTGCCATTTGATGGCAATTAATTGGTGTGCAAAGAAGGAAGGAAGGTGTGGATTTTTTTTGGCAAAAAGAGGCCCTCCATGCGATATCCTCCATGTGTGTGTGAATTTCTGGATAGCCTAAGTTCTGAAAAAAGGAGAGAACACGTGAAGGTCACAAGCTCTCTTTGATCTCCTTCGTCTCCTCCTCCGTCGCCTTCAAAGGAACGATCAAGGGTTGATTGTTTCAAGATTATAGCACATCCTCGCGAGCTAGCAATCCCGAGGACGTCGATCGTCCAAGAGCTTCGCATGGATCACCCATGGAGGCCAGACGGTTGTGTGGCTACGAAGCTCGAACATCATATTCATTTGTCTCTATGATTTATAAAGGTATAAATTTAGAGATATAATTTTGTGCTAAGTTTTAATCGGGTTCAATCCCTCAAGGGTTCATACCTCTTTTGGGGCTTCTCACGGAGTGATCTCCAGATCTCATTCAATGAGCATTTGGAGATAGATTGAATCCAAAATTAGTTGAGTTTAGAACTTTACTTATGCTCTTATTTTCAGATCTAATGATAATCATGCATAGTTGGTTTTATGCATAATTGTTTAAACGATTTTGGTATTTATTTATGATCTATTCTGCATGCTAGAATTAAATTGTTTAATTCTATCTTTCCGCTGCAATTTAAACATTAAGAACTATGTGTGGCTTGATCCTCCTTTCGAAGAGGTACGTAGGCAATCCGATCTAGTGCAGCCACGGTTTTTAAGAAAAGATCTTAATTTCCAGCATGCAGCCCATTGTAAATAAACCATCAGAATCAGCAAAGAAAAATCCTTCAGCAAGGTCCAAAGTCGACTCCAACAGACTTGGAGTCGACTCTGGCACGCAGGCAGACTTGGCACAGTTTTTTGGAGTCAATTCCAGATCTACAGGAGTCGACTCCCCAGTGTTGGAGTCGACTCGAGAACTCTAGGAGTCGACTCCCACAGGTAGACAGAGAGGCATTTTCTGTGGATTATTGCCGAGTCGACTCGCAGAATTGCGGGAGTCGACTCGAGCACGATTTTCATGCGAGGCTGAGTTATGAATCGAGTCCAAGCGAAGATTTTTTGAGCCCTAATCAAAGTAAGAGATTGGGAGGTATATATAGACTTCTTGAGGGACACGAGAGGTGTGCGGCAACCTAAAGAAACCCTAGAACTCATCAACGAGAGGTTCCAAAAGGAGATCCTTTGTGTGTATCAGGAAGACAACGTGTTGCTCGTCTTGAGAGAGATTGTTTGCTATGAGAAAGAGAGTTTGTTCTCTTCTCTTGAATCTCTATAACTTTTTTTGATCATATAGTAAAATATTGATCTGTGCGGCTGTGGATGTAGGAGCAAGGGACTTCGAACCACATAAACTTGAGTGTGTTGTGCATTTGACATTATTTTTTTGTCGTGTTCTTCTTTCTCCTACCATCCTTTATATTCCGCAATCGTAGGGTTGATCCCTAATATTCATGTCTCTCAAAAAGAAAGATAGAGGAATGGTTACTTTTGGTGATAATGAAAAAGGCAAAATCATTAGTATTGGTAACATTCAGATCACTCCAACGATTTTTATTAAAAATATTTTATTGGTAGATGGATTAAAACATAATTTACTAAACATTAGTCAATTCTGTGATAAAGGATATGTTGTAACTTTTGAATCATCTATGTGCTTAGTTTCAAGTACTAATGACAGTGGTATAATATTTACTGGACATAGACATGGAAACGTGTATTTGGTTGATTTGGATCAAATACTCATGAAAAATATGGATTGTTTGGTAGCTATGAAAGCCAAAAATAGTGAGGCTAGTTAGTTATGGTATCGAAAATTAGCTCATGCAAGCATGAACTTAATTTCAAAGCTTATTCGAGAAGAACTTGTTTTTGGCTTGCCTAAATTATCATTTGAAAAAGATAAAAATTTCTCTGCATGCCAACTAGAAAAACAGACCAGAGTTTCTTTCAAATCTAAAAATGTTGTCTCCACAATTAGACCTTTAGAGCTTCTGCACATGGACTTATTTGGACCAAGTAGGACTGCAAGCCTAGGTGAAAAACTTTATGGCTTTATTATTGTAGATGACTTTTCCATATATACATGGGTTTTATTTTTGGCGCACAAAAATGAAGCATTTTTAGCTTTCACTAAACTGTATAAAATGATTTCAAATGATCATGGAACTGAATTTGAAAATCATGACTTTCAAAATTTCTGCACTAAAAATGGTATTGATCATCACTTTTCTGCACCAAGAACATCCCAACAAAATGGAGTTGTAAAGAGAAAGAATAGAATTCTTACTGAAATGGCTAGGACAATGTTATGTGAAAGCAATTTGCCTAAATATTTTTTGGCTGAAGCTATAAATACAACTTATGATGTTCTTAATAGGGTTACTATTAGATCTATTCTAAAGAAAACTCCTTATGAGCTTTTGAAAAACAAGAACCTAATCTTTCATATTTTCATATTTTTGGTTGCAATTGTTTTGTTCTAAATAATGGTAAAGACAACTTGAGAAAGTTTGATTCCAAATCAGATGAAGCTATTTTTCTTAGATATTCTTCATCAAGCAAAGCATATAGAATATTCAACAAGAGAACTCTAGTTGTAGAAGAATCAATACATGTTATTTTTGATGAATCTAATGATCTTTCTTCAAGAAAGAATGTAGATCTCGATGATGATACAGGAGAACTCAACAAGCAAATCAAAGAGTTAACCCTAAAGGATATTTCTGCAACTAAAAATTCAAAATATGATGAGGATCAAGAAAAAGAAGATCAAATGCTTAAAGGTAAAACTAGTCTACCAAAAGAATGGAGGAATGCACCTAGTCATCATAGAGATTTAATAATTGGTGATCCTTCACATGGTATTAGCACTAGATCTTCTATTAGAGATGTTTGTAATCACCTTGCATTTGTTTCTCAAATAGAACCAAAATCTTTTGAAGAAGCTGAAAAAGATAACAATTGGTTAATAGCTATGCAAGAAGAACTGAATCAATTAGAAAGAAACAATGTTTGAAATTTGGTTAGAAGGTCTGAAAATATTTCTATAACTGGGACAAAATGAATTTTCAGAAATAAATTAAATAAAAATGAAATTGTAATTAGAAATAAGACTAGATTAGTAGTTAAAGGATATATTCAAGAAGAAGAAATTAATTTTGATGAAACTTTTGCACCTGCAGCTAGACTTAAAGATATTAGGCTATTACTTACATTTGGATGCTTTATGGATTTTAAATTATTTCAGATGGATGTTAAAAGTGCATTTCTAAATAGCTTCATAACTGAAGAAGTTTATGTAAAACAGCCATCCGGATTTAAAGATCATAAACTTTCAGATCATGTTTTTAAATTGAACAAAGCACTTTATGGCTTGAAGCAAGCTCCTAGAGCTTGGTATGATAGATTAAGCAACTTTTTAATAAAGAGTAATTTTTCAAGAGGAAATGTTGATAAAACTCTGTTTATTAAAAAGAAAAATGCTAATATTCTGATTGTTTAAATATATGTTGATAATATTATATTTGGTGCTACTAATGAAAGTTTATGTGAAGAATTTGCTAAGCTCATGCAAAGTAAGTTCGAGATGAGTTTGATCGATGAACTCAACTTCTTCCTTGGACTCCAAATCAAGCAAACAAGAGATGGAATCTTCATCTACCAAAGCAAATACATAAAGAAAATCTTAAAGAAGTTTGGTATGGAAGATTCAAAACTATTAGGTACTCCTATGAGCCTCTCTTATAAATTAGAAAATGATGAGCATGGTAAATTTTTTGATTCAAAGCTATATAGAGGAATGATTGGATCTTTACTTTATCTTACAGCAAGTAGACCTGATATAATGCATAGTATTTGTATGTGTGCAAGATATCAAGTAAATTCTAAAGAATCATACTTAATTGCTGTTAAATGGATATTAAGATACTTAAAAGAAATTCAACATTTAGGTTTATGGTATTCTAAGACATCTACAGTTGACTTAATTGGATATTCAGATGCTAATTTTGCTGGTTGTAGATTAGATAAAAAAGTACAAGTGGAACTTATCAATTTTTTGGAACAAACTTAATCTCTTGGTTTAGCAAGAAGCAAAATTTTGTGGCATTATCTACAGCTAAGGCTGAATATATTGCTGCAGGAAGTTGCTGCGCCCAAATTCTATAGATTAAGCAACAACTCGAGGACTATGGCATAAAACAAAATAAAATTTCTATAAGGTGTAACAACACTAGTGTCATAAATTTGACTAAAAATTTCATACAACACTCAAGATCTAAACATATAGAAATTAGACATTATTTCATAAGAGATCATGCTCAAAATGAGGGTATAAAAATGAAATTTATAAATACTGATAAATAAATTGCAGATATTTTCACTAAATCTTTTAATGAGGAAGTCTTTTGTAACTTTAGAGGTGAATTATGCATTTGTGATCAATTTTGATGATTGATTATGAATGTTAAATTGAATATTTTGATTGACTATTATTGGTTGAATTTTAGTTGATTTGATATGTGGTTTGCAATCGATTTTTAATCTTATTTAAAAATATTTTGTCTCTTGAACAATTTGAGGAGACGACTCATGTGAATGAGGAGTCGACTCATGTAGTAAGCGAGAACTCTTAAGTTAAAAGAGTCGACTCCTAACCTACAGGAGACGACTCTTAAGTTAAAAGAGTCGACCCCTAACCTACAAGAGACGACTCATAAGTTGAATAAGTCGACTAAAGAGGAACTATTTGAAATGGATTCTAAGGACACTCTCTCTCGGAAACGTTGAATCTGAAACGTTTCATATCCCTTAGAACGTTTTCAGTCTTCAAACACTTTTTCAAACAAAAACCTCCAAAACTCTAGAAAACCTTTTCGAGGTTCCGATTGATCTTCCAATGGTGAGAAGAAAGCAACTTACATCCGGACCAAAGAGGAAGAATACCACTCCACAAAATGAGAGGAGAATGAAGGCTAGGGCAGAACAAGCCATGAATCCACAAAGACAAGAAACGCCGCCACCTCAACCCGATTCGGCCCCTCTATTACCTCCATCCTCGGGTTCAAAGCAAGGTCCCCTCTGTTGGGAATTGTACCCTAAGAGTCAATCGTCAGCATATTGATGATTAATTTTGTAAATGAATTGATAATTAATAAAGTATTATTTTGGCATTATTCATCATTTTTTTTACATCTTTAAATGAACTCTTGTAGTATGATGAAGTCCTTAGGATTCTTTTATGATAAAGGAGGATTTATCTATGAGTCCTTAAACCAGTTCACGACCAAATGATATGCTGTTAATAGGACAACAACATTATCGAGTTTAGGTCGTTGTGTGACATATACGTTGCTTGTCCTCTTAACCAAAGAGTGTGGAGACACTAATATGTCACACAAGTGAAGTGTAGGAGCACATTTCACTGAACGTGATTAATTTCGGAATGCTCTGCTGTCAAGAGATGTTTCGAGTAGATATGGGTATACGTGTCCCTCAGACCTGAGATCACCATGGTGATTAGTAAGCAACTCACTGTACTTTGGTATCGGACTAACTGAATTTCTAATTTAAGGACGGAATATCATTGGGTGCAGTCAAGTACTTGCGAAGTCGTTGTGTGAGTCAAGATGGAATTGACCCCTCTTGGTGACAGAAGATAATGCCCTTGTGTTCATGAATTTAGCAAAACCTTGGCTAGGATAATCCTTGTGAGGAGTCACAAGATTTGTAAAAATTGAATCACATAGTGGATGTACTATTACAGAGTTGACAGAACTCTGATGTCATCCTGGCATTAGGAGTCATAGGGATGAATTATACGGTAACCATAGTTCAGGATTTCAGAATATTGCTTCGCAATAATTCGGCCTATCCGGACGTCGGGTACCATTGCTAGATGGTTACATCGATTAGTGCAGGAAATCATTTCTGTGCTACCGGCTTAGGTTCGAACCTATGGAGTCACGCTCATAGAAGTTTTCTAGGTTGATCATAAAGTCTAATGGACGATTAAGAATCCTCCAGGGGTAATTTGGTCAATTCAATTGACAAATTATCCTAAGTAAAATATTGCTATAAAATAATAAATGAATTATTGGAGGATTAATATGCAATTAGATTGTTAATTCACTCAATTTGATTGAGTAATAGAGCTTGGATTGAGCAAAATTGAATTAGATTCAATTTGGGCTACATTAGGGTTTGACCTAATTAGATTGTGTTTAAACCAAGAAGATTGGGCTTGACCTAATTAATGGGACTTGATCCAATTAGATATGATCCAAGGTCCTCATCTGATGAAGATTCTGAATTCAAATATTTAAAATTTGAATTCAAGATCAATTCCTGAAAATTAAGAACCCAATTTTGGAAATCAGATGACTCATGTCACCCTCACATCAATGGCGCCATAGATTGGATTTTTTCTTTTTAGTTGATGGTGCATGATGACACATGGCAAGGATCTATGGTGTGGCGCCATGAAGAGAATTTATCCTGATTTGATTAGGATTTTAATTCCTTCATTTGATGGCGCCAAGTGACATGTGGCGAGATCCTAGCAGGGGACGCAAAATTAGGGGGCAAGCGGCTGCTTTCTTTTGGAAGAAATGAATCCTTAGTCCTTAAGGATTCAAATGCAGCATTCAATGGCCACACCTCCTCTTTTATTCCACCGCACATGGTCCCTATATGATGGGGATTTCAATTGCCATTTGATGGCAATTAATTGGTGCAAAGAAGGAAGGAAGGTGTGGATTTTTTTGGCAAAAAGAGGCCCTCCATGCGATCTCCTACATATGTGTATGTGTGAATTTCTGGATAGCCTAAGTTCTGAAAAAAGGAGAGAACATGTGAAGGTCACAAGCTCTCTTTGATCTCCTTCATCTCCTCCTCCGTCGCCTTCAAAGGAACGATCAAGGGTTGATTGTTTCAAGATTACAGCACATCCTCACGAGCTAGCAATCCCGGGATGTCGATCATCCAAGAGCTTCGCGTGGATCACCCATGGAGGACAGATGGTTGTGTGGCTACGAAGCTCGAGCATCATATTCATTTGTCTCTGTGATTCATAAAGGTATAAATTTAGAGATATAATTTTGTGCTAAGTTTTGACCCGATTGGACTTCTGGGTTCGCTCACTTCTTTGTAAAAGAAAGGGCTTTTTTTAATCAGGTTCAATCCCTCGAGGGTTCATACCTCTTTTGGGGCTCCTCACGGAGTGATCTTCAGATCTCATTCAATGAGCATTCGGAGATAGATTGGATCCAAAATTAGTCAAGTTTAGAACTTTACTTATGCTCTTATTTTCAGATCTAATGATAATCACGCATAGTTGGTTTTATGTATAATTGTTTAAACGGTCTTGGTATTTATTTACGATATATTCTGCATGGTAGAATTAAACTGTTTAATTTTATTTTTTTACTGTGATTTAAACATTAAGAACTACGTGTGGCTTGATCTCCCTTTTGAAGGGGTACGTAGGCAACCCGATCAGGTGCAGCCACTATTTTTAAGAAAAAATTTTAATTTTCAACATGCAGCCCGTTGTAAATAAACCATCAGTGGTATCAAAGCTAGGTTGGATGTTTAAATTTTTATGTTATAAAACTTATTTATTCTTTTGGAAAGTAATCTGATAAATCAATCACCAGGCCGTCCAGTCATAGGAGAAAGAAGGGATAATCTCCCTCGTTTCCCATTCGATGGGATCTCCTATGGCGTGTAGGGGTGCCATTGTGTGCGATCTTTGAAGATGAACCTCAAAAGACTGATTAAAATTGTTTTAATCATTGCAATTAAATTTAAAATCATGAATGCATTTAGATTAGATCTAAAATAAATTTATGATTAATTTAATTGATGTTTATGCATGATTAACTAGATCTGAAATTTGGATGCATGTGATGTATGTTTTATGATTAATATATGTGATATATTGAACATGTAAAATTTGAAATCATAAACTTATTTAGATTAGATCTAAATGCAATTTATGATCCTTTTAATTTCTGATTTTGTAAGACATATGAGATCTGAAAATAAATGCTTATAATGCATGTTATTTAAGTTAATTCATGTTAGTTGATATATGTGATATATGAACATAAATCGTTAATGATTTAAACATGAATTATATCTAAAATCAGAATATTTAATTTACAAATTTAGATCTAATTTTAAGAACTAAAAGTTTGTAATTAACATCTGATTTAAGACTTATACAATGATCTAAATTTTTTTTCATAAAACTACACTTAATTGAGAATTAAGTGACCTAGAATTATGAATTGAATTTCAATGACATTGCATAATTCATGGGGCATTTGGGTTAGCTCAAGTAAAGTTCTCTAATTGGGTTAGACCTAAGGTTAGAATCAAACCATGGGATGATTGACTTAATTGATTGAATCTAACTAAGTAGTAATTGTTGGAAACCCGCCCATGCCGCTGATATTTCAAAAAATTCAGATGGCAGCGGAATCGGCATAAGCGGGATCGACGTTCATCGCATGAACGTTGTTTCATGAATCGTTCGTAGTTAGATAAGAATTAAAACTTTTTAAACCTTTAGGAAGATCAGATCTTCACCTTGTGCGGGTAGATGATCACCGCAAACTGAAGTTCGTGGTCTAGGATGAAGGTTTGCTTGAAGTCGTTCAAGTGTCCGGCCTCTACGGGTATCCACACGAAGCAGTGATCCGATCAAAGCTCTCTTGTCTTCCCGGGGTGCTAGCTTCCTTGCAAAGACTTCTTTTGATGGCTGATTTCCTCTCTTTCAATCAACCCTTGATTGTGCTTGAGAGGAGGAAGAAGAAGGATGAAGAAGAGGAAGAAGAAGAATCCCCACGCAGCCTTCTTTCTTTTCCCTGCGTTGGAAGGAAGAAGGGAGGAAGAGGATGCCGCCAACACCTTTGGCTTTTATCTTCCTTGCTTGCGGCTGAACCAAGAGGAGAGGAGAGGGAGGCGTACGGCAAGGAGGAAGAGGACTTCTTCTATGCCCTAGGTGCCGCCCACAAGTCCCTTTTTATAGACATGTGGAGCTCCTAACATTTAGGAGTTCTTGATGTCTTTCCTAAGAGGGGGCGCCGTCTCTTCTCCCTTCTCCACGTGGAAAGGGGAGGGGCTTATCCCCTTCCTTATGGTAAACCCTAATCCATATTAGGTAGGGATTGGAATGCCCTAATGTGGTCAAGCCCTAATCCAATTAGGCTTAGCCCAAGGGTGAACCAATTTGGATCCAATCTAGGTAAGTCCTAATCCAATTAGAACTTAAATCAATTTTGACTCAATTGAACTCTTCAATCCTAATCCAATTAGGAGTCTTATTGATTCATTAGATTAATAATTAATTGTGACTTAAGAAACCCTAATCCAAATTAGGACATATATAATTTTAGTCCTAATCCAATTAGGACTCTATTTGAATCCGAAGTCCTAATCCGATTAGGACTCTAGGAATCCTACTCCAAGTAGGAATCCAATTTTGATTCAAAACTTCTAATCTCATTAGGATTGCAGGAATCCTATTCCAAGTAGGAATCCCAGTCCTACTCCAACTAGGATTCCCAGTCCTAATCCAATTAGGACTCTAGGAATCCTACTCGAAGTAGGACTCTTGTTTCAAGTCCAATTAATTAATTCCCTTTGTTCCTTCTTCAACTGAATATCAATCGAATTGATTACTTGTGATTCGTAATCACTTTTCAACCATCGGATCGGTCAATACTTCTAGTGTGTGTGACCGCATAGGTTCTACTCTGACTGATAGTGAGATATATTGTGATCTCTATCACTATATCATTGAAAACTCCTTTCAATGGGTTGGAATGATTCCAACTCAACTCATTAGGGTTTATCGATCATCGAGATAATCCCTGTGAGTCCCACCATCCACCAGTGACACCTAGCAGCATGTAGTGGCTACCCAGTAGAATAGAAAGATGAACCTCTAGGTGCAGTTACCATGTGATACAGTCCTACTATCGTGGATCTCTACAGGACGGAGGTCATGGACAACTCGTCAAACCCCATCATCTGTCATATGTCAAAATTTATTCGACTCGAGTTCGATAGTGGAAAACTCTTTCTCCACTTTATATTACTACCCTGGCCAAGGTCTTAGAACTCAGTCTAACAAATCACATAGGATCACTCCTCTTCTATCAAGGTCGATAGATTCCTTGTAGGTGCATACCCTACTCCTACAGTGAACCTACTGCAGCCAATCTATACTGCATGGACCCATATGGCTAGAGACCATGTATGTGTGCAGTCAAACTACAATAACCTCACTGTGAGTAGCCGAAGCACCGCAGGTCAAAGGACCAGTCACACTACTGCAACATCAAGCAAGTCACTGACGAGTGGATAGACATCCAAGTGACTTCTTGTCTTGGTCACGCTCAGTACCCTTGTTCTCTAACAAGTACTTGCACTATCACTTCAGTATCCCTACACTGTGGACTCAAGTCTCGTCCATCCAGAAGGAAAGTGATCTGTGCGCTGATCGGATCGATCACCGTCCTCGTGATGATCCATTGATCAGGAGCATTTAGAAATTAATCACCAATGATACATGGCTCAAATTCTCAACTCTTGAGAATATGTATCATCATCTTATTAATTTTTTGGACAATTCATAGACACATAAATAATATGAATGAAAAGATGCCTTTTATTTATTCAATAATAAATAGTCAAGTACAAAATTATGTCCCTAGAATTAACAATGTGTCAGCCAGATTGGCTTCTAGGGCATACATCTAACAATCTCCCACTTGCACTAAAGCCAATCAGTCATATATCTAAGCCCCATCTTCTCAAGGTGGGCTTCAGTCTTTTGCTGACTTAGCTGCTTAGTGAATGGGTCTGCCACGTTATCCGCGGAGTCTACTCTCTGCACCTCTACATATTTCTTCTCAACATAGTCGCGTATGAGATGGAAGCGCCGCTCTATGTGCTTGGACTTCTGATGAGACCTTGGCTCCTTAGCAAGGGCTATGGCGCCATTATTATCGCAGTAGAGTGTTATGGCATCTGATGTCATCACGTCCAACTCTGCAATGAATTTTTTGAACCAGAAGCCTTCCTTAGCAGCTTCAGAGGCGGCGATGTATTCAGCTTCCATAGTAGAATCAGCAATGATCGGTTGTTTAGAACTCTTCCAATTCACCGTACCACCATTGCACAAGAACACATATCCAGATGTTGACTTCCTATCATCGACATCAGTCATGAAGTCTGAATCTGTGTATCCTTCTACCTTTAACTCTGATGATCCTCCAAAAATCAAGAATAAATCTTTAGTTCTTCTCAAGTACTTAAGGATATTCTTCACAGCTGTCCAGTGTTCTTCATCTGGATTCGACTGATATCTGCTTGTGACACTCACAGCAAGAGCTATATCAGGTCGTGTACATAGCATGGCATACATGAGGCTTCCTATTGCCGATGCATAGGGAATCTTGCTCATGCGTTGAATCTCTTCAGATGTGTTGGGGCACATCTTCTTGGAGAGATGAATTCCATGCCTAAGGGGTAAGAGACCCCTCTTGGAGTTTTCCATGCTGAACCTCTTCAGCACCTCCTCTATGTACATCTTCTGTGAAAGGCCAAGCATCCTTTTAGATCTATCTCTATAGACCTTTATTTCCAAAATATAGGATGCTTCCCTAAGGTCTTTCATGGAGAATTCTTTTGACAACCAGACCTTGACCGAGGTTAGCATGGGAATATCATTCTCTATCAGTAGGATGTCGTCCACGTACAGTACGAGAAATACGACAGCGCTCCCACTAACCTTTTTGTAAACACACGATTTCTCTTCGTTTTTGATGAAATCAAACGTTTTGATTGCGTCATCGAAATGAGTGTTCCAACTCCGAGACGCTTGCTTTAGTCCATAGATGGACCTTTGCAGCTTGCAGACCTTGTGATCTCCATCACTGAAAGTGAAACCCAAAGGCTGTTCCATATAGATATCTTCATCAAGATATCCATGCAGGAAAGCAGTTTTCACATCCATCTGCCAGATTTCATAATCATGAAATGCTGCAATGGCAAGCAATGTTCGGATGGATTTTAGCATGGCTACAGGTGAAAAGGTCTTCTGATAGTCAATGCCTTCGCGCTGACTATACCCTTTCGCCACAAGCCTTGCCTTATAGGTCTTTACCTCTCCATCCGAACCTATCTTCCTTTTGTAGATCCATTTGCATCCAATAGGTACAATACCTTTTGGTGGGTCTACTAAGGTCCAGACTTGGTTGGAATTCATGGAGTCTAACTCTGACTTCAGAGTTTCCAACCATTTCTCGGAATCGATATCAGATATCGCCTCGTTGTAGGTTTTGGGATCCTATATGTGATCCCTATCTCCCACTAGGAACATTTCCTCGGTATCCTCTTCTATTATACCTAAGTATCTATCGGGAGGATAGGAGACCCTACTAGATCTACGAGGTGGTCGAGGGACATCGTGTACTGGCTCTGTATGAATGGGTTCAATAGGATCCATGACTCGTTGCTTTTCAGAGACTTTCTCTTTAAGCTCAATTTTCCTTCCACTGCCTCTATCAAGGATAAACTGATTTTTCAAGAAGATGGCATGACGGCTCACAAACACATTGTGATCCTCTGAGATGTAAAAATTGTATCCTAATGACTCTTTAGGATATCCTATAAAACGAGCACTTATGGTCCTAGCCTCTAACTTGTCTGCCTGTAGTCTCTTGACGTGGGCCGGACATCCCCAAATCTTGAGATGACCAAGACTTGGTTTCTTACCATGCCATATCTCATACGGTGTGGTAGGAACGGATTTAGAGGAAACTCTATTCAGTAGATATACTGCGGTAAGTAAGGCATCTCCCCAAAGAAACATAGGTAAATCAGTGAAGCTCATCATGGACCTGACCATATCCAATAGGTCCGATTCCTCCTCTCTGACACCCCGTTGAGTTGAGGTGTACCCGGAGGTGTCCACTGTGAGACTATGCCATTTTCCTTGAGATAGTCCCGGAATTCTCCACTAAGGTATTCTCCTCCTCGATCTGATCGAAGAGCCTTAAGAGGTTTTTCAGTTTGTTTTTCTACTTCATTCTTGAACTCTTTGAACTTTTCAAAAGATTCAGACTTGTGTCTCATAAGATACACATACCCATACCGTGAATAATCATCGGTAAAGGTAATAAAGTAAGAATAACGTCCTCTGGCTAGCACATCGAATGGGCTACATACATCTGTATGTACTAGGGTAAGTATTTCAGTGGTCCTCTCCCCATGTCCTACAAAGGGCAGTCTAGCCATTTTTCCTTGAAGACAGGACTCGCAAACTGGATATGACTCGGAAGTCAATGAGCCGAGAAGTCCATCTTTATCCATTTTGTTCATCCTATCCTCTCCAATATGGCCAAGTCTGAGGTGCCACAAATATTTTTGGTTTATCTCATCTCTGAATCTTTTGGATCCTTTGGCACTCACTTCTTGCTCGGTAACATTCACAGATACATCCATATGTAAATGATAGAGACTGTCGATCATGAAACCACGTGCAACTATTTTATTTCTGAAATAAATAGAACAGCAGTCTTTGTCAAATGTAAAAACATGACCTTCCTGTGCTAGACATGAAACAGAAATCAAATTTCTGCTAGCAGCAGGTACATAATAGCAGTCTCTAAGTAATAAACTAAATCCAGACGGTAGTCGCAGATGGTAGATGCCCACAGCCACAGCAGCAACTTTTGCCCCGTTGCCAACCCGAAGGGTTACCGCACCTTCCGCCAGCCTTCTACTTTTCTTTAGACCCTGCATGGTAGTGCACAAATGAGCACTAGAACCAGAATCTATAACCCAACTAGAAGTAGAAGAAACCGTTAGATTAGTTTCAATAATGAGCAAGTCTATACCTTCTGAAGGTATGTCACCTTTCTTGTTCTTCAGGCTCTCGAGGTATGAAGGACAGTTTCTCTTCCAGTGGCCGTCGACATTGCAGTAGAAATATTTTCCTTTGTCGTTAGCCCTTTTCTTTTGAACTTTCTTCTTTGGCTTCTTGTCCTTTTTCTGCTTCTTAGCAGGCTTCTTTTTCTTCCAAGTAGACTTTCTCTTGGAACCAGAAGTCAACTCAGCAGCAAGGACATTGCCCCTTGAACCTTTCAAGGCTCCCTCAGCAGTTACCAACATGTTTATTAGTTCAGTCTTAGTGCATTCAATCTTATTCATGTGGTAGTTTACTATAAACTGACCAAATGAATCAGGAAGTGACTGTAGGATCAAATCCACTTGTAATTCCTTGTGCATGTCCATACCGAGCTTCTCAAGCTCCTCCAGATCCTTTATCATAGTCAGACCGTGATCATGGACAGACTGCCCCTCGCGCATCTTTATTTTGAAAAGCCTCTTGGACACTTCAAAACGAGCTGTGCGACTCTGCTCACCATACAACTCTTGCAGGTGTGCCAGCATGTCCCTAGCAGTCTTCATATTTTCATGCTGGCATTGGAGTTCATTTGACATGGATGCCATCATATAGCATTTTACTCTAATGTCATCATCCAACCACTTTTTATGCATCTCACGCTGAACATCAGTAGGACGTGTTGGTAGTATGGGGATATCTGAATCGAGTATGTAGCCTATTTTCTCACAGTCCAAAACAATTTTGAGGTTTCTAAGCCAGTCTTTGTAATTGGTTCCGGTCAGTCGGTTGGTCTCAAGAATACGGGTCAAAGGGTTTGAAGCTGACATTGTATCTGCAGAGAGTAAAGATTCTAGTTAGACTTTTGTACTTGATCCTAATCTGTTCTAAGGTCTTTTAGAACAAATGTAACTTCCACTATTTTCTCGAATCCCTCACACTTCCCTGGTAGGAAAACAGAAATTCCACACGACTAGAGTTTCTAGTGGGTACTGCGGTCCCACCAATTTACATGCCACCTCACCTAACAGTTATCGGTGACACATAGATTGATGAATGTACAACTCTTGTATAATGCTTCTCAAGCATGTTGCAGTGTAACTTGGTCTCTAAGCCATGAAAACCTCACCTAACAGTTATTGGTCCCATTTCTTAGTTAAGTCAGACCCACCGTATAACCGTAGGAATAAAGTCGTCATTGGGTCCTCACCTAACAGTTATTGGTGCCCAACCCCATCTTTACCCTACAACATCTCATGTCTATAGAGAGGTCCAGCCCCCCGATGCAACTTGACCACTGTGTCCAGCCAAGACAAATCAACATCAGAAAGGCCTTAGCAGCTCTACTATAGTGGAAGACCTATTGACTTAATATTGGTTAATCAGGTCTTAGTGTTTGCAACTTGAGCTCTTCATAAGAGGTAATCGAACAATTGGCCAGGTAAGCAGGTGGGAGGCTCCCCTTACTCAGAGAGTAAGGTCCTAATTAAGTAACCACCTTTCATGCTTTCCTAGACACCAATTAGATCAATTAATCTAATATGACTTGCTCATGTCGGTTCACTCTCGACTTGATTGAGGAGGTTTTGATTTAGGTCTCAACTGGATTTACTACATCACATGTAAACCTATCTATCCGACTCACATTCACATCACATGCAAACGGCACATTGCAGGCAGTTATAATCGCAGCAATAATTAAAGCTAAACTTTAAATAGGTGATGATCATGGATTCTAGTTAGGTCGTATTACAAGCACATGCACGTCAATCGATCAACTGGTCTTCAACTCTTGAATTGGTTCCAAGCCTCCTTGATCCGATCCTTGATCAACTCTTGATCCAATCGCCATCAACCGCTTAGATCACCTGTTCATCTCATGCCTAGTCTTCAACTTGATCGTTGACGTACATCACATCATACAAATACAACCAGATTGTAAAATAAAAATAAAAATAAATTATATCTCCTTTTAGGAGGCACGCAGGCCTCTCAAAACATCAAATAAGATGCATGCAAGCATCTGAAAAATTACATGACATTGCAGATCACATCGCAGGTCATTACATTTGATACCAAAAGGGTTTGAATCCTATGATCATCACCATATGCAACAATTATAATTTTCAGATCTGAAAACTAACTGATTATATCATGACATAGGTTGCTGATCATGCTAATCATGATTCTAAACTTTGTAATCTCATTAACAACGCAATTAGAATCATCCTTTTATCACATAAAAATCAGCATGCAAAAATCAGCACCCCTGAAAAATCTGCATGCAGAAATTTTCAGCATGCATGATCATTCAATTTTCAGATCTAATAAGCCTTTAGATAATTAATTATTACCTTAATATACGAAGCCTAGGCTCTGATACCACTGTTGGAAACCCGCCCATGCCGCTGATATTTCAAAAAATTCAGATGGCAGCGGAATCGGCATAAACGGGATCGACGTTCATCGCATGAATGTTGTTTCATGAATCGTTCGTAGTTAGATAAGAATTAAAACTTTTTAAACCTTTAGGAAGATCAGATCTTCACCTTGTGCGGGTAGATAATCACCGCAAACTGAAGTTCGTGGTCTAGATGAAGGTTTGCTTGAAGCCGTTCAAGTGTCCGGCCTCTACGGGTATCCACACGAAGCAATGATCCGATCAAAGCTCTCTTGTCTTTCCGGGGTGCTAGCTCCCTTGCAAAGACTTCTTTTGATGGCTGATTTCCTCTCTTTCAATCAACCCTTGATTGTGCTTGAGAGGAGGAAGAAGAAGGATGAAGAAGAGGAAGAAGAAGAATCCCCACGCAACCTTCTTTCTTTTCCCTGCGTTGGAAAGAAGAAGGGAGGAAGAGGATGCCGCCAACACCTTTGGCTTTTATCTTCCTTGCTTGCGGCTGAACCAAGAGGAGAGGAGAGGGAGGCGTACGGCAAGGAGGAAGAGGACTTCTTCTATGCCCTAGGTGCCGCCCACAAGTTCCTTTTTATAGACATGTGGAGCTCCTAACATTTAGGAGTTCTTGATGTCTTTCCTAAGAGGGGGCGCCGTCTCTTCTCCCTTCTCCATGTGGAAAGGGGAGGGGCTTATCCCCTTCCTCATGGTAAACCCTAATCCATATTAGGTAGGGATTGGAATGCCCTAATGTGGTCAAGCCCTAATCCAATTAGGCTTAGCCCAAGGGTGAACCAATTTGGATCCAATCTAGGTAAGTCCTAATCCAATTAGATCTTAAATCAATTTTGACTCAATTGAACTCTTCAATCCTAATCCAATTAGGAGTCTTATTGATTTATTAGATTAATAATTAATTGTGACTTAAGAAATCCTAATCCAAATTAGGACATATATAATTTTAGTCCTAATCCAATTAGGACTCTATTTGAATCCGAAGTCCTAATCCGATTAGGACTCTAGGAATCCTACTCCAAGCAGGAATCCAATTTTGATTCAAAACTCCTAATCTCATTAGGATTGCAGGAATCCTATCCAAGTAGGAATCCCAGTCCTACTCCAACTAGGATTTCCAGTCCTAATCCAATTAGAACTCTAGGAATCCTACTCGAAGTAGGACTCTTGTTTCAAGTCCAATTAATTAATTTTCTTTGTTCCTTCTTCAACTGAATATCAATCGAATTGATTACTTGTGATTCATAATCACTTTTCAACCATCGAATCGGTCAATACTTCTAGTGTGTGTGACCCCATAGGTTCTACTCTGACTGGTAGTGAGATATATTGTGTCTCTATCACTATATCATTGAAAACTCCTTTCAATGGGTTGGAACAATTCCAACTCAACTCATTAGGGTTTATCGATCATCGAGATAATCCCTGTGAGTCCCACCATCCACCAGTGACACCTAGCAGCATGTAGTGGCTACCCAGTAGAATAGAAAGATGAACCTCTAGGTGCAGTTACCATGTGATACAGTCCTACTATCGTGGATCCCTACAGGACGGAGGTCATGGACAACTCGTCAAACCCCATCGTCTGTCATATGTCAAAATTTATTCGACTCGAGTTCGATAGTGGAAAACTCTTTCTCCACTTTATATTACTGCCCTGGCCAAGGTCTTAGAACTCAGTCTAACAAATCACATAGGATCACTCCTCTTCTATCAAGGTCGATAGATTCCTTGTAGGTGCATACCCTACTCCTACAGTGAACCTACTGCAGCCAATCTATACTGCATGGACCCATATGGCTAGAGACCATGTATGTGTGCAGTCAAACTACAATAACCTCACTGTGAGTAGCCGAAGCACCGCAGGTCAAAGGACCAGTCACACTACTGCAACAAGGTGAACGAGCCGGTGACTTATTGACCCTTGTACATTCTGATGTATGTGGGCCAATGAGTACAAATGCTATCGGTGGGTATTCATATTTTATTATGTTTACAGACAACCTTTCTAGATATGGTTGTCTATTTAATAAGACATAAATCTAAATCATTTGAAATGTTCAAATTATATCGTAATGAAGTAGAAAAACAAACTGGCAAGAGTATTAAAACTCTCCGGTCAGATCGAGGAGGAGAATCTCTCTCCAGTGAGTTTCTGACATATCTAGAAGAGAATGGGATTCTTTTTCAATGGACTCCTCCTGGTACACCGCAGTATGATAGAGTATCAGAAAGAAAAAATCGAACCCTATTAGACATGGTTCGATCCATGATGGAGTTTGCAAGTTTGCCCATATCCTTTTAGGAATATGCGCTTGAGTCAGCCTGTTATATACTTAATAAGGTTCCAAGTAAATCTGTGAATAAAACACCACATGAGATGTGGACGGGATGGAAATTGGTACTTTCTCACCTTAGGGTTTGGGGTGTCCGGTTTATGTCAAACGTTTGAAAACAGACAAACTTGAAGCCAAGTCTGACAAATGTTTATTTATTGATTACCCTAAAGAAACTAAAGGATATTATTTCTACCTTGCTGAAGAACAAAAGTTGTTCGTAAGCAATAGAGCTGTTTTCTTGGAGAAGAAATTCCTTGGAGAAGGAAGTAGTAGCTCTAATGTTGAACTTAAGAAAATTCAACATGTAGAAGACCCAACACCATCCACTGAACCAGTTGAGTCTGAGTTGATTAGATCGAATCCAGAATCCACTTTGGATGTACCATTAAGACGATCAGGTAGAGTACCACGTCAACCGAATAGATACTACGGTTTCTTGATTCGGGACGGGGATCCTGTCGAGATGAAAACGATGAGGATCCGATCACTTACATGGATGCAAATGCAAAGAAAAGACTCTGATAAATGGCTTGGAGCCATGCAATCCGAAATGGAATCCATGAAGGTCAATGATGTATGGACATTAGTTGACCCACCTGAAGGGATTAAACCCATAGGGTGCAAATGGATTTTCAAAAGGAAATAGGGTGCAGACGGAAAGGTGGAAACCTACAAAGCCCATCTGGTTGCCAAGGATTATCGTCAATGTTATGGTATAGGCTATGACGAGACGTTTTTTTCTGTGGCAATATTCAAGTTCATTCGGATTGTGCTTGCGATAGCAGCACATTTAGACTATGAGATCTGGCAGATGGATGTTAAAATCGCTTTTCTAAATGGAGATTTAGAAGAGGATGTGTATATGATACAACCTGAGGATTTTCCATCTAAAGATGAGTCTAAAGTGTGCAAGCTAGAAAGATCCATTTATGTATTAAAGCAAGCTTCTCGGAGTTGGAATATACGTTTTGATAAGGTGATCAGAACATATGGTTTCATTAAGAATGAAGAAGAACCCTGCATTTATAAGTGGGTCAATGGTTCAGTAATCACATTCCTAGTTTTGTATGTGGATGATATTCTATTAATTGGGAATGACGTCCCTGCATTGCAAGGAATAAAGGTCTGGTTATCATCTTAATTTGTCATGAAATATTTGGGTGAAGCATCTTACATCCTAAGGATGAAGATTTATAGAGATAGATCTAAAAGATTGCTTGGATTATCACAATCTACGTACATTGATAATGTGCTGAAGAGATTCATCATGATTAATTCCAAGAAAGGCTATCTTCCAATGGGCCATGGAATTAACCTCTCTAAGAAGGATTGTCTGACAACTCCTCAAGAAAGAGAGAGTATGGATAGAATTCCATATGCTTCGGCAGTGGGTTCTATAATGTACGCCATGACATGTACCAAATCAGACGTGGCGTACTCACTGGGAGTAGTGAGTAGATACCAGTGTAATCCAGGTAGCAACCACCTGAAGGTTGTAAAATCTATCCTTAAGTATTTAAGAAATACTAAGGACCAGTGGCTTGTATATGGTGATTCTGACTTGAAACTTGAGGGATATACTGATTCCAGTTTTCAGTCGGATCAAGATGATAGCAAGAGCATGTCGGGTTATATCTTTACTCTTAAGGGTGGTGCAATCTGCTGGAAAAGTTTCAAGCAACACACAATGGCAGATTCTACATGCGAAGTAGAATACATCGCAGCATCTGATGCCGCCAAGAAAGCCGTATGGTTGCGCAAGTTCGTCACCGAGTGGCACCCTCTATTGATGGTCCAGTTTCCATTTTTGTGACAATACTGGAGCCATAGCTCAAGCGAAGGAACCCAAAGCACATCAGCGGACCAAACATATTCTGCGACGCTATCACCTGGTTCAGAAAATTATTGAACGAGGTGACATTGATCTTTGAAAGATTGATACAAAAGAAAATTTGGCTGACCCATTTACTAAAGTACTCGGCATCAAAGAGTTCAACAACTTCAAGTCAAAAATGGGTATTAGATACTGTGCCGATTGGCTTTAGGCTAAGTGTGAGTTGTTGGGAATTGTACCCTAAGAGTCAATCGTCAGCATGTTGATGATTGATTTTGTAAATGAATTGATAAATTAATAAAGTATTATTTTGGCATTATTCATCATTTTTTTGTACATCTCTAAATGAACTCTTGTAGTATGATGAAGTCCTTAGGATTCTTTTATGATAAAGGAGGATTTATCTGTGAGTCCTTAAACCAGTTCACGACCAAATGATATGCTGTTAATAGGACAACAACATTATCGAGTTTAGGTCGTTGTGTGACATATACGTTGGTTGTCCTTTTAACCAAGGAGTATGGAGACACTAATATGTCACACAGGTAAAGTGTAAGAGTACATTTTACGGAACGTGACTAATTCCGGAATGCTCTGTTGTCAAGAAATGTTCC
The DNA here is from genome assembly GCF_051530095.1 of Phoenix dactylifera. NCBI lineage: Eukaryota > Viridiplantae > Streptophyta > Magnoliopsida > Arecales > Arecaceae > Phoenix > Phoenix dactylifera. The sequence continues at coordinate 18,095,065 of NC_143195.1, forward strand.
GAGTGGATATGGGTATATGTGTCCCTCAGACTTAAGATCACCATGGTGATTAGTAAGCAACTCACTGTACTTTGGTATCGGACTAACTGAATTTCTAATTCAAGGATGGAAGGTCACTGGGTGCAGTCAAGTACTTGCGAAGTCGGTGTGTGAGTCAAGATGGAATTGACCCCTCCTGATGACAGGAGATAATGCCCTTGTGTTCATGAATTTAGCAAAACCTTGGCTAGGATAATCCTTGTGAGGAGTCACAAGATTTGTAAAAATTGAATCACAGAGTGGATGTACTATTACAGAGTTGGCAGAACTCTGATGTCATCCTGGCATTATGAGTCATAGGGATGAATTATACGGTAACCATAGTTCAGGGTTCTAGAATATTGCTTCGCAATAATTCGGCCTATTTGGACGTCGGGTACCATTGCTAGATGGTCACATCGATTAGTACAGAAAATCATTCCTGTGCTACTGGCTTAGGTTCGAACCTATGGGGTCACATGCATAGAAGTTTTCTAGGTTGATCATAAAGGCTAATGGACGATTAAGAATCATCCAGGAGTAATTTGGTCAATTCAATTGACAAATTATCCTAAGTAAAATGTTGCTATAAAATAATTAATGAATTATTGGAGGATTAATATGCAATTAGATTGTTAATTCACTCAATTTGATTGAGTAATAGAGCTTGGTTTGAGCCAAATTGAATTAGATTCAATTTGGGCTACATTAGGGTTTGACCTAATAAGATTGGGTTTAAACCAAGAAGATTGGGCTTGACCTAATTAATGGGACTTGATCCAATTGGATTGGGCATGATCCAAGATCCTCATCTGATGAAGATTCTGAATTCAAATATTTGAAATTTGAATTCGAGATCAATTTCTAAAAATTAGGAACCCAGTTGTGGAAATCAGATGACACATGTCACCCTCACATCAATGGCGCGATAGATTGGATTTTTTTCTTTTTAATTGATGGCGCATGATGACACATGGCAAGGATTTATGGTGTGGCGCCATGAAGAGAATTTATCCTGATTTGATTAGAATTTTAATTCCTTCATTTGATGGCGTCAAGTGACATGTGGCGAGATCCTAGTAGGGGACGCAAAATTATGGGGCAAGCGGCTGCTTTCTTTTGGAAGAAATGAATCCCTATTCCTTAGGGATTCAAATGCAGCATTCAATGGCCACACCTCCTCTTTTATTCCACCGCACGTGGTCCATATTTGATGGGGATTTCAATTGCCATTTGATGGCAATTAATTGGTGCAAAGAAGGAAGGAAGGTGTGGGTTTTTTTGGCAAAAAGAGGCCCTCCATACGATCTCCTCCATATGTGTGTGTGTGAATTTCTGGATAGCCTAAGTTCTGAAAAAAAGGAGAGAACACGTGAAGGTCACAAGCTCTCTTTAAGCTCCTTCATCTCCTCCTCCGTCCCCTTCAGAGGAACGATCAAGGGTTGATTGTTTCAAGATTACAGCACATCCTCGCGAGCTAGCAATCCGGGGGATGTCGATCATCCAAGAGCTTCACGTGGATCACCCGTGGAGGCCAGATGGTTGTGTGGCTACAAAGCTCGAGCATCATATTCATTTGTCTCTATGATTCATAAAGGTATAAATTTAGAGATATAATTTTGTACTAAGTTTTAATCGGGTTCAATCCCTCGAGGGTTCATACCTCTTTTGGGGCTCCTCACGGGGTGATCTCCAGATCTCATTCAATAAGCATTCGGAGATAGATTGGATCCAAAATTAGTCGAGTTTAGAACTTTACTTATACTTTTATTTTCAGATCTAATGATAATCATGCATAGTTGGTTTTATGCATAATCGTTTAAATGGTCTTGGTATTTATTTATGATTTATTCTGTATGCTAGAATTAAATTGTTTAATTCTATTTTTCCGCTGTGATTTAAACATTAAGAACTACGTGTGGCTTGATCCTCCTTTCGAAGGGGTACGTAGGCAATCCGATCAGGTGCAGCCATGGTTTTTAAGAAAATTTTTTAATTTTCAGCATGCAGCCCGTTGTAAATAAACCATCACCCTCTCCATAAGAAATGTCTCCATCGGAAGAAGAGTGGATTTCGAATTTTTGGAGAAGGAGAACTTCCCATTAGGTCAAAATCTAAAGAAGATGGGTTGGAAATATCTATGTTCACCAAATGTGCGACCTATCCGGACTTGGTACGAGAGTTCTACAACAATGCCTGATTTGGACAAGGTCAGATCTCGTCTAAGGTTAAAGATATTTCTATCTTGATTACAGAAGAGAGTCTCAGAGATGCTCTTCAGATTCCTAATGATGGAGAGAATGGAGATCATTTAGAAGATAGAAAAGAAGGAGTAAGCTCTATCCCGAAAAGGAAAATCACAAAAGATTGGACTGAAGTCAGCGCCAATCAACTAAATGCCGAGATGCGTCTGCTGCATCACATGATCACAAGATATTCTTCCTGAAGACAGAAAAATTTGATCATGTCTCAGAAAGAGACATATTAGTTATGCATCCTGTGATTCAAAGATTGCCACTGCATCTACCCTGCTTGATGATCAGATACATGGAAGCTCAAGGACAGAAAAAAGGAGCTTCACTTCCTTGTGGTATGGTTCTGACATTAGTCTTCACTTACTTCAATTTGAATCTAGAAGGGAAGACCAAGAAGGAATTACTGTACTCAGATGTCTACAATGACAAATCACTGAAGAGGATGGGATTTGTCAAAATTGAGGGCAAATGGATTCAAAAGGGAAATAAATTTAGGATGAAAGTGGACAAGACACTCCAACACCACTTAAAGGCAAAAGAATCCCTACTCAAGCACCTCCAAAAGAGCCTCCAGTCAGTCAACCTCCACCAATTCAAAGACCATCAGATTCTCCACTAAGACTTGAGAAGTGGCAGTTAAAATTTATTGGAGATAACATCATTAAAGCACTGTTCAATTCTGGAGTCTGCTGGAATTCAGTAATTGATCTCACTGACTTGTTTAAAGAAGTAAAAGCTGAACTGCAAGGATTGAGGCAACTGGAAGCTAATCAACAGAGAAGAATTACTAAAATTGGAAAATACTTGAAAGAACAAGAAAATTCTGTTCAAGGCTCTATACAAAAACTGAAAGAAGAACACACTCAACATTCTGGATCTATCTCTGCACTGAACAACAAGATGGATAAGCTGATGGAAGAGCGAAAAGAAGATCAGTCTGGACCTTCATCTTCAAAACCCTAAACCTAGACTGAACTTAGACTGAACCCCATATTTTTAAAACATACTTTTGTACTGAGCCTTGTTTCATATCTTTTTGATACACTTGTATGCTGACTTGTATGATACCAATTGATACCAATTGTATCTTTTTGATTTATCAAGTGTACTTCAATTATCAATTGCAATGAATACTTACCTTTTTTGAAATATATGTTGCTCTGATACATTAAAAATATATTGAGTCTGATACCCTCTCTCCTTAACACAACTGTTAATTAATCCTTGATATTTAAATCGATATATATATATATATATATATATGGAATGATAATGGTACTGCACTACCAAGAAAAATCTTATGAAAAGAAGAAGAAAAAGAACTCTGCATAATTTAAATATTTGTAACTGATAGGAAAAAATTTTCTTCTCAACTTGTTGAAATTATGTATATATCTCTGAATGTCATATTTTCTCTAAACTTCATTATAAAATTCTTATAATTGCTCTGAAATTTATTGCAAAATTGTTTTAGACTCAGTTGTTTTGTCATCATCAAAAAGGAGGAGATTGTCAATCCTAAAGGATGAATTTTGATGATTACAAAATATCTGAGATAATGTTGTGTACTAATGATGTTGGCTTAATTGTGAAGTTTTACGAATCAAAAAAAATCAGAAGAAATGAAGCATTGCAAAATCATTAGTTCTTCACAAACACTTCATTGGATATGTTCTAAAAGGAAAATGATCCTAATTTAATCCATAGAGATCAAAGATGAAGTCTAAAGTTTTTTGTTTGAAAAACTTGAGTCGACCCCTAAGCAAAAAGGACAAGTTTGAGTTGATTCTGGCATGTTTTCTTCAAGTGGCACAGTCAATGAGTCGACCCCCGCAACACATGAGTCGATCCTTATGTAGTTCAAAATTAATCGAGAGCTTTTACCGCCTGAGACAAAGTTTGAAGAGTCAACCCTTGTCTCAAATGAGTCGACCTCCGAAATTGAAGAGTCGACCCTTGTGTTTGAAGAGTCGACCCCAGTTCAGTCTCAGCGTCAGACAGAAAAATTATTGGATGAGTCGACCCTTGTGTTTAAAGTGGCAACTCCTGAAGAAGATGAGTCGATCCTTGAGCTTTAAAAGAGGCGACTCCAGAAGAAGATGAGTCGACCGTTTGAAGTTATCACTGCTAAGATACGCCTTGTTCGATGCGATGTTCGCAGCGAAATTCGAACCGAACGTCGTTTATCATATGAACGCGCCTCAGATCGTAGAATTCAAAAATTTTCTGGATCCAAATCCAGAAGATCTTTAAACTCATTAGGGAGGGAAGATTAGGATCTGAGGAGGGTTGATTAAGATTTAACTGACTGGTCGTAGGTTCGAATCCTACTTGGGGAGATTTTGAGTTTTCTGAATTCGAATTAAGAAATCAAAAGTTATAAATTTGAAGATCTCATCTTCAAAAATTCTACTGGTGTAGAACATCGCAGCCTGATTATCTTTCTAGATTTCTGGTTAAGCCGCACATGTGTCCGACCTCTACAGGTATCCACACGAGGATCTAATCATCTGAGATAGGGTCTTACCGGAGTGCTAGCTCGTTGCAAAGACCTCTCATGACTATCAAATAGATTGGAAGAAATCTGCAACATACCTCCTTGAAGAAGAACCCTTTCTTCTTTGATCTTACTCGCAACGGAGGAAAAGGAAGGAGGAACCTTTGTGCGTGGATCTTCCTTGCCTTGATGCCATGGAAGAAGAGGATGCAGAGGACCCCTTGCTGCCATGGAGAAGGAGGAAGAATGGGCTTGGGTGTGGAGGAAAGAACTCCTTCTTTCCTTGGGCGAATTGATCTCTTCCTAGGTTCTTCTTCTTTCTTTCTTTCCAACACTTGGAAGAAGATGAACTTGATCTCCCTTGCTGCCGTGGGACGAAGAAGGGAAGCCTCTTGCTGCCGTGGGAAGGGAGAAGAAAAGAGAGAGGGAGGCGTGGAGAGGAAGAGGAGAGAATTAATTCATAATGTCTCCCTTGCTATCCTTTTATAGATTGGATTTAGGGCTTCTCCTAATCTTATTAGGAGTATGGGACTATAACCCACCATTGGATTAATGCCAAGTGTCCAATTCTTGTGCTCATAGATGCATGACATGTGTCCACTTAATCAATTGATTAATTTTCTAATCACATTAGGATTTTTAATATCATTAGGAGAATTAATTGATTTGGGAACATGCATCCTACGACGCCATATGGACTTTAAAGTCCGCATAGTGTGAACACGACTTAAGTCATATTCATCCTACGACGACATGTGGTCTTTAAAATCCGCACAATCCTTGGTTTAATCAAATTGACCCAATCATGAACCCAAATCAATTTGGGTCGAACCCAATTTGATTTGGCTCATTAAATCAGTCCAATTGCAATCCAATTGCAATCAATTCCACTTAATTCTTCTTCCATTAACTCACTAACACTTAGTGGGTTAATTCAATCACCAATCATATTGATGATTGATTTCTATTATGATTCAAAATCATAATTATGATAGTCTGACTAATTAAATTCTCTATTGTGTGATCCCGTAGGTTCTATTCTGACTGGTAGTGAGACATATTGAGATCTCCATCTCAATATCATTGAAACTCCTTTCAGTGGACTGAAACGATTTCAATTCTACTCTCAGGGTTCACTGATCACCAAGTGAATGCCTTCGAGTCTCACAATCCACTAGTGACACCTAGCAATATATGGTGGCAACCCAGCAGAATGGAATGTCTGAACCTCTAGGTGCAGTTAGCGTATGATATAGTCCCTTTATCATAGATCCTGACATGACGGAGGTTATGGATATCTCGTCAAACCCCATCGTCTGTCATATGTCAGATTTATACAACTTCCAGTTTGAGATATGGAAAACTCTTTTTTCAAAATACCTGGTCAGGAATTTATCGAACTTAGTCTCATAAATCACATAAGATCACTCCTAATCTGTCAAGATCGATAGATCCCATCTAGATGCAACCCTATTCCAAAATGAACCTACTATAGCCAATCCGCACTACAAGGATCTGAATGGCTAGGGCCTAAGTTCACATGCTCGTCAAACTACAGCAACCTCATAGTGAATAGCTGAGGCATCGCAGGTCAAAAGACCAGTCATACAACTGCAGCATAAGTAGTCACTGACGAGTGGATAGACATTCATGTGACTACTATCTTTGGTCATGCTCAGTACCCTGTTCTCTAGTACTCGCATAATCACTCCAGTGTCTCTACACCGTGGACTCGAGACTCGTACATCTAACTGAGTGATCTGTGCACTAATCTCAGTGGATCGATCACCATCCCTCATGATGGATCCATCGATTAGGAGCATTTAGAAATTAATCCCTAATGATACATGCCTCAAATTCTCAACTCCTTGAGAATATGTGTCATCATCTATTAATTTTTTGAACGATTCACGAACACATACAAACATGAATGAAAAATAAATTGCCCAATCTTATTTATTAATAAGTATCAAATTACAAATTTATGCCCCAGATTACAAATATGCATGAGCCACGTTGGCTTCTAGGGCATACTTCTAACAATCATAGCCAAAACCATCTTAATATCTTGAAGTGTCGGCCCAAGATAAACATGAGTCGACCCCTGAGTTACATGAGTTGACCCCTGTACTGCTGGAACCACATTGGAAAGCTTGCAACAACTTTTGTCTTCTTCTGTAACAGAAAAGATTTTCATTAGAATGGAAAGAAAGTAATTCAAATTCTGCTGAAGAACTCGTCTAGAAATTCAAGGAAACCTTAGAAGGAAAAGAACAAGAAAAAGAGAGAAATATTTTGTCAAAGAAAGAAAAGTTTCCACAAAAGAAAGGAGAAGAAAATGTTGGAAATTGTATCCTAAGAGTCAATCATCAGTATGTTGATGATTGAATTTTGTAAATAAATTGACAAATTAATAAAATATTATTTGGTATTATTCATCATTTCATTGTACATCTTCAAATGAACTCTTATATGATGAAGTCCTTAGGACTTATTTTAAGATAAAGAAGGATTTATCTTCAAGTCCTTAAACATGTTCGCGACCAAATGATATGCTGTTAATAGGATGTTAGCATTGTCGAGATTAGGTCGTTGTGAGACATATACGTTGGTTGTCCTCTTAATTAAGGAGTGTGGAGACACTAATATGTCACACAGGTGAAGTGTAGGAGTACATTTCACTGAACGTGACCAATTATAAAATGCTCTACTATCAAGAGATATTCCGAGTGGATATGATATAAGTATCCCTTAGACTTGAGATCACCACAGTGATTAGCAAGCAACTCACTGTACTTTGGTACCGGACTAGTAGAATTTCTAATTTTGGGACGAAAGGTTACTGGGTGCAGTCAAGTACTTGTGAAATCGATACGTGAGTCAAGATGGAATTGACCCCTCCTAGAAATAGGAGATAATGCATTGTATTCAATTTAGCAAAATCTTGGCCAGGATAATTCTTGTGATGAGTCACAAGATTTCTAAAGTTGATATATGGTGGATGTATTGATTAGAAAGTTGATAGAGCTTTGAGATCATCCTAGCATTAGGAGTCAAAGGGATGAATTATACAGTAACCATAGTTCAGGATTCCAGAATATTTGCTTTGCATATATTCGGCCTATCCGGATGTCGGGTACCATTGCTAGATGGTCACATTGATTAGTGCAGGAAGTCGTTTCTGTACTACCGGCTTAGATTCGAACCTATGAGGTCACACGCATAGAAGTTTTCTGATTAAGCAAGATAGCTGATGGATGATTGAGAATCATTCAAGGATAATTTGGTCAATTAGATTGATAAATTATCCTATAAAATAATTAAAGTAATAATTGGAGGATTAATTAGTAATTGGATTACTAATAAACTCAATTTGATTGAGTAAATAGACTAAGGATGAGTAAAATTGAATTGCATTTAATTTTGGGTTAAATCAGATTTTTCACCTGATTGGGGTCGTCTCGAACTAAACCGGAGTCGACTCGAGATGGGAGTTGACTCGAGATGGGCTGGAGTCGACTCTCTCAGAAAATCCAGAGGGCAATCTCTTCCATTTTCCTAGGTGGAGTCAATTCAAGTTTCTATGGGGTCGACTCGAAGCAAGTTGGGGTCGACTCGAGCTTTGAAGGGGTCGACTCGTTGGGCGTATCAAGGGAAGAAGTTCTCTGTTGTCTCAGCTGGGGTCAACTCGGGTCGACTTTGTAGTCGACTCGAAAGGGAAGGAGTCGACTCGGGTCGACTTTGTATTCGACTCGAAAGGGAAGGAGTCGACTCGAGTCGAATTGGTGTCGACTCGAGATCGGGAAGGTAGACTCCTTTCGGGAATTCTGGAGCTCGTGGATGGGCTAATCTTGCGAGATTCAATCCAAAAGTTGTTTTTCAATGAAATCTGATGGGATTTAGATCATGGAACATGTGGAAAAATGGCTAGATGATGATGGAAGATTATCACCATCCATTTCGATCCTATCTCATCCGCATGAACCAACTATTGTTTGAATTTGAAATTCAAATAAGATAAGATCTATCTTGTTGCAACCATCCCCTTCATACACCAACAAGATACCAGATTTTCATTTGAATTTCGAATTCAAATGATCAGATGGCGTGCCTATAAAAATAAAGAGTTCCAGGTCGCCGAGAGGCATGAAATCATTGAATGAAATTCAGCCTTCATCTCGCCCATTGCATTTTCTCTAAGTCCATCTCGCCATAGTTGATAGGGATCCCAGATAAGAGCTTTTAGATTAGATCTAAGTTCTCTTTAATCACTATAAACCTTTCCTCCAAGTTCTTCCAAGAAGGCGAATCAAAAGTTGATTGTATTGGGAAGATCCAAGTTCAGCAAAGGATGATCCTGCGTAAGCTAGCACTTCTGTGGGATTGGATCACTCCAGAAACTTCACGTGGATTACTCGTAGAGGCCAGACAAGTGTGTGGCTATAAAGCTCGAGCATCAGATCCATTACTTTCTGATTTCATAAAGGTATGAATCTAGATCCAAAGTTGTATCACTTATAGGTTCCAATCCCCGAGGGTTAAACCTCTTTTGGGGCTCTTCACAGAGTAAGCTTCAGAGCCTATTCGATGGGCATTCGAAGATTAGTTAGATGTTAGATTAATTGAGTTTAGAACTTAATAATCTCATTTCAGATCTGAAATTAATCATGCAATGATTTTAGCATAATCGTTAAACGATCCCAGCATATTGATCATGAATACTTGTAGTGATATTTTGAAATTTGATTTCTTATACATGCTAGAATTAAAATGTTTAATTCGGTTTTTTCACTGCGAATTTCAAAATTAAAAGAATTACGTGTGGCTTGATCCCTTTTGTGAAGGAGTATATAGGCAACCCGAACAGGTATAACCATTGATTTTGAAAAAGTTTTAAATTTCAGCATGCTATCACTACTAGCATCATCGATTCCTTTTCAGTGGTATCAGAGCCAGGTTATTTGTTTAATCTTTTATGTTTTAATCATTACAATTAAATATAGAAATCATGAATATGTTTAGATTAGATCTAAAGTATTTTTATGATTGATTTAATTGCAGATTATGCTTGATTAACTAGATCTGAAATCTGAATGCATGTGATGCAATGTTTATGTTAATATATGTAACATGAATAAATCTGAAATCATAAAATTTTTAGATTAGATCTAAATAATATATATAATTCATTTAATCACTGATTTTTGAAAGAATTATCAGATCTGAAAATAAATATAAAAGTTGCATGATGTTTGAATTAATTCATGACAGTTTATATATATGATGTACGAACATAAATCATAATGATTTAAATATGAATTAATAGATGAATTACACATGATTAATTATCAAACTCAGATCTAAAAAATGTTTTAAGAACTGAAAGTTTATAATTAAGGTATAATTTAAAGGATTATGCAAAGATCTAAACTTTCATAAGTTTACACTTAATTAAGAATTAAGTGATATGAAAAACTAGATCTAGAATTGTAACTCAATTAAATGACAATTGCATAAGCCTTTTGGGGTTTGGGTTAGCTTGAATCAAATTCTTAAGATTGGGTTAGACCTAAGATTAGAATCAAACATGGTCTAATTATAGTTAATTGATCAAATATAATTAAGTAGTAACTAGATTAGGTCAAGGAAACTCTAGGTCAAATACAATAGTTGTAGTTGCTCGAATTCCATGTCTTTGATTAGACCAAGATGGAACTTGATTGAGGCTCAGAGGTTGAGCCCGAGTCATTTGAGTAACCAAATCGAAATTGATTAACCAGTCGGTGTCTAAGGTAAATTTGCCAGCTTGACCGGTCGTTTTTAATTGGGAGCTACTCACACTGATTCGTCTTTATCGAGTTAATGGCATATCCCTTCCACCGATCTCACTTACTCGGCTGACATGATCAATCACATTTTGATTGGATCACTTAATGATTCGAGTTGACCCATGCCTTTAAACAAAATCAGTATGACTGATTAGGTGTTGATAAGTGCTAAATAATGAATAAATTTATCTATTTTACATAGCACTTATTATTATTTTTATGTACATATTTTAAATTTAAACATAAGAAAATGTGTTTCCCTTCATCTTTCCATTTTAATGAATCACTAGAAGTAATTCAAGTTTGATTGATTTTATTGGTCGAGTCCAATCTATGCAGGTCGAGTCTAATATATATGCAGGTTGAGTCAAGCTCATTTGGGATAATTTCTGAACCCAAATCGTATGCACCCTGCAAATCAAGACCCTCTCATATTCTGATTCTGCCGTTCATCCCAACTCACTTGTTTCTTTTCCGCATTTGGCTCAACAAAACTTCCCTGCATCACATCTCAGTCACCTAATTCCCTTCCCACACGTTCCAACCATCTTACCAACTAATAGGATCACAACCCCTGTATCAAACACCCATGATCACACCCATTCACATCTCAGCCATGTGCACGTCCTTCCCTTCCGCATCCAAAGTTCCTTCCACGTCATCTCTTTCCTCCCCTGTTTAAGCTTCAAAATAGAGTCAACCCCAATCTCTTCTCATCACGAATCACATCCAGCCATCCCAACCTCCGAGATCCTCTCACGTCTCCATTTCAGCATCACCCTCTCCCCATTCTGTGGATCATGTCCCAGCCATCTTCTGAACCAACCCATCTACTTCCGCTAGATCCCAGCCAAGATAAGCCTTCCGAACTCCCATATTTCCTATCATCCTTATCCAAACTTCCTAGCTCCCCTGTTCCTAGCCGAAGGATTCTTCCGCAGTCCAAAAATCTCTTCCCAGCTTCATTTCTTCTGAATTCCAAGTCCTGAATTTATGAATCCTTTTCAACTCCCCTGTTCCATGACATTCATCCAGAACTGAATCTAGATTAGAACAAAAACATCCCCTGTTTCTCCACGACCTCCTCCACGTCCTTTCCGAGCTCATCCTCCCAAGGAATAGAGTCGTCTTCCAATCCGGATTCATCCCAGCATCTTCCGGATCAGCTCCCTAGCTTCCTCGGCTTCATCCTCCCGAGCTTCACGGCATCTAAGCTTTTCCTCCCAACTTCTGGATCAACTCCATCCTTCCGCATCCAAAGATCCCCTGTTCTCAGCCGTATCCACCGTTTTCAAGCCTCCCGCATCTCCATCTCAGCCGTAAGCTCAATCTGACGTCCACGTCCTCGCCATCCCCTACAGCCAAGGATCAAGCCGACTTTAGCCAAGGAATTCCGGCTCCCAGCTCACCGACTTTCACGTCCGGATCAGATCATCTCCCCATCTCGATCATGTCCATGGAACAGGAAGCCGTTCCTTGCCCTTATCTTCCCACTCGGAAGATCCTATCCAGAGAGGGAAACAGGAGGGCTAGTGAAGGCTATAAAAGAAGGAGGAGACGGATCCCATGGCAATCTTCTCTCAGGCCGAATCCCATAGAGTAAAAGGAGGGAGAATACTTTGCGGTATTCTGGGAAGAACTTTCCACAGAAAGAATAAAAAATGAAGTGCTAGAGAGGGGAGAGGAAAGAGCCGGAGGAAGAAAGGAAGAAGTTCTGATCGTGATGGAAGCTCTTTGCGCCGCTGCTGTCGTCCACAACTATGCAGGGCTGATCTCCTCACTAGGGTTGGATGAAGCTCTAACAGAGAAATAAGGGTTTTTGTATCTTTAATTTCTGTTCTTGGAGTTGTATGAATCCTCTTACTCTTAAATGAATATTTTCTTTCATCTCATATTTAATCTCTGTGATTTTAAATATGATGTTCATACAACTATTTTTTCATAATCACTGAGTGAGTATAAAGATAATCCATGCTTAAGGAAGATGCAGTGTCCTGCCACCTTATTTTAGGGTAGACATTTCATGCCTACTGAAGATGAGTTTTCCTAAAATTACTTCAGTGAATTTTTATTTGAATGCTTATAGGGCTTGTAGCCAATTTGCATGTTAATCCAAGATGAATTAAAATACAAATAATCCTTGTTACGATGTTAGTGGTGAATTTCTTGCCCTTGGCTCTCTCAACTAATATCATTTCAATTGCATTTCTTTTAAATTATTTAGTTCAATAGTCCTCACAAACTCTCTTTTTCAAATATTATTTTTAAGAAAATAATTGTACCCCAATCTCTGTGGATCGATACCCATAATCACTATCCTACTAGATACGTGCTATTGTGTGGTCTTTAAAGTTGATTATCAATTTTTGGCACCGTTGCCGGGGACTGAAAGCACGGTTGTTTTCTTTTTATTTATTTATTTTTATTTGTTTCTTTTTAGCGATTGGGTACATCTACTTCCTTATATTACTACATTTTTGAAATGTACTAATCATTATTTCTTTTTTAGGACTATCGAAAAAAAAGAAAAAAAAAAGAGAAGGAACGAATTTTGGACGACTAGAGGACACGTACTGACAAGGTTTGATCAATTAGCTTGCTGCAATTTTTGCTTGGTAACCTCTAAACCTCTCTTGTCTTTTTGCGCATCAGTTTGCAAACGTAGTGGGGAAGCTTGGCACATACGTCTCGGCATATGTATGTCTAGTCTGTCACCTCCTTTAAACTACGAGTGCTCGAATAGATATTCTTTAGGTTGCTCAAGCATTTGATTCCTTGTTGTGATTGTTTGATTTAATTTGAGTAAGGCATGCATGATTGCTTGACACACCACTTAATACATCACGCACATAGTAAGGGCAATCACCCCAACAAGATAAGAACTGGATTTCATCACCAGATTCTTGCCCAAATTAGGTGAATCAATTCTCACATAGCTATTACTTTAATTAAAATCATTTAGATGTTGGCTCCTAGGGACATTCAAGCTCAATAGGACGAATATCACCGAAAGTTGCATCAATTTCGCTCTGTGGCTCAGTTGATGTCTAGGCAAGCTTTGTCCCTATAAGGAAGACAGTTCATCTATTCGAGACAAATGGTTTTTAAGTGGGCCCTTGGAAAGCATCGTGACCCCCCCACTTACCTGGGAGCTTACCTGGTCAAATCAGTTCATTAGACCGGATTGGAGGCTTAGGTGCCCTTTTCAAACCAGTTAGGAGCTGTCTAGTGATTTTAGGGCAAATACAAGGATTTGATGTGTTTTTCTTTTAGTGCATGCTTGACTATACTTGACTGATCAGAAGAGTATTAGTGTATGCTAGGATGTCATTCTAGATCTTCTGAATTAGTACTTTTTGATTCCGAAATAGAGCATTCTATTAGGGCCCCGAGCCAAAATCCACACCTATAACCCAAGCTGTTAAAGGAGTACTTTACTCCTTCCATTTATACCTCTCCATCTTGTATTCGACTACCTGATACCACTGTTGCTGTACAGTTTGAAATTAAGTCTAGTGTCATCCAAATGCTTCCCTCTTTTTATGGACTCAACAATGAAGACCTATACAAACATTTAGATGAGTTTCTTGAGATCTGCACCACTGTCAAAATTCAGAACTGCACTGATGATGCTCTGAAACTTAGGCTATTCCCTTTTTCTCTTAAGAATAGAGCTAAGCAGTGGCTCCATTCATTAGAAGCTAATTCTATTCTATCATGGGCCCAAATGCAACATGAATTTCTAAAGAAATATTTTTTCATAGGAAGAACAAATCAATTTAGGCGTGCGATCACAAGCTTCTTCCAATCTAACGGGAAAGAATTTCATGAAATGTGGAAAAAATTTAGAGACTTACTCCGAAAAAGCCTGCATCATCAAATACCCAAATGGCAATTAGTGCAATACTTTTATGACGGGTTGTCCGAACGAAACCGTCAGATTGTTGATGCTTCTTGTGGTGGAACTTTCATGCTTAAAAGTGAATATGAGGCATGGCAATTGTTTGAAAATCTCAATAAAAATTTCCTCCACCATGCCTCCTCTGCTTGTCAAACACCCCCAAGTTCTCAAAGAAAAGGGACCATATATGAAGTTAGCCAGCCCATAGGTCTATCTGACAAAGTAGATGCACTATCCTACAAGATTGACCAATTAATGTCTAGAGAACAGCTTCCAAACTTTTCCCAAGCACAAGTGTGTGCTCTCTGTTCTAGCCCGGCTCACCCTGTTCATGAGTGCCCTTCGGCAGCTCAATTTTCTGAATTTGTGCAACAACAAGTTAATGCTGCCCAAACACAATTCCGACCGGATAATGATCCATATTCCATCACGTATAACCTGGGATGGCGCAACCATCCAAACTTCTCTTGAAAGCAGCAGACTCCCAATACCTCTCAGCCTTATTCCCAAAACTTTCAACCCTTCCAGAATGTTCATCCGAACCGTCCTCCTACTCACTATTCACAATTCCAACATGTCTCTCCTCCAGCACCCCAGAGAGATAACTGCTTTTGAGCAGAAAGTATTAACTGCTCTTCAAGGACTGGAAGCCAATACACAACTGTTGCACTCACATACTCAGTCGATTGCCAAATTAGAAACCCAGCTAGGGCAGCCAGCTAGTGCACTGAATAAGAGAGAGGAAGGCAAGCTTCCAAGTCAACCAGTGAGTGACCCGAGGAGACAGTGCATGGCTCACGAGACCCACCCGAATAATCTTCACCATAAACAAGCTAATGCTATGACTACCTTAAGAAGCGGACGTGTAGTAGACAATAAGATTGGAGAAAAAGAACATAAGGAAAACGAAGATAGGAGTATGACCGGTTCTAAAGAGAACCAAAATTCTTCTATATCGCCATCGAACCCATCATTGACCATACCTTTTACACCGAAGGCCTCTTTCCCTCAATGTCTAAATGCACCTTCTTCCTTTGGCATGAAAGGAACTTCGTTGGAAGAAATAATGGAGGTTTTCAAACAACTCAAAATCAACCTCCCTCTCCTTGATGCCATAAAACAAGTTCCATCCTATGCCAAATTTCTCAAAGATCTTTGTTCGCAGAAACGAAAATCTAGGACACATGTGCCTAAAAAGGTCTTCCTAACTGAACAAGTGAGCTCTATCCTCCAGCACAAAATCCCTCCTAAGTTCAAGGATCCTGGTGTGCCTACCATCTTTTGTGTGGTAGGAGACAATTCTATTGATCGAGCACTATTAGATTTAGGGGCAAGTGTTGACCTTCTTCCTTATTCAGTTTATGAGAAGTTCGGATTAGATGAATTGAAGCCTACTTCAGTGTCCCTGCAATTGGTTGATCAATCTGTTAAAATACCGTGAGGAACAATTGAAAACGTCCTAGTCAAGGTAGATAAATTTTATTTTTCAGTCGATTTCATCGTCCTTGATATGGAACCTATGCCTAATCTTAAGAAACAGATCCCTAGGATTCTTGATCGTCCCTTCTTAGCTACAGCCAATGCATGTATTAACTATAGAACTGGGATGATAGATATATCCTTTAGAAACATGAATTTCTAAAGAAATATTTTTTCATAGGTAGAACAAATCAATTTAGGCGTGCGATCACAAGCTTCTTCCAATCTAACGGGGAAGAATTTCATGAAATGTGGAAAAAATTTAGAGACTTACTCCGAAAATGCCTGCATCATCAAATACCCAAATGGCAATTAGTGCAATACTTTTATGACGGGTTGTCCGAACGAAACCGTCAGATTGTTGATGCTTCTTGTGGTGGAACTTTCATGCTTAAAAGTGAATATGAGGCATGGCAATTGTTTGAAAATCTCAATAAAAATTTCCTCCACCATGCCTCCTCTGCTTGTCAAACACCCCCAAGTTCTCAAAGAAAAGGGACCATATATGAAGTTAGCCAGCCCATAGGTCTATCTGACAAAGTAGATGCACTATCCTACAAGATTGACCAATTAATGTCTAGAGAACAGCTTCCAAACTTTTCCCAAGCACAAGTGTGTGCTCTCTGTTCTAGCCCGGCTCACCCTGTTCATGAGTGCCCTTCGGCAGCTCAATTTTCTGAATTTGTGCAACAACAAGTTAATGCTGCCCAAACACAATTCCGACCGGATAATGATCCATATTCCATCACGTATAACCTGGGATGGCGCAACCATCCAAACTTCTCTTGAAAGCAGCAGACTCCCAATACCTCTCAGCCTTATTCCCAAAACTTTCAACCCTTCCAGAATGTTCATCCGAACCGTCCTCCTACTCACTATTCACAATTCCAACATGTCTCTCCTCCAGCACCCCAGAGAGATAACTGCTTTTGAGCAGAAAGTATTAACTGCTCTTCAAGGACTGGAAGCCAATACACAACTGTTGCACTCACATACTCAGTCGATTGCCAAATTAGAAACCCAGCTAGGGCAGCCAGCTAGTGCACTGAATAAGAGAGAGGAAGGCAAGCTTCCAAGTCAACCAGTGAGTGACCCGAGGAGACAGTGCATGGCTCACGAGACCCACCCGAATAATCTTCACCATAAACAAGCTAATGCTATGACTACCTTAAGAAGCGGACGTGTAGTAGACAATAAGATTGGAGAAAAAGAACATAAGGAAAACGAAGATAGGAGTATGACCGGTTCTAAAGAGAACCAAAATTCTTCTATATCGCCATCGAACCCATCATCGACCATACCTTTTACACCGAAGGCCTCTTTCCCTCAATGTCTAAATGCACCTTCTTCCTTTGGCATGAAAGGAACTTCGTTGGAAGAAATAATGGAGGTTTTCAAACAACTCAAAATCAACCTCCCTCTCCTTGATGCCATAAAACAAGTTCCATCCTATGCCAAATTTCTCAAAGATCTTTGTTCGCAGAAACGAAAATCTAGGACACATGTGCCTAAAAAGGTCTTCCTAACTGAACAAGTGAGCTCTATCCTCCAGCACAAAATCCCTCCTAAGTTCAAGGATCCTGGTGTGCCTACCATCTTTTGTGTGGTAGGAGACAATTCTATTGATCGAGCACTATTAGATTTAGGGGCAAGTGTTGACCTTCTTCCTTATTCAGTTTATGAGAAGTTCGGATTAGATGAATTGAAGCCTACTTTAGTGTCCCTGCAATTGGTTGATCAATCTGTTAAAATACCGTGAGGAACAATTGAAGACGTCCTAGTCAAGGTAGATAAATTTTATTTTTCAGTCGATTTCATCGTCCTTGATATGGAACCTATGCCTAATCTTAAGAAACAGATCCCTAGGATTCTTGATCGTCCCTTCTTAGCTACAGCCAATGCATGTATTAACTGTAGAACTGGGATGATAGATATATCCTTTAGAAACATGAATTTCTAAAGAAATATTTTTTCATAGGAAGAACAAATCAATTTAGGCGTGCGATCACAAGCTTCTTCCAATCTAACGGGGAAGAATTTCATGAAATGTGGAAAAAATTTAGAGACTTACTCCGAAAATGCCTGCATCATCAAATACCCAAATGGCAATTAGTGCAATACTTTTATGACGGGTTGTCCGAACGAAACCGTCAGATTGTTGATGCTTCTTGTGGTGGAACTTTCATGCTTAAAAGTGAATATGAGGCATGGCAATTGTTTGAAAATCTCAATAAAAATTTCCTCCACCATGCCTCCTCTGCTTGTCAAACACCCCCAAGTTCTCAAAGAAAAGGGACCATATATGAAGTTAGCCAGCCTATAGGTCTATCTGACAAAGTAGATGCACTATCCTACAAGATTGACCAATTAATGTCTAGAGAACAGCTTCCAAACTTTTCCCAAGCACAAGTGTGTGCTCTCTGTTCTAGCCCGGCTCACCCTGTTCATGAGTGCCCTTCGGCAGCTCAATTTTCTGAATTTGTGCAACAACAAGTTAATGCTGCCCAAACACAATTCCGACCGGATAATGATCCATATTCCATCACGTATAACCTGGGATGGCGCAACCATCCAAACTTCTCTTGAAAGCAGCAGACTCCCAATACCTCTCAGCCTTATTCCCAAAACTTTCAACCCTTCCAGAATGTTCATCCGAACCGTCCTCCTACTCACTATTCACAATTCCAACATGTCTCTCCTCCAGCACCCCAGAGAGATAACTGCTTTTGAGCAGAAAGTATTAACTGCTCTTCAAGGACTGGAAGCCAATACACAACTGTTGCACTCACATACTCAGTCGATTGCCAAATTAGAAACCCAGCTAGGGCAGCCAGCTAGTGCACTGAATAAGAGAGAGGAAGGCAAGCTTCCAAGTCAACCAGTGAGTGACCCGAGGAGACAGTGCATGGCTCACGAGACCCACCCGAATAATCTTCACCATAAACAAGCTAATGCTATGACTACCTTAAGAAGCGGACGTGTAGTAGACAATAAGATTGGAGAAAAAGAACATAAGGAAAACGAAGATAGGAGTATGACCGGTTCTAAAGAGAACCAAAATTCTTCTATATCGCCATCGAACCCATCATCGACCATACCTTTTACACCGAAGGCCTCTTTCCCTCAATGTCTAAATGCACCTTCTTCCTTTGGCATGAAAGGAACTTCGTTGGAAGAAATAATGGAGGTTTTCAAACAACTCAAAATCAACCTCCCTCTCCTTGATGCCATAAAACAAGTTCCATCCTATGCCAAATTTCTCAAAGATCTTTGTTCGCAGAAACGAAAATCTAGGACACATGTGCCTAAAAAGGTCTTCCTAACTGAACAAGTGAGCTCTATCCTCCAGCACAAAATCCCTCCTAAGTTCAAGGATCCTGGTGTGCCTACCATCTTTTGTGTGGTAGGAGACAATTCTATTGATCGAGCACTATTAGATTTAGGGGCAAGTGTTGACCTTCTTCCTTATTCAGTTTATGAGAAGTTCGGATTAGATGAATTGAAGCCTACTTCAGTGTCCCTGCAATTGGTTGATCAATCTGTTAAAATACCGTGAGGAACAATTGAAGACGTCCTAGTCAAGGTAGATAAATTTTATTTTTCAGTCGATTTCATCGTCCTTGATATGGAACCTATGCCTAATCTTAAGAAACAGATCCCTAGGATTCTTGATCGTCCCTTCTTAGCTACAGCCAATGCATGTATTAACTGTAGAACTCGGATGATAGATATATCCTTTAGAAACATGAAAGTAAAACTAAATGTATTCCATGCTTCTGATCAGCCCACAAGGGAAGATGAATGCTTCCAAATAGACAAAATGGACGATCTTGTAGAAGAAGCCCTTCCCTATATTCTGGCAGATGACCCTCTGGAAGCATGCTTAGCCCATTTCGATATTGATAACTTTGATCTAGACAAGGCCATAGAAAAAGTCAATGTTCTGCTGACAATCCGTCTCCCACGAATTCTCATCCTTGGCGAATCCGATATGAACCTCTTCCTTCTCTTTCTAGTGTGCTGCAGTGCTCCTCCATCGAGTCCCTTCCCAAACTTGAGTTAAAGCCACTCCCGGTAACCCTGAAGTATCCTTTTCTAGGGCCAGAAGATACCCTACCGGTAATCATCACGGCTGACCTGTCTGACAAACAAGAAAGTCGACTTTTGAATGTGCTAGGAAAACACAAACATGCAATTGGATGGTCCGTATCCGATCTGAAGGGGATTGACTCATCTATTTGCATGCATAGCATTCACCTAGAAGAAGATGCAAAACCGACCCGTAAAATGCAAAGGAGACTCAATCCTAACATAAAAGAGATAGTCAAGAAAGAAGTGGTGAAGTTGCTAGATGCCGGAATCATTTACCCTATCTCTGATAGCAACTGGGTGAGTCCTACTCAAGTAGTACCAAAGAAGTCGGGCATTACTGTGGTTGAAAATGCAGAAGGAGAGTTGATGCCCACACGCACGACCACTAGCTTGTTAGGATCTGTCACATGCCGCTGAAAATTCAAAAATTTTCAGATCTGCAGCAGAAGGACATGTGCATATCCCATTCATCGCATGAACGTATTTTTAAACCATTTATAGATAGATTAGAATTAAATTCTATTAAATTATTTTAAAATCATGATTAAGAAGATCAGATCTTCACCTTGTGCGGGTAGATGGTCTCCGCAAATCTGATTTACGTGGTATTTGATGAAAGTTCAGTGGAAGCCGCACACGCGACCGGCCTCTACAGGTATCCACACGAAGTAATGAGTTGATCGAAGCCTTTGGATCTCCCCGGGGTGCTAGCTCCCTTGCAGAGATGGCTATTGATGGCTGATATTCTCTTCCTTGAATAAACTTTTGATTGCCTTGAGAGGAGGTAGAAGAAGGAAGGACCAAGGAAGAAGATTTGAAAACCATTGTGCAGCCTTTTCCTTTCTCTTTGTTTTGGAACCAAAAGGAAGGAGGAGAGCCACCAAGGATTTTCTTCCTCTTCTCTTGCTTGCGGATCAAAGGAGGAGGATGGGGACTTGCTGCCATGAACCACCAGGAAATTTCATGAGAGGAGGGGCCAAACCCCTCCTCTTTTTTAATATCATATGTGATAAGGATGAGCTCCTATTTTTAAGGAGCTCATCCCTATCTCTTTAATTCGGCAGCAAGGAGGGGCTTACGCCCCTCTTTTTTCTTCCAATTAAATCTGCCATTTAATCAAATTAAGGGGTGACTTAATTTGGGTCTATTGCATGAGTCCAATCCTATTCAAAATAGGATTTATATGCACCCATTTCAATTTCCTCCAAATCCTAATCTAATTAGGATTTAATCGAACCATGATTCTATTGAACTCTTCAATCCTAATCTAATTAGGAGTCATTTAATTAGTTAGATTAGAATTAAAACTAATTAGGACTTAAGAAAATCCTAATCTAATCAGAACTTGTTTAAATTTCAGCCCGAAGACAATTAGGACTTTAGAAATCCTACTCCAAGTAGGATTCTAATTTATTTTGAAATCCTAATCCAATTAGGACTCCAAGAATCCCACTCCAAGTAGGACTCATGATCAAGTCCAATTAATTAAATAAATTGCAATCTGATTGCAATTATTCCTTCTTCTAACCACTAACTCTTAGCGGGTTAACCAATTATCAATCTAATTGATCATATGTGATTCTTAATCACAGTTCAACCATCGGATCGGTCAATACTTCTAATGTGTGTGACCCCATAGGTTCTATTCTGACTGGTAGTGAGATATATTGCGATCTCTATCATAATATCATTGAAAACTTCTTTCAATGGGTTGAAACAATTCCAACTCAACTCACCAGGGATCATCGACCATCAAGATAATCCCTGTGAATCTTACCATCCACCAGTGACACCTAGCAGTATGTAGTGGCTACCCAGCAGGATAGAATGATGAACCTCTAGGTGCAATTATTGTATGATATAGTCCTTCTATCATGGATCCTGATAAGTGCTGAATAATTTATAATTTAGTTATCTTTTCATAGCACTTATAATGTTCTTAAGCTGATAAATACATACTTTACCATGAAATTGAATAAACATTGAAATAAATTTAAAATATGGTAAGAGGTAAATAATTCTTTTCTCAAAATAGACTCTGAACTTGTCTTTCTCCTGGTTGTAATCTTTCATGAAAACATATAAGGAGGAGATTGTGTTGACCCGGTTTAGTAACCTGATGGAGTTGTAATCAAGCTAAGGCTATGATTAAATAGGTTTTGGTCCTGATTAGATAATTATTCTTGTATGAGGAAAAAGGTTTGATTAACCCTTTTTATTAAGTCACGGTCCTGCTTTTAGCCTTGTTGAGTCCGGTCTGAAGCTGTTTAGCAAAAATAAAATTTAAACCACATTGGGCTCGAGAGTAAGTTCAAGCAAATCAATGATCATGACCCACCTCAAACCCAAAGTCAATTTCCAACCAATTCCTTACCTGCCTTCATATAAAAATTTATAAATTTAAAACAAAAAAAAATAATGAATATAATAAAATAAATAAAAATAATTTCGGGAAGAATCACTAGATTCACTGTTCATATGAACAGTGTTACAAAAAAAATAAGAAATAATATAATAAAAAAATATAAATAAAACTGTTTCACTGTTTATCTCCTTCCTCCCGCTATCTATCCTTCCCGTGATCCCGCCTCACAGAGTGCCCCCCTGCCCTTTCCAACCGCGTGCCCACCACGTTCATGCCATCTCCTCTTCCGGATTTCCAGCTCCACGCCGTGACCAGCGCCTCCGCACGGCTGCCATTCCGAGCATCTAAGACAGCATCGCGTCCCAGCTCCTCCGCCATCAAATCTCTGTGATTCAGACTTCTCCGCGATCATCGTCTGCCCAGCCGTCCGTGATCAGCTCGTCCAGCTCCTCCCGTCGATCCCGCATCTTCAGCCGAGATCCATCACCACCGCATCAGCTCCGTGCTAGCCGCATCAACCGCGTGCCATCCGCCGCCCGTTCCACCTCCCAGTAGTCGGAAATCAGCCATTTCCTCCAAGCATTCAAGCCATCCCGAGGTTCAACCGGATTCGTTCCAAGAAGAGATCCCATCAATTCCCAGCTCCAATCCCTGTGATTCAGCCTTCACCGCGATCCCAGCCGACTGCATTCAACGAGTCGGTAACCCAGCTCCTTCCGGATCGGCACCCGTTTCAAGCTCCATCCCCATCTTCGTCCGAGATCCAGCCATTCTCCCAGCATCACGCCCTCCTCCTCTCTCGGGATCCATCGCTGGTCTTCGACGATCTATAAGAGGAAGACGAATAAGAGAGAAAAAGCGGGGGGGAGAGCTCGATTCGAGAACAGAGCTTACTCTATTTCGGTGAAGGGAAAGAAATAAAAAAAAAAAAGAAGGAAAAGAGAATAAAAACCAAGAGAGGGTTTGAGGCGGATGGCAAAGGAGTTCTTCAGCATACCAATGGAGATGACGAGCACCATGAGCAGCAAAGCCTTGATTTAGGGGTTTGATGAAGCCATAGAGGAGTATTCGTTTCATTTTTATTGATTTGAGTTTGTATTGTAAGATGGTTGCATGATGAAGAATTTATCAATTGATCTTATGATTTATCCAATTTATGTGAATCATTTATCTTGCATAAAATATTTTACATAGATTGATTGATGGGGACATCAGAGCCCTTCACCAGATGATCCTGAGCCCCCGGATTGAGTCAGACCCGTTTATTTGCATATTTATTTTATTATTTTATTTCTGGGCTTATTTGCATTCTAGGGTTTATTTGTGGTTTATTTTATTTCTAGGCTTATTTGCATTTTAGGACTTATTTGTGGTTTATTTGTGTTATTTGTGGGTTTATTAGGATTTATTTCTGTGTAAGGGGGTTTATGCAAATTGTGTATTTGGGCCCTATATATAGAGAACTATTTTCATGATTAGGGTTTAATAAAGTGATTTGGAATTTCTTTCCCCCTACGTTCTTTCTTCTCTTTTTCTCCTCTCCTCCTCTATTCTTCCTGCGTCTCTACAACCTCTCTTCCTTCTCTTTCTCTTGTTCTTCCTTCTTCTCCTCTTTCCCCGCACTGGTGCTGCATCAACTTGGTATCAGAGCCTCGGCTTTGCCCCTGTGCCAAAGCCTCGGATTCCTACACAGCATCTTTCTCCATTGCTGCCACTTGAATCATCACCCACGCCCGCTGCACAACCTCACCCCACCACCTCCACCTCCGTCTTTATCCTTTTGATTTCCCACTGCCCGCTACCACACGCCTCCTTCATCAGGCCTTCCCCCCCCCCAAAAAAAAAAAATCCTTTCTTCCCTCTTTCGGTTCTCACACAAGGAACAGGGGGAAAATCCCTTCGCCAGGTCCACCCCACCCGTCGTCACACCTGTGCCCACCGCCGCCGCCAGTCGCCGCCAGCAGCGCCGAGCCACCGTCGGACATTCTCGCCGCCGCCGCTGCCTAGTGAAGGCCCGAGCCCACCGTCGGAGGAGCCATATCCCACCACCCGTCGCTCCCACGGCCGCCTTCACCCCGCGCACAACGCCAGCAGCGCCACCAGCTCGCCCGCGTCGCCCACAGCCAACCCATGGCAAACTCGGGAACGCCAGCCATCCCCCGTTGCAGGTCACGGAGCCGCAGCCGTGGCTGCCGACGCGTCACCGGAAGCGCCGCCGGCCAGAGCCCGTGACCGGCCCCGCCCGCCGCCATAGGTCCTAGAGCCCCGGCCACCGCCATCGCCGTGAAGATCGGAGCCTTCTCCCGAAACCATTGGGAGGTTGAAGAAAACGAACCTAACGGGTAAGATCCAAACCCGTAACCCGTTTCTCTGCTAGCCCGGATCCATTCCAAAAAAAAAAAAAATACACGTGCCTTGCACGTGAGGAACTAACGGGTTATCGAAGCGGTTCACGCCCGACAACCCGAATCCGACCGGATCCAAGGTTTTAACAACACACGTGATCTCACGTGTCTAAAAAAAGGAAAAAAGAAAAAAAAAGAAAAAAAAGGAAAAAAAAAATTACCTCTGTAACTGTTCATCTTCAACCTCCGCCCACGCTGTGAACCGCGCCGCCGTCGTTGCCGAGTCGCGTCATCACCAAGCTGCAGCTGCCCAATCGCCGCCCACCCGACGAGCAACGCCGCCGCACCGGCCAGTCGTCCCCGCTGCCCCTCCGTCGCCGCAGCGCCGCCAAGCCGTGCGCCTCCTTCTCCGTGGCCGACCGCAGTGCCGCTCCACCGCTTTAGCGCCGCCTTCGCCGGGCCCTCCGCCGAGCTTTCCCTCCGAACGCCGCCTTCCCCAAGCAGACCGCCCGCAGCGCTTCTTCGTGCCCTCCGAGCACGCCGCCATCGAACCACCGAGCCGCCCCACCTCTGTGCTTCTTTCTCGGCGCCGAGATCCATCCTCCTCCCTCTGCTCCGCTGCCTCGCTGCTTCCGCTCTCGCCCCAACCCGCGTCCGGCTCCCTTTGTCCCTCTCCTCCCCCACTTCCGCCGCCCCGCTCCCCTTTCCCCTCCCTTCTCCAATCAAAACCCCTCTTCCCTTCAAACTCCCACGGGCCGACTCCACGGGGGTTTCATCAGGCCCCACACCCACACACTCGCCCGCCCCTTCCTCAGCCTTCGGGCCAACAAGTGTCAGGTCCGCGCCACCACCGTAATCATAATCCACCCCACCCCCCCTTCATCAGGCCATCACAAAAAGGTATTCGGCCCATTCCTCCCCATCAGACCCAGCCTGAAAACCACCCTTTTCTTCGCAATCGGGCCACTATCGCCAGGCACGCCACTCTTTTTCAGAGCCGCTGAGTATAGGCCTGCTAGTTAGAATTATTCAAGTCTGCAAATTGCTGAAGTCAAATTCGGTCCGCCAATTGAAGAGCCTACCAGCTGCATTCGTGCCCCTGATCGTCGCCCCAGTCCACAAGCACACGATTTTGGTCGACTACTTCACGACAGGTGATAGGTTTCTACTTTTTCTGGCTTGTTCATTTAATTATGTTTTAGTTCTCTTGCATGATAGCCATATTCTTGAAAATTTATATTGTTGTCAAAATTCAGAACATTAAACCTTTCACTTCCGAACCCGTCCTATTACCCTTTAAATCTTAACATTAAATTAGCACACCCTAGTTACAGGACGTTTCTCAACATTATTCGATCAGATTACTTTAGGATCAGAACAACTGTATAACTTGATTGCAATCTAATTTCTTAAATTGAATAATCTTAATCCTTAATTCTGAATAACCGAAGTAAAAAATCAGCAACATTTAAACTTTAAGTTATTCTTGTGAAAACTTGCTGATCTCTGAAATCATAATAGATTGCATTAGTAGGTTGTCCTGCATCAAATTTGATCTTGCATCATATTTATTAGGGTTTCATTAGTGACACTGCATTTCACATCATCACCCAGTGTCATCATTGCATGCCAACCTGTAGTGATATGGAGTACTATCTCAATCAACCTAAAACCCCTGTAGCTACCATGAATTCCGACATTTTGAGGTCTCTCTTAGAACAGATCGTTGCCATGCGGGCTGGATACAAGGAATTCAAACAAGAGATCCGTGAGCTCGTGCAAAATTCTAGGACCCCTAAATCGCCAACCCCTGTTATAGCCCAACCTAAAATCGGTTTGGTCACACCACCTGTAGTCCTTCCCCACTCTCCTAGGCACCAAACCCAATACTCTAGGTGTCAATAATTCGGCCATATAGCGCCCCAATGTTCCACTAAGACCTACCCGATTACTGAACCAGAAGTTAGGAACCAAGAGGCCGAATATGTCGAAGAAGTCTATGAACCAAATATAGAAGACTATGAAGAAGACTTTGAAGACGAACCTACAGAATTAGACTTTGTCCAAAATTATTTCCAAAGGGAGACTATTGATCTAAGTACAACCAAGCCACTTCACATCACTACTGTGGAAGAGGTAGTGACAGATATTGAGAGCAAGTCACCTAAATTGGCACTTGTAGCTAAAGATACCCATGCAGAGTCCAACCATGAACATTCCCCAGTAATAGTTTCTCTTCTAGAGGAGTTTCATGATGCACTCCTTGATGATCTTTCGGATGCACTTTCTCCAATACGTGATATCCAACGCGCAATCGATCTAGTTTCCGGAGCATCTCTGTCCAACCTTCCACATCATAGGCTCAGACCGAACGTGTTGCCCAGAGATGGTCACCCAAGAGGGGGGGTGAATTGGGTGTTTTAAAACTTTTTGTCTAATTAAAAGAAAACACACAAGTGTATGTGCAAAAGTGAAACTAAAGTTGTAACCACAGTCAATCGCAAACACAAAGGTTTATAGTGGTTCGGAGCTTCCACTGTTCCTACATCCACTCTCCAAACACCTTTGGAAATTTCCACTATAATCAGCGATTACAGTCCGGTAGTTTTCCGAGTGCACTACCCAACTCGTTGTTTTACCCCAGGCTAACAACGAACCCTACAATCCCCCAATTTTAACTTAGGCTTGGGACGCCTATCCCTTGTTCCAAGTCCCTTGACTGGAACAAGCTCAATATTCAAACGTTTTACAAAGATTTAAAAGCTCTTATGAAAGCAAATATAGCAATGAGAAAAAACAAAATCGGAAGAACCCTTTTTGCCGTTGGAAGCGTGGGTGATGATGGTTCTTCCGATGTGGATCAAGTTGGCTTGAATGTGAGCTTTGATTGCCGAGTGGGAGTGAGTAGATGAGCACGAAATCAGAAGAAGACTTGAATGCACTTGATTTCTCCTCTTGAAAGCACTAACTCCCTTGAACCTCTTTCTCTTTCTTCTCTCTTGAATGATCTTGTGTTTGGTTGGTGAGAAGATGTTTAAAGGCACTTAAAAGCTCCTTTTTATAGCCCTACAAGCAATAGATCCGTTAGACACAAAAATATAGCCGTTTGAAATTCAAACAAACCTGCAAAAGTGTGTCAGTCGCGTCCCAGGCGCTCCGGAGACGTCTCCGCTTGAACGCGAGATGTCTCGGCTGTATAAAAATTCTTTTGACGATGTTGGAGTCGACTCGGCGCTTTCTGGGGACGACTCCGAAGAAGAACAGCTCGACTTCTTGTTTTTCTATTTTTCTGAGAGAGTCGACTCGGCACTTTATGGGGACGTCTCGGGATGTTCATGTTTTATGCGTGGGGACGACTCCGCGATGTCGGGGATGACTCCGAAGTTTTTTCAATGAAAAACGAGTCCTCTGGAATCCCTGAGAGAGTCAGCTCCGCGCTATCTGGGGACGTCTCCGGAAGTTTGTGCTTTATGCGTGGGGACGACTCCGCGTCCTTCGGAGACGACTCGCGCGTATCCCTTGAAATCGACCTTTCTGCCGTCTCTGAGAGAGTCGGCTCCGCAGAGTCGGGAGTCGACTCCGACCTTGCGAGACGCCTCGGCAGGTGCCGGGGACATCTCCAGACGTGCCATTTCTTCCTCTACGTGCCAGAGACGTCTCTGGGACAAACCGGAGACATCTCGGCTGCCCCTGATCTGATTTCTTCATCTCAAAAAAATCTTCAATAAATCCTTGAAAAATATGGGAACATGCCTTGACAATTCTTAACAATATTCTTA
The DNA here is from genome assembly GCF_051530095.1 of Phoenix dactylifera. Lineage (NCBI taxonomy): Eukaryota > Viridiplantae > Streptophyta > Magnoliopsida > Arecales > Arecaceae > Phoenix > Phoenix dactylifera. Next base: position 18,123,624 of record NC_143195.1, read on the forward strand.
GTTAAACACCTGAAATCCTCAAATAAATTGTTAATATAAAGGGAATTATACTCTAGTATTTTGTATTCATCAAAATCCATTAGGGGGTCAACAATCTCCCCCTTTTTGATGATGACAAAACACTGAGTATATGCACAATTTAAAATTTAAATATATACACAGTATTTGATCAGATGTACAAGTATTGTGTTTTAGTTAGAGCTAGATACAGTATGCATAATTCAATATAGTCAACTGTCAGTTCTATCCTTATGCATAAGTATTGATCTTAGTAGCTCTTTGAGCAATTTTGGCATGTTATCTATCACTTTTAGATTTGAATCAAGTTAGAGTGTAAATTAATGAAATATTGATGCTAAAAACAATTAAAAACCAAATACTTTTGACTCCCCCTTTCTTTTCCAGAAGGACAATTATCTTAAAGCCAACATTCTTCAATTTTATCTTTTCATTTTGTTGATTCTAATTAAACTTTCAAGTATGAGTGTAAATTTTATATTTTGCATTCCATTTCCATATTGGTAGTTCTACTCCCCCTTTTTGTCATCAACAATGAAGGGGACAAATTTTCCTTAGGTACCTAAAACGCAATTCCTATTAGAATTCAGCATTCATATTACCATGAATCAATCAATGATTTTCAAGTTATGCTCCCCGTTTCCAAGTTATTTCCATTAATGAATTCAACATTCATTTCACTCCCCCTTTGTTTTGGAATTCATTTCAGACCTGTCAAATACAGTTAGTACAGGTTGTGCTCCCCCTGTTTAATATGCATTGTTAAGTTGGCAAAATAGTAAAATGATTTCTCATTGTCAAGTTTGAACATTTAAAGTATGTTATGACATTTCCATGGCACATCACAGAATTAGAAACATACACAAAGTTTCAAAAAGAAGGGTATGACATTCATATGGTATTACAATCATTTGAAGCCATTACAAGGATAAAAAGCTGTTACAAGTATAAAAAGCCATTACAAGTATTGATTGCTAATACAAGAGAAGAAGTTCCAAATAAGCCTAGGGTTTTATAGAAAGATAAACCCTAGATGTCCACAAAATGTCCCTCACCGGCGACCACGCTCAATAGCCCCAGCAGCAGCCTCTATAAATCTGTTTATTGAATCCATTAGGGTTCTAAAGTGATCTCCCTGAGATTGATTGAAGGCTGTCACTAGTGCTTCAAACTCATGGGTTGCCCTGTCAATCCTTCCTCTAAGTTGGGCAGCCACACTGCTCACATTTCCTTTAGGACTTGCCAACTCTTGAAGACCATCCGATATGATCTTCAATTTAGCCTGTATCTCACATGATCTTCTTGTTTGGTTTGTTGCCACACAAACCAATTCTGACGCTATAGCTTCTATCTGAACTTTGATTTCCTTCAATTCTTCTAGGAGTGCTTCATGTGAGGTACGGTTGGGAGCTAACTCAGCAGAGATTATTGATCTCATCTCTTCCCTCATCTGCTGGCACATCATAGATGCTAGGGTGTGCATCTGCTCATCTGATAAGGACAATGATCCACTAGCTGGAGGAGGAGGCACTGAAGTGGATGGTCCAGCCGAGCTGGAAGGTACATCAGGAAAGGCCATAGGGCTATGTGGAGGAGAGAGGTGGTCAGGCTCCTGATGTTGGATCTCAGGCTCTATGGTTTGGGATTTTCTTTTAGAGACCTTAACCCAAGACCCGTCTTTCTTGTGAAACTCCATCCTATGTAGTGTGCTCTCATTGTAGTAATCAGTGTTTCTCAAGGGTTTTTCTGGCTCATTTTCAGGGATAGGTACCTTAAAGTGTTTGAACAGTAGAGTGAAGACCATCCCATATGGTATGCTAAATCTGGAATACCTATGACATATGGAGATGTAGTTCAACATGAGCCTCGGAAGGTTTAGGAGAATCCCTAGCAAGATATGGTGCATAATGGCTAAGTCTCGCTCCGAAACGAAATCGAAGCGACCGGTTTTTGGGAACAAGACCCTGTTGATTATGCTCAAGAGTAATCTCATTTCAGCATTGAGGTCTTGGGACTTAACTATGTCAAGAGGACCGCAGTCCTCTCTACCTAGGATTAGGTTTAAGGCAACTTCCCTTTGGGGATGTGAGGTCGAAGCCTCACCATACTTGGGGATTTGTAATAAGCTAGACAAGATGTCCTCATTGATCTCTACCAATGTGCCTCGGACATATCCGGTGTACCCCGAGCTCCCTAAGGCCAAATTGCTAAACATTTCTCTTATTAGGCCGGGATAGGTTGATATATTTAGGGAACATAGGTGTTCCCAACCTTGGGCACGGAGTCTCTCTCCAATAGAGAACCCCTCACTAGCTAGGAAATTAAAATCAATGTATCTACCTGTGGTTACTGTGCGATTCGCACAGGAGGGGTCACGGTTGGCGGAGCAACTGGAGGAGACGGCGCGGAGGGCTCTTCCCTCCGTTCCTCGTCGTCGTTTGCTACCCTAGGACGCCTCCCACCCGTACGCCTAGCTTTCTTAGGGGCCATTGATTGGAAATCTAGGGAAATGGGGAGAGATTTTGGTTCGATTTGTGGTGGAGAGAAGATGAAGGCTAGGGCTTAGGTTTTTGTTGGGGACGAAGGAAGGCAGCTCGGGACGGCTCGAGCTGTTTCGACCTATTTTAAAAACTTTCATTCGGTCCCCGAGACGTCTCCCCGACTAATGCGAGACGTCTCGCCGGGGGGACGTCTCTGTGATTTGCCAGAGACGTCTCCGGCACTGAAAAATTTCAGAATTATTTCTATCTTTTCCCAATTTGTTTTATTCAACCACAATGATCAGCATGATTTCTTTTGGTGAATATAGAGTGAGCTTGTTTGTGATCCTTCCCCTCAATAATACATCCTATAAAAGTTTGATAATTGATTTTTGAATTATCAATATTGAAATGAGGAATATTTGACCAAATTTCGAATGCCTATGAAATAGGCTCTGAAAATATCTCCATGAAGAGTCCAAGGGAGGGTAACCATCCTCCGAAAAGTCAAACAATTCATCATCTAACTTTGATAGATTTATGTTTTCACTTATTAGGCACTAGGTTTGCTATATGTGACCTTGAAGTGTATTATTAGTTTGAGTAGCATTCACATGTATCTCTAGAGCTTACAAAGCATTGCATTACAAGTTCAATCTATTTGCTAGGATCATACAAGCACAAAGCATTCCTTAAAAAGTTGAATCTATCTTTACAAAGGGGCTTTGTAAAGATATCGGCCAATTGATTTTCAGTGCATACATACTCAATCAATACATCATTTTTCAGCACATGATCCCTTATAAAGTGATGCCTAATCTCTATGTATTTTGATTTAGAGTGTTGGACAGAATTTTTTGTTAAATTAATTGCACTTGTATTATCACATCTAATTGGTATGTTGTCCAATTTGATACCAAAATCTTCAAGTTGTTGCTTAATCCAAAGAACTTGGGCACAACAGCTTCCGGCTGCAATGTACTCAGCCTCAGCTGTGGACAAGGCAACTGAATTCTGTTTCTTGCTAAACCAAGAAACCAAGTTAGCACCCAAGAATTGACATGTGCCACTTGTGCTTTTTCTGTCGAGTTTGCACCTAGCAAAATCAGCATCGGAATAAGCAATTAAATTTAAATCAGATTGTTTAGAATACCATAAGCCTGCATTAGATGTCCCTACTAGATATCTGAATATTCTTTTAACAGCTTGCAAGTGTGATTCCTTAGGACATGCTTGGTATCTAGCACACATGCAAACACTGAATAATATGTCTGGTCTACTAGCAGTAAGGTAAAGTAAAGACTCTATCATACCTCTGTACAATTTGCAGTCTACACTTTTACCTTTTTCATCTTTGTCAAGCTTGCAATTTAAGCCCATGGGTGTGCTGATTTCCTTTGCATCCTTCATCTTGAACTTCTCCAACATTTCCTTGATGTATTTGGACTGACTGATGAAGATGCCTTCCTCTGATTGTTTTATTTGTAGCCCAAGAAAGAAGTTTAGCTCACCCATCATGCTCATTTCAAATTCTCCCTGCATAAGCTTAGCAAACTCTTGACAAAGACTATCATTAGTAGCACCAAAAATTATATCATCCACATAAATTTGCACAAGCAATAAGTCATTCCCTTTTCTTTTAATGAAGAGTGTTTTGTCTACATTTCCTCTTTTGAACTTATTTTCAATTAAAAAATTACTTAATCTTTCATACCATGCCCTAGGGGCTTGCTTAAGTCCATACAATGCTTTATGCAATTTAAAGACATAATCTGGATGTAAGTGGTTTTCAAAACCTGGAGGTTGTTCTACATAAACTTCCTCCATTATATAATCATTTAAAAATACACTTTTTACATCCATTTGATAGAGTTTGAAATCCATGAAGCATGCATATGCCAAAAGTAGTCTAATAGCTTCTAACCTAGCAACAGGAGCGAACGTTTCATCAAAATCTATGCCTTCTTCCTGATTGTAGCCTTTGGCTACCAACCTAGCTTTGTTTCTTATTACTACTCCATCTTCATCTAGTTTATTTCTATATACCCACTTGGTGCCTATAATTGAAACATTAGGGAGTCTTTTCATTAGAGTCCAAACTTGATTTCTTTCAAATTGGTTTAATTCATCTTGCATAGCATTTATCCAATTTTCATCTTTTTCGGCTTCCTCTAGTGATTTAGGCTCTATTTGTGAAACGAATGCAAGATAATTACTAGTATTTCTTAAAGAGGATCTTGTTCTTACCCTTTGTGAAGGGTCACCAAGGATTAGATCCCTTGGATGACCATGTGCATACCTCCATTCCCTCGGAAGATTTTGATCTCTTGCTTGAGGTTGATCTTCTTCATCTTGCTGAATTGTATCTTCCTTAACTTCATCCTCAAGTTGTTTGTCTTGTATGGAGAACTCCTTCATTCTGTCTTCAAGTATACCTGCATCACCATCTTCTTCTTTTCTAGAAGAATCTCCATTAGCTTCATCAAAAACAACATGAATGGATTCTTCAACAACGAGAGTTCTCTTGTTGAAGACCCTGTATGCTCTACTAGATGAGGAATAACCTAAGAAGATTCCCTCATCTGATTTAGCACTAAATTTACTTAGATTGTCCTTTCCATTGTTTAAAATAAAGCAACGACAACCAAAAACATGAAAATAACTTATATTGGGCTTCTTATTTTTCAACAACTCATAAGGTGTTTTCTTTAAGATAGATCTAACTAAGGCACGGTTTAAAATATGACAGGCAATATTTATTGCTTCAGCCCAAAAATACTTTGGTAGATCTGATTCGCACAACATGGTACGAGCCATATCTGCTAGTGTGCGATTCTTCCTTTCTACTACTCCATTTTGTTGGGGTGTCCTAGCGGCCGAAAAATTGTGATTGATACCGTTTTCTTCACAAAATTTTTCAAAATGCTGATTTTCAAACTCGGTACCATGATCACTCCTAATTGCTTTTAGTTTAAGATTAAGTTCATTCGAAATCCTATTATGAAACTTGATAAAAGCGGGAAAGGACTCATCTTTGTGGGCAAGAAATGAAACCCATGTATAACGTGAAAAATCATCAACAATTAGAAGACCAAACTTCTTACCCCCTAGACTAGCAGTTCTAGTGGGTCCAAATAAATCCATTTGAATTAGTTCTAAGGGTTTTGATGTTGAGACTATGTTCTTAGATTTGAAAAAGCTTCTTGTTTGTTTTCCTAGTTGACATGCAGCACAAATCTTGTTCTTTTCAAAGTCTATTTTTGGTAGTCCTTTGACTAGATCTTTTGTAATCAATTTAGAAATTAAATCCATGCTAGCATGCCCTAACCTACGATGCCATAACCAGCTAGTCTCATTGAACTTGGCATCCGTGGCTACAAGACATTGGCCATCCTTCATGGTGAGATCATCAAGGTCTACCATGTAAACATTTCCAAGTCTATGTCCCATAAGTATGATCTCATTGTCAATTGGACTACTAATTATGCATAGGGAAGATTCAAATGACACTTTAAAGCCCTTGTCACAAAATTGACTTATACTTAATAAATTATGTTTTAATCCATTAACTAACAATACATTGTCAATAAATGAGGAGGGTGATATGGAGATTTTACCAACGCCAATGATTTGACCTTTAGCATTGTCTCCAAATGTGACTACTCCTCCTTCTTTTGATTTCAAGGTGACGAAAAGGCTCTTGTCACCGGTCATATGCCTTGAGCAACCGCTATCAAGATACCACATTCTCTTTTTGCTCCCGGCTGCAAGGCATACCTGCAAAATAGTCATGTGAAGCTCTTAGGTACCCAAGTTTTCTTGGGTCCTTCTTGGTTAGTGTAGTTGGTCCCCTTAGGCACCCACATTTTAGTTGTGTTTTTACCCTTTACAAGTGTGTTCTTATTGGTTTGAATCTTTCTTTGAATACAAGAATAAGCTTTATGTCCACTTTTCCCACAATAGAAGCATGTAGGTTTTTCAGTTTTGACATCTTTTGCTTTTACAAAAAAGTTCTTTAGATATTTTTGTTGTTTGCTAGTTTTGTATCCTAATCCGGCTTTATTAAAAATGCTCTTTGATTAGATAGAATAAGATTTAATTTTTTCGAGCTATGTGTAAATTTCTGCACAATTGGCTTATACTTATGTAGCTCATCTTTAAGGTTCAAATTTTCTTTAGCTAATTCTTCCTTATCATTTTTAAGGGATTCAACATTTTGTGCAAGTGAAGTATTACTATTGAGTAGGAGTTTGACTCTTAGATTTAATTCCTTAATAAGTGTTTTTGCCGTTTCATTTTCAATGATAAATTTTGAATTTTTATCCTTTAGGTCAATGATGCTATCATTTTCATGGATCTCCTTTTCAATCAATAGGTTCTTAATGTCATCCTTTAGTTTTTGATTGGAGGCCTTTAGTTCTTTATTTTTTGCTCCTAACATACCACAATCATTCATGAGTTCTTGGAAAGCTTCATATAATTCTTCTAAAGTAAAATCTGTAGTTGAGCTTTGACATACCTCATCGTCGTCGAATGCCATGAAACACAAGTTGGCGGTCTCATCCTTCTCTTCCTCGGAGGAGGATGTGTCACTATCATCCCAAGTTGCTTTCAACGCCTTCTTCTTCTTCTTTCCATAGTGCTTCTTCTGTTGAGGGCATTCGGAGCGGATGTGTCCCGGTCTCTTGCAATCATAACATATGATTGGGTCTCTTTCTTTTTCTTTTTTCTTTTCCCAATCATTTCTCCCTCTAAACTTCTTTCTTGGGAAGGTATTCTTTCTTCTCATGAATTTTTTGAACTTCCTTACTATTAAGCCCAAGTCTTCATCTTCACTTTCTTCTTCACTTTCACTGCTTTCTTCTTCACAAGCACTTGAAGTAGCCTTGAGGGCGATTGTCTTCTTCTTTGGCACATCTTCTTTATGTTGCTTCATTGTGAGCTCATGCGTCATCAATGAGCCCAATAGTTCTTCAAGTGCCAAAGTATTGAGGTCTTTAGCTTCTACGATCGCCGTGACCTTCGCTTCCCAAACTTTTAGCAAGGACCTGAGAATTTTTCTCACAAGTTCTGAGTTAGTATAAGATTTACCCAAATTCTTTAGACCATTTATTATATCAGTGAAGCGTGTGAACATGCATGAAATAGTTTCATTGGGTTCCATTTTAAATAACTCATATTTGTGAACTAGAATGTTCATTTTAGATTCTTTGACTTGATTAGTACCCTTGTTGCCCAGTAGATACAACCCAAGAGGGGGGGTGAATTGGGTCTTTCAAAACTTTTATGCTACTTCTAAAACTTTTTGATTAACTATGCTAAGTTGTATAGATGCACAGTGAAAGTTAAACTTAGCAAGGGTTTGATGTATAGACTTCGAATTGATTAAATATGCTTGCAACTAAAGGATGTGCGGATAAGAATTAAGCAAACAATTTATCTAAGTAAGTAAGTGGGTTAGTTAGACAATAACTAGAGGCATTACAAACACAAAGGACATATAGTGGTTCGGTGCACCCCAGCACCTACATCCACTCCCCAAGACCTCTTGGGAATTTCACTATAATCCTACCGATTACAGCCGGTTGTTTTACAAGCTCACAACCCAGCTTGTTGTTTTATGAGCGCACAACGAACTCGGTCGGTTTTCCCAGGCTCACCGACTAGAACCACTCCGATTGTTTTTCCGGGATCACAATCGAACCCTACTCGTTGGTTTTACCCTCGGCTCACCAACAAACCTAACACAGTTGGTTTTCCCTTTGGCTCACCAACAAACCTTACACAGTTGGTTTTCCCTTTGGCTCACCAACAAACCTTACACAGTTGGTTTTCCCTTTGGCTCACCAACAAACCTTACACAGTTGGTTTTCCCTTTGGCTCACCAACAAACCTTAACCCCTTGATTCAATCCCTTGATTGAATCAAGTTACAAGATATTAAAACAAAGTATAAAACAAAACAAAGCTTCTTAAGCAAGCAAATATAACAATATAAACAAATAGAGTAAAGAGAAGCCCTCAAACGAGTTTTGAAGATGGAGGAGCTCGGCTTCTTCTTTACTTGACCCTCTTCTGATTTGGCACGAGGTAGAGGATCACTGAGGCAGCACACGGATGGAGAGGAAGCTTTGGGATTCTCTTGGATGCTCTTCTTCTCTCTATTTCGCTTTGGATGGCCCTTTTGTGCTTATGGGAGATTTTCTTTGTAATCTCTTTGAGATCTCTTTCCTAGATGATCTCTCCCACTTCCATGAGTTCTTTCCAAGCTCTCTTCTTGTTTTTATAACTTTAGATGTCGTGGAACCAGGAATATAGCCGTTAGAGACAAGAAAAAGAGCCGTTGGACACAGTCTGCACTTCCTGACAATGTTACCGTTGGGATCGGAGTCGACTCGCGCGATCAGGAGTCGACTCGCCTGTTGCAGGAGTCGGCTCGTGCTTTACTGGAGACGACTCGGCCACTGTTCCAAATTTGAATTATTATCCATCCTCGACTGGGAGTCGACTCGTCTTAACCTGAAGTCGACTCGCCAACTTCTGGAGCTGACTTGGCAATTTCGGAGTCGGCTCATTCACTGAAGTCCGTGGATCCAATTTTGAATTTGATCCACTCGAGTCGACTCGACTGTCCTAGGAGTCGACTCGAATCTCAGAGCCCGAACTCCTGATCCTCTGTCTTTTGGCTCGTCCAGTCTTGGAGTCGACTCGAACTTCCTCGAAGTCGACTCGGCTCTCAGTTTCCGAAACTTGGTCTTCTGCCTTTTGATGTGAAGCTGTCTTGGAGTCGACTCGAGCTGTCTGGGAGTCGACTCGAATCTCAGAGGCAGTAACTTGGTTTTCTGTCTGTTGATGGTCGCGGAGTCTCGGAGTCGACTCGTGCAATGCGGGAGTCGACTCGAATCTCAGAGTCCCAAAAATGCTCTCTGACTTTTTCTTTGTGTTCCGCTTAGAGTCGACTCATGCTTTCTTTGGAGTCGACTTGCCAACCATTGGAGTCGACTCGCGTGCCACTGGAGTCGACTCGAATCTCAGACCCGAAAACTACTCTCTGACTTTTCTGCCTGTGACTCCTAGGAGTTGACTCATACTTCTCCGGAGTCGACTCGAATTCCACTGGAGTCGACTCGAAGACTGTTCTTTTGAATTTTTCTTTTGATTTTACTCCTCCAATTTGAATCCTTTGAACTTTAAACTTGGGCCAATAAATTGTAGCTTTCTTCCAACTTGAGAGCTTTGGAGGCCTTCTTGTGTTCTTCCAACTTGCTATGTTCCTTGCAAAATAAATATCTTTCTCCTTGCAACATAAACATTAGTATCTATACTTCAAGGTTTTGTGATCATCAAAATCAATCTATGAATCAATCTTTGGGTCATCAATCTCCCCCTTTTTGATGATGACAAAACTTGGAGTATATGCAATATAAAAGATATTGATTTCTAGAAGTAATACATAGCTAAGTTGCATGAAGTGGAAAACATATATATTTAAAAACATACTTCATGATAATGCTTTAGATTTAATCAGCTTAACACAATCATTTTAAGCTGATTTGTATTCAATTCAAAGTAATAAAGCATTCTGAGTATATAGCATATACTTAGATATTTCTCCCCCTTTTTGACAACATCAAAAAGATAGTGAAACATTAAGTACAAAGATCAGAGCAGAACACATCGAGTGTGAATTCAAGAGGTTTTTTAATTTGATACCACAGAAGTTTTCTAATCAAGTGTAGGTGGAATCTTCCTTAGGTTAATTCAAGAAGTACCACAAATGATATTCAAAGAAAAATATGAGTGGAAATCTAACCTCTCTTCACTAAGTATGAAAGCTTGTTCATTTAAGACCTTTTGCCCAATCTATTAAGTATTTTATCAACATGAGAGCAATTTAATTAATTTTCATCATGTGTAAAAGAGTATGATAATTAAGTCCAAAGTAAAAGATCAAAACTTACATACTTGGAAAACATATCATCATGTTGGATCATTAATTCTTAATGACTTCAAGGTTCTTTTTTGATAATAAGAGCATTGGAGCACAAATACCAAAATATGAAATCATGCAATTTTTGATACATCTTTGAGCTCTTTTAAAGACTTTCTTTTATTCCTTTAGAAAATAAGCACAATTTGATACATAAAATGATGAATTGGCAAAAATTGAAGTTCTAAAAAGCAAGCCAATTAGGACTCATTAGTGAGGTTCAAAATAGATTTTCTAAGAGATACTCAAGAAAATTTAATACATTGTTCTCCCCCTGTTTCATTAAATTAGAGGCTCTTAAGATTTGTAATTTGGTTCATGAGTGATGCATAAGATATACTAACCAAATAACACGCCTCAAGGTGTATCATAAAGATTTTCAGATTTAAGTTTCAGATGATACATATTGGAGAGTATTAGGATTACTTTTCATTTAGTATTCTTTCTCTCTCCTTTAGCTATAGATTTATGCAATTAAGTCCAATAAGACCTCTCCTTCTGAAATTTTCTTTCTCCCCCTCAATTGATCATTCCATTTAAGAGTTTAGAATCCTAAGATAATGTTCAACAAAATTGTCAATCTCAAAAATATATTTTCTATAAGTTTCAGTTTTTTTTTTTCATAAGACTCAAGGTTTGAGATAAGACAACCTTTATAGAACTCATCTCAAGGTAATTAAAGCATGTCTTGCAATATAAGGAGGTTCATCAAAATCAATCCATAAAATTCAAAGCATGCATCAAAATAAAGTGTCTTTGGGATAGGATACTGAATATCTAAAGCTCCCCCTCAAAAGATGCATTCTTCTTTAATCATTTTTAATTGTTGAATTTTAGATTTTAGTGATAAACGTGAATAACACTGAAATTCTGTAATATCGAGAATGTAGAGTAATCTAGTATTATTCCAAAATTTGTAGTAATTACTCTTTCTAATCCTTTACGAACAAGTTATGCTTTCTCTTAATCTTAGAGAAAATGTATAGGAATATTAATCAGAAAATGATTCATTTGAAGCTTAGTTTCTTTCAACCGCATTTACATTTTCTTTCTTTTAGAATTATTTGAGTGAGCTGAAATATTTCTAGCTTTAAGATCATTCACTCTATTGATAGAAGTGTTTAATAATGTAGGAGAGAAAAACATATAGATGATTATTGAAATATATATATTTTTAGAACTCAATTTCTTAATCATAGTTTTTCAGCAATGTATACATGAAGCACAATAAATCTTTTTAATATCAAAATAAAATCATATATTTAGAAATTTTTGTTTGCAATCAAGATCATCGAAAGACACATCATTTGAACCAATATTAGTATACTTTGAAGATAAGAAATGATATGTTTCGGATGCGTATCGGAGCAATCACCAAAGGCATCAAAATTAATTCTGTTTTTCTTACATTAAGATTTTATTTAGAAATCATATTGAGTCTAAGCTTGTATACAAAATCAGATTCTGAATTACATAGGATTTTCAATTGAGGCTTTCAAAATCATAATTTGAGATATGTATCTTCCACATTATAGCTCATCTTAAATCATTAAGATTGAAAACACATATTTCAATAACATTAGAGCACTTTCAGAATCTTTGTATTTAATTTTGAGTTTTGATACAAAATGGAGGATATTTTAACAAGTATTAGGATATTATGTATCAAAGTTAGGCAAGTAGAAAGATAGATCAAGATTAATTCATTCTGCCTAAATAGAGATATCTTTCTCTTCTCCTTTTTACAAATTTATTTAACTTTCAGATTTTAAAGATGATTGTGAACGACAAATCTGAAATTTCTTTTCAATAATACCCAGAAATTTATGCAGTATTTCAAACATTCAATTAAATTATCTAAGCATGGAGCATTACAAAATATTGAGAACTCATAATTCAAAATATCATACCATATGCAAAATATATCATGTGTTGAGTCATGCATTAAAATACTAAGAACAAGCATGTCAAGAATCAAAATCTATTCCTTTTCAAATAAACTCCCCCTATTTATATATAATCTTGCACTGATTTCATCCTTAAAGTATGTTTTCAAGTGTTTAAAAAATTGACCTGATTCTTCTTATATACTTTCATTTACTTTGTCTTTCTTTTAACTTTCTTAAGCTCTATACTCTATTTGCTCCCTATCCGGTGGAGTTGGAAAGGGGCACGAGGTACTACCACTAGCCTCCCTCTTGTGCCGTCCCTAATATGCCCTACACCGAATAGTTGGGTCAAATAGTGCCGGGTACTACCACTAGCCTCCCTATTGGCACCATCCCTATGATGAGCAATATAAAAAGGTTAAAATGTTTACTTCAAATTCTCCCTGTTTAAGTGTAATTAATTATGGATTTTATCCCTTCCATATGTGCCGAATATATTATGCTTGTTTTACTTTTCTTTAGGATTGAAGTATTTTCCTTTTACTTAGATCTCTACTTCACTTGAATAATGTTCATTTTCTTTTCTTTATTTCTCTTTCATTTAGTTATTCTACATGAAAGAGCAGAATAACGAAATAATGAAATGTATCGTATAGAGGTATATCATGCAAACACTATTTTCATTATGCCCAAGAATTCGTAGCTTCTCACAAGTCATTCTAAATCAGAGTTTTAATCATATACTTGTGTATTTCATGGTTATGATATAGCCATAGGAATATTTTAGATTGAGCAAACCATGAAACAATTTCCAAAAGCATAAGTCAATTAATACATATATGGACATGATATCAAAAGATTAACAATTAATGATCTTAATCATGTCATAATAAGATTTAAAGTTATTGACTTTGCTCAGCTAATTTATGAGAGAGATATCTAGAATTACTTATTCATTATATATTCTTCAAGCCAAACTAGATTTCTTATGTGTGAACTTTTGGCTGAAGAAGATCCTCTCTCTTGTTTGCATGTAAAAGTTATTTGTATCTTATGTGGAGGTGTCCTTCAAGCTGAAATCTCTCATTTTTCTTTCTTGAAGGAAGGTCATTAGTTTCTTTAAGATACAAAGCATTCATCCAACATATATATAATTTTTTAATTAGATGACTCAATATAAGATATGACAATAGTTGCATGTTGAGTCACTTTACTCAAGAGATTGCCTAAATATTAGCAAGCACATATCACTTGAACTAAAGAGATAGAAAGATAGTTCAAGCATGTGAGGCAATAGAAAGATTCATCAAGATCAAATCAATTTCTTATTTCCAAAATCAATTTAGTTTAGATTCTATTTGTTTAAGATAAATATCAATAAGATATTTTAACTAAGTTTTAATCAACTTTATCTTAAACAGTTGTTTCTATCAAAAATTCAGATTATGATTTATTGGTTATTAATAAAATATGATTCATTAAAATTAGATTGAAGTCTTGCACACGGTCACATAATGAGCGTACAATCTGGTCTACTAGCTGTATGATAAAATAATTATTCTATCATGCTTCAATACAACTTTAACACAATAGATCTACTTTGCTCATCTTTTTCAAATTCTACAAGATGGGGTCATAGATATACCTTCTTCATGCCAATCTTCTATAAGAGTTTTCTTGTGGACTAACGTTGGTCAATGAAGATCCCCTTTCCTGTTTGTCTTAATTTGGAGTTTGAGAGAAGATGTTAATTCATTCATCATATTTCAAACTCACTTTGCAATATAACTCTTCATTAGTAGAACCAAAAATGATGTCATCAATGCATACTTTGAGCAAATAAGATATCACAAATTCATCTTTTTGATGCATAGATTTATCACTATTACTTCCTATCAAAAAGGTTGCTTAAGCTTTTATATATCATGCTTTTGATGCTTGTTCCAAATCACATATTGCTTTATCATATATGTAATGTGTATTTTTAAATATGGTGGTTATTTTTCATAGATCTCCTTTTTAATGACGTAACCACATAGGAGTGAATTCTACACATTCATTTGACAGAATATAAAGCTTCTTAAGCAAACAAATGATAATGGTGATTTTTACTTCTAATCATGCAAGAATCTTATCAAGATCTATTTCATCTTTTCTTGATTTAATCTTTTAGTAGTCATCAATTTTTCTTCATTAAGTGTATATGTAAAAGATTAACCATATAATTTGATTTTAGTATTTTGATAACAAATCATTAGTCTCATAAAGAATAAAATGAATTGATACTTCTACAACTAGAACTTTTCATGAATGTTCTATATGCATTGCTTGATGAATGATATCCAAGGATAGAAATATCTTTATTAGATTTGCCATTACTTTTCAAGAGAACATATCAAGCATAACATGTACGACTGAAAAATATGAGAGATACGCAATAGTTCATTTTCTATTTTTCAGAAGATTACAAGAAGTTTTCATCAAAAATAGGTCTAATAGAAGTCATATGTATGACAAGTAGTGATGATAGTTTTTTTTTTTAAAAAAAAAAATCATTTAAGTAGTTGACTATCATACACAATTGTCTTTTTCATTTCTTCAAGAATTCTATTAATCCTATTTTACTTAAGGTGTCCTTAGTGCTGAAATAATCGAGTTTAATATTATTTTCTGTGCACAACTTAACATAAAATTGGTTTTCAAAACTATGCCATGATACATTACTTTCATAGTTTGCAAACCTTTATCATTTGATCGCTTTTTGTGAGTTTGTGCCAATGTAGAAAATATTTCAATTTGAGTGCCAAGAACAAGGCTAATGTAAGCTTTTGAAAACTTAGTGTTGGAAACAATATCTTTAGATTTAGAAATTGATTCTTGTTTGTTTCCTTAGTTAACATGCATAGCAAACTTTGACCTTTCAGAAGATAATCTAAGTAACCCAATGGCAAGGTCTTTTGAGATTAAGTACATACTAGCATGAGTTGATTTTATATGCCAAGGATGGTTTCTTTAATCTTGGTATTCATAGTGCATATATTCAAAAGCATACCAAGTACACATTATCATATCTATGATCAATAAACAATAATGCCATGGATAATAACTCTCAATCAAGCATATAGAGAATTCATAGAGTTCTTCTTAATAAATTGATTAATCATTTAGCAACTTATCCAATAGTGAGTAAAGTATACTATAGATGAAATGATTTGATTATATTTCCAAAAGTATTTTCTATATCACAAAATTGATCACTACTAGCAATTCATATCAAATACTAAGCAAAAATAATGATGAGATGCAAGGATTACTGATTTTTGTTAATAACTTTTCATAAGTATATTTTAAGTTTCTTTTGTTCCATGGGTATCTTGGCACACCTATGTTTACATCCTCATATTTTCATTTTGGGTACCCAAGCTTGCTTGGGTCCTTGAGAGTTAGGACATATGGTTCCTTTTGGAACCCAAATCTGTTTAATAGTAATAGCTTTACCATTTGATTTAATTGTGTTAGAACGATAGAAAAAGTTGTTATGCCCATTCTTTTCATGTTTGAGATAAGTTATCTTATTTAATGGTTTGCATGGTGAATTGATAACCTTTTTCTCTAGAGATGTATTGTTAAGTAAAGGAGTCAAGCCAAGTTTTGATTTATCATAAGCAACATATTGGCTTTCAAACATCATTTTCAATCGTTCTGAGCTTACGGTGAATTTGTTAATAAAAGATTTTAATTGATTAATTTCTTTACTTAAGTTTTGATTTTCCCTAATTAAGCTATGATTTTTCTGAATCAATTCTTCTGAAAATGACCTTAAGCTTTCATTTTCAGAATTTAGTTTCTCTTGTATTTCATCATTAGAATTTCTTTCTTTTGAAATTTTTAGATTTAGTTTCTTAAGATTTTTATTCTTTACAGCTAATTTTCTACATTCACAATATAAATCATGGAAAGCATTTAATAACTCATTATAAGAAAATTTTTCTTGAAAATTATTTGATGTAAGAGTAGATTCAGTTTTTACCTTGTCTTCTTGTGCCATAAAGCACAAGTTAGTTACCTCTTGTAGTTCCTTGGAGCTAATATCATCATTGTTGCTCCTAACTCTTATTTTCTTGCTAGACTCTTTCTTGGTCAAGGCTCTCTTCCTTTTTATCTCTTTCTTCCTTTCTTCTTGCTTCCTCTTCTTCTTTGTCTTTAGGAAGCTGATTTGCCTCGGAGTCGACTCGGACCTTATTGGAGTCGACTCGGTAAACTTGAGAGTCGACTCTGAGATACTTGGAGTCGACTCGACTGAGGGGGATTCAACACCCTTTTCTGCAGTCTCATTGTTAGTATATAATTGAAGCACATGTGAGCCAGTCTGAGATATATCATAAATATTCTCTAAAGTATCCCAGATCTCCTTAGCAGATAAGCATGCAGAAATTTCATTAAAATTTGTTTCTTTAATAGCACAGTATAATATGTTCATAGCATTAGCATTTAATTGTGCTAAGTCCTTTTCATTAAAAGTTTGAGAGAGTGTGTGAAGGTCATTTATTATGATTTTCTATAAATAATAGTTTTGTGATTGAATAAAGATGCGCATGCGTATTTTCCAATGTGTATAGTTTATGCCATTAAATAGTGGAGGTGTATCAATTGATTGTCCTTCTCCTAGAAAACTATCTATTTGAGTTGTCATGATCTTTGGCTCTTGATCGTGAGATCAATAATTAAACTTAGAGCACCTGCTCTGATACCACTTGTTGCCCAGTAGATACAACCCAAGAGGGGGGGTGAATTGGGTCTTTCAAAACTTTTATGCTACTTCTAAAACTTTTTGATTAACTATGCTAAGTTGTATAGATGCACAGTGAAAGTTAAACTTAGCAAGGGTTTGATGTATAGACTTCGACTTGATTAAATATGCTTGCAACTAAAGGATGTGCGGATAAGAATTAAGCAAGCAATTTATCTAAGTAAGTAAGTGGGTTAGTTAGACAATAACTAGAGGTATTATAAACACAAAGGACATATAGTGGTTCGGTGCACCCCAGCACCTACATCCACTCCCCAAGACCTCTTGGGAATTTCACTATAATCCTACCGATTACAGCCGGTTGTTTTACAAGCTCACAACCCAACTTGTTGTTTTATGAGCGCACAACGAACTCAGTCGGTTTTCCCAGGCTCACCGACTAGAACCACTCCGATTGTTTTCCCGGGATCACAATCGAACCCTACTTGTTGGTTTTACCCTCGGCTCACCAACAAACCTAACACAGTTGGTTTTCCCTTTGGCTCACCAACAAACCTTACACAGTTGGTTTTCCCTTTGGCTCACCAACAAACCTTAACCCCTTGATTCAATCCCTTGATTGAATCAAGTTACAAGATATTAAAACAAAGTATAAAACAAAACAAAGCTTCTTAAGCAAGCAAATATAACAATATAAACAAATAGAGTAAAGAGAAGCCCTCAAACGAGTTTTGAAGATGGAGGAGCTCGGCTTCTTCTTTACTTGACCCTCTTCTGATTTGGCACGAGGTAGAGGATCACTGAGGCAGCACACGGATGGAGAGGAAGCTTTGGGATTCTCTTGGATGCTCTTCTTCTCTCTATTTCGCTTTGGATGGCCCTTTTGTGCTTATGGGAGATTTCCTTTGTAATCTCTTTGAGATCTCTTTCCTAGATGATCTCTCCCACTTTCATGAGTTCTTCCCAAGCTCTCTTCTTGTTTTTATAACTTTAGATGTCGTGGAACCAGGAATATAGCCGTTAGAGACAAGAAAAAGAGCCGTTGGACACAGTCTGCACTTCCTGACAATGTTACCGTTGGGATCGGAGTCGACTCGCGCGATCAGGAGTCGACTCGCCTGTTGCAGGAGTCGGCTCGTGCTTTACTGGAGACGACTCGGCCACTGTTCCAAATTTGAATTATTGTCCATCCTCGACTGGGAGTCGACTCGTCTTAACCTGGAGTCGACTCGCCAACTTCTGGAGCTGACTTGGCAATTTCGGAGTCGGCTCATTCACTGAAGTCCGTGGATCCAATTTTGAATTTGATCCACTCGAGTCGACTCGACTGTCCTGGGAGTCGACTCGAATCTCAGAGCCCGAACTCCCGATCCTCTGTCTTTTGGCTCGTCCAGTCTTGGAGTCGACTCGAACTTCCTCGGAGTCGACTCGGCTCTCAGTTTCCAAAACTTGGTCTTCTGCCTTTTGATGTGAAGCTGTCTTGGAGTCGACTCGAGCTGTCTGGGAGTCGACTCGAATCTCAGAGGCAGTAACTTGGTTTTCTGTCTGTTGATGGTCGCGGAGTCTCGGAGTCGACTCGTGCAATGCGGGAGTCGACTCGAATCTCAGAGTCCCAAAAATGCTCTCTGACTTTTTCTTTGTGTTCCGCTTAGAGTCGACTCATGCTTTCTTTGGAGTCGACTTGCCAACCATTGGAGTCGACTCGCGTGCCACTGGAGTCGACTCGAATCTCAGACCCGAAAACTACTCTCTGACTTTTCTGCCTGTGACTCCTAGGAGTCGACTCATACGTCTCCGGAGTCGACTCATACTTCTCCGGAGTCGACTCGAATTCCACTGGAGTCGACTTGAAGACTGTTCTTTTGAATTTTTCTTTTGATTTTACTCCTCCAATTTGAATCCTTTGAACTTTAAACTTGGGCCAATAAATTGTAGCTTTCTTCCAACTTGAGAGCTTTGGAGGCCTTCTTGTGTTCTTCCAACTTGCTATGTTCCTTACAAAATAAATATCTTTCTCCTTGCAACATAAACATTAGTATCTATACTTCAAGGTTTTGTGATCATCAAAATCAATCTATGAATCAATCTTTGGGTCATCAACCCTCGTGGGTAACTTCAAGCCTATCCCATATTTCCTTGGCGGAACTACAGGTGGAGACTCTATTAAACTCATTTACATCTAGAGCACAAAACAATGAATTCATCGCTCTAGCATTGAGTTGAACTAACTTACTATCATTTTCATCCCAATCCTCCTCAGGTTTGGGAACCTGAATGCCATTTACTATATGAGATGGTTCATGTGGTCCTTTGATTATAACCCTCCACAAGGCATAATCTTATGCTTGAATAAAGATTCTCATTCTAGTCTTCCAATAGGAATAATTTGTCCCATTGAAGAGTGGAGGTCTATTGGTAGCCTGTCCCTCAGCAGGAATATTGTTGAAGGGTGTTGCCATCTTGATCTTTGGCAAAGACGGTTAGGTCTTCTAGAATACACAGAGCACCTGCTCTGATACCACTTGTTGCCCAGAGATGGTCACCCAAGAGGGGGGGTGAATTGGGTGTTTTAAAACTTTTTGTCTAATTAAAAGAAAACACACAAGTGTATGTGCAAAAGTGAAACTAAAGTTGTAACCACAGTCAATCGCAAACACAAAGGTTTATAGTGGTTCGGAGCTTCCACTGCTCCTACATCCACTCCCCAAACACCTTTGGGAATTTCCACTATAATCAGCGATTACAGTCCGGTAGTTTTCCGAGTGCACTACCCAACTCGTTGTTTTACCCCAGGCTAACAACGAACCCTATAATCCCCCAATTTTAACTTAGGCTTGGGTGTTGCCTAAGGTGACAAGCCAAGAGGGGGGGTGAATTGGTTTCTTTTAATTTTAACTAACTTACTTAAGTTAAATGAATGATTAGTAAGCTAAAACAAATCACAATACAAACAACACAAAGTATAGTGGTTCGGTGCTCTCCTTAGCACCTACGTCCACTCCCCAAGCGACCCCTTGGGAATTCACTATAATCCCGCGGATTACAGTTGGATTGTTTTCCGGGCTCACAATCCAAAAACCTTTACACTTTGGTTTTCCGGGTTCACCAAAAACCTATGTTGGTTTTACGGGCTCACCAACGAACCTTTGTTGGTTTTACGGGCTCCCCAACGAACCTTTACAATTGGTTTTTCGGGTTCACCAATCAACCTATTCTGTTGGTTTTGCGGGCTAACCAACCAACCTTTACAAGTAGTTTAATAAACAAAGAAAGAAGATTTAAACTCCTAAATGAGCAAATGAAACAATATAAACTACAAAGAAGAGTTTAGAAAGTATTTATCGCTTGTAGTGACTTCTCTCTTCTTTGTCAAGGATGCTTCACTCTTCAAGGGAGGATGGAGCTCTAGATGACTCTTTGAATCTGCTCAACCCCTTTCTTTGATTCTTGAATGAAGCACTTGGATGAAGAAGATTAGGGCACTTTCTCTTTCTTGTGTACTCTTTGATATTCTTTGAAAATGTTGTTTTTATCTGATGAATAGTGCCACTTTAAATAGCTTCCTACATCCATTGGACAAGCCCCAATGGTTAGAATTCAAAAACTAGCCGTTACTCCCTTTTGGAAGGACAAAAAGTACATCTGCAGAACTAGCCGTTATGCTACAGCCCGTGTTTGGGTCGGCTCAACCTGTCCTTAGGTCGACCCAACTTTCACTTGGGTCGACTCAAACATTCCTTGGGTCGACCCTCTCAGAAATACAGAAACTTTATAATTCAGCCTTCCTTCACTTGGGTCGACCCAACCTTTCTTTGGGTCGACTCAAAGTTCACTTGGGTCGACCCAACTTCTTCTTGGGTCGACCCTAACAGGGTTTCCAGAGAACCTTTTCTGTCTTCTTTTCTGTCTTGCCTTTGGGTCGACCCTCTCAGGGTTTGGGTCGACTCAAGCTTGGGTCGACTCAACTACTTCTTGGGTCGACCCTCTCAGTAAATCCAGAGATCCATTTTTCTGTCTTGTTTTGAGGATCTTGATCCTTGGGTCCACTCATGCTTTCCTTGGGTCGACCCAACTCACTGTTCATCTTTGCCATTCTTGCAGAAGTGTGCCAAATGTTTTCTTGATGTGCCGGGGTCGACCCAATCATCCTTTGGGTCGACTCAATCCACACTTTGCTGCATCTCAAGGTTAGATTCATTCAAATGAACAATGAAATGTATCTATATCAATTAATACAAAATATACTGAGAGTAATAAACTTATAAATGAAGTATCGATTTAACTTATAACATACTCTAGATAATTGCTTGTTAATCATCAAAATAACACTATCATCCTCAATCTCCCCCTTTTTGATGATTACAAAATAAAGAGTATGAGCCTATTGATACTTATCTTAAATTCAGTTTTTGAAAGAGTTTAACTTGCTGAATTTCAGCTTTTCATATATAAGAGTGAAGTCTCCCCCTATATCATTTAAATGTTGCCAATTTGACTTTTTGTGTTACTCCCCCTTTCATTTATAATTCATTAAAGATGAAACTCCAAAAATTTGAGATAAAACATGAGTTTCAGGTTATGTATCGAGGTGTGAAAGGTGCGTGCCAAATTCTGAATTTATGTGTGCCAAATTCTGAAATTTGATATAAATTGTTGAGTTGAACATTTTCATTGTTGCAAATTGCTCCTCTTTGGATGTATATGCTTTCCTATATGATTTTCAATTTGTTTTACAAATTATTTTACTTTCTTTCTTTACTTCTCCCCTTATTACTCTTTCTTTACTTCTCCCCTTTTTTTGTTACTCTATTTACTTTTATCTTTACTTCTCCCCTATTTACTCTTTCTTTACTTCTCCCCCTTTTTGTTATCATCAAATAGGTACATGGAAAAAGATGCAATAAATAACAACCATTCAAACTTCATTGATCAAAATAGGAACATTTGAGTACATTCATGTCCAAAAACAAAAACAGATACAATGTTCCTTAATCAAGATTTAAAGATACATGATAAAAGCAAGATACATATGAGAACTAGATATCTAGCCTAGGCTCTAAATAGAAATGCTAATATCAGCCTAGGGAGAATCTAATGGCTGGGATCTAGTCCTCATCCTCCTAGTGTACGTGGCGAGGGGAGGTCGAGCCTGGTGAGACTGTGTCTGGCGTGGAGCACGACGAGCTGGATGACTCTGTGCCGAAATCTCTGACTCAGCAGCCTGTGGCACAGATGGTCCATGGGTCTCTCTCTCTCTCTCTCCGGAGTGCTCCTATCTGCTGCCTCAGATCACTGATCTCAGCAGACATGACGTCCAATCGGACGTCCAATCGGCTCATCAGCCCGTCAGTGATAGTCCTCGCCTGAGCTGACATGAGCTCAGTCAACCTGCTCCAGAACTCATCTGTATCTCTCGGAGGAACGGATAACGATGGTCCAGCCTCTGAAGGTGCAGTAGGATGATCCATATGCTCCTCATCCTCAGCCTCTGGTGCATCTTCCTCTGGTGCCTCACCCTGAATGCCTGCTCCAGTGTTAATCCACTGCCCGTTCACTTTCTCATATCCCATGCGTATAAGTGTCCATGCAGTGTATGTGTCAGTATGAAGCAGACTCTTGGATGCCTCCCCCTCAACAGATATACCATGCTACCGAAAAATCAAAGTGAGTATCATACCATAAGGTAGTGATACCCTAGAGTTGCAGATCACTTTCCTCATCTGTCTTAGTATCATGGCCGGAAGATTTAGAGGAATCCCCTGAATCATACACTCCATCACTGCTAGATCTCGCACTATGATGAGATCGAATCTCCCGGTCTTTGGAAATAAAATTCTATTTATTATACTGAGCAGTAGTCTCATTTCAGCAGAAAGAGAACTAGCTATTACCTTCTCGGAAAAGTTGAAGTTCTCATTTTTCATGATCAACTGTAGGGCTCTCAGTTTATCTTCTGGCCTTTCCGGAGTGGCTCCTACGCAGGGTAGATGAAGTAGCCCACTCAAGCTCTCCTCGGAAACTCGAACTCGAACCCCTCGAACTTCCGAAACAAGCCCTCCCATACCAGTTTTAAGGAAGGCATAGAACTCTTGAACCAATCCGGGGTAGATCAACACATCTAGGGAGCAAAGATACTCCCAACCTTGCCTTTGGATCCATTCCCTCAACCGAAACCCTTCTTGATCAAAGAACTCGGAATGGATCCTTCTCCCCGTTGTAACTGGTCTCCCCGCAAATCTTGCAAGTATAGCAGAGGTGGAAGGAGGAGGAGGTGGCTCCGCACGTGCCTCACGTCGTGGAGACACGGTAGATGGCTCCGTAGGTTGCCTTTCCTCATGTTGGATCCGTGTGACTCTTCCGGATTTCTTGGCTACGGCTCTTTTGGGTCCCATTTCTCCAAGATCTTAAGGTAATCTACTGTTTGGAGGAGTTTGGAGGAGTTTGGAGAGTGGAAATTAGAGTATTCAGAAGAGGACAAGGGCAAACAGTGCCCTAACATTGCTCTCAGGTCCCCCTTTTAATAGTGGGGTCCCGACGTTGGGTCGACCCTATTCTGGGTTGGGTCGACCCAAGTGCAGAATTTTTCTTTTCTCTTTCTTTTTGCGTCTAAAAATTTTTCTTGCTTCCAATCCTTATAAATTCTTTCTGGGACAATGATACATGAGTAAGGAATCTATAGATAACAAGTTTGACTCATGTTTCATGGGTTTTTAGAAATTGGAGGAATGTATCATGAAACTACTAGCTTCCTTTTATATTTCTTCAATAAAAAGGATCACATATGCCTAATTCCCTCCTTAGCATGCAGAATCTATCTTCACTCAATGGTTTTGTAAATATGTCGGCTAATTGTTTTTCAGTGCATATATGCTCAATACATATGTTTCCATTTTGCACATGATCCCTAATAAAATGATACCTTATCTCTATGTGTTTGGCTTTAGAATGCTGAACTGAATTTTTAGTAAGATTGATGGCACTAGTATTATCACATTTAATAGGAATATTATCTAGCTTAACTCCATAATCCTCTAGTTGTTGCTTAAGCCATAATACTTGAGCACAACAACTACCAGCAGCTATATATTCAGCTTCAGCTGTGGACAGTGCCACTGAATTCTGCTTTTTGCTAAACCATGATACTAAGTTATTTCCTAAGAATTGACATGTGCCACTTGTGCTCTTCCTATCTAATTTGCATCCGGCAAAATCCGCATCTGAATATACAAGCAAATTTAGACAGGAGTCTCTTGAGTACCATAATCCTATATTGGTAGTTCCTCTTAAATATCTAAGGATTCTTTTAACAGCACTTAAATGTGACTCCTTAGGATCCGATTGGTATCTAGCACATATTCCTACACTAAATACGATGTCGGGTCTACTAGCAGTAAGGTAGAGCAAGGATCCAATTAGTCCTCTATAGAGCTTAATATCAATACTCTTCCCTTTTTCATCTTTGTCTAGCTTACTAGTAGGATTCATTGGAGTGCCTACTCCTTTATGATTTTCATTCCCAAACTTCTTTAGTATTTCCTTTGTATACTTAGTTTGATGAATGAAAATGCCTTCTTTAGTTTGTTTGATTTGTAATCCTAGAAAGAAGCTTAGTTCTTCCATCAAACTCATTTCAAATTCTCCATGCATTAAATCAGCAAATTCTTTGCAAAGAGTATCATTTGTGGCACCAAAGATTATGTCATCTACATATATTTGTACCACTAATAGATTTTTGTCCTTTCTTTTGAGAAATAGAGTTTTATCTACATTTCCTCTACTAAAGTCATTATTAAGCAGAAATTTGCTCAATCGATCATACCAAGCCCTAGGTGCTTGCTTTAATCCATACAAAGCCTTATGTAGTTTAAACACATGATTTGGCAATTCATGATTCTCAAAACCAGGAGGTTGTTCTACATATACTTCCTCCTCAATAAAACCATTTAAGAAAGCACTCTTCACATCCATTTGATATAATTTAAAATCCATGAAACATGCAAATGCTAGAAGTAATCTAATAGCCTCTAATCTAGCTACAGGAGCAAATGTTTCATCAAAATCTATTCCTTCTTCTTGATTGTATCCCTTAGCTACAAGTCTAGCCTTATTTCTTATGACTAATCCATTTTCATCTAATTTATTTCTAAATATCCATTTTGTTCCAATTACTGAGTTATGCTTTGGTCTTTCAATTAATGTCCATACATTACTTCTTTTAAATTGATTCAATTCTTCTTGCATGGCATTTATTCAATTAGTATCTTTTTCAGCTTCTTCATAAGTCTTAGGTTCTAATTGTGAAACAAAAGCAAGATAATCATTTAAATTTCTAAGAGATGATCGAGTTCTTACCCCTTGAGATGGATCACCAATGATTAAGTCTTTAGGGTGTCCATATGCATACCTCCATTCCTTTGGCAAGTTTTGGGATTGAGGTGGCACGCAATCATCTCCCTTATCTTGATTTGGCACGTCATCAATATTCAACTTTTCAAAGTCGATAATTCCTGTATCATCATCAACAATATTTTCTTTCCTAGCAGACTCACTATCAGACTCATCAAATATAATATTGACTGACTCTTCCACTACTAAAGTTCTTTTATTGAATACTCTGTATGCCCTGCTAGATGTGGAGTATCCTAAGAAGATACCTTCATCTGACTTGGCATCAAATTTACTTAGATCCTCCTTGCCATTGTTTAAGATGAAACATCTACATCCAAAAACTTTAAAATATTTAGCAGTTGGTTTCTTATTCTTCCAAAGTTCATAAGGAGTTTTCTTGGTTATTGGTCGTATTAAAACTCGATTTAGAATATGGCAAGCAGTGCTTATAGCTTCAGCCCAAAAGTACTTTGGAAGATTTGACTCACACAACATTGTGCGTGCCATTTCTGCCAATGTCCTATTTTTTCTTTCAACAACCCCATTTTGTTGAGGCGTTCTAGGTGCTGAAAATTGATGTGATATACCATTTTTAGTACAAAATTCTTCAAAGTGTTGATTTTCAAATTCGGTACTATGATCACTTCGAATTGCTACTAAGGTGAGTTTCTTTTCATTTATGATATTATTATATAGTTTCAAGAATTTTGAAAATGCTTCATTCTTATGTGTCAAAAATGAAACCCATGTATATCTTGAAAAATCATCAACAATAACTAGTCCATACTTCTTCCCTCCTAGACTTGTAGTTCTAGTAGGTCCAAATAAATCCATGTGTATGAGTTCAAATGGTCTAATTGTTGATACTATATTCTTTGATTTGAAAGATGATTTAGTTTGTTTTCCCAATGAACATGGTCCACATATTTTGTCCTTTTCAAAGATCAATTTTGGCACATCTTTTATTAATTCCTTCTTGACTAGTTTTGATATTAATTCCATACTAGCATGTCCTAGTCTTCGATGCCAAAGCCAACTAGTTTCATTTTTCTTTTCTTCATTAGTAATTAAGCATAATCCATTTTTCTTGCCTAACTCATGAAGGTCTACTAAGTAAATATTTCTTTGCCTTTATCCTACAAGTATAATGCTATTATCTTTAGGATTTGTGATTATGCATACAGATGCTTCAAACGTGACTTTAAACCCTTTATCACAAAATTGACTTATGCTAAGAAGGTTATGTTTCAAACCCTTAACTAATAAGACATTTTCTATGAAAATAGATGGCGTAATGAAAATTTTACCCTTTCCAATGATATGCCCTTTACCATTGTCTCCATAAGTTACTACTCCACCCTTCTTTGATTCCAAGGTGACAAATTGATCTACGTCACCGGTCATGTGTCTTGAACAGCCACTATCTAGATACCATCATTTTTTCACTTTATCAGCTGTAAGACACACTTGCAATCAAGATCAAGAAGAAACTTTAGGTACCCAAACTAAGTTGGGTCCTTTAGGGTTAGTACTCCATGTTCCTTTTGGAACCCAAACTTTCTTGAATTTAATCTTTTGATTATTACTTACTTTGTTTTGACTGGACTTTCTATAGTTACATTCATATGCTCTATGTCCTAACTTATTGCAGCAATAACAAGTGATATTTTCACTTTTAGCTTTTACAAAAATGTTCTTTAAGAATTTTTGTTTCATATTTGTTCTATATCCTAAGCCAGCCTTATCATATACAGCTTTTTAACTATCAAGAATCATATTTAATTTGGTAGAACTAAGTGTAAATTTATCTACCAAGGATTTATATTTTTCAGCATCTTCTTTTAGCTTGATATTTTCAGCAATTAGATTTTTGGTTTCATTTGCAAGTTTCCTACTTAATGTTTCACAGTTATGAGACAGTTTTAACTTATCTTTGACAAGAGATTGATTTTCTTCTTTTAGAACTTTATTTTTATTAATTAGTTTCTTATATTCTTCCATGAGTTCTAAGAATGCATCATGTAATTCATCAACAGTAAAATCACAGTCAAGTTCAGAATCTACCTCATCGTCATTGGCCATATGACACATTTGGGCCGTCTCTTGATGATCTTCCTCTTCCGAACTTGATTCCTCACTTTCACTCCATTCAGCCATGAAGTTCTTCTTTTTCAGTTTTCTTGCCATCCATTTCAAGTCTGGGCAATCTATCTTATAATGCCCGGGTTTATTACACTCATAGCAAATGGGAGTTTCTTTTTCCTTTTCTTTGTCCTTATCCTTTTCTTTGCTTGAGTTACCTTTGATGAAGGGTTTCTTTCTATAGAATCTATTCTTACCTCTCATAAATTTTCTGAATTTTCTCCCAAGCATAGCCATCCCTTTAGGGCAATGGGCTTTCTTCTCTTGACCTCATCTTCTGAATTTTGCCTCATTGTCAACTCATGGGTCATGAGTGATCCTAGAAGCTCCTCTAATTGCAGTGTGTTGAGGTCCTTAGCTTCTTGAATTGCGGTTACATTGGCCTCCCAAATTCTTGGTAGAGACCTGAGAATTTTTCGCACCAAATCAGAGTTAGAGTAAGACTTTTCTAAACTCTTAAGCCCATTTATAATGTCAGTAAAACAAGTAAACATATCAGTTATGGACTCAGTAGATTCCATTTTAAACAATTCATACTTGTGTACTAATATGTTTATCTTTGACTCTTTAACTTGATTGGTCCCTTCATGGGTGACCTCAAGTTTGTCCCAAATTTTTTTGACAGTAGTGCAAGTAGATATTCTATTAAATTCACTTACATCTAATGAACAGTAAAGTACATTTATAGCTTTTGCATTTAACTGTGCTAATCTTCTATCACTTTCATTCTAATCCATTTCTGGTTTGGGTATGATAGTGCCCTCTATATTAAGTGTGGGTGTGTGAGGTCCTCTAGTGATGATGTACCATAGTTCATAGTCGGAAGCTTGAATGAATATCCTCATCCTAGCTTTCCAGTATGTGTAGTTTGTGCCATTAAATAGAGGTGGTCTATTTGTGGATTGCCCCTCACTCATAGAACATTCCACTTGGGTTGTCATGATCTTTAACTCTTGATTGTGAGATCAATGAGTACTATTAGAGCACCTTGCTCTGATACCATTTGTTGCCCAAGGTAACAAGCCAAGAGGGGGTGTGAATTGGTTTCTTTTAATTTTAACTAACTTACTTAAGTTAAATGAATGATTAGTAAGCTAAAACAAATCACAATACAAACAACACAAAGTATAGTGGTTCGGTGCTCTCCTTAGCACCTACGTCCACTCCCCAAGCGACCCCTTGGGAATTCACTATAATCCCGCGAATTACAATTGGATTGTTTTCCGGGCTCACAATCCAAAAACCTTTACATTTTGGTTTTTCGGGTTCACCAAAAACCTATGTTGGTTTTACGGGCTCACCAACGAACCTTTGTTGGTTTTACGGGCTCACCAACGAACCTTTACAATTGGTTTTCCGGGTTCACCAATCAACCTATTCCGTTGGTTTTGCGGGCTAACCAACCAACCTTTACAAGTAGTTTAATAAACAAAGAAAAAAGATTTAAACTCCTAAATGAGCAAATGAAACAATATAAACTACAAAGAAGAGTTTAGAAAGTATTTATCGCTTGTAGTGACTTCTCTCTTCTTTGTCAAGGATGCTTCACTCTTCAAGGGAGGATGGAGCTCTAGATGACTCTTTGAATCTGCTCAACCCCTTTCTTTGATTCTTGAATGAAGCACTTGGATGAAGAAGATTAGGGCACTTTCTCTTTCTTGTGTACTCTTTGATATTCTTTGAAAATGTTGTTTTTATCTGATGAATAGTGCCACTTTAAATAGCTTCCTACATCCATTGGACAAGCCCCAATGGTTAGAATTCAAAAACTAGCCGTTACTCCCTTTTGGAAGGACAAAAAGTACATCTGCAGAACTAGCCGTTATGCTACAGCCCGTGTTTGGGTCAGCTCAACCTGTCCTTGGGTCGACCCAACTTTCACTTGGGTCGACTCAAACATTTCTTGGGTCGACCCTCTTAGAAACACAGAAACTTTATAATTCAGCCTTCCTTCACTTGGGTCGACCCAACCTTTCTTTGGGTCGACTCAAAGTTCACTTGGGTCGACTCAACTTTTTCTTGGGTCGACCCTAACAGGATTTTCAGAGAACCTTTTCTGTCTTGCCTTTGGGTCGACCCTCTCAGGGTTTGGGTCGACTCAAGCTTGGGTCGACTCAACTACTTCTTGGGTCGACCCTCTCAGTAAATCCAGAGAACCATTTTTCTGTCTTGTTTTGAGGATCTTGATCCTTGGGTCGACTCATGCTTTCCTTGGGTCGACCCAACTCACTGTTCATCTTTGCCATTCTTGCAGAAGTGTGCCAAATGTTTTCTTGATGTGCCGGGGTCGACCCAATCATCCTTTGGGTCGACTCAATCCACACTTTGCTGCATCTCAAGATTAGATTCATTCAAATGAACAATGAAATGTATCTATATCAATTAATACAAAATATACTGAGAGTAATAAACTTATAAATGAAGTATCGATTTAACTTATAACATACTCTAGATAATTGCTTGTTAATCATCAAAATAACACTATCATCCTCATTGGGACGCCTATCCCTTGTTCCAAGTCTCTTGATTGGAACAAGCTCAATATTCAAACATTTTACAAAGATTTAAAAGCTCTTATGAAGGCAAATATAGCAATGAGAAACAACAAAACCGGAAGAACCCCTTTTGCCGTTGGAAGCGTGGGTGATGATGGTTCTTCCGATGTGGATCACGTTGGCTTGAATGTGAGCTTTGATTGCCGAGTGGGAGTGAGTAGATGAGCACGAAATCAGAAGAAGACTTGAATGCACTTGATTTCTCCTCTTGAAAGCACTAACTCCCTTGAACCTCTTTCTCTTTCTTCTCTCTTGAATGATCTTGTGTTTGGTTGGTGAGAAGATGTTTAAAGGCACTTAAAAGCTCCTTTTTATAGCCCTACAAGCAATAGATCCGTTAGACACAAAAATATAGCCGTTTGAAATTCAAACAAACCTGCAAAAGTGTGTCAGTCGCGTCCCAGGCGCTCCGGAGATGTCTCCGCTTGAACGCGAGACGTCTCGGCTGTATAAAAATTCTTTTGACGATGTTGGAGTCGACTCAGCACTTTCTGGGGACGACTCCGAAGAAGAACAGCTCGACTTCTTGTTTTTCTGTTTTTCTGAGAGAGTCGGCTCGGCACTTTACGGGGACGTCTCGGGATGTTCATGTTTTATGCGTGGGGACGACTCCGCGATGTCGGGGACGACTCCGAAGTTTTCTCAATGAAAAACGAGTCCTCTGGAATCCCTGAGAGAGTCGGCTCCGCGCTATCTGGGGATGTCTCCGGAAGTTTGTGGTTTATGCGTGGGGACGACTCCGCGTCCTTCGGAGACGACTCGCGCGTATCCCTTGAAATCGACCTTTCTGCCGTCTCTGAGAGAGTCGGCTCCGCAGAGTTGGGAGTCGACTCCGACCTTGCGAGACGCCTCGGCAGGTGTCGGGGACGTCTCCAGACGTGCCATTTCTTCCTTTACGTGCCAGAGACGTCTCTGGGACAAACCGGAGACGTCTCGGCTGCCCCTGATCTGATTTCTTCATCTCAAAAAAATCTTCAATAAATCCTTGAAAAATATGAGAACATGCCTTGACAATTTTTAACAATATTCTTAGTTAAACACCTGAAATCCTCAAATAAATTGTTAATATAAAGGAAATTATACTCTAGTGTTTTGTATTCATCAAAATCCATTAGGGGGTCAACAGAATGCATATGCTAGGACCTGGAATTTAATGTTACCGACAGTTGAGTTTGCATGTAATAGTTCGGTTAACAAGTCCATAGGTATGAGTCCATTCGAATTGGTGCATGATTACAAACCTAGGCAACCCATAGACCTGTTTTTCATGTCTCATCAGTATAGAGTCTTTGAGTCTGCACAATCAATTGCATCACATCCACATTCATTGCATCAAGAAATCAGCAATTGTAGTCACTTTAATAACTTAAAATATAAATTCCTTGCTGATTTACATAGACGTTATAAAGAGTTAAGTAAAAAAGATTACATCATGATAAGAATTAGGCTTGAACGATTTTCTTCAGATACGTTTAAGAAATTGCAAACTTGTAGTGCAAAACCGTTCAAAATCTTAAAGAAAATCAGTTCGAATGCATATTGTGGATCTTCCTGATGACTATGGGATTAGTGCGACATTTAATATTGAAGATTTGGTCCCATACAAAAAAATAATATTCATGCCTTCTGACCCCTTTATTGATATACCTGCCCATGTTGGACACCCTGACCTATTACCTGCTGTTGAGCCACCACTTTCCAAAGTTCATGCACGCAGAGAACAAATAGAACATATATCGGATGAGCAGGTTATTTCAACCAGGAACGGTGATTACCAACGTTACCTTGTTCGGTGGAAAGGTCGACCAAAGTCTGATGTGACGTGGATTTCCAGAGCACAGTTGTAGCGCCTTGACCCCGATCTTCTGGAGCAGTACGACAGCCGGCCAGACCTGTACTCGACGGGGTCGAGTTTTTCTCACCCGAAAAGAGTTGATGGGGATATCAGAGCCCTTCATCCAGATGATCCTGAGCCTCCGGATTGAGTCAGACCCGTTTATTTGCATATTTATTTTATTATTTTATTTCTGGGCTTATTTGCATTCTAGAGTTTATTTGTGGTTTATTTTATTTCTGAGCTTATTTGCATTTTAGGACTTATTTGTAGTTTATTTGTGTTATTTGTGGGTTTATTAGGATTTATTTCTATGTAAGGGGGTTTATGCAAATTGTGTATTTGGGCCCTATATATAGGAAACTATTTTCATGATTAGGGTTTAATGAAGTAATTTGGAATTTCTTTCCCCCTACATTCTTTCTTCTCTTTTTCTCCTCTCCTCCTCTATTCTTCCTGCGTCTCTACAACCTCTTCTTCCTTCTCTTTCTCTTGTTCTTCCTTCTTCTCCTCTTTTCCTGCACTGGTGCTGCATCATTGATCTATTTCATCGAATCCAACACCTGTGGTTTGGAGGAGATATTCATGTGACATCGACTTCATGTTTAATGATTTAATGATCAGATGCATCATGCTAGGTTAGACAGGTCATGCTTATCGTTAGAGTAGATGGTTTGTGCTAGACTTAGATGATTCATGCTGGGAATTAGTTATAATTTTCTTTTGTGATTGCTTTGGCTTGTAGTCGGAAGCAATCAAGTCTTCATACAACTCAATCATTGAAAGCGTCACGGATATAAATCTATCGGTGGAATCTAGCCCTAAACACCTCTCTCCATAGATAATTCATACTACTACACCCATATTAATTCTTAGTTTTTATCATTTACTCTAGCTTATCCCCTTTGAAGTAATTATTTAATTAGGAAAAATAACTTGTCTCCAATCCCTGTGGACCGACACCAGGATCGCTCCAATCCCTTGGACCTTATTTAAAGAACTTAGTCTTATAAATCACATAGGATCGCTCCTCATCTATCAAGGTCGATAGATTCCATGTAGGTACATACCCTACTCCTACAGTGAACCTACTGCAGCCAATCTACACTACAAGGATCCATATGACTAGAGACCATGTATATGTGTAGTCAAACTACAATAACCTCACTGTGAGTAGCCGAAGCACTGCAGGTCAAAGGACTAGTCATACTACTGCAACATCAAGTAAGTCATGACGAGTGGATAGACATCCAAGTGACTTTTTGTCTTGGTCATGCTCAGTACCCTTGTCCTCTAACAAGCACCTGTACTATCACTTCAGTGTCCCTACATCGTGGACTCGAGTCTCGTCCATCCATAAGGAAAGCGATCTATGCACTGATCGGATCGATCACCGTCCTCGTGATGATCCATTGATCAAGAGCATTTAGAAATTAATTGTTAGAAGTATGCCCTAGAAGCCAACGTGGCTGACGCATATTTGTAATCTGGGGCACAAATTTATAATTTGACTCTTATTAATAAGTAAGATTGGGCAATTTGTTTTCCATTCATGTTTGTATGTATCCACGAATCGTCCAAAAAATTAATAAATGATGACACATATTCTAAAGGAGTTGAGAATTTAAGGCATATGTCATTAGGGATTAATTTCTAAATGCTCCTGATCAATGGATCATCACGAGGACGGTGATCGATCCGATCAGTACACAGATCGCTTTCCTTATGGATGGACGAGACTCGAGTCCACAGTGTAGGGACACTGAAGTGAGAGTGCAGGTGCTTGTTAGAGAACAAGGGTTCTGAGCGTGACCAAGACAAGAAGTCACTTGGATGTCTATCCACTCGTCAGTGACTTGCTTGATGTTGCAGTAGTGTGACTGGTCCTTTGACCTGCGGTGCTTCGGCTATTCACAGTGAGGTTATTGTAGTTTGATTGCACATATACATGGTCTCTAGTCATATGGGTCCTTGTTGTGTAGATTGGCTGCAGTAGGTTCACTGTAGGAGTAGGGTATGCACTTACATGGAATCTATCGACCTTGATAGAAGAGGAGAGATCCTATGTGATTTATTAGACTGAGTTCTAAGACCTTGGCCAGGGCAGTAAATATAGTGGAGAAAGAGTTTTCCACTATCGAACTCAAGTCGAATAAATCTAGACATATGACAGACGACGGGGTTTGACGAGTTATCCATGACCTCCGGTCTGTAGGGATCCATGATAGAAGGACTGTATCATACGATAACTGCACCTAGAGGTTCATCATTCTGTTCTGCTGGGTAGCCACTACATACTGCTAGGTGTCACTGGTGGATGGTGAGACTCACAGGGATCATCTTGATGGTCGATGAACCCTGATGAGTTGAGTTGAAATTGTTTCAACCCATTGAAAGGAGTTTTCAATCATATTGTGATAGAGATCGCAATATATCTCACAACCAGTCAGAATAGAACCTATGGGGTCACACACATTAGAGGTATTGACCGATTCGATGGTTGAATGTGATTAGGAATCACAAATAATCAATTAGATTAATAAATGGATAACCCACTAAGAGTTAGTGGTTGGAAGAAGGAATAATTGCAATCGGATTGCAATTTAATTAATTAGATTTAATTAATTGGACTTGATCATGAGTCCTACATGGAGTGGGATTCATGAAGTCCTAATTGGATTAGGATTTCAAATTAAATTAGAGTCCTACTTGGAATAGGATTTCTAAAGTCCTAATTGTCTTAGGGCTGAAATTTGAACAAGTCCTGATTAGATTAGAATTTTCTTAAGTCCTAATTAATTCTAAATTTTAATCTAATTAATTAAAAGACTCCTAATTGGATTAGGATTGAAGAGTTCAATGGAGTCTTTGTTCAATTAAATCCTAATTGGATTAGAATTTGGAATAAAAAGAAAGGGGTGCACTTAGTCCTTTTTGAAAGAGACTAAACCTCCTAAGATTAAGCCCCTAACCTCCACTTGATTAGATCAAGTGGAGGCGTGCATGATGTAACATAAGGAGGGAGGGGCGTACACCCCTCCCTTGGCATTTCACGGGAAGAAAAGGAGGAGGGGCCCACGCCCCTCCTCTTGAATAATGGAT
This sequence comes from Phoenix dactylifera, assembly GCF_051530095.1. Classification (NCBI taxonomy): domain Eukaryota; kingdom Viridiplantae; phylum Streptophyta; class Magnoliopsida; order Arecales; family Arecaceae; genus Phoenix; species Phoenix dactylifera. The sequence goes on from NC_143195.1 coordinate 18,158,771, forward strand.
AAGAATGGAGCTCCTAAATTTTAGGAGCTCCAACTTTATCTTAAAAAAGGAATAAAAAGGGGGCTACCGTGAAGTTTTTTCTACCCTCTCCTTTTGTGCCGTGAAGCCCCTCCATTCTCCTCTTGTTATCAGCCGCAAGCCATAAAAAAAAAAGGTGGTGGTGTTGTGGGCTCCTCCTTGATTCCTTCTTCCACCGCAAGAACGATAGAAAAGGCTGCAAAGGGTGTTATCATCTTCTCCCTTTATCTTTGTTCTTCCTCTCAAAAACAATCAAGAGTTGATTGCAGAAGGGAGGATATCAGCCATCAAGAGTTGTCTCTGCAAGGGAGCTAGCACCCCGGGGAGATATAAAGGCTTCGATCGGTTCAATACTTCGTGTGGATACCTGTAGAGGCCGGACGCGTGTGCGGCTTCCACCGAACCTTCATCAAATACCACGTAAATCAGATTTGCGGAGACCATCTAACCGCACAAGGTGAAGATCTGATCTTCTTAATGATTTTAAAAATAGTTTTAAATAATTTAATTCTAATCTATCTACAAACAAAAGGTTTTAAAATACGTTCATGCGATGAACGGATCCCGCATATGTTTTCCGCTGCAATCTGAAAATTATTTCGAAATTTTCATGGCATATGAGGGATCCTAACAGGGACAACACTGGGTGTTTGAATCGACAAACTTTTGACAATTCCTTAGATCATATTATTAAAACTCTTTCGAAAAATCTCAGATCTGGTGAGATGGCTGATGACGATGTAGGAAGTCACCATAGTGATGAAGGTAGACCCCCAGTTATGGCACTTCGACAATATTTACACCCTACTAGGACTAGTCAACCTTCATGCATGATTATTCCTGAAAACATAGGACACTTTGAAATCAAACCAGGAGTAATTCAATTGCTGCCAAAGTATCATGGAATGGAATCCGAGAACCCTTATCTTCACCTTAAGGATTTTGAGGAAATTAGCATCACATTTAGAGTGCCAAATGTATCGAAAGATGTCCTTAAATTGACCTTGTTTTCTTTTTCCTTAAAGGACAAAGCCAAAACATGGATGAACTCCTTGAGACCTAGATCGCTAGGAACATGGCATGATATGCAAAGAGAATTCTTGAAAAAATTCTTTCCCGCACAAAGGACTAACTTTTTGAAAAGGCACATTAGTAATTTCCAACAAAAAGATCATGAAACATTTTATAAATGCTGGGAGAGATTTAAAGAGTTGCTTCTCTCTTGTCCTCATCACGGGTTTGAAACATGGAGAACCATTAGTTTCTTTTACGAAGGGTTGTCTCCATAGTTAAAATAATTTATAGAGACTATGTGCAATGGTCTATTTTTGGAAAAGCAACCCGATGAGGCATGGGACTATTTAGACTCTCTCACAGAGACTGCACAATTATGGGATACAGGGGATAGAGTGAATAAACCTTTACCTAAGCCTACTAACATTGGACATGGGGGCCTTTACAACCTTAGTACTCAGGATGATATTTAGGCTAAAATGGCAGCCCTTACTAGGAAGGTAGAGGAAATTGAACTTAGAAGGATTGAACCCGTCAAGACCTTAGAACATAACAGCAAGTATTGTAGGATTTGTGAGATGCCTGGCCATCTCACCACTGATTGCCCCACAATACCTGCATTCAAGGAAGTCTTGCATGAACAGGCCAATGTTATGAATACATATCAAAAATCTTTTAATAATCCTTTTTCGGGTACTTACAACCCTGGATGGAAGAACCATCCAAATTTCAAGTGGAGGAATGACCAACCTCAACAAGTATATAACCCAACTCCTCCACCTCCGCAACCTCATTATGCACACGCACCCCCTCAAAAACCCAGTCTCGAAGAAACTTTACAATCTTTCATGCAAGGTCAAGCTAAAATCAATGATGAAATAAGAAATCAACTGACAACGCTGACCACTGCTTTAAGTTCTCAAGAGAAGGGTAAGCTACCAGCTCAACCACAACCTAACCCTCAAGTCTATGGCGGTAGCAATGCATCATCTTCAACTTCGCATAAAGAACAAGCGAAGAGTATAATAACTTTGCGAAGTGGAAAGGTTATTGACCGACCAGTCCCAGAACAAACTCAAGTCATACCTGATTCTGACCCTCCCGAGATAAAAGAAAAGGATAATGAAGAAACTGAAGCACCAACATCTACTGAAAAAATTAAATGTCCTTTTCCTGCACCATTTCCACAAAGATTAAAGCCCTTGCAAAAGTTTGAACCAAACTCTGAAATTCTTGAGCTTTTTAAGCAAGTAAAAATCAATGTACCTCTTCTTGATGCAATCAAACAAGTGCCTTCATATGCAAAATTTTTAAAGGATTTGTGCACTGTCAAGCGTCGATTAAATGTCAAGAAAAAGACATTTTTGGCTGAAAATGTGAGTGCTATTTTACAGCATAACATTCTTCCTAAATATAAAGATCCAGGTTGCCCAACTATCTCGTGCATCATTGGCAATTTTAGTATTGAGCGAGCATTGCTAAATTTAGGAGCGAGTGTGAATTTGTTGCCATATATGGTATATGAGCAACTCGGTTTGGGTAAGTTGAAACCAACAACTGTCACCTTACAATTAGCTGACTGGTGAGTGAAGGTTCCTAGAGGGATTATCGAAGATGTGTTGGTCCAAGTAGATAAGTTCTATTTTCCTGTCGACTTTATCGTACTGGACACACATCCGACTTCCAATTCACCATCTCAGATTTCGGTCATCTTAGGATGTTCATTCTTTGCAACTTCTAATGCATTGATCAATTGTAGGAATGGTGTCATGAAGCTTTCTTTTGGCAATATGACCTTGGAACTGGATGTCTTTAGTATAGGCAAACAACCCAGTGATCATGAAGAAAGTAAAGAAGTTGAATGGGTTGAAACCATTGCGGAAGAATATCTGTTAAAAGAAACATTTACTGAATCGGCCGACAATGGTTTAATAGATTGGTGTTCTGAAGGTACTGCTGATGATGTGGTTCCACCTGTTTTAGATAATTCGGATGTCATGATGGTCAATGGATGGAGACCGAGAATAGAGGAATTTGAACAATTGCCACCTCGAGAAGCAAAGATAGTACCATCCCATGAAAAAGCACCTAAGCTCGAGTTGAAACCTTTACCGAAGGAACTCAAGTATGCCTTTCTTGGACTTGAGGAGACTTTTCCTATAATCATCTCATCTGATCTTGATCATACCTAAGAAAGAAAATTACTTGGTGTTCTAAAGAATCATAAAGGAGCTTTAGGGTGGTCTATTGTCGACTTGAAGGGGATTAGCCCTTCAATTTACACGCACCGGATATATTTGGAGGACAATGCCAAAACCACAAGGCAAATGCAACGCAGGTTGAATCCTACGATGAGAGATGTGGTTAAAGCAGAAGTCCTCAAGTTGCTTGATGTGGGTATTATTTACCCGATTTCTGACAGCAAGTGGATGAGTCCTACTCAAGTCGTGCCCAAAAAAGCGGGTTTGACGGTAGTAAAAAATGAGCAGGGTGAACTAGTCCCAACTCGTGTTCCGACGAGTTGGCGCATGTGTGTTGACTACCAAAAATTGAATTTGGTCATTAGGAAGGATCACTTTCCCCTACCCTTCCTAGACTAAGTTTTGGAAAGAGTTGCAGGACACAATTTCTATTGTTTTCTCGATGGCTATTCTGGGTATTACCAAATTGAAATTTCACCTGAGGATTAAGAAAAAACTACTTTCACTTGTCCTTTTGGCACATTCGCTTTCCGTCGGATGCCATTCGGGTTGTGTAATGCACCTGCAACATTTCAAAGATGCATGCTCAGTATTTTTGAAGACATGAACGAGAAATTTTTAGAAGTATTTATGGATGATTTCTCTAATTTTGGCGATTCTTTTGATGATTGTTTATTACATTTACAAGCTGTCTTAGCTCGGTGTATAGAAAAGAATCTGATACTGAATTGGGAGAAATGCTACTTCATGGTGCCAAAGAGAATTGTCCTAGAACATATTGTTTCATCGAAGGGCATGAAAGTTGATAGAGCTAAGATTGACTTAATCGCCAAGCTACCTGCACCCAAGATGGTTAGAGATGTTAGATCATTTTTGGGTCACGCAGAATTTTATAGGAGGTTCATCAAGGACTTTAGTGTCATAGCTCAACCATTATGTAACCTCCTATCTCTTAATACACCGTTCAATTGGACTGAAACCTGTCAAGAGGCATTCGAAAAGTTGAAGTCTATGCTTAGCACTGCACCCATCGTGCGACCACCCGATTGGTGATTATCTTTTGAGATCATGTGCGATGCTAGCGACTATGCGATAGGAGCTGTCCTAGGACAATGCAAAGATAATAAGCCATATGTCATTTACTATGCAAGCAAAATCTTGAACGATGCTCAAATGAATTACACCACCACCGAGAAGAAATTGCTTGCAGTAGTATGTGCATTAGACAAATTTTGCTCTTATATCCTTGGTGCTCCTATTGTTATCTTCACGGACCATGCAGTTTACTGGATAAGAAAGAGGCCAAACCACGCTTAATACGATGGATACTTCTACTCCAAGAATTTGACATCATTATCAAAGATAAAAAGGGAGTAGAGAATGTGGTTGCTGACCATTTATCACGGCTAGTTGTTCATGATTTGGTGCCACAGTTGCCCATCAAGGACTCGTTCCCTGAAGAGCAATTGTTTGCACTTTCTACTATGCCATGGTATGCTGATATTGTAAACTTTCTTGTCACGAACCGGATGCCGGAGCATTGGGGATCGAATGATAAGAATAATTTCTTGCGTGAAGTAAGGAGTTATTATTATGATGCCCCCTATTTGTTCAAGTATTGCAATGATCAAATCTTTAGAAGATGCATACCGGATCATGAGATGCAAAGTGTACTTTCTTTTTGTCATGCCAGTGCTTGCGGAGGACACTTTGCATCTAAGAAAATGGCAGCTAAGGTGTTGCAATATCGTTTTTATTGGCCTACACAATTTAAAGATACCCACGAGTTCTGTAGGACATGTGACCCATGTCAATGTGTTGGAAGTCTAACTCATAGGCAAATGATGCCTCTTCAGCCCATTACTGCTATTAAAATTTTTGACATGTGGGGCATTGATTTCATGGGCCCATTCCCACCGTCTTTTGGATATGAGTACATTTTGGTTGGTGTTGAGTATGTGTCCAAATGGATGGAAGCTGTGTCTTGTCGAACAAATGACCACAAACCAGTTTTAAAATTTTTTTAAAAAAAAATATTTTCTAGAATTTGGGATGCCCAAGGTTATAATTAGTGATGGGGGAAAATATTTCTGTAATACACCTTTTGAGATCTTATTATGAAAGTACGGTATCACTCATAGAATTGCAACTCCTTATCACCCGCAGACTAGTAGCCAAGTAGAGTTAGCCAATCGGGAGATTAAACGAATTTTAGTGAAAATGGTGAATCCATCACGCAAAGACTGGTCTTTAAAACTTTCTGACGCATTGTGGGCTTACCGTACTGCTTATAAAACTATTCTTGGTATGTCTCCGTATCGGCTAGTCTATGGAAAAGCATATCATCTACCTATTGAGATAGAGCATAAATCGTATTGGGCCATTAGAAAATTAAACTTCGAATTGTCAAATGCTGGTTTAGCTAGAAAATTACAACTTAGTGAGTTGAATGAAATTCGTCGGGATGCGTATGACAATGCTAGACTTTGTAAAGAACGAATGAAAATTAGGCATGATAAATCAATTCTAAGAAAATCTTTTGAACCTGCACAAAAAGTTCTTTGTTATGACTCTCGTTTACATCTATTTCCTGAAAAGTTACGATCAAGATGGACAGGTCCTTTCATTGTAAAAACTGTTTTTCCACACGGGGCAGTTGAAATTGAGAATCCACAAGATGGCAAAATTTTTAAGGTAAATGGACAGAGATTAAAACCTTTTCTTGAAAATTTTGCAGATGAAGAGGACTCCTTTCTCTTGGGGGAGCATTCTTATGACTGAGCTTGATGACAAAGGTATGTGTATATTAGTTAGAATTTTTTTTCTTTTATTTCTAGTTTTCTTCTTATTTTGTAGGTCTTCTTTTCTGGATATCAACAGCTCAAGGTATTCTTCTTCTCTCCAATATTATTTTCTCTATTGTCTCTCATATATAGTTTTCTTGCATCTTTTACATTGAGGACAATGCAATGTTTAAGTTGGGGGGAGGGAAATATTTTGCAAAAAAAAAAAAAAAACTTGTTTTTGCATTTGATTTATTCTATTACTTTTTTTTCTGAGCAAATGCACATGTATTTTCATATTGAGTTTGTGCAACTATTAAGGCAAGGAACACATTCATACTATGATTGATCAGAGACCTATTATTAGATCCCCACACGTGTACTTAATGACAATAGGAAGGCCTCAGGAGTTCATATTTGTTAACTACATTTTTGTTAGCCTTATCCGTAAAAGAAGTACGAGTATCCTTGTTCGTACCATAAGGTTCATGATTTGGTTTTCACATAAAGATAGAGGTTGAATGTCCCAGTTAGATTACTTAGGTGCCTTATGATCCGACCTTGGTTGACCTATAGTCACGATGCAGTCACATATATAATAAAATATATATATATATGGTTCAGTCTATCTTCTCTTTTCTTGCATAATTATATATTTAAAAAAAATCCTTATGATGACAAGTTTGGCCTCGTGGCGTAGTCTGGTTCGGGTAATTAAGTCCGAGGGATGTTTCACCTAATGTCTTGAGCCAACTAGATCGGAGGTCATTGGCTGAAAGCTCGCTACATGGACCTTACTAGAGCCTAATGGGGTTGGATAGCTGTAGTCGTCATGGGTATTGAAAAAAAATGAATGAAATAACAATAAGCATGAATGAGTTGGTCAGGCTGAATCTAGTGACATGTGGTAATGGCTGGTTTGACTCCATTGTATTGGACTTCTGTGTACCCAGGTTGTTTAGTTGGAATTGATAGCTCTTTCTTTACATGCGAACCATTCTTGACAAATTTAAACAATATGTGATATTCTGAAAATTTGATGGATTAGGTTCTAATAAATTGTAGAAAACATTTGTGGACTTGAGTAGTGCACCTAAAACTCAGGCGGTGCCCTATTGTGGTGGAGGTATTAGTACTCTGAGAAAGTCACGCAATTTGATGCACACTACACTTTTATATTTCCTTGTTTTGATAGTTGCCATGCTTAAAAATATATATCAATTAATTATATGTGTATTAGCTTAAGATTTATTTCATATTTTTATTAGAATCTCATGTCATATAATTCATGATGTTTGTGGGTAACATCCCTGAAAACCCTCACGAGACAACACTCGTCCACTAGGATAACCTAGGGGTTTAACGGCTTGTTGCACGTGCTAAGTGCAATCGTGATTCCTACGAAAGTGAGTGCTTATCTTAATTTTATGCAATTAGTTCTAATAAAACATCAAAGCATCAACCAACACTTTTTGTACTCTCATGTTATTGTTTACTCTGAATTGCTAGAGACTAGCAATAAGCTAGTTGGGAGGTATGATGAGAGCACAAAAGTCCGATCTAAGTACCAATTAACTTAGCCTAATGTTAGCAAAATAATAATAAATAATACGTGTTAACATTTGTATGATTAAATATTTTATCCTTAGCACTTATTATAATTTTTATCATTATTTTTCTATAAATTCATCTCTTTCCAGCTGCAGAACAGAGCCCATATTCAACTGTCTGGGATGCATCCCACGAGCATCTCCGCATGTGATCAGCTCCCAGCGTCCGAGCTTCCCGCATCCCAGCATCCAATGCCCTGCGGTCGTTCCGTGCGTAGCATCCAAGAGTCCCAGCCTCCTCAGATCCCGTCTCATCCCATGCATCCATTTGAAGCAGCCCGCATGCAGCCCATCCGCACATCTTCCGGATTCGGGACCCCAGGAACTGCGTCCGTCTTCTCCGTGCGCGAATCTCCCATGCGTCCCATTTCACAATGCGTCCCAGCTCCAATGCTTAAGCTCAGCCGTCCACCTCTTCTTAGCGGTTTGCCCATGAAGCTTCTTCCAGCTCTCAGCATGGTTCAGCTCCCACGCACATCCTCCGTCCCCAGTTCCACTCTCACGCGTTTCTGGATCCTTCTCCCCACCGGCGTGTCATCCTTCCGTTCGAGAGCATCCGCAGCTGTCCGTGGTGATTCAACCACATTCCAGCTTTCTCGAGTGCACGCCTCGTCCGCACCTCATCCCAACAAAGAACCACCGTCCGAGTCCGTGATTCCAGCGTGGAAGAGATCGCGATCCATCCACCTCTTCCGGATTAAGCAAGCAATCAGCCTTCCTCAGATCCCATAGCCGTCCGTGGTGATTCACCCGCAATCACAGCCTCATCCAGCCGTCCGTGTCCATCATCTTCGCCCGGGGATTCATCTCAGCCGATGGATATCCACTGCGTGCGAGGGGGGGATCAAAGGCTAGGGGATATTACCTCTCGGCTGGGTGAGAAAAGGTATCATCCCTCATTCGAAAAAAATAGAGAGCCTCAGCCGGCTATTCAAAGAAAGAAAGGAAAAAAAAAGAAAATAGGGGATGCCCTGTTTTCGAAAAGAGAAAGAAAAAAAAAAGAGAAAAGTGGCTAATATTTTAATGGAGGGCTGATATCTTGTGAAGGGTGATGGAGGAACCTTTGATGTCTTATTTTCTTTCAAGTAAATTCTGAACAATTGATCTCTTTGATTTACATCTATTAATATGTTTTTGATTCTTGCATGCTTATTTATGAGATAGATCTTTTATGGTTTATATTTCTTGATTCATGGATTGTTTCGATGTTTGATTTGTCGTAGACGTATCGGCACGATAAATACTTAGATCTTGAATTCATGTTTTTAAATTATATACTCCATGATTAGAACTATTCTATCTGATTGATCCTTAATCAAGAATCGTAGAATTTAATTGTTGAAAATATTATCATCGAAGGGGATTCCAGATCCCTACACCATCTTAATTTATCCAAACTTCGATTCTCTATTTACTGATTTATTTTCTATTTGCAAAACATCATCTTAATCCACAAATTTATTAAATTAATTAATCTAAAATTATATTAAATAATCTCATATATATTTCGTTCTCTGAGGATTCGACCTCAGACTTCCGAGAATTTACTACTTGTGCGATTCTCCTGCACTTGGAGGATTAGTTTTGCGAAAGTATTTTTGCGAGCGCGTCAGCATTCATACGATGAACGACGTTCCGTTCAAATTCTGCTGCGAACGTTGCATCGAATGGGGTGTATCTCAGTAGTGGTATCAGAGCCATGGTTCTAGGAAGCATGATTAGGACTTAAGGATTGATTACCATATTTTTAATCTAATTTTTAAAGAAATTATGCTTGCTGGATTTTCTACATGCTGAAATTTCAGGTTGCTGAAATTTTCAGCATGCAAATTTTTATTTGCTATGATTTTGCAAATTATTTTAGAATTGTAATTAGATTATAATATTTTAAATCAAGTAATGCATGATCTGAAATACAGAGAATAGCATAATAGGTTTAAAGTTTCAGATCTGAAAATATACATGAGATGCATGTGGTAATCATAATGTTCATACTTGTTAAAGGTTATGTTTAAAACAATGTATGCATGAGATGTATGTGTTAGTTAAACAAAAATTTATTTGCATGAGATGTAAATAAAATTCTTAAACAATAGGACATATACATAAGATGTAACTAAAACAATTATGTCATTTACATAAGATGTAATCACATAATATATGAAAGAATTTCATAATTACATAGGATGTAAACCTGAACCAATGTGACATTTACATAAGATGTAAATCGAATGATGTTGTCTAATTCCTGTCTACCTAAAAATATGCTAAAGATATCGTTGTTAGAACTAACAAACAAAGTTTAAATTAATTTTACTCTTACCTGTTCTACTCGAAGAATAGTGGTCGTAAGAGGTCGATCCACAGGGAGGCGACTAGAGTTGCATAAAAATTAAAACGTTCACTCGGATTTGAAATCAATTTTTGAATGATAAAAGAAAAACATTACATCGGGGATGTTGACGGATTCTCTGGTCTACCGGAAAATATTTTCTACTTGAATTAACGGAAAGATAGGTACTTAAATTCGAAAAGCATTTATATATTTAATGAAAAAAAAACTCTGGCATAAAATGGATGAAAACAGTGCTAGAAATATTGAAGACTGCAACATTGATTGCATGAAAGAAATTTTAATGTATTGCATAAAAAAGAAGAAAGATTACAGAATTTGAAGAACAGAAATTAAAAACAACATAAATTAAAAACTTTAGTATAAATAAAATTCTCTATTAAAATAAAACTAAAACCTCCAAAACAACATGCTCTTAATTAAAATTCAAACTCAAAACACATTTCTCTCAATTAAGATTCAAACTAAAAAAAATAAAACAGAAAGCTAAAACTAAAAGAAATAAAAAAACAATGCTTTGTTTTCAATGAAGTTGAAAACAGAGCAAGGCACTCTCTCTTCTCTCCTCCGTTCTTTCTTGAACCAGCCGACCACCCCCTCCTGGCCCCAACCGAGCTCCACCCTTTTATAGATCAATCCTTGAAGCATCGAGAGGGGGAGGATGCATGATTGCTGGGGCGGAATGCAAACGGCTGGAATGGGCGCGTAATCCTTGGATGCTTGAGCTCACGGGAGAGGCGGACTCGGAGGTGTGGGATCTTTGATGCTGGGGATCCGGAAGCTTGGGCGCTAGGATTTGGAAGAGAAGGAGAACGTGGATCCAGATGATGGGTTTCCTTCTTTGGGTGCCGAATTGGAAGCGGGAGGAGGGAGAGCTGGCAGCGGGATTGCTTGGATGCGGAGGCTTGATCCGTGGAAGATGAATACGGACGGGATCTTGGGCTGCTTCACAAGCTTCTGGCAGTGACACGGACGAACGGAGAAGGTAACGGACGCGGACGGCTGGGTGGATCGCGGAGGATGTGGAAGGAGCTGGGAATCCGAAAGAGGAATGTGGACGGGCTGATCCGTGGTTTCCTTCTTTGGACATGCCGGCTGGGACATTCATGGCACGGGAGAGCTGGGATGGATGCCACGGCTGTGAAGGATGTTGGGGACGTGCTGAAGATGCGGATCCCTGCTAGTCTGCTGCTGTGGCCGGAAGAAGAGGATGGCTGGATCATGGGGAGGCTGATTCGGGAAGGGAGCTTGGATCACGGTGCTGGGGTCACGCGTGGGACGCTGGGATTCCGGGATCGCTGGGGATGCTGCGGGATCACTGGAAATGGAAGAAGTTGATCCGTGGAAGATGGACGGCCGTGATGCACTGCGGGAGGAAGAAGAAGAACAGTGAACTCAAAGAAAATTTCCGTAACACTATTCATATGAGCAGTGTTTTTACGGAACACTATTCATATGAACAGTGTTTTCACGGAACACTGTTCATATAAACAGTGTTTTTACGTGACACTATTCATATAAACAGTGTCATCTCGAAACACTGTTCATATGAACAGTGTCATCTCGGAACACTGTTTATATGAACAGTGATTTCAGCATGAATAGTAACTTCAGGAATGAATAGTATTTTCAGCTATTCTTCATGGGATTGGAGGTTAAAAAGTTCTTTTTCTTTGTGATGAAGTGAGAGTGGGAATCTTTATTCCGGAAGAGTGTGGGTGCTAATCCGAAAAGGGGGGAATGCGAGGATCATTGGGAGATCGCTCGCGGGCTCGGATGTTTGGGTGCAAATGTGCTCGATCAGATCATGGTAAGATTGGGCTCGCATGGTTTGGGGCCATGATGCATCCCTCTAAACCCTACCAAATGCGCATTTAAACTTTAATTTATACTAACCTGTGCCAAACAAAAATATAATTTTAACTTAGTGATTTTATCGTTATATGTTAGCAGTAATACTAATTTAAGCAGAGTGTAGATCGCACTTTTGTGCTCTCATCACACCCCCCAACTAGCTTATTGCTAGTCTCTAGCAATTAACGAGCAAACGATAAAATGAGGGCACAAAAGATGTAGTCTAACCCTTGACTTTTTATTGAAGCTAAGTACATAAAACTGAGATACGTACCTACTTTCGTAGAACATCACGATTGCACTTAGCACGTGCAACAAGCCTTTAAACCCCTAGGTTATCCTAGTGGACGAGTGTTGTCTCGTGAGAATTTGCAGTGAAGTTACCCACAAACTTCATCAGTTAGGAATTTCCAATTTTTAACTCAAAATTTGAACAAGTATTACTGTATGAAACTAGAATTGCAAGGATAATAGAGACTTGTTACTATCATATTTAAGCAGACTCTAACTCAAGTTTCATTACACCCTATCTATCTGCTAACAAGTCAAGAATGTAGTGAGGTGCATGATAGTATCATATAAATGAGTGGCTTTCACTTACTTCTAACATGATTACTCCAATTTTCAAGACTTTCTAGAGTTAAATGGTAATGAACACCCCAGATTTATTTATTTATTTATTTTTATTTTATTATTTTTTTAATCAGACTGAATGCTAAGAAGAATGGCTTGTGTAATATCTAGCCTTATTAAGCTTTCTACCTAATCCATGTAGCGAGTGTTAGGTCAATGACTCCCGATCTAGATGGCTCAGGGTATTAGGTGTAAAGACACCCTAACAGGCTTAATAACCCAAGTCAACTAGGCTCCAAGGCCAAATTAGTCACTCGGAGTTTAATCTCAGCCATTTTCACCTTTTTACGCGAACATTCGCTGCTTGCTAGGCAAGAGGCCCGGTTGCTCAGTGAGAAAACTTAAACCCTTTTTTTTTAGGGTGTTCATCGCACGTCTAACTTTAAATTATCCAGAAGATTAAAAGTATTCATATTAGTTGCAAGTTCACATACCCCACTATTCATGTGCTTACGTGTAGGTGCTCAATCATCTTCTATCATGTTAGCAGGAGACAGGTGGGACGAAAACTCAAGCTAGAACTGGTATTATATTCCTTAACTCAAAGCTATTGTCAAAGCAATTCCTAGTTTATACAGCCAAAAAAAAAGATTAGATTTTGAGTTAAAAATTTGAAATCCCTCCCCATTTTTTTTTATTTTACACAAAAGTCTTTTTAGGCAGAAAAATCAAAAATATTCTCACCCCCATACCTAAATCTAACATTGTCCTCAATGTTAAAGTAGTAATAGGACAGAGGAGAAGTTACCTAATATTAGTAAGTAAATTGACAATTGGGGTAAAAGCCCCCAAACCTGCATGTTAGTAAAATTTTATTATTATTATTATTATCATTTTATTTATTATTATTATTATTATTATTATTATCTTCTTTAATATTTACATGTTGGGTTGCCTTCCAAGAGCACTAAGTTTTATGTCTTCAGCCAGACAAAATGTAGATTCATTTTTTTCAACCATTATCTGAGAATGGTTTTGGAAGAGTCCGAGGAAGAACAGTCGGTTGATGACGATCTATGCTCATAAGGGGAACAGAATTAGTGAGCGCATGCTCGACCCCTTCCTCGGAATGGGCAAGGTAAACTTCTAAAGGGTCCTTACTATAAGTTTGTAAGAAAGTCTCCTGAACCAGATTTTCAATCATGTCAACTTCATTGATTTCTTCATCGTTTGGTGGTTGTTTACTTATGTTGAAGACATTAAGCTCGACTTTCATATTGCCAAAAGATAACTTCAGCATGCCATTTCGACAATTTATTACAGCATTTGCTGTGGCTAAGAAAGGTCTACCTAAAATTATAGGTGTGTGACTGTCTAGATGTATTACAGGCTCGGTCTCGAAGTCCACAGGATAGTAAAACTCGTTTACCTTCACTATTACATCCTCTACAATCCTCTTGGGATACTTCACCATTCTATCTGCTAAGGAAAGGGTAATATTGTTAGATGTATGTCCTAGAAGCCAATCTGACTGACACATTGTTAATTCTAGGACATAATTTTGTACTTAACTATTTATTATTGAATAAATAAAAGGCATCTTTTTTATTCATATTGTTTATGTGTCTATAAATCGTCCAAGAATTAATAAGATGATGATACATATTCTTAAGAGTTAAGAATTTGAGCCATGCATCATTGATGATTAAATTCTGAATGCTCCTGATCAATGGATCATCACGAGGACTGTGATCGATCCGATGAGATCAATGCACACATTGCTTTCCTTATGGATGGATGAGACTCGAGTCCACGGTGTGGCGACACTAAAGTAATAGTGCAGGTGCTTGTTAAGAACAAGCGTACTGAGCGTGATCAAGACAAGAAGTCACTTGGATGTCTATCCACTCGTTAGTGACTTGCTTGATGTTGCAGTAGTGTGAATGGTTCTTTGACCTGCGGTGCTTCGGCTACTCACACTGAGGTTATTGTAGTTTGACTGCACACATACATGGTCTCTAGCCATATGGGTCTATGCAGTGTAGATTGGCTGCAGTGGGTTCACTGTAGGAGTAGGGTATGCACCTGCAAGGAATCTATCGACCTTGATAGATAAGGAGAGATCCTATGTGATTTATAAGACTGAGTTCGTAAGAGCCCGGCCGGGGCAGATTGTACAGTGGAGAAAGAGTTTTCCACTCTCGAATTTAAGTCGAATAAATCTTGACATATGACAGACGATGGGGTTTGACGAGTTGTCCATGACCTCCGTCCTGTAGGGATCCACGATAGTAGGACTGTATCATACGATAACTGCATCTAGAGGTTCATCATTCCATTCTGCTGGGTAGCCACTACATGCTGCTAGGTGTCACTAGTGGATGGTGAGACTCACAGGAAATATCTCGATGATCGGTAAATCCTAATGAGTTGAGTTGGAACTATTCCAACCCATTGAAAGGAGTTTTCAATGATATTGTGATAGAGATCGCAATATATCTCACTACCAGTCAGAATAGAACCTATGGGGTCACACACACTAGAGGTATTGACTGATCCGATGGTTGAAAAGTGATTATGAATCACAAGTAATCAATTCGATTGATAATCAATAAAAGAAGAAACAATGGGAATTGATTAATTAGACTTAAACATAAATTCTACTTGGAGTAGGATTCCTAGAGTCCTAATTGGATTAGGACTGGGAGTCCTACTTGGAGTAGGACTGGGAGTCCTACTTGGAGTAGGATTCCTATAATCCTAATTAGATTAGGATTGTGAATTCAATTTGGATTCCTACTTAGAATAGGATTTCTAGAAGTCCTAATTGGATTAGGACTACAGATTCAAAGTCGAGTCCTAATTGGATTAGGACTAAAATTAAATAGGTCATAATTGGATTAGGATTTCTTAAGTCCTAATTAATTATTAATCTAATGAACTATGATGACTCCTAATTTGATTAGGATTGAAGGGTTCAATTAAGTCATGGTTCAATCAAATCCTAATTGGATTAGGATTTGAAGGGAAACAAGTGCACCCAATCCTCTTTAGAAGAGGATTGAACCACCTAGGGTAAGACCCCACGCCCAACTTGATTAGATCAAGTGGGGGCATGCGTGATGAAGGGTTAGGAAGAGGTGTTGGCCGAAATCAAAGAGAAAAGAAGAGGGGCGTGCGCCCCTCCTCTTGGTTCTTAAAAGGAAAATAATGAAGCTCCTAAAAGGTAGGAGCTCCATATGCCTTTATAAGGACCAAAAGGCCAAACCCTAGAGGTAATTCTTCCTCTCCTCTTCCTTGTGCCGTGAGCCTCCCTCTCCCTTTTTTCTTGGTTCATCTGCAAGCAAGGAGAAGAAAAGAAGAAGGCCTTGGCGGCCTCCTCCTCCTCCTTTCCTCCTTCCAACGCAGGGAAAAGAAAGAAGGCTGCAGGGGCTTTGATCCTTCTCTGATCTTCATCCTTCTTCTTCCTCCTCCCAAGCACAATCAAGGGTTGATACAAAAGGAGGACATCAGCCATCTAAAGTAGTCTCTGTAAGGGAGCTAGCACCCCGGGGAGACCAGGAAGCTTTGATCGGATCTCTACTTCGTGTGGATACCCGTAGAGGACGGACGTGTGAACGGCTTCAAGCGAACCTTCATTCTAAACCACGAACTTCAGTTTGCGGTGATCATCTACCCGCATAAGGTGAAGATCTGATCTTCATAATTAGTTCAAAAGTTTTTAATTCTAATCTATCTACGAACGATTTTTGAATAACGTTCATGTGATGAACGTTGATCCCGCTTGTGCCTCTTCCGCTGCCATTTGAATTTTTTAAAATTTTTGCGGCATGGGCGGGTTCCCAATAGTGGTATCAGAGCCTAGGCTTCATAGATTAAGGTTAGAATTAATTATAAACAGGCATGTTAGATTTGAAATTTAAAAGGTTATGTGTGCTGAATTTTTTGCATGCAGAATTTTTCAGAGTTTCTGATTTTTGCATGCTGATTTTTATGTGATAAATTGATGATTCTAATTGCATTGTTAATGGGATTACAAAGTTTCGAATCATATTTAGCATGATCAGCAACCCATGCCATAAGATAATCAATTAGATTTCAGATCTAAAAATTATAATTGTTGCATGTGGTGATGATCATTGGATTCAAACCCTTTTGGTATCAATTGTAAAGACCTACGATGTGATCTGCAATGTCATGTAATTTTTTAGATGCTTGCATGCATCTTATTTGATGTTTTGACGGGGCTGCGTTCCTACTAAAAGGAGATGTAATTTATTATTATTTTTATTTTATATCTGGTTGTATTTCTGTGATGTGATGTACGTCAACGATCAAGTTGAAGACAGTGCATAAGATGAACGGCGATCTGAGCGGTTGATGGCGATTGGATCAAGAGTTGATCAAGGATCGAATCAAGGAAGCTTGAAACCAATTCAAGAGTTGAAGACCAGTTGATCGATTGACGTGCATGTGCTTGTAATATGACCTAATTAGAATCCATGATCATCACCTATTTAAAGTTTAGCTTTATTTATTGCTGCGATTATAACTGCCTGCGTTGTGCCGTTTGCATGTGATGTGAATGAAAGTGGGGTAGATAGGTTTATATGTGATGTAGCAAACCCAATGAGATCTAAACTAAAATCTCCTCAATCAAGTCGAGAGTGAACCAACATGAGCAAGTCATATTAGATTAATTGATCTAATTGGTGTCTAGGAAAGCATGAAAGGTGGTTACTTAATTAGGACCTTACTCTCTGAGTAAAGGGAGCCTCCCACCTGCTTACCTGGCCAATTGTTCGATTACCTCTTATGAAGAGCTCAGGTTGCAAACACTAAGACCTGATTAACCGATATTAAGTCCATAGATCTTCCACCGTAGTAGAGTTGCTAAGGTCTTTCTGATGTTGACTTGTCTCGGCTGGACACAGTGGGCAAGTTGTATCGGGGGGCTGAACCTCTCTATAGACATGTGATGTTGTAGGGATAAAGATGGGGTTGGGCACCAATAATTGTTAGGTGAGGACCCAATGATAACTTTATTTCTACGGTTATACGGTGGGTCTGACTTAACTAAGGAGTGGGACCAATAACTGTTAGGTGAGGTCTTCATGACTTAGAGACCAAGTAGCACTGCAACATGCTTGAGAAGCATTGTACAAAAGTTGTACACTCATCCATTTATGTATCACCAATAACTGTTAGGTGAGGTGGCATGTAAATCGGTGGGACCGCAGTACCCACTAGAAACCCTAGTCGTGTAGGATTTTTGTTTTCCTACCAGGAGAGTGTGAGGAATTCGTGAAAATAGTGGAAGGTACATTTGTTCTAAAAGATCCTAGAACAGATCAGGATAAAGTACAAAAGTCTAACTAGAATCTTTACTCTCTGCAGATCATAATGTCAACCTCAAACCCTTTGATCCGTATTCTTGAGACCAACCGATTGACCGGTACCAATTACAGAGACTGGTTTAGAAATCTCAAAATTGTTCTGAGTTGCGAGAAAATAGGCTATGTGCTCGAAAATGATATCCCCACATTACCAGCACGTCCGACCGCTGATCAGCGTGTGACGCATAAAAAGTGGACAGACGATGACATTAGGGTCAAGTGCTACATCATGGCGTCCATGTCCAATGAACTCCAATGCCAGCATGAGAATATGAAGACTGTTAGGGATATACTGGCACACCTGCAAGAGTTGTATGGTGAGCAGAGTCGCACAGCTCGTTTTGAAGTGTCCAAGAGGCTCTTCAAAGCAAAGATGCGCGAGGGGCAATCTGTCCATGATCACGGTCTGACTATGATCAAGGACCTGGAGGAGCTTGAGAAGCTCGGTATGAACATGCACAAGGAATTGCAAGTAGATCTGATCCTTCAATCCCTTTCTGATTTATTTGGACAGTTTATAGTAAACTACCACATGAATAAGATTGAATGCACTAAGACTGAACTGCTAAACATGTTGGTAACTGCTAAGGGAGCCTTGAATGGTTCAAGGGACAATATCCTTGCTGCTGAGTTGACTTCTGGTTCTAAGAGAAAGTCTACTTGGAAGAAAAAGAAGCCTGCAATGAAGCAAAAGAAAGACAAGAAGCCAAAGAAGGAAGTTCAAAAAAAAAAGGCTAATGACAAAGAAAAATGTTTCCACTGCAATGTCGATGGCCACTAGAAAAGGAACTGTCCTTCATACCTCGAGAGCCTAAAGAACAAGAAGATAGACACACCTTTAGAAGGTATGTTAGACTTGCTCGTGATTGAAACTAACCTTACGATTTCCTCTACTTCGAGTTGGGTTATAGATTCTGGTTCTAGTGCTCACTTGTGCACTACTATGCAGGGTCTAAAGGAAAGTAGAAGGCTGGCGGAAGGTGCAGTAACCCTTCGGATTGGCAACGGGGCAAAACTTGCTGCTGTGGCTATGGGCACCTACCCTCTGTGACTACCGTCTGGTTTTAGTTTATTACTTAGAAACTGTTATTATGTACCTGCTGCTAGCAGAAATTTGATTATTGTTTCATGTCTAGCACAGGAAGGTCATGTTTTTACATTTGACAAAGACTGCTGTTCTATTTATTTCAGAAATAAAATAGTCGCATATGGTTTTATGATTGACAGTCTCTATCATTTGCATATGGATGTATCTGTAAATGTGTCTGAGCAAGAAGTGAGTGTCAAAGGATCCAAGAGATCCAAAAATGAGATAAACCAAAAATATTTGTGGCACCTCAGACTTGGCCATATTGGAGAGGACAGAATGAACAAAATGGATAAAGATGGGCTTCTCGACTCATTGACTTCCGAGTCATATCTAGTTTGCGAGTCCTATCTTCAAGAAAAAATGGCTAGATTGCCCTTTATAGGACATGGGGAGAGGACCACCAAAATACTTACCCTGGTACATATAGATGTATGTGGCCCATTCGATGTGCAAGCCAGGGGACGTTATTCGTACTTCATTACCTTTATCGATGATTATTCACGGTATGGGTATGTGTATCTTATGAAACACAAATCTGAATCTTTTGAAAAGTTCAAAGAGTTCAGAAATGAAGTGGAAAAATAAACTGGAAAACCCCTTAAGGCTTTTCGATCAGATCGATGAGGAAAATACCTTAGTGGGGAATTCCGGGACTATCTCAAGGAGAATGGCATAGTCTCACAATGGACTCCTTCGGGTACACCTCAACTCAACGGGGTGTCAGAGAGGAGAAATCGGAATCTATTAGATATGGTCTGATCCATGATGAGCTTCACTGATTTACCTATGTTTCTTTGGAGAGATGCCTTACCTACCGCAGTATATCTACTGAATAGAGTTCTCTCTAAATCCGTTCCTACCACACCATATGAGATATGGCATGGTAAGAAACCAAGTCTTGATCATCTCAAGATTTGGGGATGTCCGGCCTACGTCAAGCGACTACAGGCGGACAAACTAGAGGCTAGGACCATAAGTGCTCATTTTATAGGATATCCTAAAGAGTCATTAGGATACAATTTTTACGTCTCAGAGGATCACAATGTTTTTGTGAGCCGACATGCCATCTTCTTAGAAAAACAATTTATCCTTGATAGAGGCAGTGAGAGGAAAATTGAGCTTGAAGAGAAAGTCTCTGAAAAGCAACGAGTAATGGATCCTATAGAACCCATTCATACAGAGCCAGTACACGTTCCACCTCGCAGATCTAGTAGGGTCTCCCATCCTCCTGATAGATACTTAGGTATGCTTGAAGAGGATATTAAGAAAATGTTCCTCACGGGAGATAGGGAACACATAGAGGATCCCAAAACCTACAACGAGGCGATATCAGATATCGATTCCGAGAAATGGCTGGAAGCTATGAAGTCAGAGCTAGACTCCATGCATTCCAACCAAGTTTGGACTTTAGTGGATCCACCAGAAGGTATTGTACCTATTGGATGCAAATGGATCTACAAAAGGAAGATAGGTTCGGATGGAAAGGTAGAGACCTATAAAGCAAGGCTAGTGGCGAAAGGGTATAGTCAGCGCGAAGGCATTGACTATCAGGAAACTTTTCCACCCGTAGCCATGCTGAAATCCATCCGAATATTGCTTGCCATTGCAGCATTTCATGATTATGAAATTTGGCAGATGGATGTGAAAACAGCTTTCCTGAATGGACATCTTGATGAAGATATCTATATAGAGCAGCCTTTGGGTTTCACATCCAGTGAAGGAGATCATAAGGTCTGCAAGCTGCAAAGGTCCATTTTTGGACTAAAGCAAGCATCTCGGAGTTGGAATACTCGTTTCGATGATGCAATCAAAACGTTTGATTTCATCAAGAACGAAGAGGAACCGTGTGTCTATAAGAAGGTTAGTGGGAGTGATATCGTATTTCTCGTACTGTACGTGGACGACATCCTCCTGATAGGGAATGATATTCCCATGCTAACCTCGGTCAAGGTCTGGTTGTCAAAAGAATTCTCCATGAAAGATCTTGGGGAAGCATCCTATATTTTAGGGATTAAGGTCTATAGAGATAGATCTACAAGGATGCTTGGCCTATCACAAAAGATGTACATAGAGGAAGTGCTGAAAAGGTTCCGCATGGAAAACTCTAAAAGGGGTCTCTTACCCTTAGGCATGGAATTCATCTCTCCAAGAAGATGTGCCCCAACACATCTGAAGAGATTCAACGCATGAGCAAGATCCCTTATACATCGGCAATAGGGAGCCTCATGTATGCCATGCTATGTACACGACCTGATATAGCACTTGCTGTGAGCGTCACTAGCAGGTATCAGTCGAATCCAGATGAAGAATACTGGACAGCTGTGAAGAATGTTCTTAAGTACTTGAGAAGAACTAAAGATTTATTCTTGGTCTTTGGAGGATCATCAGAGTTAAAGGTAGAAGGGTACACAGATTCAGACTTCATGACTGATATCGATGATAGAAAGTCAACATCTGGATATGTGTTCTTGTGCAATAGTGGTACGGTGAATTGGAAAAGTTCTAAACAACCGATCATTACTGATTCTACTATGGAAGCTGAATACATCGCCGCCTCTGAAGCTACTAAAGAAGGCTTCTGGTTCAAGAAATTCATTGCAGAGTTGGACGTGATGACATCAGATGCCATAACACTCTACTGCGATAATAATGGCGCCATAGCTCTTGCTAAGGAGCCAAGGTCTCATCAGAAGTCCAAGCATATAGAGCGGCGCTTCCACTTCATACGCGACTATGTTGAGAAGAAGTATGTCGAAGTGCAGAGAGTAGACTCCGCGAACAACGTGGCGGACCCGTTCAGTAAGCAACTGAGTCAGCAAAAGACTGAAGCCCACCTTGAGAAGATGGGACTTATATATATGACTAATTGGCTTTAGTGCAAGTGGGAGATTGTTAGATGTATGCCCTAGAAGCCAATCTGGCTGACACATTGTTAATTCTAGGACATAATTTTGTACTTGACTATTTATTATTGAATAAATAAAAGGCATCTTTTTCATTCATATTGTTTATGTGTCTATGAATCGTCCAAGAATTAATAAGATGATGATGCATATTCTTAAGAATTAAGAATTTGAGCCATGCATCATTGATGATTAAATTCTAAATGCTCCTGATCAATAGATCATCCCGAGGACGATGATCGATCCGATGAGATCAGTGCACACATTGCTTTTCCTATGGATGGACAAGACTCGAGTCCACGGTGTGGCGACACTAAAGTAATAGTGCAGGTGCTTGTTAAGAACAAGGGTATTGAGCGTGACCAAGACAAGAAGTCACTTGGATGTCTATCCACTCGTCAGTGACTTGCTTGATGTTGCAGTAGTGTGAATGGTTCTTTGACCTGCGGTGCTTCGGGTACTCACAGTGAGGTTATTGTAGTTTGACTGCACACATACATGGTCTCTAGCCATATGGGTCCATGCAGTGTAGATTGGCTGCAGTAGATTCACTGTAGGAGTAGGGTATGCACCTACAAGGAATCTATCGACCTTGATAGATAAAGAGAGATCCTATGTGATTTATAAGACTGAGTTCGTAAGACCTCGGTCGGGGCAGATTGTACAGTGGAGAAAGAGTTTTCCACTCTCGAACTTAAGTCGAATAAATCTTGACATATGACAGACGATGGGGTTTGACGAGTTGTCCATGACCTCCATCCTGTAGGGATCCATGATAGTAGGACTGTATCATACGATAACTGCATCTAGAGGTTCATCATTCCATTCTGCTGGGTTGCCACTACATGCTGCTAGGTGTCACTAGTGGATGGTGAGACTCATAGAGAATATCTCGATGATCGATAAACCCTGATGAGTTGAGTTGGAACTGTTCCAACCCATTGAAAGAAGTTTTCAATGATATTGTGATAGAGATCGCAATATATCTCACTACCAGTCAGAATAAAACCTATGGGGTCACACACACTAGAGGTATTGACCGATCCGATGGTTGAAAAGTGATTATGAATCACAAGTAATCAATTCGATTGATAATCAATAGAAGAAGGAACAATGGGAATTGATTAATTGGACTTAAACATAAATCCTACTTGGAGTAGGATTCCTAGAGTCCTAATTGGATTAGGACTGGGAGTCCTAATTGGATTAGGACTGGTAGTCCTACTTGGAGTAGGACTGGAAGTCCTACATGGAAAAGGATTCCTACAATCCTAATTAGATTAGGATTTTGAATTCAATTTGGATTCTTACTTAGAATAGGATTCCTAGAAGTCCTAATTGGATTAGGACTAAAATTAAATAGGTCCTAATTGGATTAGGACTTCTTAAGTTCTAATTAATTATTAATCTAATGAACTATGATGACTCCTAATTTGATTAGGATTGAAGGGTTCAATTGAGTTATGGTTCAATCAAATCCTAATTGAATTAGGATTTGAAGGGAAACAAGTGCACCCAATCCTCTTTAGAAGAGGATTGAACCACCTAGGGTTAGACCCCACGCCCCACTTGATTAGATCAAGTGGGGGCATGCATGATGAAGGGTTAGGAAGAGGTGTTGGCCGAAATCAAAGAGAAAAGAAGAGGGGCGTGCGCCCCTCCTCTTGGTTCTTAAAAGGAAAATAATGAAGCTCCTAAAAGGTAGGAGCTCCATATGCCTTTATAAGGTCCAAAAGGCCAAACCCTAGAGGTAATTCTTCCTCTCCTCTTCCTTGTGCCGTGAGCCTCCCTCTCCCTTTTTCCTTGGTTCATCCGCAAGCAAGGAGAAGAAAAGAAGAAGGCCTTGGCGGCCTCCTCCTCCTCCTTTCCTCCTTCCAACGCAGGGAAAAGAAAGAAGGCTGCAGGGGCTTTGATCCTTCTCTGATCTTCATCCTTCTTCTTCCTCCTCCCAAGCACAATCAAGGGTTGATTCAAAGGGAGGACATCAGCCATCTAAAGTAGTCTCTGCAAGGGAGCTAGCACCCCGAGGAGACAAGGAAGCTTTGATCGGATCTCTACTTCGTGTGGATACCCGTAGAGGCTGGACGTGTGAACGGCTTCAAGTGAACCTTCATCCTAAACCACGAACTTCAGTTTGCGGTGATCATCTACCCGCACAAGGTGAAGATCTGATCTTCATAATTAGTTTAAAAGTTTTTAATTCTAATCTATCTACGAACGGTTTTTGAATAACATTCATGTGATGAACGTTGATCCTGCTTGTGCCTCTTTCGCTGCCATCTAAATATTTTAAAATTTCTGCGGCATGGGCGGGTTCCCAACAAATATTTGTGAGCTTTAATTCTCCCAAACATAACTTTTGGTATACATAGTTGGGAAGTAGGTTCACACTGGCTCCTAAATCTAATAGGGCTCTCTGGATGATCGTCTCTTCTATTTTTATTTCAATGGTAGGGCAACCAGGGTCTTTAAATTTTGGGGCAATCTGTTGTTGAATGAGAGATGGGGCTTGTGCAGCCATAACAGCTTGCCTAGGAATGCTGGTTTTTCTTTTGACCATGGTGAGATCATTCAAGAATTTTGTATAGGAGAGAATTTGTCGTATGGCATCGAGAAAAGGTATATTTATTTGAATAGTTTTAAAGACTTCCATGATTTCATCATACTGAGATTTTTTCTTTGAATCTTGTAGTCTACTAGGAAAGGGAGCCTAGGGTGTGTATGTCTCTATTGGTTTCTCCTCTATTCCTTGTGTTCCCTATTCTTGTGCCTTTTTCTGGGTGGGGTTCGGTTCATGCTTTTCTTCTTTTTCTTGTACAGAAAGTTGGACCTTATTGTCCACTTGCTTGCCAGACCGTAAAGTGGTAATTGCCTGGACTTCATGGGTTGAGTTTTCATTTGAATCTATCAGAAACTGGCCTCTTGGCCTTTGATTCTGTTGCCTACTAGGATTAGGCACTAGCTGACTGGGTAATTCACCTCTCTTCCTATCTCCTAGAGAGTTAGCTATTTGGCTCAGACTAACCTCAAGTTTTGCAATCGCTTGTGCATGGAATTGGTTAGTCTGGGCTTGGGCTGTATTAGTCTGTTGTTGTTGCTTGATAAAATCTTGTTGTTGTTTCATCATATTAGCCATCATGGTTTCTAATGGTGAAGGTTGCTGTGGGATAAGGGCATTATAAGGAGGTACAGATGGAACCAAAGGCTGGTTCATTTGTGATGGACCTATCCTGGAAAAGTTGTTCTGAAAATCTGGTGGACCACCTTGATGCTGAATTGGTTCAATTTGCTTGTATGAGAAATTTGGGTGGAACCTATTATCAGGGTGGCAGACTGGGTTGAATGAATTGGGAGTGGGCTTCTTGAAGGCACTATATGAATTTAGAGCATTTGCCTGCTCAGCCTTAATGTTGGGTAAACTAGGACAACACTCCACTAGATGCTTAGAACTGTTACACAAGATACATAAGCCCTGTGGCTCGTGTTCTACTTTCATGATGGGATTTGACTCTTTGTATGAACTCGAACTAGTGAAAACAGTGAAAGCATCAAACGTTTTACTTAAATTGTTCATCCCATTCCCCAGATTGGACATGATATATTTGAGTTCTGGATCTGTTTTTATTCCGTAGGTACTTGGTTCTCTAGACCCGAACTCATCTCTATTTACTTCTTCACCATAGCTACTCCAATTTTGGGCGTTCTCGGCAAAGTCAACAAGAAATTCATAGGCTTGATCCGGGGTTTGGTTCATGAACCTACCCTTGTGCATGGACTCGATCAGGTTTCTATGTGCCGAAGGTAGTCCTTTATAAAAGAAGTGGACCAGATCAGCCTTATCAAGCCCATGGTGTGGGCATTTGACCAACAGATCATGGAATCTTTCCTATAGTTGGGAAAATTTCTCTTCAGATTTTCCTCTGAAAGTTCTTATGGCATCCTTAATTTTTTCTGTTTTAATCATGGGATAGAACTTAGCCATGAACTTTCTAGATAGTTGTTCCCATGATGTGATGGAATTTGAAGCAAGAGAATACAGCCATGCAGCAGCACGATCCTCTAAAGTCATGGGAAACAACCTTAGTTTAATACCCTCTTCATCTAAGTTTTGATTTCTAAACGTTTGACAGATTGTCAAAAATTTGTTTAGATGAATATACGGTTGTTCACTCTCAAACCTATGAAATTTGGGTAACATGTTTATTGTTGCAGCCCGAATCTCGAATTGGGCTGCGTTATTTATTGGCAACACTATACATGTAGGTGGACTAGCGGATGCAGGAGCGAATAATTCATTCAGGGTTCTAATATGATCACCCATTGTAGAGATTGGTGGTTGATCAATAATTCGTCGAATTTGACGATAATTTTTCCAACCTCTGGGTTAAATGGTGTTAACTTACCCCTTAATGATCTTCTACCATGCATACATTATCCACAACTAATTAGACTCGACTCCTAAACGAAATCATAAAAGAGAAGAAGAAGGGCTAGACCAAGATGACCACAATCAACACCACACAATGGATTTGCTCTTTAATCTTGAGGTTAAAGAAGGTTTAGTAGCTTTTAATCTAGTTGCACAGATATTTATCAGATTAAAAAGTTTCTAAAATTCTCTTCTAGATTAGACAGCTCCTAATCTCCCTTTCAGATTAAGCTTGAGCTTACCAGTTAAGCGATCTAGTAACCATTGACTAGAAAAGTCCCGAGGTGTGTGGTGGTGCCAGAAGAGATACACCGATACCACAATACCCGTAACAGTTCTCACTGTTGTAAAACATTTCTAGACATCACCAATTACTAAATTCTCACTGGAGTGGCTTTCAACCGCTTCTTTCAAAGAGCCTAATTGAGCTCAAAAATCCTAAGGCCAACGTCTAATTGATTTTAATTTAATTTGGCTTAGGATATGTATGCAAGGTGGTGATTTTTGGGCTAAGAACAGGTAATGACTTTCCGACCTTATCTTTTTAATGGATTTTGCCCTTAAATTATTTTATGCAAATGCTTAATACTAAATGCAGCAAATATTTAATAATTTTTTTTAAAAAAAATTTATGAAATATCATTAGGTTGTACTGATTAAATGAGCAAGCAAAATTTTTTTATTTAATTTTTTAATTTTATATTTTTTTTAAATTTTTATAGAGGAATAACTTGAATATAAACTAAAACTAATCCTTATGCGTCAGTCAATCTCCGAATGCCCATTGAATAAGCTCTGGAGATTACTCCGTGAGGAGTCTCAATAGAGGTATGATAATCTCGGGGGATTGCACCCTATCAATTATTAGCAAATTTTTTTTTTAAATTTATTTTTTTACCCCTTTTTTTATTTTATTTTTTTTAATTTTCAAATTTTGAAAATTAGAATTCAAATTTTGAATTTAAATTTTAAATTTTAGAATTTTGGAATTTTTTTTAATTTAATTTTTTATTTTTATTTTTTTTTCAAATTTTAAATTTCGAATTTCAAATTTCAGAATTTAATAATTACGAAATTATTAACTAGAAATAAGCAAAATAAGAGAAATTAATAGAAATAAAAAAACTTACTACCGGAGTGCGTTCACTCCGGACGTCCAAAATTCGATTTGATCTTCGTGATTATTCTTGCTTCTCGATTTGCCTCCTTGGCAACGGTGCCAAAATTTTGTTGTCTAATTTCTGTCTACCTAAAAATATGCTAGACAGATCGTTATTAGAACCGACAAACAAAGTTTAAATTAATTTTACTCTTACTTGTTCTACTCGAAGAATAGTGGTCGTAAGAGGTCGATCCATAGGGAGGCGACTGGAGTTGCATAAAAATTAAAACGTTCACTCGAATTTGAAATTGATTTTTGAATGATAAAAGAAATACATTACGTCGGGGATGTTGACGGATTCTCTGGTCTACGGAGAATGTTTTCTACTTGAAATTAACAGAAAGACAGGTACTTAAATTCGAAAAGCATTTATATATTTAATGAAAAAGAAAACTCTGGCATAAAATGGATGAAAACAGTGCTAGAAATATTGAAGACTGCAACATCGATTGCATGAAGAAAATTTTAATGTATTGTATAAAAAAGAAGAAAGATTACAGAATCTGAAGAACAGAAATTAAAAACAACAAAAATTAAAAACTTTAGTATAAATAAAACTCTCTATTAAAATAAAACTAAAACCCCCAAAATAATATGCTCTCAATTAAAATTCAAACTCAAAACACATTGCTCTCAATTAAAATTCAAACTAAAAAAAATAAAACAGAAAGCTAAAACTAAAAAAAATAAAAACACAATGCTTTGTATTCAATGAAGTTAAAAATAGAGCAAGGCACTCTCTCTTCTCTCCCCTGTTCCTTCTTGAACCAGCCGACCACCCCCTCCCGGCCCCAACCGAGCTCCACCCTTTTATAGATCAATCCTTGAAGCATCGAGAGGGGGAGGATGCGTGATTGCTGGGGCGGAATGAAAACGGTTGGAATGGGCGCGTAATCCTTGGATGCTTGAGCTCACGGGAGAGGCGGACTCGGAGGCGTGGGATCTTTGATGCTGGGGATCCGGAAGCTTGGGCGCTGGGATTTGGAAGAGAAGGAGAACGTGGATCCAGATGATGGGTTTCCTTCTTTGGGTGCCGGATTGGAAGCGAAAGGAGGGAGAGCTGGCAGCGGGATTGCTTGGATGCGGAGGCTTGATCCGTGGAAGATGAATACGGACGGGATCTTGGGCTGCTTCACAGGCTTTTGGCAGTGACGCGGACGAACGGAGAAGGTAACGGACGCGGACAGCTGGGTGGATCGCGGAGGATGTGGAAGGAGTTGGGAATTTGGAAGAGGAATGTGGACGGGCTGACCCGTGGTTTCCTTCTTTGGACGTGCCGGCTGGGACATTCATGGCACGGGAGAGCTGGGACAGATGCCACGGCTGTGAAGGATGTTGGGGACGCGCTGAAGACGCGGATCCCTGCTAATCTGCTGCTGTGGCTGGAAGAAGAGGATGGCTGGATCATGGGGAGGGAGTTTGGATCACGGTGCTGGGGTCACGCGTGGGATGCTGGGATTCCGGGATCCCTGGGGATGCTGCGAGATCACTGGAAATGGAAAAAGTTGATCCGTGGAAGATGGATGGCCGTGATGCACTGCGGGAGGAAGAAGAAGAACAGTGAACTCAAAGAAAATTCCCGTAACACTGTTCATATGAACAGTGTTTTTACGTAACACTATTCATATGATCAGTGTTTTCACAATACTGTTCATATAAACAGTATTTTTACGTAACACTATTCATATAAACAGTGTCATCTCGGAACACTGTTCATATGAACAGTGATTTCAGCATGAATAGTAACTTCAGGAATGAATAGTATTTTCAGCTATTTTTCGTGGGATTGGAGGTTAAAAAATTCTTTTTCTTTATGATGAAGTGAGAGTGGGAATCTTTATTCCGAAAGAGTGTGGGTGCTAATCCGAAAAGGGGGGAATGCGAGGATCATTGGAAGATTGCACGCGGGCTCGAATGTCTGGGTGCAAATGTGCTCGATCAGATCATGGCAGGATTGGGCTCGCGCGGTTTGGGGCCATGATGCATCCCTCTAAACCCTACCAAATGCGCATTTAAACTTTAATTTTTACTAACCTATGCCAAACAAAAATATAATATTAACTTAGTAATTTTATCGTTATATGTTAGTAGTAATACTAATTTAACCAGCATGTAGATCGTATTTTTGTGCTCTCATCAAATGACATATGGTATGGGGTAGATGGTTACATTAGATGTAAATCCCAAGAGACCTAAAATCTTCCTAAATCAATCGAGAGTGAACGATACATTGAGCTAGCCATATTTGATTAATTAATCTAATTGGTGTCTAGGCAAGCTCAAAGGTGGTTACTTAATTAGGACCTTACTCTCTGAGTAAGGGGAGCCTCCCACCTGCTTACCTGACCAATTGATCGATTACCTCCTATGGAAAGCTCAAAGTTGGAATCACTAAGATCTGATTACCTAATATTAAGTCGATTGGTCTTCCACCGTAGTAGAGTTGCTAAGATCTTTCCGGCGTTGATTAGTCTCGGCTGGATACAGTGGGCTAGTTGCATCGGAGGATTGGACCTCTCTATTAACATGAGATGTTGTGGGGTAAAGGTGGGGTTGGGCTCCAATAACTGTTAGGTGAGGATCCAATCACAGCTTTATTTTTGCGGGATATATGGTGGGTCTGACTTAACCAAGGAACGGGTCCAATAACTGTTATATGAGGTCTTTATGACTTGGAGACCAGGTTAGCTCAATATGCTTACGAAGCATTGTACAAGGGTTGTATACTCATCGTCTATGTGTCTCCAATAACTGTTAGGTGAGGTGACATATAGATTGGTGGGACCGCAGCACCCCACTCGAAACCCTAAGTCGCAGGTTTCCGTATCTTTACCAGGGGAGTGTGAGAGATCCGAGAAATAGTGGAAGGATTTGATCCAATTTTGTTTTAAAAGTTCCAAAAATAAATTAACGTCAAATACAAATTTCTAATTAGAATCTTTACTCTCTGCAGATATCAATGGCTTCCAACCCGATAGTTCGAATTCTAGATAACAATAGGTTCACCGGACCAAACTATAAAGATTGTCTTGAGTTGTGAAAAGATAGCTTACGTTCTTGACCATGAACTTCCGGTGTTACCAACCCGTGCAACCAATGAGCAGTGTGAGACGCATGCAAAATTGTTGGATAACGACAATAAGGTTAGGTGCTACATTTTGGCATCCATGTCCAACGAATTGCAATGCCAGGATGAGAGCATGAAGACTGCTAAGGACATACTTGATCACCTACAAGAGTTGTATGGTGAACAGGGTCGCGCAGCGAGGTTTGAAGTGTCTAAGCGGCTCTTCAAAGCTAAGATGCGTGATGGGCAGTACGTCCATGAACATGGTTTGACCATGATCAAGGATCTTGAGAAGCTTGAGAAGCTTGAGAAGCTTGGTATGACCATGCACAAGGATTTGCAAACAGATTTGATCCTACAATCGTTGCCATGTTCATATGGGCAGTTTATTGTAAACTACCATATGAATAAAATTGAATGCAACAAACTTGAATTATTGAATATGTTGGTGACAACTGAGGGGGCCTTGAAAGGTTCAAGGGGCACAGTTCTCGCTGCTGAGCTAGCTTCTACTTTCAAGAGAAAGTCTACTGGGAAGAAGAAGAAGCCTGCGAAGAAGCAGAAGACCGAGAAAAAGCCGAAGAAGGAAGTTCCTAAGAAGAAGGCAAAACCCAAAGGAAAATGTTTCCATTGCATTGAAGACGGCCATTGGAAGAGGAACTGTCCTATCTACATGGAAAACATAAAGAGCAAGAAAGGTGACACACCTTCTAAAGGTATGTCTAATATGCTCATTATTGAAACTAATCTAACAGTTTTTTTTATTTCCAGTTGGATTATAGACTCTGGTTCTAGTGTTCACTTGTGCACTACCATGCAGGGTCTAAAGAAAAGTAGAAGGCTTACGGAAGGTGCGGTAACCCTACGGGTTGGCAATGGAGCAAGAGTTGTTGCTGTTGCTGTGGGCAAATTTCCTTTGCATTTACCATCAGGATTTAGTTTGATACTTAGAGATTTTTATTTTGTACCTAGTGCTAGCAGAAATCTGATTTCTGTATCTTGCCTAGCACAGGAACATTATGAATTCAATTTCAATAAAGACTATGTTTCCATTTATTTGTGAAATAAACTATTTGGACGTGGTTTTATGATTGATGGTCTCTATCACTAACATATGGATGTATCTGTGAACGTATCTGAGCATACAGTGAGTACCATAGGATCTAAAAGATCTAGAGATGAGATAAATCAAAAGTATTTATGGCACCTCAGACTTGGTCATATAGGAGAAGATAGAATTAACAAATTGGAGAAACATGGGCTTTTGAGTTCATTGACTTTTGAGTCATATCCGATTTATGAATCCTGCCTTTAAGAAAAAAATGGCCAAATTATCCTTTGTAGGACACGGGAAGAGATCCGCTGAAATACTTGCCCTAGTACACACTGATGTGTGTGGCCCATTCGATGTGCAAGCTAGGGGTCAATTTTTCTACTTTATTACTTTTACCGATGATTTCTCATGGTATGGTTATGTCTATCTTATGAGACATAAATCTGAAGCATTTGAAAGGTTCAAATAATTCAGATTTGAAGTAGAAAAACAGACAGGAAAACTCATTAAGGTTCTTCGATCAGATCGAGAAGGAGAATACCTTAGTGAAGAGTTTCGCGATTATCTCAAACAAAATGGTATAGTTTCACAATGGACACCTCCTGAAACACCTCAACTCAACGGAGTGTCAGAAAGGAGAAATCGAATCCTATTGGATATAGTCAGGTCCATGATGAGCTTCACTGACTTACCCTTATTCTTGTAGGGAGATGCCCTACTTACAGCTATCTACATATTGAATAGAGTTCCCTCTAAGTCCGTTCCTACCACACCGTATGAGATATGGCATGGTAAGAAACCAAGTCTTGGTTATCTCAAGATTTGGGAATGTTCAGCCCAAGTCAAACGACAACAGGCAGACAAGTTAGAGACTAGGACAATTGGTGCTCGTTTCATTGGATATCCTAAAGAGTCATTACGATATAATTTTTACATCCCAGAAGACCACAAAGTGTTTGTGAGCCGACATGCCATCTTCTTGAAAAAACAGTTTATCCTTGATAGAGGCAGTGGGAGGAAAATTGAGCTCGAATAGAAAGTCTCTCATGAGCAACGAGCAATTGAGCCTAGTGAACCTATTCACATTGAGCCAATACATGAAGAATCTCGTCCACTTCGTAGATCCAGTAGGATCTTCCATCCTCCTGAAAGATACTTAGGTATGATTACAGAGGACATAGAGGAAGAGTTTCTCATGGGAGAAAGAGATCATAGTAAGGATCCCAAGACCTACAACGAAGCGATGTTAGACATCGACTCTGAAAAATGGATGGATGCAATAAAGTCAGAAATAGACTCCATGCATTCCAACCATGTATGGATCTTAGTAGATCCACCTGAAGGTATTGTACCTATTGGGTGTAAATGGATCTACAAAAGAAAAATGGGTTCAGATGGCAAGGTAGAGACCTGTAAGACAAGGTTGGTGGCAAAAGGTTATAGTCAGTGCGAAGGCATTGACTATCAGGATATCTTTTCACCGGTAGCCATGCTGAAGTCCATTCGAACGTTGTTTTCCATTGCAGCTTATCATGATTATGAGATATGGCAGATGGATGTGAAAACTACATTCTTTAATGGATATCTTGAGGAAGATATCTATATGAAACAGCCTCAGGGATTCACTTCCAGTGATGGTGATCACAAGGTCTGCAAGCTGCAAAAGATCCATTTATGGACTAAAGCAAGCATGTCGGAGTTGGAACACTCGTTTTGATGATGTGATCAAATTGTTTGACTTCATCAAAAATGAAGAAGAACCATGTGTGTACAAAAAGGTCAGTGGGAGGGCTATAGTATTCCTCGTATTGTACGTGGATGCTCACATCGGTCAAGTTATGGCTGTCTAAGAAGTTTTCCATGAAAGACCTAGGTGAAGCATCTTATATTTTAGAAATTAAGGTCTATAGAGATAGATCTAAGAGGATGCTTGGCCTATCACTGAAAATGTACATAGAGGAAGTGCTGAAGAGGTTCAGCATGGAAAACTCTAAAAGGGGATTGTTACCCCTAAGGCATGGGATAAATCTCTCCAAGAAGATGTGTTCCAAAACATCTGAAGAGATTTAGCGCATGAGTAGGATCCCTTATGCATCGGCAATAGGGAGCCTCATGTATGCCATGCTATGTACTCGACCTGATATAGCACATGCTGCAAGTGTCACGAGCAGATATCAGTCGAATCCAAGCGAGGAGCACTGGATAGATGTGAAAAATATCCTTAAGTACTTGAGAAGGACTAAGGATAAGTTTTTGGTCTTTGGGGGAAGCATAGAGTTAAAGGTAGAAGGATATACTGATCCAGACTTCATGACTGACCCAGATGATAGAAAGTCTACATCAGGATATGTATTCTTATGCAATGGAGGATCGGTAAATTGGAAGAGTTCCAAGCAACCGATTATTGCAGATTTTACTATGGAAGCAGAGTACATTGCTGCATCGGATGCTGCGAAGGAAGCATTCTGGTACAAGAAGTTTATCAAAGAGCTAGGAGTCATGTCATCAGATGCCATAATTCTTTTCTGCGACAACAATGGTGCCATAGCACTGGCTAAGGAGCCGAGGTCTCACCAGAAGTCCAAGCACATAGAGCAGTGATTTCATCTAATTCGTGACTACCTCGAAAAGAAGTATGTAGAGGTGCAGAGAGTAAACTCCACTGATAACGTGGCGGACCCATTCACTAAGCAGCTGAGTTAGAAGAAATTAGAAGTCCATCTTGAAAAAATGGAACTTAAATACATGTCTGATTGGCTTTAGTGCAAGTGGGAGATTATTAGAAGTATGCTTTAGAAGCCAACGTGGCTGACACATATTTGTAATCTGGGACACAAATTTGTAATTTGACTCTTATTAATAAATAAGATTGGACAATTTGTTTTCCATTCATGTTTGTATGTGTCCATGAATCATCCAAGAAATTAATAGATGATGACACATATTCTCAAGAAGTTGAGAATTTGAGGCATATGTCATTAGGGATTAATTTCTAAATGCTCTTGATCGATGGATCCATCACGAGGGACGGTGATCGATCCGCTGAGATTAGTGCACAGATCACTTAGTCAGATGGATGAGTCTCGAGTCCATGGTGTAGAGACACTGGAGTGATTATGCAAGTACTTGTAAGAGAACAAAGTACTAAGCGTGACCAAAGATAGTAGTCACATGGATGTCTATCCACTCGTCAGTGACTGCTTATGCTGCAGTTGTATGACTGGTCCTTTGACCTGTGATGCCTCAGCTATTCACTATGAGGTTGCTGTAGTTTGACGAGCATGTGAACTTGGACCCTAGCCATTCTGGTCCCTGTAGTGCAGATTGGCTACAGTAGGTTCATTTTGGAATAGAGTTGCATCTAGATGGGATCTATCGATAGGAGTGATCCTATATGATTTATGCGACTGAGTTCGATAAATTTCTAGCCAGGTATTTTGAAAAAAGAGTTTTCCATATCTCGAATTGGAAGTCGTATAAATTTGACATATGACGGACGATGGTGTTTGACGAGATATCCATAACCTCCGTCACGTCGGGATCCATGATAGAGGGACTGTATCATAAACTAACAGCACTTAGAGGTTCAGACATTCCATTCTGCTGGGTTGCAACCACATACTGCTAGGTGTTACTAGTGGATTGTGAGACTTGATGGCATTCATTTGGTGATCAGTGTACCCTGAGAGTAGAACTGAAATCGTTTCAGTCCACTGAAAGGAGTTTCAGTGATATTGAGATGGAGATCTCAATATGTCTCACTATCAGTCAGAATAGAACCTACGGGGTCACACACATAGAGGATTTAATTAGTCAGACTATCATAATTATGATTGTAAATCATAATAGAAATCAATCATCAATATGATTGGTGATTAAATTAACCCACTAAGTGTTAGTGAGTTAATGGAAGAAGAATTAAGTGGAATTGATTGCAATTGAATTGCAATTGGGCTGATTTAATGAGCCAAATCAAATTGGGTTCGACCTAAATTGATTTGGGTTCATGATTGGGTCAATTTGATTAAACCAAGATTTGTGCGGATTTTAAAGACCACATGTCGTCGTAGGATGAATATAACTTAAGTCATGTTCACACTATGCGGATTTTAAAGTCCACATGGCGTCGTAGGATGCATGCTCCCAAATCAATTAATTTTTCTAATGAGATTAGGAATCCTAATATGATTAGAAAATTAATCAATTGATTAAGTGGACACATGTCATGCATCTATGAGCTCAAGGATTGGACACTTGGCATTAATCCAAGGGTAGGTTATAGTCCCATACTCCTAATAAGATTAGGAGAAGCCCTAAACCCAATCTATAAAAGAATAGCAAGGAAGACATTATGAATTAATTCTCTCCTCTTCCTCCCCACGTCTCCTCTCTCCCTCTCTTCTTCCTTCCTTCTCCACAGCAGCAAGGGGACCTCATCTTCCTCTTCATCCATGGGAGCAAGGCAAGGAAGATCCACGCTTAAAGCTTCATCCCTCATCTTCCTCCATTGCGAGCAAGGTTGAAGAAGAAAGCGTTCTTCTTCAAAAGATATGCTGCAGATTTTTATCTTCCAATATTATGATAGTCATGAGAGATCCTTGCAAGGAGCTAGCATTCCGGTAAGACCTATTCTCATATGATTAGATCCTCGTGTGGATACCTGTAGAGGCCGGACAATTGTGCGGCTCAAACAGGAACCTAGAATAGATCATCAGGCTGATTTTGTTTCAGTTTTATGAATCTTAATTAACCCTCCTCAGATCCTAATCTCCCTTCCTCCTGAGTTCAAGGATCTTCTGGATTTGGATCTAGAAAATTTTGAACTCTACGATTCGAGGCGCGTTCATACGATGAACGACGTTCCGTTCGAATTTTGCTGCAAACGTCGCTTCGAACGAGGTGTATCTCAGCATTAATCACCAATTATACATGGCTCAAATTCTCAACTCTTGAGAATATGTATCATCATCTTATTAATTCCTTGGACGATTCATAGACACATAAACAATATGAATGATAAGATGCCCATTTATTATTCAATAATAATAAAGTCAAGTACAAATTTATGTCCTAGAATTAATAATGTGTCCGCCAGATTGGCTTCTAGGGCATACATCTAACATAGCTGGCATGTTTGCATTAACTACAGCAAGTTAAACTCCATGACTAGGAAGGACCATTTTTTCTTGCCTTTTATTGACCAAATATTAGAAAGGCTAGCCGGTTAGGGTTTCTACTATTTCTTAGATGGTAATTCTGGATATAACCAAGTGGTCTTCTATCCCGATGATCAAGAGAAAACCACTTTCACATGTCCATTTGGGACATTTGGGTATAGGAGAATGCCATTTGGACTATGCAATGCGCCCGCTACATTTCAACGATGTATGATGGCAATTTTTTCTGACATGGTAGAAAAATTTCTGAAAGTATTCATGGCTGATTTTTCAGTTTTTGGCCTCTCATTCGATGATTGTCTCAATAATTTAGCCCTGGTTCTAAAAAGATGTAAGGAGACCAATCTAGTGCTAAGTTGGGAAAAGAGCCATTTCATGGTTCAAGAAGATATAGTCTTGGGACACATTATGTCCAAAAGGGGTATTGAGGTGGATAAAGCTAAAGATGATCTTATTTCTAATCTTCCTCCATCCAAATCTGTGAAACAAATCCATTCTTTTCTAGGCCATCCTGGTTTTTACCGTCATTTCATTAAAGACTTCAGCAAAATCTCTAGGCCCTTGTGCAATCTCCTTGCCAAGGATACACCCTTTGTCTTTAATGAAGCATGTAAAGAGGCCTTTGAAAAGCTCCGATCTAAGTTGACTACAACACCTGTCATACAACCTTCCAATTGGACCCTTCCATTTGAACTTATGTGTGATGCTTCTGACTATGCCATTGGGGCGGTTTTAGGGCAACGACTAGATAAGTTACCTCATATCATCTACTACGCTAGTAAGACACTCTCAGATGCACAATTGAACTACACTACTACTGAGAAAGAATTACTAGCTGTAGTATTTGCTTTGGACAAGTTTCGGTTCTACCTCTTAAGATCCAAGTTTATTGTATTCACTGATCATTCTGCTCTCCGGTATCTCCTTTCAAAAAAGGACACCAAGCCTCACCTAATTCGATGGATCCTATTGTTATAGGAATTTAATCTAGAAACTCGTGATAAGAAAGGTACCACAATGTTGTAGCAGACCATTTGTCTAGAATTCTTCTTGAGCCTTCTCATATCACCTCACCACTTCATGACTCCTTTTCAGATGAACAATTGTTTGAGGTACAACAAGTGAAAATACCATGGTTTGCCAACATAGTGAACTATCTTGCCGTAGGACAAATTTCCAATCACTGGTCCAAGCAGGACAAGGATTGATTCTTTTCGCAAGTTAAGTTCTACTTTTGGAATGATCCAGATCTGTTTAAATACTGTTCTGATCAAGTAATCCGTCGATATATGCCTGAATGTGAATTTTAGAGTATTCTTAATTTTTGTCATACCCAAGCCTGCGGAAGACATTTTGGGGGTAAAAAAATTGCAGCTAAAGTCTTACAAAGTGGATTTTATTGGCCCTCCTTGTTCAAAGATGCTCACAATTTTTGCCAGACTTGTGAGCGATGCCAGCGAATGGGTACAATCACCCGTAGAGATATGATGCCACTCAACCCCATTTTAATTATAGAAATTTTTGATGTCTGGGGTATTGACTTCATGGGTCCTTTCCTGCGTTCTTTTGGTTTTGAATACATTCTTGTCGGGGTAGATTATGTCTCAAAGTGGGTCGAAACAATTGCTACTAAGACTAACGATCATAAGGTTGTGGTTAAGTTCTTACAAACCAATATATTTAGTCACTTTGGCACACCCCGAGCTATCATTAGTGATGGGGGATCACATTTCTGCAACCGATCTTTTGAAGCTTTGGTTCGCAAATATTCAATCACCCACAAAGTTGCCATCCCATACCATCCCCAAACAAGCGGGCAAGTTGAAGTTTCTAATAGGAAGATAAAACATATCTTAGAGAAAACAATACGTCCCGATAGAAAAGATTGGTCTCAAAGGTTAAACGATTCTCTGTAGGCTTATCGTACTGCCTATAAGACTCATATTGGCATGTCTTCTTATCGACTTATTTTTGAAAAAGCTTGCCACTTACCCGTAGAACTTGAGCATAGAGATTTTTGGGCCATTAAAAAGTTTAACTTTGATATGGCAGCCGCTGGTTCTAACCGAAAACTTCAACTCAACGAGCTTGAAGAGTTACGCAATGAGGCGTATGAAAATGCCAAAATATACAAGGCAAGGACTAAGGCTTTTCATGACAAATCTATTAACCGTAAATCTTTCGAGCCTAATCAAAAGGTTTGGCTATTCAATTCTAAATTACGTCTCTTTCCTGATAAACTTCGCTCTAGGTGGGATGGTCCCTTTTTAGTTAGAAAGATTTTTTCTTATGGTGCAGTAGAAATTCAAAACATCAGTGATGGTCGTATCCTGAACGTCAATGGTCAAAGATTGAAACCTTATATAGAGTGTGTTGCAGACGGACAGTTGATTGAATCCCTTGATTTGATGGATCCTATCTATCGGGATAATTAAGGATGCACTGCGTCTGGTTGAAGACGTTAAACTTAGCGCTTGTTGGGAGGCAACCCAATTCTCATAGGTCATTTTTGCTTTTGCACATTGTCTTGCCATATTTTTTTTTAGGAGTCCTCATATTACTGATGCAACTACGGTAAAATGCTTCTATTCTCCATATGCATCATATTTTCATCCAAAATAAAATAAAATAAAATAATAATAAAAATAATAATAATATAATATTTAAAAAAATAAATTATTGAGGACAATGTCTGGTCTAGGTTGGGGGGTATAGGATTCGAATTTTTGAAGAAATTTTTTAAATTTTTGATTTGTGAATAAGTTTTTCGAATTTTTGATCTTAAAAAAAACTAATTTCTATGCATTAGTGCTGAAATGCTAAATGCACAAAGTATATAAAATCTAACAAGCCCAATGATTAGTCAGAAGTAAGACAATTTGAATTCTTTTTATTAAAAGTTCTTTTAGCGAGTTGTAAGATAATTTTTACTTTGGCATTTCACAACACATATGACCTGCACTTCTAAGGATTAGGTTCAACATTATGTTGTTAAGTCTGTTAGCAACCTTGAGTCCTGATGAATCATACCTATCTAATTCACTATTATCTTCTTTTATTAAAATAAATTAAAAAAAAGAGAGAGGGAAAAAAAGAGAAAAAAAAGAAGTGAATTTAGTCAGGTACATCGAAAAAGGCTACCTATTGTCAAAGGTCAGCGGGCTTGTATGAGGAACCCGAGCATAGGTCCGTAGGGGAGTCTTGATGCCCAATAGCTTATGCCATCTGGTGTGGTAGTTATTGACTGATTGCTCACTATACGGAGGAATCATTACAAGAGTAAAAGTGCATAATTTATTTATAAATACAAAATAAAAAAAGAGAAAGAAAAAATAATATTGACCTTGAAAAAGACGATAATGTGAAAGCCGTCGTTGTAAAAATTTGAGTAAACTGGAATATTACAGATAAAACCCATGAGGTATTAAGGTAAACATCCACAACTCTCGAAATTCTGCAAGATAGGATGATTTTGAATCAGTGATTAGGTCTTATCTGACCAATTCTTGGAAACTACTAGCTTTAGCAGTATTTTGGAGGATCTAAAGTCTTAGCTTGTGTATGGTCCAGATTTTTCAAGTATAAATAAGTCTTACAACTCTCTAACAGAAACTTAATGACTTCAACTTAAGTTGCATACTGACCTAGGATTTGGGCTGATTTAGTAATTAAAACTTTGTGTGCCTTTGAAATTATTGGTACTTATGCATTTGAAATTAGATTTTATAAAACAATAAAAAAAATTTTAGGTAGAGACAGCAGTTTGGGGGTATCTGTGCCGGAAATCCTCACGAGATAAAATTCATCCTCTAGAGCCATCTAGGGGTTTAAAGCCTTATTGCATACGGTAAATGCAATCGCGTTTCCTGCAAAAGTGAGTTAGTTTTTTTATTTTGCTCGAGGACTAGGCAAATGTAGGTTGGGAGGTGTGATAAGTGCTAAATAATGAATAAATTTATCTATTTTACATAACACTTATTATTTTTTTTATGTACATATTTTAAATTTAAACATAAGAAAATGTATTTTCCTTCATTATTGCATTTTAATAAATTACTAGAAGTAATTCAAGTTTGATTGATTTTATTGGTCGAGTCCAATCTATGCAGGTCGAGTCTAATATATATGCACGTTGAGTCAAGCTCATTTGGGATAATTCCTGAACCCAAATCGCATACACCCCGCAAATCAAGACCCTCTCAGATTATGATTCTACTGTTCATCCCAACTCCCTTGTTTCTTTTCCGCATTTGGCTCAACAAAACTTCCCTGCATCACATCTCAGTCACCTAATTCCCTTCCCACACGTTCCAACCATCTTACCAACTGAATAGGATCACAACCCCTTGTACCAAAAACCCATGATCACACCCATCCACATCTCAGCCATGTGCACGTCCTTTCCTTCCGCATCCAAAGTTCCTTCCACGTCATCCCTTTCCTTCCCTGTTTAAGCTTCAAAACAGAGTCAACCCCAATCTCTTTTCATCACGAATCACATCCAGCCATCCCGACCTCTGAGATCCTCTCACGTCTCCATTTCAGCGTCATTCTCTCCCCATTCCGTGGATCACGTCCTAGCCATCTTCTGAACCAACCCATCCTCTTCCGCTAGATCCCAGCCAAGATAAGCCTTCCGAACTCCCAGATTTCCTATCATCCTTATCCAAACTTCCCAGCTCCCCTGTTCCCAGCCGAAGGATTCTTCCGCAGTCCAAAGATCTCTTCCCAGCTTCATCTCTTCCGAATTCCAAGTCCCGAATTTTATGAATCCTTTCCAACTCCCCTATTCCACGACATTCATCCAGAACCGAATCAGATTAGAACAAAAACATCCCTGTGTCTCCGTGACCTCCTCCACGTCCTTCCCGAGCTCATCCTCCCAAGGAATAGAGCTGTCATCCCATCCGGATTCATCCCAGCATCTTTCGGATCAGCTCCCCAGCTTCCTCGGCTTCATCCTCCCGAGCTTCATGGCATCCAAGCTTTTTCTCCCAACTTCTGGATCAACTCCATCCTTCCGCATACAAAGATCCCCTGTTCTCAGCCGTATCCACCATTTTCAAGCCTCCCGCATCTCCATCTCAGCCGTAAGCTCAATCTAACATCCACGTCCTCGCCATCCCCTGCAGCCAAGGATCAAGCCGACTTCAGCCAAGGAATTCCAGCTCCTAGCTCACCGACTTTGACATCCGGATCAGATCATCTCCCCATCTCGATCACGTCCACGGAACAGGAAGCCGTTCCTTGCCCTTATCTTCCCACTCGGAAGATCCTATCAAGAGAGGGAAACAGGAGGGCTGGTGAAGGCTATAAAAGGGGGAGGAGACGGATCCCATGGCAATCTTCTCTCAGGTTGAATCCTATAGAGTAAAAGGAGGGAGAATACTTTGGGGTATTCTTGGAAGAACTTCCCACAGAAAGAAAAAAAAATAAAGTGCTAGAGAGGGGAGTTGCGACGGGAGAGGAAAGAGCCGGAGGAAGAAAGAAAGAAGTTTTGGTCGCAATGGAAGCTCTTCGCACTGCTGCTGTTGTCCATAACTATATGCAGGGCTGATCTCCTCACTAGGGCTGGATGAAGCTCTAACAAAGAAATAAGGGTTTTTGTATCTTTAATTTCTGTTCTTGGAGTTGTATGAATCCTCTTACTCTTAAATGAATATTTTTCTTTGATCTCATATTTAATCTCTATCTCTATGATTTTAAATTGCTGAGTTACGCCCCGTTCGATGCGACGTTCGCAGCGGAATTCAAACGGAACGTCGTTCATCGCAAGAACGCGCCTCAGATCGTAGAATTCAAAAATTTTTCTGGATCCAAATTCAGAAAATCTTTGAATTCATTAGGGAGGGGAGATTAAGATCTGAGGAAGGTTGATTAAGATTCATAAAACTGAAACTAAAATTAGAAGAAATTAATTTGAAGATCTCATCTTGAAAAATTCTGCAGGTGAAGAACACCGCAGCTTGATGATCTATCTAGGTTCCTGTTTGAGCCACACAATTGTCCGGCCTCTACAGGTATCCACACGAGGATCTAATCATCTGAGATAGGATCTTATCGGAGTGCTAGCTCCTTGCAAAGACCTCTCATGACTATCATATAGATTAGAAGATAAAAATCTACAACATACCTCCTTAAAGAAGAACCCTTTCTTCTTCAACCTTGCTCGCGATGGAGGAAGAGGAAGGAGGAACCTTACACGTGGATCTTCCTTGCCTTGCTACCGTGGAAGAA
The DNA here is from genome assembly GCF_051530095.1 of Phoenix dactylifera. Lineage (NCBI taxonomy): Eukaryota > Viridiplantae > Streptophyta > Magnoliopsida > Arecales > Arecaceae > Phoenix > Phoenix dactylifera. The sequence continues at coordinate 18,201,692 of NC_143195.1, forward strand.
AAGGAGGATGAAGACCCCTTGCTACCGTGGAGAAGGAGGAAAAAAGAAGAGGAGGCGTGGAGAGGAAGAGGAGAGAATTAATTCATAACTTCTCCGTTGCTATCCTTTTATAGATTGGGTTTAGGGCTCCTCCTAATCTTATTAGGAGTATGGAACTATAACCCACCCTGGATTAATGCCGAGTGTCCAATCCTTGTGCTCATAGATGCATGACATGTGTCTATTTAATCAATTGATTAATTTTCTAATCATATTAGAATTCCTAATCTCATTAGAAGAATTAATTGATTTGGGAGCATGCATCCTACGACGCCATGTGCACTTTAAAGTCCGCATAGTGTGAACATTATTGGGAATTGTGTCCTAAATCCAATCAATTGTTGATTGTGAATGTATTTGAATCAATTATAAATAATATGGTATTTATTCATCACCAGAACATCTTTACAAACTCCGATGTGATGAAGTCCTTAGGACTGCTTTGTGTAATGAAATATGATTTTGTCACACAGGTCCTTAAATGTTCATGACCGTATGATATACTATTAACTGGACGATAGTATTATCGGGCGTAGGTCATTGTGTATCATATTTGTTGGTTGTTTTCCAAACCAAAGAGTATAGAGATATTAGTATGGTATACAGGTGAATGGTAGTGTACATTCACTGAACATGACCAATTGACGGACTCTCCCTTGTCAAGAGTTGTTCCGAGTGGATATGGATATATGTATCCTTTATACCTGAGATTGCAACCGGTGGCTTGCAAGCAACTCACTGTACTTTGGTGCTGGACTACCTGAATTTCTAATCCAGCGACGGAAGGTTTCTGGGTCCAGTCAAGTACTTGTGGTAGTCAGTTGCAGATCAAGATGGGATTGACCTTCCTTAGAAATAAGGGTGAATGCCTTGTGTTTTCAATTAAGTAGTACCCTGGCCAGGGAAAGTCAAATCACTATCACTTGACTTATTGAATTGAAACATATTTTCGGATGGATCGTTTCAGGGTAGACAGACTCTGAACCCACCCTGGGCATTTTCTGATCAAGAGGATGAATTATGCGGTAACCATAGTCCATAGGTTCTAGAATGTTGCTTTGCATCTATTCGGCCTATCCGATCGTCGGATCCCATTGCTAGATGGTTACTTCAATTAGTGCAAAAAGTGTTATTGTACTACCGGCTTAGGTTCGAACCTGTGAGGTCACACGCTTAGAAGTTTCTGGATTGATCAAATGGCTGATTGACGATTAAGAATCGTCTATAGGTAAAATAGTCAATGTGATTGACTGATTGCCCTAAGCAATTGCTGCTTGAAGAAGTTAATTGGTGATTGGATCACTGATTAAACTCAATTTGATTGAGTAATAGAGATTGGGCTTGACCAAATTCAAATATGATTGAAATTGGTAAAACCGTAATTGACACCAAAATTAGTTTGGTGAAAATGTCTAATTTGCCCCCAACCAAATCAGATTTGGCTTGAGTCAAATTGAATTAAAATCAATTATGATCCTAGTATGACTAGGACTTCCTTCCCTATGTGGGACCCACATACTGTATGTGGGACCCACGTCCTGCCTAGGTGGGACCCGCATACTGTATGTGGGACCCACGTCCTGCTTAGGTGGGACCCACATACTGTATGTGGGACCCACATCCCGATCGCCCTCCAGGCCACCTAATCCCTTTGCATGCATGACACGTGGCGGAGCAGACACCTCTTTTGCTTGCATGCATGACACATGGCGAAGCAGGACAACTCTTTCGCTTGCATGTGTGACACGTGGCGGGCCTGGACACCTCACACTCCTCCTGATGTCATCCATGACCTCATCTGCCTCATGAGGTCATCCATGACACCTCGCCCCTTTGCATGCGTGACACGTGGCGGAGCAGGACATCTCTTTTTCTTGCATGTGTGACATGTGTCCTGGCAGGACACCTCACCCTCTTCTTGGCCTATAAATAGGCCACCCCTCTTCCTTCTTCTCTACACATCAAGAGGACCATAGAAAGAGAGTGGGAGGAGATAGTAGCTCTGAAGGTGAAAGCCCAAGAAGAAGTTCTTGAGCTGTGAAGGTCCATCTTCTTCCTTCTTCTCCCTTTCAGCCAACCTTCTGCCTCCTTGCGAGCTAGTACTCTCCGAGAAGCTGATCATTTTAGAGCTTCGCGTGGATGAGTCATCGAGGCCGGATGCTTGTGCGGCTGCGAAGCATCCTTGAAGGAACCTCCTTCTAAAGGTAAGAGATTTGATCTCTTTTATGGTTGAGATATGATCTCAATCTTCAAATCACAAGAAGTTGTGATTTATGCATATTTATTTGAATCACACAATTCTCGGGATATGAGGGCTTTGTGATATTTGGTGTCAAAGCAAAGGATTAGTGGAGACTATCCGATTCTCGGAAACTCTCACGCGTGATCATGTGACGAAGTGTGGCTCTCCATCCGGGGGCTCATATACTGAGTGCTTTGATAGGCACGCGCGGGTGTCACCCTATGTATTGGGACTGAGCCCGCGCCACATGTAATGTGCAGTTGAAGACTGTCTTCGACTGGTACCAGAGTTAAAATATCTAAAATAACAAGCATGTTATGGGTTAAAATGTTTAACCCGTTCTTTCCGCATAAAAATTTTCTGAAATTCATGCTTAGCCCTTTGCACGCACACCATCAGTGGTATCAGAGCCCGTTCAGGTTCTTTGTGATATCAAATATCTATGCAAGATGTGATATTTTACATATGATGTAAACTGATTATATTATTTCATTATGTTATTCATATGATGAATGAACATGTTTGTTTGCATGATTAACTTGAATCTTAAAAGTGTTTTAAGGATTTAAAGTTATGGAGCTCGCAAAACAAAGATAAGACATGAATAATGCAATATACTTAATTATGAATTGAGTAATGATATAGATCCTAGATTTTAAATGTGATTTGAACGTCGAAGACATTGCATAATTCATGGGGTAATGGGTTAGCTAAAACAATTCCAATTGAGTTGGACTCAATGGTTGAAATCAAACTTGGTAGAGTAGTTGATCTAATCTAATTAAAGTTGCTTCTTAGATTGGGTCAAGATTACTCTTGATCTTTGCAATAGTTGTAATTGATCAAGTCCATGTCTTTGATTAGACCAAATGGATGTTGATTTAGGCTTCGTGGTTGAGCTTGAGTTATGATATTGATCGAATTGAAATTGATAAATCAGTTGGTGTCAAAGGCAACTGTAATCAGTAGGTTTTTTAATTGGGAGCTACTTGCTGGGTTTCGGTCCAGTCAAGTTAATGGCATATCCTTCCGCTGATCTCACTTACCTGGCCATCTTGGTGAATCTCTTTTGATCAGATCTTTGATTGACTCTAATTGACCCATGCCTGTAAGAAAATCAGTTGGACTGATTTAGGTGCACTGACTTGAATCTATTTCCTATGATACCTGACTTATGAAGTCAGTGGGAGGATTTGGATTGAGTCAGCTTTTTATTATAAAAATCCTCTAAATTATTAGGTCTATAAAATGATATGGTTAATGGAGATGACCACGTCATAGCCTCCCATTAGTTGTGTGATAATGAGTCCAATGCATCTATATATATTGGAGGCGCGTGCGCGCACTGGTGCGTATCGGCTATTGAAATTGTCATACAATAATGATGAGTCAGTTGCAACTATTGGAATGGGTGGTCCGATTGGATACCGGCCAAAGTCGGGCTTGGCCATCTATTAGATAGTTTGCATTGATTGCTACATGTTAATGGTTGGACCTAACCGGGACTTTCAGTAGTGTCGATATACGCCTGCTGAAGTGATTCCTGGGGCAAAATGATCACTAGAAGTTGTTTAGTTGAAACAATTTGTTTTGAACCTACCTTTAGGTGTATTTAGGTTGATACCGACCAAAGTCGGGCCCAGGTGTAGCCTATTGGATTCTAGTGCCCACTAAAGAATTAAGAGTAATTCTTCGGATTAGAGGTAGAGGCTCCTGATTCGTATAAAACAGTAGGAGGATCTTTAGACTAAAATCCATGTCTTTAGATTAATTGATTCATTTACTAATAAGGTCTTGGTTTTGTCCTTTATGCAGAAATGTCCTCTTATAAGTTCCCCCTATCACTATTGGATAGTGATGAGCCGACTATGATTAAGAATCAGGCTAACTCGAGTGCTAATGAGAGAAATCAGCAAAGAGTTGCTGGTCAAGGTGGTTATATGATAACACCTTATAATTTCTCTGTATGTGATATTATGGCTTGGGTATTGGATATCGGGAGTCCTTTTAATATCTGTAATACGTTGAAAGGACTGCAAGTCATTGAGAATTTCGGTAACAATGAGAAATTCCTAAATATTGGAGATGGAAGAACTGTTCTAGTTTTAGAATTAGGTAATATTCAAATTGTTTCAAATTCTCATATAATTTCTCTTGGTGAATGTCACTATTGTCCTAGTTTCTTAATGAATGTCATTTCCGTTGGTCATTTGGCCTTAAACGGTTATGAAATTTGTATAAAGAAGGATTATTGTGATATCATTATGAATGGTGTTACAGTAATCAATGGACGATTAAACAATGGCATTTATGTATTATCACAACCTGTTAGTGTAATGTACACTACAAGTAAACGCCCTAGATCTGATGATGTCTCTGATATCTACCTTTGACATTGTAGGCTAGGTCATATTAACATGAACAGGATCAACAGGTTGGCCTCACTTGGATATTTTAAATATTAATGATTGTGAATCATTACCTACCTGTGAGTCTTGTCTTCTTGGAAAGATGACCAAGTCGCCTTTTACTGAAAAAAGGTATACAAGCCGGTGTTGTATTAGGTCTTGTACATTCGGATGTATGTGCACCTATGAGCACTAGTCCAAGCGGTGGATACAACTATTTCATTACATTTACCGACGACCTATCTCGGTTTGGGTATGTGTTTCTTATGAAACACAAGTATGAATCATTTGAAAAGTTCAAATTATACCATAATGAAGTAGAGAAACAAACTAGACAGTGTATTAAGATACTTCGATCTGATCGAGGTGGTGAATACCTCTCCAGTGATTTCTTGACATATCTGGAGGAGAATGGGATTCTCTCTCAGTGGACCCCTTCCGGAACACCGCAGCATAATGGTGTGTCTGAAAGAAGGAATCGGACTCTGTTGGACATGGTCCGGTCCATGATGGTGTTTACAGCTTTGCCCTTATCATTTTGGAGTTATGCACTTGAGACCGCTTGTTATATTTTTAATAGAGTTTCCAGTAAATCTGTAACTAAAACTCCATATGAGATATGGATCGGTCAAAAGCCTGTACTCTCTCACCTTAAAGTTTGGGGGTCTCCAGCCTACGTCCGTCGTTTGAAAGCAGACAAATTGGGAGCTAGGTCGGAAGAATGTCTTTTTGTCGGCTACCCAAAAGAAACCAAAGAGTATTATTTCTACCAGGCTAATGAACAAAGGTTGTTCGTCAGCAATAGAGCTATCTTGTTGGAGAAGAAATTCCTTGGTGAAGGAATGAACAGCTCTAAGGTTGAGCTTGATGAAGTTCAACAGGTAGAGGATCAAACAACAAGAACTAAACCGTTAGAGTCTGATTTGATTGGATCAAACTCAAAACCCATTCAGGTTACACCCGTTAGGCGATCCGGTAGAGTACCGCATCGACCGGATAGATACTACGGTTTTCTGGTCCGGGACGATGATCCCATTAGTCTCGATCAGAACGATGAGGATCCCATCACCTATATGGATGCTATGCAAAGGTCTGACTCTGATAAATGGCTTGGAGCCATAAAATCTGAAATGGAGTCCATGAAGGTCAATGATGTATGGACATTGGTTGACCCACCTGAAGGATTTAAACCCATAGGGTGTAAGTGGATTTTCAAACAAAAAAGAGGCGCAGACGGAAAGGTGGAAACCTATAAAGCCCGTTTGGTTGTCTAGGAATTTCATCAGCGTTATGGTATCGACTATGACGAAACGTTTTTGCCTGTGGCAATGCTGAAATCCATTTGGATCATGCTTGCGATTGCGGCCCATCTGGACTTTGAGATCTGGCAGATGGATGTTAAAACCGCTTTTCTAAATGGAGATTTAGAGGAGCAGGTGTATATGATACAGCATGAAGGTTCTATTTCTACAGATGAGTCTAAGGTGTGTAGGCTGCAAAAGTTCATATATGGACTAAAGCAAGCAGCTCGAAGTTGGAACATTCGTTTTGACAGGATTATCAAAACTTATGGCTTCGTTAAGAACGAAGAGGAACCTTGCATATACAAATAGGCTAATGGTACGGTAGTTTTATTTCTTGTACTGTATGTGGATTATATTCTCCTAATAGGGAATGACATCGCTGCACTACAGGGAGTAAAAATGTGGCTTTCATCACAATTCTCCATGAAGGATTTGGGAGAAGCATCCTACATCCTTGGGATGAAGATCTATAGAGATAGATCTAGGAGGTTGCTCGGTCTGTCCCAATCCATGTACATTGAAACCGTGCTGAAAAGGTTCAGCATAATGAATTCCAAGAAAGGCTATCTTCCGATAGGTCATGGAATCACTCTTTCTAAAGGAGATTGCCCGACAACTCCCCAAGAAAGAGAGTGTATGAGTAGAATTCCATATGCCTCTGCTGTGGGATCTATTATGTATGCTATGACATGTACTAGACCAGATATGGCATATTCACTAGGAGTAGTGAGTAGGTACCAATCTGACCCAGGAGAGAGCCACTGGAAAGTTGTAAAGACTATCCTCAAGTATGTGAGAAATACTAAGGATAAGTGGCTGGTCTATGGAGATTCTGACTTGAAACTTGTGGGATATACTAATTCCAGTTTCCAGTCAGATCGTGATGATAGCAAGAGTGTGTCTGGATTTGTTTTTACCTTGTATGTGTTGGGGTATGTGGAGACCTTTGGTGATGAAGAGAATTGAAGGAAAATCAATTCTGCATAGTTTTCTGTCTGGCGGACTGTCGGAGTCGACTCGAGCTTCAGTCGAGTCGACTCGGAAACAGTCGAGTCGACTCGGGAACAGTCGAGTCGACTCGAGGTCTGTCGAGTCGACCCGAGAGGAGAAAGCCGCAAAAACCATGTTTCTGTCTGGACTGTCAGAGTCGACTCGAACTACAGTCGAGTCTACTCGGAGCATCGTCGAGTCGACTCGAGATACAGTGGAGTCGACTCGAGATCGTGCCAGTTAAACTGGAAGTTGTTCAGACGTGCCAGAGTCGACTCGGACTTCAGCCGAGTCGACTCGGGCTCGCGAAAAATCGTACGGACGATTTTCTTTTGGTGTTTTTGGTGGCGTTTCGACGGCTATGATCATCTGAAGGTCTTGAGACTATATATAGGACTCATGAGAGCCCTAGGGTAGGATTATTGGCCGTATATTTGAGAGAGACTCTTGTTTGTGAGGCTAGGGTTCTAGAGAAGAAGAGGATTGGGATCCTACTTCTTGTGCAAAGGGAATTCTGTGTGAATCTCTTGTAGATCGATCGCTTGTGATCGTTTGGGTGTGTGCTATCTCTGTAATCAGTTCATCCTTATTGAGATTTGGAGCGGTGGAGGACGTAGGCTATTTGTAGCCGAACCTCGTTACATTTTTGTGTTTGCTTTGCTATTTTCTTCCTTCTTCTTCCTTTGATCTTTGATAATCCGTTGCGGTGCTCAAGTGTTTTATCCTACTGATACCACGGGGTAATCTTTTGCCCTTCGTAGGCGGAGCGAAGAGGTGATCCTTGAGTCCGGAGTCGAGGGAGCGAGAGAGTGCTTATCCGTTTGTATCTCTCTTGCTTGTCCGACGTCGGTGGCGGCGCTGGTGTGAGTGGGTTCCGGTGCGGGGCGCCGACAACAATTGGTATCAGAGCTATTGGTTATTCTGCAATGGCGGATGAAGGGAAGTTGCGAATTGAGAAGTTCAATGGCACGAACTTCGGGTTTTGGAAGATGCAAATAGAAGATTACCTTTACCAGAAGGATCTCTATTTACCTCTTGGAGGTAGAGCAAAGAAACCAGAGAAGATGTCCGATGAAGACTGGGAGGTCCTCGATCGGAAGACGCTCGGCACCATCAGATTGTCACTTGCATCCCAAGTGGCATTCAACATCAAAAACGAGAAGACGACGATGGAGTTGATGGCAACATTGTCGCGGATGTACGAGAAACCCTCAGCATCAAACAAGGTATTTCTCATGAAGAGGTTGTTTAATCTTCGTATGAAAAATGGCGGCAGCATAGCAGAATACCTCAACGAGTTCAATGGACTCACGGCCCAGTTGGAGTCAGTGGAGATTAGTTTTGACGATGAGATTCGGGCATTGCTAATCCTCTCCGGATTGCCTGATAGCTGGGAGGGCCTGGTGATGGCGGTGAGCAATTCTTCGGCAACGGGGAAGTTGATTTTTGATGACGTTGTGGGAGTGCTTCTGAGTGAAGAAGCAAGAAGGAAATCTTCTGGAGCTACGGAGTCGTCTGGAAGTGCACTAAACACCTCTGACCGGGGAAGACAAAAGAAGGACGGTCGATTTCGAAGCGACTCGAAGTCGAGATCCAGTAGGTCTCGAGCACCTCAGAACAAGGGAGCGAAGTGCTGGAACTGCGGGAAGACGGGGCACTTTAGGAGGGATTGCAAATCTCCTAAAGGGAAGCAAGGCGACCACACCGAAGGAGTCAGCAAGGATCTGGCAAATCTTGCTGAAGACGGTGATATGGATGCCCTCGTTCTATCTTTGTCTACCTGTGACGAGTCTTGGGTGATAGACTCGGGCGCGTCTTTCCATGCTACATCCCAACGGAAGCTTCTTGAAGGATATGAGAAGGGAGACTTTGGCAAAGTCTACCTAGGGGATGGAGAGCCTTGCACCATACAAGGAAGGGGATGCGCGGAAGTGAAGTTGGTTTCTGGATCTTCACTTGAGCTTGAGGACGTACGACACGTACCTCAACTGCAGAGGAATCTGATTTCTGTTGGACAGTTGGCGAGCCAGGGGTACAAGGCTACTTTCACAGCTGATCTGTGGAAGATATCCAGAGGTTCGTTGACGGTGGCTAGTGGCAAGAAGGTTGGGACACTTTATGTCACCAACGGCACGGAGAACTCTATTGGAGTTGTTGCAGCAGATGTGGACACCAAGTTATGGCATTGTAGACTTGGGCACATGAGTTATCAGGGACTGGAGGTGATGCACCAGTTGGGAAAGCTGCAGGGTCTCAGGAGTGTTGAGATGGACTTCTGTGAGGATTGTGTTCTCGGAAAGCAGAAGCGTGTTTCATTCAACAAAGAAGGTAAACCTCGGAAGCAAGAAAAGCTAGATCTCGTGCACACGGACGTGTGGGGGCCTGCACCAGTTTCTTCCATTGGTGGATCTCAGTACTATGTTACTTTTATTGATGATGCTACCAGGAAGCTTTGGGTGTTCTTCTTGAAGCACAAGTCAGAGGTATTTGGGGTCTTCAGGAGATGGCAGGTGATGGTAGAACTCGAGACAGGAAAGAGGTTGAAATGCCTGAGATCGGACAACGGTGGTGAGTATTGTAGCAGGGAGTTTGAGGACTACTGTGCAGATGCTGGGATCGTCAGGCAAAGGACAGTTCCAGGAACACCACAACAAAATGGAGTTGCTGAAAGGATGAACAGAACAATTAATGAGCGTGCCAGGAGTATGAGGATACATGCTGGATTGCCACAGCAGTTTTGGGCGGAAGCAGTTAACACTGCTGCCTACTTGATCAACAGAGGGCCATCAAAGAAACTTGAATTTGGGATTCCTGAGGAAGCATGGACAGCGAAGAAGATTGATTTGGCGCACTTACGAGTATTCGGTTGTACCAGTTATGTCCATGTTGATTCCAGTCAAAGAAGCAAACTAGACGCCAAATCAAAGAAGTGTATTTTCGTTGGATACGGAGGTCAACAGTTTGGGTACCGGCTTTGGGATCCCGAACACAAGAAGATCATTCGTAGTAATGATGTGGTATTCAATGAGAAAATGCAGCAGAGCACTGAATCAGAAACAAAACCTGTTGAGCCGTGTTTTGTGGATCCTGAAGAGGAGTCTACAAATTCTGGTCAGAAGACTCAGTCAGAGCAAGAACCTGAAGCATTGGCACCCCCTCCACAACTAAGAAGGTCCACTCGTAGTACTCATGGGAAGCCTCCTCAAAGGTATGATGGGACTCTTAGTTATTTGCTGCTCACAGATAATGGCGAACCTGAATGCTTCATGGAGGCATTGGAGGTTGATACCAGGAAGGAGTGGGAGTTGGCCATGGATGATGAGATGAAGTCATTGGAGCAGAATCAAACGTGGGATTTGGTGGATCTGCCCAAGGGGAAGAAAGCACTGTCAAACAAATGGGTTTACAGGCTGAAGGAAGAGCAAGGCGGGAAGAAGCGATACAAGGCCAGGCTGGTTGTAAAAGGATTTCAGCAGAGAGCAGGTATCGACTTCACAGAGATCTTTTCTCCTGTAGTCAAGATGAGTACTATTCGAGCGGTGTTGAGCATGGTGGCAGTAGAGGATCTTCACTTAGAGCAGCTTGATGTGAAGACGGCCTTTCTCCACGGAGATCTCGATGAGGAGATATATATGCAGCAGCCGGAGGGATACATTGCAGCTGGCACGGGTGACTTAGTCTGCAAACTAAAGAAAAGCCTCTATGGTTTGAAACAGGCACCCAGACAATGGTATCTCAAGTTCGATAGTTACATGCTTGAGATAGGATACAGGAGATGTCAGGAGGATCACTGTTGCTACTTCCGGGACTTCGGTACATCTTACATTATCTTGCTATTGTATGTTGATGACATGTTAGTTGCAGGAGCTAGCATGCATGAGATTGCAAAATTGAAGCTGAAGCTGTCAAGAAAATTTGCAATGAAGGATCTAGGAGCAGCAAAACAGATCCTTGGGATGCGGATCAGTAGAGATAGGTCTAAACATATCCTCAGACTATCTCAGGCGGAGTACATCAGCCGAGTACTCAGGAGATTCTGCATGGAGGGTGCCAAACCTGTTGGCACACCGCTGGGTGCCCATTTTAAGCTCTCAAAAGGGCAAAGTCCGAAGACGCGGGTGGAGGAGCTCAATATGTCAAAAATCCCGTATGCATCGGCAGTGGGGAGCTTGATGTACGCTATGGTGTGTACGAGACCAGACATTGCTCAAGCAGTGGGAGTTGTGAGTCGCTTCATGAGCTGCCCAGGCTTGGAGCATTGGCGCGCAGTCAAATGGATACTGAGGTATCTGAAAGGCACTGAGCACATGTCATTGTGCTATGGAGGTTCTGAGATCCGGTTACAGGGCTATGTGGACTCAGACATGGCAGGGGACTTGGACGGCAGGAGAAGCACGACAGGGTACTTGTTCACCTTGGGCAGTGGAGCCGTCAGTTGGATTTTCAGGTTGCAACCAGTTGTTGCATTGTCGACTACGGAGGCGGAGTATGTGGCAGCCACAGAGGCGTGCAAGGAACTAATATGGCTTCAAGTCTTGATGAAGGAGCTTGGGAAGGAACAGAAGGATTGCATGTTATATTCAGATAGTCAAAGTGCAATTCATCTGGCAAAGAATTCAGCTTTCCATTCAAGGACGAAGCATATTGACATACGGTACCACTTCGTGAGGTCATTGCTCGAGCAGGGACTCGTCAAGTTGGAGAAGATTCATACAAGTCAGAATCCTGCAGATATGTTGACGAAGGTCGTCACGGTGGAGAAGCTGAGGAGTTGTTCAGCTTCTGCTGGTCTTCATGCTTGAAGACGTTGAGGAGGCATCGTACCTATTTCACTAGGATGATTTAGTTTCAGTGGGAGCACAGAGGAGAGCCAAGTAACAAGAGGATATACCCAAGGTCTCCAAGTGGGAGATTGTTGGGGTATGTGGAGACCTTTGGTGATGAAGAGAATTGAAGGAAAATCAATTCTGCATAGTTTTCTGTCTGGCGGACTGTCGGAGTCGACTCGAGCTTCAGTCGAGTCGACTCGAGGTCTGTCGAGTCGACCCGAGAGGAGAAAGCCGCAAAAACCATGTTTCTGTCTGGACTGTCAGAGTCGACTCAAACTACAGTCGAGTCGACTCGGAGCATCGTCGAGTCGACTCGAGATATAGTGGAGTCGACTCGAGATCGTGCCAGTTAAACTGGAAGTTGTTCAGACGTGCCAGAGTCGACTCGGACTTCAGCCGAGTCGACTCGGGCTCGCAAAAAATCGTACGGACGATTTTCTTTTGGTGTTTTTGGTGGCGTTTCGACGGCTATGATCATCTGAAGGTCTTGAGACTATATATAGGACTCATAAGAGCCCTAGGGTAGGATTATTGGCCGTATATTTGAGAGAGACTCTTGTTTGTGAGGCTAGGGTTCTAGAGAAGAAGAGGATTGGGATCCTACTTCTTGTGCAAAGGGAATTCTGTGTGAATCTCTTGTAGATCGATCGCTTGTGATCGTTCGGGTGTGTGCTATCTCTGTAATCAGTTCATCCTTATTGAGATTTGGAGCGGTGGAGGACGTAGGCTATTTGTAGCCAAACCTCGTTACATTTTTGTGTTTGCTTTGCTATTTTCTTCCTTCTTCTTCCTTTGATCTTTGATAATCCGTTGCGGTGCTCAAGTGTTTTATCCTACTGATACCACGGGGTAATCTTTTGCCCTTCGTAGGCGGAGCGAAGAGGTGATCGTTGAGTCCGGAGTCGAGGGAGCGAGAGAGTGCTTATCCGTTTGTATCTCTCTTGCTTGTCCGACGTCGGTGGCGGCGCTGGTGTGAGTGGGTTCCGGTGCGGGGCGCCGACAACAGTATGGTGGGGCTGTCTGTTGGAAGAGTTCCAAGCAGACAACTATAGCGGACTCTGTGTGCGAGGCGGAGTACATTGCGGCATTGGATGCGGCGAAGGAAGCTGTGTGGCTGCGGAAGTTCATTACTGAGCTCAGAGTTGCACCCTCCGCTGATGGACCAGTCCCACTATACTATGATAGCACTGGGGCCATCGCTCAAGCTAAGGAACCAAAGGCACACCAGCGCACCAAACACATTCTGCGCCGGTATCACCTTGTTCGTGAGATAGTAGAACGAGGTGACGTTGATCTTCAAAAGATTGACGGAAAGGATAACTTAGCCGACCCCTTCACTAAGGCCCTCAGTGTAAAGGAGTTTGACCATCATTACTTGAAGATGGGTATACGATACTGTACTGATTGGCTTTAGGTCAAGTGGGAGTTGTTGGAAATTGTGTCCTAAATCCAATCAATTGTTGATTATGAATGTATTTGAATCAATTATAAATAACATGGTATTTATTCATCACCAGAACATCTTCACAAACTCCGATGTGATGAAGTCCTTAGGACTGCTTTGTGTAATGAAATATGATTTTGTCACACAGGTCCTTAAATGTTCATAACCGTATGATATACTATTAATAGGACGATAGTATTATCGGACGTAGGTCATTGTGAATCATATTTGTTGGTTGTCTTCCAAACCAAAGAGTATAGAGATACTAGTATGGTATACAGGTGAATGGTAGTGTACGTTCACTGAATGTGACCAATTAACGGACTCTCTCTTGTCAAGAGTTGTTCCGAGTGGATATGGGTATATGTATCCTTTAGACCTGAGATTGCAACCGGTGGCTTGCAAGCAACTCACTGTACTTTGGTGCCGAACAATTTGGATTTCTAATCCAGCGATGGAAGGTTTCTGGGTCCAGTCAAGTACTTGTGGTAGTCAGTTGCAGATCAAGATGGGATTGACCTCCCTTACAAATAAGGGTGAATGCCTTGTGTTTTCAATTAAGTAGTACCCTGGCCAGGAAAAGTCAAATCACTATCACTTGACTTATTGAATTGAAATATATTTCCGGATGGATCGTTTCAGGGTAGACAGACTCTGAACCCACCTTGGGCATTTTCTGGTCAAGAGGATGAATTATGCGGTAACAATAGTCCATAGGTTCTAGAATGTTGCTTTGCATCTATGCGGCCTATCCGATCGTCGGGTCCCATTGCTAGATGGTTACTTCGATTAGCCAGGAAGTGTTCTTATACTACCGGCTTAGGTTCGAACCTGTGAGGTCACACGCTTAGAAGTTTCTGGATTGATCAAATGGCTGATTGACGATTAAGAATCGTCTAGAGGTAAAATAGTCAATGTGATTGACTGATTGCCCTAAGCAATTGCTGCTTGGAGAAGTTAATTGGTGATTGGATCACTGATTAGACTCAATTTGATTGAGTAATAGAGATTAGGCTTGACCAAATTCAAATATGGTTTGAAATTGGTAAAACCATAATTGACACCAAAATTGGTTTGGTGAAAATGTCTAATTTTTTCCTAACCAAATCAGATTTGACTTGAGTCAAATTAGATTAAAATCAATTATGATCCTAGTATGACTAGGACTTCCTTCCCTACATGTCCTGCCTAGGTGGGACCCACATACAGTATGTGGGACCCACGTCCTGCCTAGGTGGGACCCACATACTGTATGTGGGACCCACATCCCGATCGCCCTCCAGGCCACCTCGCCCCTTTGCATGCGTGACATGTGGCGGAGCAGGACACCTCTTTTTCTTGCATGTGTGACAAGTGTCCCGACAGGACACCTCATAGGGACACCTCGTCGTCTTCTTGGCCTATAAATAGGCCACCCCTCTTCCTTCTTCTCTACACATCAAGAGGACCAGAGAAAGAGAGTGAGAGGAGAGAGTAGCTGTGAAGGTGAAAGCCCAAGAAGGAGTTCTTGAGCTGTGAAAGTCCATCTTCTTCCTTCTTCTCCCTTTCAGCGAACCTTCTGCCTCCTTGCGAGCTAGCACTTTCCAGGAAGCTTGTTGCCCAGATAGACAACCCAAGAGGGGGGGGGGTGAATTGGGTTTTTAAATTAACTTAGCTAATTAAAACTTTGTGGATGATTAACTAAATACTATAGCCAGTTATTTAATTAAAGCTAAGTGCTGTGAGTAATGTGTGGGGAAGAAGATGAGAGACAATGCACTACAAACACAAAGTTTTATAGTGGTTCGGAGCTAACCCTTGCTCCTACGTCCACTCCCCAAGTCTCACTTGGGAATTTCACTATAACCCCCTTGGATTACAGCCGGTTGTTTTGCAAGCTCACAACCGAACTTGTTGTTTTACGAGCTCACAACGAACTCGGTCGGTTTTCCCAGGCTCACCGACTAGAACCAACCCCGATTGTTTTCCCGGGCTCACAATCAAACCCTTACACTCGTTGGTTTTAAACCGGCTCACCAACCAACCTTAATCCCCTTGATTCAATCCCCCGATTGAATCAAGTAAATACACGAGATAGAAGAAAACAGAAGATAGCTTCTCAAAAAGCAGATTTAAAACAATATAATCGTAAAGGAGTTAGAAGCCCTCAAACGCTTTTAAGATGGTGAAGAGGTGTGGCTTCTGGAACTCCGGTCTCCTCTTGAAAGAGTGATCGACTTGAAAGCAGGAGGAGGAAGCTTTGAATGCTGGGAAGATGTTGGTGGAGCAGTAAATGCAGATCTTCCCTTTTTCTCGTTGAAGAGCACTTAGAGAGCTTGAAGACTTGAATGCTAGGAGTGGAATGTGTGTTTTCTACCTTGCTACAGTCTTCTGTGGCTATTTAAGCCAACCCCCACGGAAACTAGCCGTTACTCTGCTTTTTCTGGCCGTTCTGCACACTCTGCGCAGCCTGACAATGTGACCGTTGGTGGGTTGGAGTCGACTCGCGCGATCAGGAGTCGACTCGGCTGTAGCAGGAGTCGACTCGAGCTTTTCCGGAGTCGACTCGGCAACTGTTCCCAGTTTGAATTAAAGTTGCCGTCTTGACTGGGAGTCGACTCGTCTTGACCCGGAGTCGACTCGCCAACTTCTGGCGCTGACCTGGCAATTTTGGAGTCGGCTCATCCTCTGTAGTCCGTGGATCCAAATTTGAATTTTGTCCACTCGAGTCGACTCGACTGTCCTGGGAGTCGACTCGAATCTCAGAGCCCGAACTCCCGATTCTCTGTCTTTTGGCTCATCCAGTCTTGGAGTCGACTCGAACTTCCTGGGAGTCGACTCGGCTCTCAGTTTCCGAAAGTTGGTCTTCTGCCTTTTGACGTGAAGCTTGTCTTGGAGTCGACTCGAGCTGTCTGTGAGTCGACTCGAATCTCAGAGGCAGTAACATGGTCTTCTGTCTGTCGATGGTCGCACAGTCTCGGAGTCGACTCGCGTACTGCGGGAGTCGACTCGAATCTCAGAGTCCATAAAACGCTCTCTGACTTTTTCTTTGCGTACCGCTGGGAGTCGACTCGCGTTCCACTGGAGTCGACTCGAATCTCAGAGTCCATAAAACGCTCTCTGACTTTTTCTGTGTGTACCGCTGGGAATCGACTCGCGTTCCACTGGAGTCGACTCGAATCTCAGACCTGAAAAACTGCTCTTCTGTCCTTCTGTCTGTTTTCAGTCGGAGTCGACTCGTACTGATCAAGAGTCGACTCGAGCTCGTGCCAGTGACCTTGATACGCTTGGAGTCGACTCGTGAGACTCGGGAGTCGACTCGTATCTCAGACATTGGTTCATGCAGACTTCTTAACTTATCCAAAATGCTATGAACCAAGTCTAGAGACACTTGGACAGGATTTTCACTGAAACACTCAATTGAATTCATTAGTAATCACAAGATATACTCCAATGCTTTGAGCTCATCAAAATCAAATGGGGTTTTAATCAATCACTCCACAATCTCCTCCTTTTTGATGATGACAAAACTTTGAGTATATGTAAAATGAATTGCTCATAAAATAATGAAGTAAAATCTATAAATGAATTCAAATGTCTGATAATTTAATTTATCCAAGTTTGAAAGGAGTGAAACATTAAATTTGGGAGTTAAAGTTCCCCCTTTCATTTGGAATTATATAAGCCTTCATATTCTGCAATCAATTGTTTGGCTTATATGTCATTAATGTTTTAGCTTGATTAAAATTCAGATTCTCCCCCTCAACATATGCATTCAACTATATTTTGATTTTCTGAATTTCCTCTTCATGCTTTGAAGGTTTTTTTGAACTGAATTTTATCTTTAGAGGGAAAATCTGTCAATTTGTTCTTGAGTAGGATTCAGCTAATCTCCGAATATCCCTTGAATAGATTCTGGAGATTACTCCATTAGGAGCCCCAAAAGAGAGATAATGAGCCTCGAGGTACCGAATCCACTTAGAACAAATTTATGTGTGTTTTTAAGAGTTTATCGTTTTATTTATTTCCATTGATTTTTTTTACATATTTTTTAATATTTCTCCCCTTGTACATATTTTATACTTACACTTTTCTCCCCCTTTTTGTCATCATACCAAAAAGGAGGTAATCACACACAATCAATGACACAAATGGCACAGTCAATCATCAAATGGCACAGAAATGAAGATAAGATGTCTACTCATTGTATTGATATGAAGGTGAATACATTTGAGCATACAACAGGTAAAGCAAGAACAATACAAAAGAAGACAAAACACAACTCAAAATCATCTATGACCTCCTCGAGGATGTGGCTCCCCCTCTCGAGGATACATCTCCTCCTCTGGAGGATGTAGCTCCCCCTCTCGAGGATACATCTCCTCCTCTGGAGGATGTAGCTCCTCCTCTCGAGGATGTGACTCCTCCTCTCAATCGGCTCTGCTCCATGAGGAGGGCGACTGCCTCTGTAACATGGCCCAGCTGCGTGATAATAGACGTGGTGGCTCTGCTATGTGTAGTGGAGAGCTCAGTCACCGACGTCTGAAGTCCAGTCACCGAGGTCTGAAGTGCGTCCAGCTTGTCGATGAGCACATTCGACAAGCGCTCGGCCCCCTCGGTGGTGGTGTGCATGTCACGGCGGATGTCATCCCGCATCCTCCTCGTGGTGCTCGTGACCTCGCTCATGCTGTGGAACTGGGCCTGCACCAGGGTCCTAATGTTGTAGATCTCCTGCCGCACCTCAGCCGTCATGTCTGTCACGGCTGTCAAAGATGGGACCAATGCTGAGGATGGAGTGGGTGCAGGAGTGGGAGCTGGCACGGAACCTCGGAGCTCCCGGAGCAGCTCGTCCCTCAAATCTTGGACGATCTCCTGCCGCAGCTCCCGGAGCTGCTCTGGATCAATACGGACCTCCATAGATGGTGGAGCTGAGGAGGAAGGTCCGGCAGAGGTGGTAGGAGCAGGAGGAGTGGATGGAAGGTCTGGATGGTCTGGGGACTCTGGGTAGTCAGAATCTGGCTCTGGACTGGGTGATGGTCTGGTGGTCTGAGCGGTGAGAGTGGACTTCCTAACCCAGATCCCTTCTCTCTTCCGAAATCCCATCCTGTGCATGGTCCCCGTACCCAAGCGATCAGTCCATCGCAAGGCACGAGAGGGTTCCTTCTCAGGAATGGAAATTTCGTACTGCCTAAAGAGAAGAGTGAATATCATTCCGTATGGGAGGGAGAGCCTAGGTCTATCCAGGGGCTCACACATATACCTATAAATGAGCTTGGGAAAGTTGACCGGGGTGTCCTGAAGAATGTAAGACATAATAGCTAGGTCCCTCTCATTCACAAAATCAAATCTCCCTGTCTTAGGGAAGATGGACCTGGACAAAATGCTCAAAAGGATTCTCACTTCAATAGGAAGTGAGCTAGCAGATACCTCATCTAGGGGAGACTGAGGTGGATGCCCTAAGACGATCGTAAGGGCCTCAAATCTATCCTCAGGATGTGCAGGAGCCACCCCTACTAATGGAAGGTGGAGGATATGGGCAATGAGGTCCTCTATGACACGCAATGGGACACCTAATACCGTGCCCTCAATACCTCCATCTCTCCGATGGACGGTACTGTAGAACTCTTGAACTAGGCCAGGATAGGTGGGAAGGTCCAAGGTGAGGAAGTACTCTAGACCCTGGGCTCTAAGCCTATCGCCTATGGTGAATCCTTCCCGGGAGAGATAGTCGAAAGTGACATACCTCCCGGAGGTGACGGCCTTCCCGGCCAACGGCCTAACATGAACCACCCTAGGCGGGGAACGATCCGGAGGAGGTTGCCTCGCGGGATCGTGCCGCGCCTTGGAGCGCCGCTCGGGACCGGCCACGGGACGGGACCTCTTTCTAACAACTCCCTTGCGAGGCATCTTGACCTAAACGAGATGAAAGCCTAGAGAACGAAGAAGGATCGATAGAGGAAGCTCGGGACTGACCTGAAAAGACCTAGGAACGGACGGAAACTCAATGTCCGGCGAAGAATCGACGGGAAAAGGGCTTGGAGACGATCGAGGATGACCTAGGAGTCGGCTCTAGGGCTTTGTGAACAGTGGCGGCTTGAGAAAAAAGTGTTTGCGAAACGACAAACCTAGGGTTAAAAAGTCGGATCCCGACTGCGAGTTGACTCCCCTGAGTCGCGAGTCGACTCGACCTCGAGTCGACTCCAGAAAATGCGCGAGTCGACTCTCCTTATGCGGCTGTAGACTTCGAGTCGACTCCCGACAATGTGCGAGTCGACTCCCCCTCAGCTGCCAACTTTGCGAGTCGACTCCCCCAAATGCGCGAGTCGACTCCCCCTTAGGAGCCGGCTCTGAAACTTACTCGAGTCGTCTCTAACCTTGGCACGCACTTAAAAATCATGCTATAACCGTGCCAAATGAGGGAAAATCACCTAGTTGGGATCTGATTTGATGATCATTGAATAGAAACTCTATTTTAACCTCATTTTAACCATCAAAATCAATTAATCTAGTGGAAACTCCCACTAGGATGGGTCAATCACTCCTAATCCCCTTCTAAGTACACTGAACCTCTCTTCACTTAGGGGTTTTGTGAAAATATCTGCTAATTGATCATCAGTACAAACAAATTGGAGAGTCACATCACCATTCAATACATGATCTCTTATGAAGTGATGTCTTATCTCAATGTGTTTAGTTCTTGAGTGTTGAATTGGATTTTTAGTTAGGTTTATGGCACTTGTATTATCACAATTAATGGGGATTTTATCTTGTTTAATGCCATAATCTTCTAATTGTTGTTTAATCCACAAGATTTGAGCACAACAACTCCCGGCTGCAACATATTCAGCTTCTGCAGTGGATAATGCAACCGAGTTTTGTTTCTTGCTAAACCATGAGATTAGGTTTTCTCCTAGAAATTGACAAGACCCGCTGGTACTTTTTCTATCAAGCTTACATCCAGCGAAGTCTGAATCTGTGTACCCTATTAAGTTTAGGCTAGATTCTTTAGAGTACCACAGCCCTATGTTCTTAGTTCCTATTAAGTATTTAAAGATTCTCTTAACTGCAGCTAGGTGTGATTCTTTAGGATTAGCCTGATATCTAGCACACTTGCACACACTAAACATAATATCAGGCCTACTTGCAGTAAGATACAGTAAAGAACCTATCATACCTCTATAAAGTTTTTGATCTACAGATTTACCTGATTCATCTTGGTCTAACTTACACGATGAGCTCATGGGGGTGCTGATTGACTTGTTTCCCTCCATATCGAACTTCTTGAGCATCTCCTTAATATATTTTGGCTTGATTGATGAAGATGCCTCCTTCAGATTGTTTGATTTGAAGCCCGAGGAAGTAGTTCAGCTCTCCCATCATGCTCATCTCAAACTCACTCTGCATCAAATCAGCAAATTCCTCGCAGAGGCGATTGTTAGTAGCACCGAAAATGATATCATCAACATAAATCTGTACTAATAGCATATCCTTATTTTTCTTTTTCAGAAATAGTGTTGTATCTACATTTCTCCTAGAGAATCCATGTTCTAATAGAAATTTACTAAGTCTCTCATACCATGCTCTAGGTGCTTGTTTTAGACCATAAAGTGCTTTGTTCAGTTTATACACATGATTGGGGTATTGATGATTTTCAAAACCAGGAGGTTGTTCCACATATACCTCCTCATTAATAAACCCATTTAGAAAAGCACTTTTTACATCCATTTGATATAGCTTGAAGTCCTTAGAGCATGCATATGCTAATAATAGTCTAATAGCCTCAAGTCTAGCTACGGGAGCAAAGGTTTCATCAAAGTCTATACCTTCTTCTTGATTATAACCCTTTGCTACTAGTCTAGCCTTATTCCTTATAACAATTCCATTTTCATCTAGCTTATTTTTATATATCCATTTTGTACCTATAATTGGATATTCAGAAGGTCTCTCTACTAGATCCCACACTTTATTTCTAGTAAATTGGTTTAGTTCTTCTTGCATTGCATTTATCCAATTTACATCATTTTCGGCTTCTTCTATATGTTTGGGCTCAAAGTGTGAAACAAAAGCTAGATGGTTATTCAAATTTCTAAGGGATGCTCTAGTCCTAACGGGTTGGGATGGATCATCTAGAATTAGTTCCTTAGGATGCCCATGAGCATACCTCCAAGCTTTAGTTAGCCCATGATCCACTATAGGCTCTTGGTTTGATGATTCTCCTTCAATCAACTTTTGATTATCATCTTGTAATCCCATCTCATCTATCTTTTCTTCAAGTATTTCAATATCATCATCAAAATTAACCTTCTTACTAGATGAGATGTCACTAGAGTCATCAAAAACAACATGTATAGATTCTTCTATAACTAGGGTTCTTTTATTAAAGATTCTATAGGCTTTACTAGTTGTAGAATAACCTAGGAATATTCCTTCATCAGATTTTGGATCAAATTTTCCTAGATTATCTTTCCCATTATTATGTACAAAACACCTACATCCGAAAACATGAAAATAGTTAACCTTTGGTTTTCTGTTTTTCCACAGTTCATATGGTGTTTTCTTTATGATGGATCTTAATAGAACTCTATTTAATACATGGCAAGAAGTATTAATGGCTTGTCCCCAAAAGTACTTAGGGAGGTTACTTTCACATAACATCGTTCTAGCCATTTCCTCTAGGGTTCTATTTTTCCTTTCCACAACTCCATTTTGTTGTGGTGTCCTAGGTGCTGAGAAATTATGGGTTATCCCCTTTTTACTACAAAATTCATCAAATAATTGATTTTCGAATTCGGTACCATGGTCACTTCTAATAGCTATAACTGAGGACTCTCTAGCATTTGTTACTTCCTTATGGAACTTCTTAAACATAGAAAATGCTTGATCCTTATGCGCTAGAAACATGACCCATGTGTACCTAGAGTAATCATCTACTATAACTAGACCATATTTATTTCCACCTAGGCTTGTTGTTCTAGTTGGACCGAATAGGTCCATGTGTAGTAATTCTAGAGGCCTAGAAGTAGAGACACATTTTATGGATTTAAAAGAGTTTCTAGATTGTTTGCCAAATTGACATGCTTCACATATTTTGTTCTTTTCAAATTTTAATTTTGGCAAACCTATCACGGAGTCTCTTTTAACTAGTTTAGTTATTGTGTCCATGCTTGCATGACCTAACTTACGGTGCCATAACCAACTAGCATCATTTTCTTTAGTTTCATTAACAACTAGACATTGGTTATGTTTTGTAAGGTCTTCTAGATCTACCACATATACATTTCCACGTCTCATCCCTTTAAAAACTAAACTATTATCATTAGTATTTGTTATAATGCACAGTGATGGTTTAAACATAACATCATATCCTTTGTCACATAATTGACTAATGCTTAACAAGTTATGCTTAAGACCATCAACATATCTAACATTATCTATAAAAGTAGAAGGGGTGATTTGAACTTTACCAATACCAATGATGTGACCTTGGTTGTTGTCTCCAAACGTCACAGCACCTCCCTTCTTAGCTTCAAGGGTGAAAAATTGGTCTTTATCACCCGTCATGTGCCTTGAGCAGCCACTATCCAAATACCAGCAATTTTTGTTGACCTTGGCTGCAAGACACTCCTACACAAGCAAATCATGTCATCTTAGGTACCCAAGTTTTCTTGGGTCCTTCATGGTTAGTCAAGTTTGTTCCTTTTGGAACCCATACCCTTTTAATTTTTCTTTTAGTTTTACTTTTCCTAAAATTACATACATTTGCTTTATGGCCTACTGTACCACAACAAAAGCAGGTTATTTTCTTAGTTTTTGTTTTCCCAGCTTTAACAAAGAAGTTACTAAGAAGTTTTTGCTTATTCCTTGGTTTATATCCTAAACCGGCTTTATTAAACACTGCACGTTGACTATTTAGTATCATGTTTAATTTTTCAGAACTATAGGTAAATCTTTCAACTAAGGGTTTGTATTTGTTAAGTTCTTTAGTTAGTATCTGATTTTCGGCTTTTAGATCATTAAGTTCTTTAGTAAGATCCTTATCTAAGGTTTGTTTATATTTTTTAAGTTCTGAAAATTCCTTAGTTAGTTTTTCATTTTCTTTAGTTAAGGTGTTGGTCTTTTGAGTTAAAAGTTGGTTGCTTGTTTTAAGTTCTATATTTTCTTTGGTGATTAAATCCTTATCCTTAACTAATTTATCGTATTTATGTAGGTATGATTGATTAGTTATTTTCAGTTCTTTATTCTTAAGATTTATAGCCTTATATTCTACCATTAATTCATTAAATGCATCATAAAGTTCATCAAATGAAAAATCATAGTGCGTATCGGAAGTTACCTCATTTTCGTTGGCCATGAAACAAAAATTCGCCTTCTCTTCTTGTTCTTCATCCGATGATGAAGATGATGCGTCGGAGTCCGATAGGGTGGTGACAAGGGCTTTCTTCTTCTTCTTGTACTTGCTGCTCTTCTTTAGTAAGGGACACTCAGCTCGGATGTGTCCCGGCTTTTTGCACTCATAGCAGCCGGTCCCCTCACTTTCCCTTTCCTTACCTTTGTCCTTGCGGTAGGAATTTGAGGGGCCTCTCCTTTGATGATAGGACTTCTTGTGGTTGATGAATTTCTTGAACTTGCGCACAAGAAGAGCCTCACCACCATCTTCCTCATCTTCTTCTTCTTCACTGCTGCTGCTGCAAGACAAGTCCTTGTTAGAAGAAGTAGATTTTAAAGCTATTACCTTTTTCTTATGGGAGGACTCTTCCTCGTTGTGTTGTTTCATGGTAAGCTCATGCGGCATAAGGGATCCAAGGAGCTCTTCAAGTGGAAGCTTGTTCAAGTCTTTAGCTTCTTGGATTGCCGTCACTTTAGCTTCCCACGACCTTGGTAGACACCGAAGGATTTTCCTGACAAGTTCACTGTTAGTATAGTTCTTGCCAAGGCTTTTTAGGCCATTGACAATATCAGTAAACCTAGTGAACATGCATGTAATTGTTTCGTTAGAGTCCATTTTAAATAGTTCATATTTATGAACCAAAATATTTATTTTGGACTCTTTCACTTGATTCGTGCCCTCATGGGTCACTTCAAGTCTGTCCCAAATCTCTTTTGCAGAATTGCAAGTAGAGACCCTATTGAATTCATTACGGTCTAAGGCACAATAGAAGACATTCATTGCTTTAGAGTTTAATTGTGCCTTCCTCATGTCATGTTCATCCCAGTCCATTTCAAGTTTAGGTACCTTAACACCATCTACGTATATGGATGGGATGTATGGCCCATTTACTACAATGGACCACATCTCATAGTCTTGGGCTTGGATGAATATTCTCATCCTAGCCTTCCAGTATGAGTAGTCAGATCCATTGAAGAAAGGGGGTCTTTGGGTGGACTGACCCTCAATGTGAGAAGATCCAAATGGGGTTGTCATTTTGATCTTTTAACTCTTGAGTGGAAGAGTTTTTGGCTCTGATACCACTTGTTGCCCAGATAGACAACCCAAGAGGGGGGGGCGTGAATTGGGTTTTTAAATTAACTTAGCTAATTAAAACTTTGTGGATGATTAACTAAATACTATAGCCAGTTATTTAATTAAAGCTAAGTGCTGTGAGTAATGTGTGGGGAAGAAGATGAGAGACAATGCACTACAAACACAAAGTTTTATAGTGGTTCGGAGCTAACCCTTGCTCCTACGTCCACTCCCCAAGTCTCACTTGGGAATTTCACTATAACCCCCTTGGATTACAGCCGGTTGTTTTGTAAGCTCACAACCGAACTTGTTGTTTTACGAGCTCACAACGAACTCGGTCGGTTTTCCCAGGCTCACCGACTAGAACCAACCCCGATTGTTTTTCCGGGCTCACAATCAAACCCTTACACTCGTTGGTTTTAAACCGGCTCACCAACCAACCTTAATTCCCTTGATTCAATCCCCCGATTGAATCAAGTAAATACACGAGATAGAAGAAAACAGAAGATAGCTTCTCAAAAAGCAGATTTAAAACAATATAATCGTAAAGGAGTTAGAAGCCCTCAAACGCTTTTAAGATGGTGAAGAGGTGTGGCTTCTGGAACTCCGGTCTCCTCTTGAAAGAGTGATCGACTTGAAAGCAGGAGGAGGAAGCTTTGAATGCTGGGAAGATGTTGGTGGAGCAGTAAATGCAGATCTTCCCTTTTTCTCGTTGAAGAGCACTTAGAGAGCTTGAAGACTTGAATGCTAGGAGTGGAATGTGTGTTTTCTACCTTGCTACAGTCTTCTGTGGCTATTTAAGCCAATCCCCACGGAAACTAGCCGTTACTTTGCTTTTTCTGGCCGTTCTGCACACTCTGCGCAGCCTGACAATGTGACCGTTGGTGGGTTGGAGTCGACTCGCGCGATCAGGAGTCGACTCGGCTGTAGCAGGAGTCGACTCGAGCTTTTCCGGAGTCGACTCGGCAACTGTTCCCAGTTTGAATTAAAGTTGCCGTCTTGACTGGGAGTCGACTCGTCTTGACCCGGAGTCGACTCGCCAACTTCTGGCGCTGACCTGGCAATTTTGGAGTCGGCTCATCCTCTGTAGTCCGTGGATCCAAATTTGAATTTTGTCCACTCGAGTCGACTCGACTGTCCTGGGAGTCGACTCGAATCTCAGAGCCCGAACTCCCGATTCTCTGTCTTTTGGCTCATCCAGTCTTGGAGTCGACTCGAACTTCCTTGGAGTCGACTCGGCTCTCAGTTTCCGAAAGTTGGTCTTCTGCCTTTTGACGTGAAGCTTGTCTTGGAGTCGACTCGAGCTGTCTGTGAGTCGACTCGAATCTCAGAGGCAGTAACATGGTCTTCTGTCTGTCGATGGTCGCACAGTCTCGGAGTCGACTCGCGTACTGCGGGAGTCGACTCGAATCTCAGAGTCCATAAAACGCTCTCTGACTTTTTCTTTGCGTACCGCTGGGAGTCGACTCGCGTTCCACTGGAGTCGACTCGAATCTCAGAGTCCATAAAACGCTCTCTGACTTTTTCTGTGTGTACCGCTGGGAGTCGACTCGCGTTCCACTGGAGTCGACTCGAATCTCAGACCTGAAAAACTGCTCTTCTGTCCTTCTGTCTGTTTTCAGTCGGAGTCGACTCGTACTGATCAGGAGTCGACTCGAGCTCGTGCCAGTGACCTTGATACGCTTGGAGTCGACTCGTGAGACTCGGGAGTCGACTCGTATCTCAGACATTGGTTCATGCAGACTTCTTAACTTATCCAAAATGCTATGAACCAAGTCTAGAGACACTTGGACAGGATTTTCACTGAAACACTCAATTGAATTCATTAGTAATCACAAGATATACTCCAATGCTTTGAGCTCATCAAAATCAAATGGGGTTTTAATCAATCACTCCACAAAGCTGATCATTCCGGAGCTTCGCATGGACGAGTCATCGAGGCCGGACGCTTGTGCGGCTGCGAAGCATCCTTGAAGGAACCTCCTTCTAAAGGTAAGAGATCTGATCTCTTTTATGGTTGAGATATGATCTCAATCTTCAAATCACAAGAAGTTGTGATTTATGCATATTTATTTGAATCACACAATCCTCGGGATCTGAGGGCTTTGTGATATTTGGTGTCAAAGCAAAGGATTAGTGAAGACTATCCAATTTTCGGAAACTCTCACGCGTGATCGTGTGATGAAGCGTGGCTCTCCATCCGGGGGCTCATATGATGAGTGGTTTGATAGGCACGCATGGGTGTCACCCTATGTATTGGGACTGAGCCCGCGCCATATGTGATGTGCAGTTGAAGACTGTCTTCGACTGGTACCAAAGTTAAAATATCTAAAATATCAAGCATGTTATGGGTTAAAATGTTTAACCCGTTCTTTCTGCATAAAAATTTTCTGAAATTCATGCTTAGCCCTCTGCACGCACACCATCAAACATGATTTAAGTCATATTCATCCTACAACGACATGTGGTTTTTAAAATCTGCACAAATCTTGGTTTAATCAAATTGACCCAATCATGAACCCAAATCAATTTGGATCGAACCCAATTTGATTTGGCTCATTAAATCAGCCCAATTGCAATCCAATTGCAATCAATTCCACTTAATTCTTCTTCCATTAACTCACTAACACTTAGTGGGTTAAGTCAATCACCAATCATATTGATGATTGATTTCTATTATGATTCCAAATCATAATTATGATAGTCTGACTAATGAAATCTTCTATGTGTGTGACTCCGTAGGTTCTATTCTGACTGGTAGTGAGAAATATTGAGATCTCCATCTCAATATCACTGAAACTCCTTTCAGTGGACCGAAACGATTTCAGTTCTACTCTTAGGGTTCACTGATCACCAAGTGAATACCTTCGAGTCTCACAATCCACTAGTGACACCTAGCATGTGGTGGCAACCCAGCAGAATGGAATATCTGAACCTCTTGATGCAGTTAGCATATGATACAGTCCCTCTATCATGGATTCTGACGTGACGGAGGTTATGGATATCTCGTCAAACCCCATCGTCTGTCATATGTCAAATTTATACGACTTCCAGTTCGAGATATAGAAAACTCTTTTTCCAAAATACCTGGCCAGAAATTTATCAAACTCAGTCTCATAAATCACATAGGATCGCTCCTAATCTATCAATGTCGATAGATCCCATCTAGATGCAACCCTATTCCAAAATGAACCTACTGCAGCCAATTCGCACTATAAGGACCCGAATGACTAGGGCTCAAGTTCATATGCTCGTCAAACTATAGCAACCTCACAGTGAATAGCTGAGGCATCGCAGGTCAAAGGACCAGTCATACAACTGCCGCATAAGTAGTCACTGACGAGTGAATAGAAATCCATGTGACTACTATCTTTGGTCACGCTCAGTACCTTGTTTTCTAACAAGTACTTGCATAATCACTTCAGTATCTCTACACCGTGAACTCGAGACTCGTCCATCTGACTAAGTGATCTGTGCACTAATCTCAGCAGATCGATCACCGTCTCTCGTGATGGATCCATCGATTAGGAGCATTTAGACATTAATCCCTAATGACACATGCCTCAAATTCTCAACTCCTTGAAATTATGTATCATCATCTATTAATTTTTTGGATGATTCATGGACACTTACAAACATGAATGAAAAATAAATTGCCCAATCTTATTTATTAATAAGTGTCAAATTACAAATTTATGTCCCAGATTATAAATATGCGTCAGCCACGTTGGCTTCTAGGGCATACTTCTAACATAAATATGATGTTCATACCACTGTTTTTTTATGATCACTGAGTGAGTATAAAGATAATCCATGCTTAAGGAAGATGCAGTGTCCTGCCACCTTATTTTAGGGTAGACATTTCATGCCTATTGAAGATGGGTTTTTCTAAAATTACTTCGGTGAATTTTTATTTGAATGCTTATAGGGCTTGTGGCCAATTTGCATGTTAATTCAAGATGAATTAAAATACAAATAATCCTTGTTATGATGTTAGTGGTGAATTCTTTGCCCTAGGCTCTCTCAACTGATATCATTTCAATTGCATTTCTTTTAAATTATTTAGTTCAATAGTCCTTACAAACTCTCTTTTTTAAATATTATTTTTAAGAAAATAATTGTACCTCAATCCCTATGGATCGATACCCGTAATTACTAGCCTACTATATACGTGCTATTGCATGGTTTTTAAAGTTGACTATTAGATGTCTCCTTAACCGGATTGAATCTAGTTCTTATTAATCTAACTTGATGAAGTCAATGGGAGGATATAGATTAACCGATTTTTCTTATCTATTCTCAATTAAATCAAATTCTCTAAAATTATTAGGTTCTTAAAATGAAATAGTTATGGAGATAACTAGATCATAGCCTTCCATTAACTTGGGTGATAATGGGTCCAATGGCTAGATAATTGATAAGTGATAAATAATGCATAAATTAACCTCTTTTTCATGGCACTTATCATTATTTTTATGCACATATTTTAAATTTAAACATAAGAAAATGTGTTCTCGTTCATCATGGCATTATTAAAAATAATTCCAGTTTGCCTGATTTTTCGAGTTTAATGTGTGCAGGTCAAGTCGAACTAATTGGGATGATGTCTGAACTAATGTGTGCATGTCGCATTTGCAGCTGAACCCTGCTGAATAAATTCTGATTATTTGGACTCTTAATCCTCATCAAATAAGGACTCTTAATTGACTTAAGTCAATCCCAATCCAATTGGGTCAAGTCCGATTAATTAGGTTATGCCCAATCGGCTCGGGTTGAACCCGATCGAATTAGGTCAAACCCTAATTTAGCCCAAATTGAATCTAATTCAATTTGGCTTAATTAAAGTCCAATAATTCAATCAAATTGAATTTATTAGTAATCCAATTACTAATTAATCCTCCAATAATTCAATAATTATTTTAATGCAACTTTTGCTTAGGATAATTTGTTTAATCATCAATCAGCCATTTGATCAACCTAGAAACTTATATGCGTGTGATCCCATAGGTTCGAACCTAAGCTGGTAGCATAAGAACAACTTCTTGTACTAATCGAAATGACCATCTAGCATAGTACCCGACGTCCGGATAGGCCGAATGATTGCAAAGCAACATTCAAGAAACCTTGGACTATGGTTACCGTATAATTTATCCCTATGACTCCTAAATGCCAGGATGACTTCAGAGTTCTGTCAACTCTGTAATAAGTGCATCCATGATGTGATTCAACTTTAGAAATCTTGTGACTTCTCACAAGGATTACCCTGGTCAAGGTTTTGCTAAATTGAACACAAGGCATTATCTCTTGTTTTCAGGAGGGGTCAATTCCATCTTGACTCACAACTGACTACGCAAGTACTTGACTGTACCCAGTGACCTTCCGTCACTGAATTAGAAATTCAGGTAGTTCGGTACCAAAGTACAGTAAGTTGCTTGCTAGTCACAGGTTGCGGTCTCAGATCAGAGGGCCAAACTTATACCCATATCCACTCGGAACATCTCTTGCAGTAGAGCGTTCCGAAATTGATCATGTTCAGTGAAATGTACTCCTACACTTTACCTGTGTAACATATCAGTATCTCCACACTCCTTGGTTAAGAGGACAACCAATGTATATGTCACACAACGACCTAATTTCGATAATGCTGTCGTCCTAGTAACAGCATATCATTTGATCGCGAACAGTTTTAAGGACTTGAAGATAAATCCTCCTTTATCATAAAACAAGTTCGAAGGACTTCATCATATAAAAGTTAATTTGATGATGTACAATGAAATGATGAATAATGCCAAATAACACTTTATTAATTTGTCAATTCATTTACAAAATTCAATCATCAACTTGCTGACGATTGACATTTAGGATACAATTTCCAACAACTCCCACTTAGCCTAAAGTCAATCGGCACAGTATCTAATACCCATCTTTGACTTGTGTTCGTTGAACTCTTCGATGCCGAGGACTTTGGTAAATGGGTCAGCTAGATTTTCTTTTGTATCAATCTTCTGAAGATCAATGTCACCTCGTTCGACGATCTCTCGAACCAGGTGGTAGCGACGTAGAATATGCTTGGTACGCTGATGTGCTTTGGCTTCTCTTGCTTGAGCTATGGCTCCAGTGTTGTCACAAAATACAGTCACTGGACCATCAATGGAGGGTGTCACTCCAAGCTCAGTGATGAACTTCCGCAACCATACAGCTTTCTTGGCGGCATCAGATGCTGCGACGTATTCTGCTTCACATGTAGAATCTGCCACTGTATGCTGCTTGGAACTCTTCCAGCAGATGGCTCCACCCTTAAGAGTAAAGATGTATTCTGACACGCTCTTGCTATCACTGAAAACTTGAATCGGTATATCCCTCAAGTTTTAAGTCAGAATCACCGTAGACAAGCCACTGGTCTTTAGTATTTCTCAAATACTTAAGGATGGTTTTTACAACCTTCCAGTGGTTGCTACCTGGATCAGACTAGTATCTGCTCACTACTCCTAGTGAGTATGCCACGTCTGATCTAGTACATATCATGGCATACATTATTGATCCCACTGCCGAAGCATATGAATTCTATCCATACGCTCTCTTTCTTGAGGGGTTGTTGGACAATCACTCTTAGAAAGATTAATTCCATGGCCCATCGAAAGATAGTCTTTCTTGAAATTAATCATACTGAACCTCTTCAGTATAGTATCAATGTATGTGGATTGGAATAATCCAAGCAATCTTCTAGATCTATCTCTATAAATCTTCATCCCTGGGATGTAAGATGCTTCTCCCAAATTCTTCATGGCAAATTGAGATGATAGCCGAACCTTTATTCCTTGTAATGCAGGAATGTCATTTTCGATTACAAGAATGTCATCCACATACAAAACAAGAAATATAATAACTGAACCATTTGCCCATTTATCAATGCAAGATTCCTCTTCATTCTTAATGAAGCCATACGATTTGATCACCTTATCAAATCATATGTTCCAACTCCGTGAAGCTTGCTTTAATCTGTAAATGGATTCTTGAAGCTTGCACACCTTATACTCATCTGTAGATATAAAATCTTTAGGTTGCATCATATACACCTCCTTTTCTAAATCTCCATTTAGAAAAGTGATCTTTACATCCATTTGCTAGATTTCTTAATCTAAGTGTACTGCTATCGCAAGCATAATCCGAATGGATTTGAGCATTGCCACAGGAGAAAATATCTCGTCATAGTCAATACCATAATGCTGACGATATCCTTTGGCAACCAGACGGGCTTTATAGGTCTCTACTGATGCGGGATTAATGCGAGGGATTTAAACATAAGGGTTATCAGTAAGTTATGTTGATTAACTAGCCTAATTGCAACAGGAAATTCAGTCACATATGAGCTAAGAAAGCATTATTATGAGCATAGTAATTTCAGGACTAGTTACCCGCATATACTAATTCATTTAGGACTTAGAGTAATGGACCGTTGTGGTTGAGAAACCACTAGATTAGGATGCTTTCTTCAATAAATCAGACCTAGAGTTGAGGCTTACCAAACATTGAACTTCTGGAATTCTTCTGGAGGAGGATCCTTGATCTTACTCTCGAGGGTTGATAATTGGATAACCAAGCTTCATCTTCCATTGCAACAGAGCCCCCTGCTATTGGTTTGGAAGGATAATAGACCCAATGACATGGAGTACTTTAAGGACCTGCAAAGAAACAGGAATTAGAGGTTTGGCGTGAGAGAGGAATGGAATCACAAAAGAAAAGGGAGGCGAGAGGAGATAGGGCTGCGGTGGATGTGGAAGTGGCTTTAGGGCCTCACGCCCAACTTGGAACAAGGGCCTCACGCCCAACCTTCTCTCAAGGTGACAAAGCAAGATTGCTAAGGAAGAAAGAAGCTCTTTTTTTTTATTCATTCATCAACTGAAATTACAAGATGTCATGAGGAGGTATTTATAGACTTTCCTCATGATTTGAAATTTAAACATATAATGAATGGCGCTCCACATTTGAAGGCTTGGTTGCTAGAGAAAAGGAAAGAAAGTTGGCCGGCTTTAAGGGGGGGATTTGAAAAATTGTTGGCTTCCATTTGAAATTTTCTTGCATTTAAATTGTGGCCGACCTCTTGGACTTTGAATTTGGGTGACGTGTCAGCTTGTATGAGGTGGCATGGTGATTGGTTCTTTTGATTTGACTCTTCCATTTGGCATTATCCTCTTGGTTGAGATAATTGCTGATGTGGTGTTGAGGTGGCATCTGGTTGAGATGATTGCTGATGTGGTGTTGAGGTGGCATCCCAATAGGCGTCACATAGCATGTTGCATAGTAATTGGTTCTTCTGATGAGGTGGCATGACGTTGCATTGGTTCTTTTGATGAGATGATGCGGTCAGCTCCTTATGCTTGACTTCATCCTGGTTGGTGTGGTTCCATTGGTTGGAGTGGTGGTGAGGTGGCCAGTTGATGTTGATGTGGATGCCAAGGTGGTGCTCCAAGGGCGTGCAAAGGTGGTGGTAGAAACATGCAAGGTGATAGTAGAAACATGCAACCTGTCTTGACTTGGCTTGCTTTCTGACTTATTGAGGCTTGCTTGCTGACTTATTGATTTTATTTATAGGACTCAATCAAAGCCACAGTGACCTTGAGTTAATTGATTGGAGTCTTTTCTGAATTCTGGTGCCCGCTCCAATTCTCCCGGGGTGGGAAGAATTCGACTCTATTGAACAGGGGTTGGTTTGGCTGTGGTACTTTTCTAGGAGATCTGGGTTGAGTCTCTGTAGGTCCTCTCGAGTAATCCATGAATCATCAGATTTTGGTCGACCTTCCCAGTGAACCAAATAGCGTTGGTACCCTTTGTTCCAGGTGGTGATAGCTTGATCATCCAAAACATGTTCAACCCTATCTCTCGATTATGGAAATGTGGCTGGGGGGCACTCAGGTGTGGGTTCACTCTCAATGGGAGCATGATCAAAAGGCTCGCTAGGTGTCAATGTTGGTCCCTTATACTCTATAAGGTCTGTGTGGAGTGATTGATTAAAACCCCATTTGATTTTGATGAGCTCAAAGCATTTGAGTATATCTTGTGATTACTAATGAATTCAATTGAGTGTTTCAGTGAAAATCCTGTCCAAGTGTCTCTAGATTTGGTTCATAGTATTTTGGATAAGTTAAGAAGTCTGCTGAACC
This sequence comes from Phoenix dactylifera, assembly GCF_051530095.1. Taxonomy (NCBI): domain Eukaryota; kingdom Viridiplantae; phylum Streptophyta; class Magnoliopsida; order Arecales; family Arecaceae; genus Phoenix; species Phoenix dactylifera. Next base: position 18,235,549 of record NC_143195.1, read on the forward strand.
AAAGTCTGAGACTCGAGTCGACTCCCGAGTATCACGAGTCGACTCCAAGCGTATCAAGTTCACTGGCACGAGCTCGAGTCGACTCCAGACTAGTACGAGTCGACTCCGACTGAGAACAGAAAGAAGAACAGAAAGCCTCATCTCAGAACCTGTCAACGAGTCGACTCCTGAAGTGCGCGAGTCGACTCCAATGTTCAACGAGTCGACTCCAGGGTAGTAAGAGTCGACTCCAAGAGGTACACAAAGAAAAGTCAGAGAGCAGTTTTCGAGTCTGAGATTCGAGTCGACTCCAGTGGAACGCGAGTCGACTCCGATGGTTGGCAAGTCGACTCCAGAGAAAGCAAGAGTCGACTCTCAGCGGTACACAAAGAAAAGGTCAGAGAGCATTTTATGGACTCTGAGATTCGAGTCGACTCCCGCATTGCACGAGTCGACTCCGAGACTCCGCGACCATCAACAGACAGAAAACCATGTTACTGCCTCTGAGATTCGAGTCGACTCCCAGACAGCTCGAGTCGACTCCAAGACAAGCTTCACGTCAAAAGGCAGAAGACCAACTTTCGGAAACTGAGAGCCGAGTCGACTCCAAGGAAGTTCGAGTCGACTCCAAGACTGGATGAGCCAAAAGACAGAGAATCGGGAGTTCGGGCTCTGAGATTCGAGTCGACTCCAAGGACAGTCGAGTCGACTCGAGTGGACAAAATTCAAAATTGGATCCACGGACTTCAGTGGATGAGCCGACTCCAAAATTGCCAGGTCAGCTCCAGAAGTTGGCGAGTCGACTCCGGGTCAAGACGAGTCGACTCCCAGTCGTGACGGCAACTTTAATTCAAATTTGGAACAGTTGCCGAGTCGACTCCGGAAAAGCTTGAGTCGACTCCCGCTACAGCCGAGTCGACTCCTGATCGCGCGAGTCGACTCCAACCCACCAACGGTCATATTGTCAGGCTGCGCAGAGTGTGCAGAACGGACAGAAAAAGCAGTGTAACGGCTAGTTTCCGTGGGGGTTGGCTTAAATAGCCACAGAAGACTGTAGCAAGGCAGAGAACAACCATTCCACTCCAAGCATTCAAGCTTTCAACTCTGCAACTTGTTCTTCAACGAAAAAGAGGGAAGATCTGCAATAACTGCATCCAACTACATCTTCTCAACATTAAAAGCTTCCTCCTCCTGCATTCAAGTCGACCACTCTTTCAAGAGGAGACCAGAAGTTCAAGAAGCCATTCCTCATCTCCGATCTAAAAGCGTTTGAGGCTTCTTAACTTCATTTATTGTTCATATTGTTTTTATCTGCTTTTTGAGAAGCTGTTTTCTGTTTTCTTTTACACACTGTATTTACTTGGTTCAATCGGGGGATTGAATCAAGGGGATTAAGGTTGGTTGGTGAGCCAAGTTAAAACCAACGTGTGTAAGGGTTTGATTGTGAGCCCGGGAAAACAATCGGGGTTGGTTCTAGTCGGTGAGCCTGAGAAAACCGACCGAGTTCGTTGTGAGCTCGTAAAACAACAAGTTTGGTTGTGAGCTTGCAAAACAACCGGCTGTAATCCAAGGGGGTTATAGTGAATTCCCAAGAGAGACTTGGGGAGTGGACGTAGGAGCAAGGGGTAGCTCCGAACCACTATAAAACTCTGTGTTTGCATTGGATTGTCTCTTCTCTTCTTCCTCTCACATCACTCACAGCACTTAGCATTAATTAAATAACTTGCAATAGTTTTTAATTAATCATCCATAACGTTTTAATTATCCAAATTAATTTAAAACCCAATTCACCCCCCCCCCCTCTTGGGTTGTCTATCTGGGCAACAAGTGGTATCAGAGCCTAAAACTCTTCCACCCAAGAGTTAAAAGATCAAAATGACAACCCCATTTGGATCTTCCCACATTGAGGGTCAGTCCACCCAAAGACCCCCTTTCTTTAATGGATCCGACTACTCATACTGGAAGGCTAGGATGAGAATATTCATCCAAGCCCAAGACTATGAGATGTGGACCATTGTAGTAAATGGCCCATACATCCCATCCATATATGTAGAGGGTGTCAAGGTACCCAAACTAGAAAAGGATTGGGATGAACATGACATGAGGAAGGCACAACTTAATTCTAAAGCTATGAATGTACTTTATTGTGCCTTAGATAGAAATGAATTTAATAGGGTCTCTACTTGCAACTCTGCAAAAGAGATCTGGGATAGACTTGAAGTGACCCATGAGGGCACAAATCAAGTTAAAGAATCCAAAATTAATATATTGGTTCATAAATATGAACTATTCAAAATGGATTCTAATGAAACAATTACATGCATGTTCACTAGGTTTACTGATATTGTCAATGGCCTAAAAAGCCTTGGCAAGAACTATACTAACAGTGAGCTTGTCAGGAAAATCCTTCGGTGTCTACCAAGGTCTTGGGAAGCTAAAGTGACGGCAATCCAAGAAGCCAAGGACTTGAACAAATTACCACTCGAGGAGCTCCTTGGATCCTTGATGACGCACGAGCTAACCATGAAGCAACACAACGAGGAAGAGTCCTCTCATAAGAAAAAGGTATTAGCACTAAAATCTACTTCATCTAACAAGGACTTATCTTGCAGCAGCAGCAGTGAAAAAGAAGAAGATGAGGAAGATGATGGTGAGGCGCTTCTTGTGCGTAAGTTCAAGAAATTCATCAACCACAAGAAGGCGTATCATCAAAGGAGAGGCCCCTCAAATTCCTATCGAAAGGATAAGGGTAAGGAAAGGAAAAATGAGGGGATAGGATGTTACGAGTGCAAGAAGCCGGGTCACATAAGAGCTGAGTGCCCCTTACTGAAGAAGGGGAGTAAGTACAAGAAGAAGAAGGCTCTTGTCACTACACTATCCGACTCCGACTCATCATCCTCCTCATCAGATGATGAACAAGAAGAGAAGGCTAATTTCTGCTTCATGGCCAATGAAAACGAGGTAACTTCCGATACGCATCCTGATTTTTCTTTTGATGAACTTTATGATGCATTTAATGAATTAATGGTAGAATATAAGGCCATAAATCTTAAGAATAAAGAACTAAAAATAGCTAATCAATCCTACCTACATAAATACGATAAATTAGTTAAGGATAAGGATTTAATCATCAAAGAAAATATAGAACTTAAGACAAGCAACCAACTTTTAACTCAAAAGACTAGTACCTTAACTAAAGATAATGAAAAACTAACTAAGGAACTTTCAGAGCTTAAAAATCATAAACAAATCTTAAATAAGGATCTCACAAAAGAACTTAATGACCTAAAAGCAGAAAATCAAACTCTAACTAAAGAACTTAACAAGTACAAACCCTTAGTTGAAAAATTTACATATAGTTCTGAAAAATTAAACATGATACTTAATAGTCAACGAGCCGTATTTAATAAAGCAGGTTTAGGGTATAAACCAAGAAATAAACAAAAATTTCTTAGTAACTTCTTTGTTAAAGCTGGAAAAACTAAAACTAAGAAAATAACTTGCTTTTGCTGTGGTACTATAGGTCATAAAGCAAATGTGTGTAATTTTAGAAAAAATAAAACAAAAAGGAAAATTAAAAGGGTATGGGTTCCAAAAGGAACCAACTTGACTAACCATGAAGGACCCAAGAAAACTTGGGTACCTAAGATGACATGATTTGTTTGTGTAGGAGTGTCTTGCAGCCAAGGTCAACAAAAACTGCTGGTATTTGGATAGTGGCTGCTCAAGGCACATGACGGGTGATAAAGATCAATTTTTCACCCTTGAAGCTAAGAAGGGAGGTGCTGTGACTTTTGGAGACAACAACCAAGGTCACATCATTGGTATTGGTAAAGTTCAAATCACCCCTTCTACTTTTATAGATAATGTTAGATATATTGATGGTCTTAAGCATAACTTGTTAAGCATTAGTCAATTATGTGATAAAGGATATGATGTTATGTTTAAACCATCACTATGTATTATAACAAATCCTAATGATAATAGTTTAGTTTTTAAAGGAATTAGACGTGGAAATGTATATGTTGTAGACCTAGAAGATCTTGCAAAACATAACCAATGTCTAGTTGTAAATGAAACTAAAGATAATGATGTTAGTTGGTTATGGCACCGTAAGTTAGGTCATGCAAGCATGGACACAATAACTAAACTAGTTAAAAAAAGACTCCGTGATAGGTTTGCCAAAATTAAAATTTGAAAAGAACAAAATATGTGAAGCATGTCAATTTGGCAAACAATCTAGGAACTCTTTTAAATCCATAAAATGTGTCTCTACCTCTAGGCCTCTAGAATTATTACACATGGACCTATTTGGTCCAACTAGAACAACAAGCCTAGGTGGAAATAAATATGGTCTAGTTATAGTAGATGATTACTCTAGGTACACATGGGTCATGTTCCTAGCGCATAAGGATCAAGCATTTTCTATGTTTAAGAAGTTCCATAAGGAAGTAACAAATGCTAGAGAGTCTTCAGTCATAGCCATTAGAAGTGACCATGGTACCGAATTCGAAAATCAGTCATTCAATGAATTTTGTAGTAAGAAGGGGATAACCCATAATTTCTCAGCACCTAGGACACCACAACAAAATGGAGTTGTGGAAAGGAAGAATAGAACACTAGAGGAAATGGCTAGAACTATGTTATGTGAAAGTAACCTCCCTAAGTACTTTTGGGGAGAAGCCATTAATACTTCTTGCCATATATTAAATAGAGTTTTATTAAGACCCATTATAAAGAAAACACCTTATGAACTTTGGAAAAACAGAAAACCAAAAGTTAATTACTTTCATGTCTTTGGATGTAGGTGTTTTGTACATAACAATGGGAAAGATAATCTAGGGAAATTTGACCCTAAATCTGATGAAGGAATATTCCTAGGTTATTCTACAACTAGTAAAGCCTATAGAGTCTTTAATAAAAGAACCTTAGTTATAGAAGAATCTATACATGTTGTTTTTGATGAATCTAGTGACATCTCGTCTAGTAAGAAGATTAATTTTGATGATGATGTTGAAATACTTGAAGAAAAGATAGATGAGATGGGATTACAAGATAATAATCAAAAGTTGATTGAAGGAGAATCATCAAGCCAAGAGGGTATTGTGGATCATGGGCTAACTAAAGCTTGGAGGTATGCTCATGGGCATCCTAAGGAACTAATTCTAGATGATCCATTTCAACCCGTTAGGACTAGAGCATCCCTTAGGAATTTGAATAATCATCTAGCTTTTGTTTCACACTGTGAGCCCAAACATATAGAAGAAGCCGAAAATGATGTAAATTGGATAAATGCAATGCAAGAAGAACTAAACCAATTTACTAGAAACAAAGTGTGGAATCTAGTAGAGAGACCTTCTGAATATCCAATTATAGGTACTAAATGGATATATAAAAATAAGCTAGATGAAAATGGAATTGTTATAAGGAATAAGGCTAGACTAGTAGCAAAGGGTTAAAATCAAGAAGAAGGCATAGATTTTGATGAAACCTTTGCTCCCGTAGCTAGACTTGAGGCTATTAGATTATTATTAGCATATGCATGCTCTAAGGACTTCAAACTATATCAAATGGATGTAAAAAGTGCTTTTTTAAATGGGTATATTAATGAGGAGATATATGTAGAACAACCTCCTGGTTTTGAAAATCATCAATATCCCAATCATGTATATAAACTAAACAAAGCACTTTATGGTTTAAAACAAGCACCTAGAGCATGGTATGAGAGGCTTAGCAAATTCCTATTAGAACATGAATTCTCTAGGAGAAATGTAGATACAACATTATTTCTGAAAAAGCAAAATAAGGATATGTTATTAGTACAGATTTATGTTGATGATATCATTTTCGGTGCTACTAACAATCGCCTCTGCGAAGAGTTTGCTGATTTGATGCAGAGTGAGTTTGAGATGAGCATGATGGGAGAGCTGAACTACTTCCTCAGGCTTCAAATCAAACAATCTGAAGGAGGCATCTTCATCAATCAAGCAAAATATGTCAAGGAGATGCTCAAGAAGTTTGATATGGAAGGAAACAAATCAATCAGCACCCCCATGAGCTCATCATGCAAATTAGATCAAGATGAATCAGGTAAATCTGTAGATCAAAAACTTTATAGAGGTATGATAGGATCTTTACTATATCTTACTGCAAGTAGACCTGATATTATGTTTAGTGTTTGCATGTGTGCTAGATATCAGGCTAATCCTAAAGAATCACACCTAGCTGCAGTTAAGAGAATTTTTAAATACTTAATAGGAACTAAGAACATAGGGTTATGGTACTCTAAAGAATCTAGCCTAAACTTAATAGGGTACACAGATTCAGACTTCGCTGGATGTAAGCTTGATAGAAAAAGTACCAGCGGGTCGTGTCAGTTTCTAGGAGAAAACCTAATCTCATGGTTTAGCAAGAAACAAAACTCGGTTGCATTATCCACTGCAGAAGCTGAATATGTGGCAGCCGGGAGTTGTTGTGCTCAAATCTTGTGGATTAAACAACAATTAGAAGATTATGGGATTAAACAAGATAAAATCCCCATTAATTATGATAATACAAGTGCCATAAATCTAACTAAAAATCCAATTCAACATTCAAGAACTAAACACATTGAGATAAGACATCACTTCATAAGAGATCATGTATTGAATGGTGATGTGTCACTCCAATTTGTTTGTACTGATAATCAATTAGCAGATATTTTTACAAAACCCCTAAGTGAAGAGAGGTTTAGCGTGCTTAGGAGGGGATTAGGAGTGATTGATCCATCCTAGTGGGAGTTTCCACTAGATTAATTGATTTTGATGATTAGAATGCGGTTAAAATAGAGTTTCTATTCAATGATCATCAAATCAGATCCCAATTAGGTGATTTTCCCTCATTTGGCACGGTTATAGCATGACTTTTAGGTGCGTGCCAAGGTTAGAGACGACTCGAGTAAGTTTCAGAGCCGGCTCCTAAGGGGGAGTCGACTCGCGCATTTGCGGAAGTCGACTCGCAAAGATGGCAGCTGAGGGGGAGTCGACTCGCACATTGTCGGGAGTCGACTCGAAGTCTACAGGCGCATAAGGAGAGTCGACTCGCGCATATTCTGGAGTCGACTCGAGGTCGAGTCGACTCGCGACTCAGGGGAGTCGACTCGCAGTCGGGATCCGACTTTTTAACCCTAGGTTTGTCGTTTCGCAAACACTTTTCTTTCAAGCCGCCACTGTTCAAAAAGCCCTAGAGCCGACTCCTAGGTCGTCCCCGATCGTCTCCAACCTCTGTTCGATCGATTTTTCACCGGTTCTTAGGGTTTTCGTCCGTTCCTAGGTCGTCTCCGGTCCGTCCCGAGTCTCCTCCGTCGACCTTTCTCCGTCCTTTAGGTGTTTCTTCCCGTTTAGGTCAAGATGCCTCGTAAGACCGTGGTTAGAAAGAGGTCCCGTCCCGAGGCCGGTCCCGAGCGGCGCTCCAAGGCGCGGCACGATCCCGCGAGGCAACCACCTCCGGCTCGTTCCCCGCCTAGGGCGGTTCCCGCAAGGCCGTTGGCCGGGAAGGCCGTCACCACCGGGAGGTATGTCGACTTTGACTATCTCTTCCGGGAAGAGTTCACCATAGGTGATAGGCTTAGATCCCAGGGCCTAGAGTACTTCCTCACTTTGGACCTTCCCACTTACCCTGGCCTTGTTCAAGAGTTTTATAGTACCGTCCATCGGGGAGATGGAGGTATCGAGGGCACAGTAGTAGGTGTCCCTGTGCGTGTCACGGAGGATCTCATTGCCCACATCCTCCACCTTCCATTAGTAGGGGTGGCTCCCGCACACCCTGAGGATAGAGTTGAGGCCCTTACGGTCGTCTTAGGGCATCCACCTCAGTCCCCCCTAGACGAGGTATCTGCTAGCTCACTTCCTATTGAAGTGAGAATCCTTTTGAGTATTCTGTCCAGGTCCATCTTCCCTAAGACAGGAAGATTTGATTTTGTAAATGAGAGGGACCTAGCTATTATGTCTTACATTCTTCAGGACACCCCGGTCAACTTCCCCAAACTCATCTATAGGTATATGTGTGAGCCCCTAGATAGACCTAGGCTCACCCTCCCATACGGCATGATTTTTACTCTTCTCTTTAGGGAGTACGAGATTCCCATTCCTGAGAGGGAACCCTCTCGTGCATTGCGATGGACAGATCGCTTGTGTACGGGGACCATGCACAGGATGGGGTTTCGGAAGAGAGAAGGGATCTGGGTTAGGAAGTCGTCCCTCACCGCTCAGACCACCAGACCTTCACCTAGTCCTGAGCCCGATTCAGACTACCCAGACCTTCCAGACCATCCAGACCTCCCATCCACTCCTCCTGCTCCTACCACCTTCGCCGGACCTTCCTCCTCGGCACCACCCTCTATGGCGGTCCGGATTGATCCTGAGCAGCTCCGGGAGCTGCGACAGGAGATAGTCGGAGAGGTGAGGGATGAGCTGCTTCGGGAGCTCCGAGGTGCGGTGCCTGCTCCCACTCCTGCACCCGTATCTTCTCAGTTGGTCCCTTCCTTGACAGCCGTGACTGACATGACGGCTCATGTACGGGAAGAGATCTACAATGTCCGGAGTTTGGTCCAGGCCCAGTTCCACAGCATGAGTGAGGTCACGAGCTCCACTCGACAGATGCGAGAGGAGATAGGTCGTGACATGCACACCACCACCGAGGGGGCCGAGCACTTGTCGAATGTACTCATCGACAAGCTGGACGCACTTCAGACATCGGTGACTGGGCTTCAGGCGTCGGTGACAGAGCTCTCCACTACACATAGCAGAGCCACCACGTCTATCATCACACAGCTTGGCCATATCACAGATGCAGTCACCCTTCTCATGGAGCAGAGCCGATTGAGAGGAGGAGCACCATCCTCGAGAGGAGGAGCCACATCCTCGAGAGGAGGAGCCACATCCTCCAGAGGAGGAGATGCATCCTCGAGAGGGGGAGCTTCATCCTCGAGGAGGACATAGATGTGTTTGAGTTTTGTTTTGTATTGTTTTACTTTACTTATTGTATGCTCAAATCTACTTCAATTCATATCAATACAATGAGTAGACATCTTATCTTCAATTATGTGCCATTTGATGATTGGTTGTGCCATTGATTGTGGTTGATTATCTCCTTTTTGGTATGATGACAAAAAGGGGGAGAAATATGAAAAAAATATGTAAAAGAAATCAATGAAAATAAATAAAAAGATAAACTCTTAAAAACACACACAAATTTGTTCTAAGTGGATTCGGTACCTCGAGGCTCATTATCTCTCTTTTGGGGCTCCTAATGGAGTAATCTCCAGAATCTATTCAAGGAATATTCGGAGATTAGCTGAATCCTACTCAAGAACAAATTGACAGATTTTCCCTCTAAAAACAAAAAATTCAGTTCAAAAACTTCAAAGCATTAAAAGGAAATTCAGAGAATCAAAACATAGTTGAATGCATATGTTGAGGGGGAGAATCTGAATTTTAATCAAGCTAAATCATTAATGACATATAAGCCAAACAATTGATTGCATAATATGAAGGCTTATATAATTCCAAATGAAAGGGGGAGCTTTAACTCCGAAATTTGTTGTTTCACTCCTTTCAAACTTGGATAAATTAAATTATCAGACATTTGAATTCATTTATGGATTTTATTTCATTATTTATTGAGCAAGTCATTTTACATATACTCAAAGTTTTGTCATCATCAAAAAGGGGGAGATTGTGGAGTGATTGATTAAAACCCCATTTGATTTTGATGAGCTCAAAGCATTTGAGTATATCTTGTGATTACTAATGAATTCAATTGAGTGTTTCAGTGAAAATCCTGTCCAAGTGTCTCTAGATTTGGTTCATAGTATTTTGGATAAGTTAAGAAGTTTGCTGAACCAAAGTCTGAGACTCGAGTCAACTCCCGAGTATCACGAGTCGACTCCAAGCGTATCAAGTTCACTGGCACGAGCTCGAGTCGACTCCAGACTAGTACGAGTCGACTCCGACTGAGAACAGAAAGAAGAACAGAAAGCCTCATCTCAGAACCTGTCAACGAGTCGACTCCTGAAGTGCGCGAGTCGACTCCAATGTTCAACGAGTCGACTCCAGGGTAGTAAGAGTCGACTCCAAGAGGTACACAAAGAAAAGTCAGAGAGCAGTTTTCGAGTCTGAGATTCGAGTCGACTCCAGTGGAACGCGAGTCGACTCCGATGGTTGGCAAGTCGACTCCAGAGAAAGCAAGAGTCGACTCTCAGCGGTACACAAAGAAAAGGTCAGAGAGCATTTTATGGACTCTGAGATTCGAGTCGACTCCCGCATTGCACGAGTCGACTCCGAGACTCCGCGACCATCAACAGACAGAAAACCATGTTACTGCCTCTGAGATTCGAGTCGACTTCCAGACAGCTCGAGTCGACTCCAAGACAAGCTTCACGTCAAAAGGCAGAAGACCAACTTTCGGAAACTGAGAGCCGAGTCGACTCCAAGGAAGTTCGAGTCGACTCCAAGACTGGATGAGCCAAAAGACAGAGAATCGGGAGTTCGGGCTCTGAGATTCGAGTCGACTCCAAGGACAGTCGAGTCGACTCGAGTGGACAAAATTCAAAATTGGATCCACGGACTTCAGTGGATGAGCCGACTCCAAAATTGCCAGGTCAGCTCCAGAAGTTGGCGAGTCGACTCCGGGTCAAGACGAGTCGACTCCCAGTCGTGACGGCAACTTTAATTCAAATTTGGAACAGTTGCCGAGTCGACTCCGGAAAAGCTTGAGTCGACTCCCGCTACAGCCGAGTCGACTCCTGATCGCGCGAGTCGACTCCAACCCACCAACGGTCATATTGTCAGGCTGCGCAGAGTGTGCAGAACGGACAGAAAAAGCAGTGTAACGGCTAGTTTCCGTGGGGGTTGGCTTAAATAGCCACAGAAGACTGTAGCAAGGCAGAGAACAACCATTCCACTCCAAGCATTCAAGCTTTCAACTCTGCAACTTGTTCTTCAACGAAAAAGAGGGAAGATCTGCAATAACTGCATCCAACTACATCTTCTCAACATTAAAAGCTTCCTCCTCCTGCATTCAAGTCGACCACTCTTTCAAGAGGAGACCAGAAGTTCAAGAAGCCATTCCTCATCTTCGATCTAAAAGCGTTTGAGGCTTCTTAACTTCATTTATTGTTCATATTGTTTTTATCTGCTTTTTGAGAAGCTGTTTTCTGTTTTCTTTTACACACTGTATTTACTTGGTTCAATCGGGGGATTGAATCAAGGGGATTAAGGTTGGTTGGTGAGCCAAGTTAAAACCAACGTGTGTAAGGGTTTGATTGTGAGCCCGGGAAAACAATCGGAGTTGGTTCTAGTCGGTGAGCCTGGGAAAACCGACCGAGTTCGTTGTGAGCTCGTAAAACAACAAGTTTGGTTGTGAGCTTGCAAAACAACCGGCTGTAATCCAAGGGAGTTATAGTGAATTCCCAAGAGAGACTTGGGGAGTGGACGTAGGAGCAAGGGGTAGCTCCGAACCACTATAAAACTCTGTGTTTGCATTGGATTGTCTCTTCTCTTCTTCCTCTCACATCACTCACAGTACTTAGCATTAATTAAATAACTTGCAATAGTTTTTAATTAATCATCCATAACGTTTTAATTATCCAAATTAATTTAAAACCCAATTCACCCCCCCCTCTTGGTTTGTCTATCTGGGCAACAGTCTGAGATGTTGAAAGTCGAGCTAATACCAAAATCAAGGGGTAAGTCAACTATATAAGCGTCAGGTTCGATTTTCTTTAATATCCTAAATGGACCAGCACTGCGGGCATGCAATTTTTTCATAGTTCCCGAGGGAAACCTTTCAGGTTTTAGTCTAATCATTACATAGTCTCCTTCAATGAATTTCTTAGCTCGTTTGTGACGATTAGCTGCTTGCGCATAAGCTTTGTTACTCATGTCAATTTTCTTACTGATTTTCTTATGTAAATCCCTGACATGTTGTGCATATGATTCTGCTGTCTTTGAGACTCGTGCATGTGATGGTAATGGAATAAGATATACAGGGGTCCTAGGTTTATATCCATGGACAATCTCAAAAGGACTCTTTCCTGTGGATCTATTGACTGAGCTGTTATAAGCGAATTCAGCGCGTGATAATAGGAGATCCCAGTTTCCTAGGTTGTCACCGACAAGGCATCTCAATAAGTTCCCTACACTCCGATTAACGACTTCGATCTGACCATCAGTTTGAGGGTGGTAGGCAGTGGAGAATTTGAGTTTGGTTCCTAGCATATGTCAAAGGGTCTTCCAGAAATAGCTAGTGAACTTAACGTCTCTATCTGATACGATGGTCTTGGGTAAACCATGTAGCCTATCCACTTCATTTAGAAAAAGTTTAGCTATTTTTGAGGCATCATAAGTCTGGGAACAAGGTATGAAGTATGCCATTTTGGAGAATCGGTCTACCACGACATATACTGAATCATGTTTTCTCAGAGTTTGGGGTAATCCTAACTCAAAGTCCATGCTAATATCTTGCCAAGGGCATTCGGAGACTGATAGGGGAGTGTATAGACCGGTGTTTTGTCGTTGTTGCTTTGCTGTGGTGCAGGTTCGACATCGGGCTACTATTTGGGCAACGTTTTTCTTTAGACCTGGCCAAAAGAACTGGTCTTCGACTTCTAAGATGGTTTTGTTCCTACCAAAGTAACCAGCTAGGCCTCCTGCGTGGATTTTCCAAACTAGAAAGTCTCGGGTGGAGGTACGGGGAATGCACAACTTATTTCCTTTGAAGAGGAATCCGTTGTGAATGATAAAATCGGGGAATTGGTACTGGATCTCCTTAACAGTCAACATCCAAATGGGTGAACCTTTATTGATCTCTTGCTCTAATTCCTTAGCATTGATTAGGTTCAATCTAGGTTTTTTTCCTTCAGACTACTACTAGCTTCCCTCTTAACGTTGTCCTTAGGTGGGGTAGCGAACACGAATTTGATCATCCAAACAGGGTAGCATCATGATCGTATAGCCATGGTCTACCTAGGATAATGCTACTTACTCCCATAGGAAGGACATCACACCATACCTTCTCCTGATAGGATTGGAATTGTATCTGAACTTGGCATCTAAGTTTAATGGGTATTGAGGTTGAATTTATCCAAGATATCTTATAGGGATTGGGATGGGGTACGGTAGGCAAACCTAAACTTTTGATGGTATTGGTTGATATGGCATTGACATAGCTTCCACTATCTAAGATGATTTTGCAGGCTTTTTCTCCTATTTTGATAAAGGTTTGTAGGATGTTGGTCCTATGCCAATCTTCTTGTTCTTTAGCCTGGGTCAATATACATCTCACAACTCCTAGAAATTCAGACGTCTCAATGATTTCTTCCTCTTCTTCATATTCATCTACCAAATTGGTCTCTGCTTCGTAGACTTCTTCTCCATAATTCTCTAGGGTCTCAGGATCTTCTTCTTCTACTTCTCCTATGTGTAACGCTCTAGTGGGGCATTGGCTTGCATAATGTCTCATTTTATGACACCTAAAACAGGGGACATTGTTTTCCCTTCTACTTTCAGGGGCCTTTCCTTTGTCGTCCCTACGAGCATGTGGAGTGATAGGATTGGGTCTGTGTGATGGGTTTGGACTTGGGTTCGGCCTGCTTCCAGGGTTGCTAATCCTATTGGGTTCTGGTCATCAAAAAATGGGTCCCCTCTCGAATCGTTCACAGTCTCTAGCAATCTGGTAGGCTTGGTCTAAATCATGAATTTTCCTTAAGAACAATTCCCTTTGAATGTCCTCCTTAAGACTAGCTCTAAACCTAGATAGGTACGACTTCTGACTCGATTATGTTGCACCTCATAGCGAACTCATCAAATTTGGCAATGTACTCAGATACAGTTTTTCCTCCTTGATTTAATCTTTGCGATTGATCTAGTAACCTCTATTCGTAGGATAATGGGATGTATTTCTCTCTTAGCTTAATTTTCATCTGTCTCCATGTATTGGTAGGTACTTCTTCTCTTTGCCTAGTGATCCTCTCAATATTTTCCTAGTATAATCTTGCATTTCGTGTCAACCTAAGCTTGGAAAATTTGAATTTTCTTTCTTCTGACATTTCATACCACTCAAAATATTGATTCATGTCATTTTCCCAATCAATGTATACCTTAGGGTCTAGACTTCCTTCGAAGGAGGGTGCATCAAGTTTGATACTCCTAAGGGCTCGTTCATCCTGGTCTACACGATCCTGATGTGGTCGTCGCTGATTATGTTCAGGAGTGAAAAGGTGGCGATGGGGTTGGGGTGTCAATTCAGGTAGTTCAGGTCCCACGTGGGTCTGTTGATTTTCATATAGGGTTCCTAGCCTCTCCTCAACTTGATCAAACCTATTGTTCGGTTGCTTGAATTGCTCAGTCATAGTCCTTAGGATGGTCTCAAGATTGGGGTCCATAGCTTCAATGGGTTGTGTATGTGATGGTTTGTAGGATGTTCCTGATCTAGTTGTCATACAAGGCTTAAGACAAAACAAAATGACTAACCTATGCTAGCGTTTGCTAAATCTAAATCAAAGACTTATCTAATCAAAATTGGTTCATCACTTGCCCAGGCCAGTTGGACCAAGAGTTTGTGTAACTACCATTAACCATACTTAGCTGACACCAACCGCTTAACGGGGCTGGGCAGATAAGATGGTAGCCACGACCCTGATCGGAACTTTTCTAGATAGCAAGGAATTAGCCAAATTCAATTAGCCTAAAGACTCGTTGTAGTTTCTAAGTTAAGTTGGCTAGTTGAGTTTTAAATTAGGCTTGGGTTCTAGATTTATGAGGGTGGTTGTTTTGGGCTAAGGAAAGGTGATGAAATTCTTTCCTTATGTTGTAATTAGAGTGCCCTTAATATGATTGATGATGGATGCAACTATTTTAAATGTCCACACAAGTTGAGATTTAAAATTTAAAATTTTAAATTTCAAATTTAAACTTTTGAATTTTGAATTTCAGATTTGAATTTTAGTTTTTACCTTTTGAATTTCAAATTTCAAATTTCAAGTTTAAATTTCAAATTTAAATTTTGGAATCTCAGATTTTTTTTTTCCAATTTAAGTCCCCACTTTTAATTTCAAATTTTGAATTTCAAATTTGGATTTCAGATCTGATGTTTCAAAATTTCAAGTTTTGAAATTCGGATTCACAAGTCAAATTGGAAATTTCATATTTGGAGCCCAAATTTAGTTTTTCCAAATTTAACTTTGAAATTGTTAACTTCAAATCCTAAATTTGTGGAGATCAGATATCAACTTTAATAACTAAAATTTGGAATTAAAATTTGAAATATTCAGATTTAATTCATAAACTTAATAAGGCATGCAAACTAGGATTTTAGCATCAATGAATTTCCGCAAAGGGCAGAAATTTCAGCAAGTGCAGAATTTCAACATAATCAATGTGCGTGTCCTAATTAGCCTGCTCTGATACCAAAAATGATGCGAGATAAATGCAAAGGATTTAAACATAAGGGTTATCAGTAAGTTATGTTGATTAACTAGCCTAATTGCAACAGAAAATTCAGTCACATATGAGCTAAGAAAGCATTATCATGAGCATAGTAATTTCAAAACTAGTTACCCGCATATAATAATTCATTTAGGACTTAGAGTAATGGACCGTTGTGGTTGAGAAACCTCTAGATTAGGACGCTTTCTTCAATAAATCAAACATAGAGTTGAGGCTTACCAAACATTGAACTTCTGGAATTCTTCTAGAGGAGGATCCTTGATCTCACTCTCGAGGGTTGATGATTGGATAACCAAGCTTCATCTTTCGTTGCAACAGGGCCCCCTTGCTATTGGTTTGGAAGGATAATAGACCCAATGACATGGAGTACTTTAAGGACCTGCAAAGAAACAGGGATTAGAGGTTTGGCGTGAGAGAGGAATGGAATCACAAAAGAAAAGGGAGGCGAGAGGAGATAAGGTTGCGGTGTATGTGGAAGTGGCTTTAGGGCCTCACGCCCAACTTGGAACAAGGGCCTCATGCCCAACCTTCTCTCAAGGTGACAAAGCAAGATTGCTAAGGAAAAAAGAAGCTCTTTTTTTTTTTATTCATTCATCAACTGAAATTACAAGATGTCATGAGGAGGTATTTATAGACTTTTCTCATTATTTCAAATTTAAACACATAATGAATGGCGCTCCACATTTGAAGGCTGATTGCTAGAGAAAAGGAAAGAAAGTTGGCCGACTTTAAAGGGGAGATTTGAAAAGTTGTTGTCTTCCATTTGAAATTTTCTTGCATTTAAATTGTGGCCAACCTCTTGGACTTTGAATTTGGGTGACGTGTCAACTTGTATGAGGTGGCATGGTGATTAGTTCTTTTGATTTTGACACTTTCATTTGGCATTATCCTCTTGGTTGAGATGATTGCTGATGTGGTGTTGAGGTAGCATCTGGTTGAGATGATTGCTAATATGGTGTTGATAAGTGCTGAATAATTTATAATTTAGTTATCTTTCCATAGCACTTATCAATATTCTTAAACTGATAAATACATATTTTACCATGAAATTGAATAATCATTGAAATAAATTTAAAATATGGTAAGAAGTAATCTTTCATAAAAATTACAGGAAAACATATAAGGAGGAGATTGTGTTGACCCGGTTCGGTAACCTGATAGAGTTGTAATCAAGCTAAGAGTATAATTAATGGGTTTTGGTCCTGATTAGATTGAAAGTTATAATTAACTATTTTTGTATGGGGAAAAGGTTTGAGTAACCCTTTTTATTAAGTCACAGTCTTGTTTATTTTATCTGGTCGAGTTCGGTCTGAAGCAGTTTAGCAAGAATTAAATTTAAATAACATTGGGCTCGAGAACAAGTTCAAGCAAATCAATGATTATGACCCACCTCAAATCCAAAGCCAATTCTCAACCAATTCCTTACCTGCCTTCGTATAAAATTTATAATTTTAAAACTAAAAAAAAATATAATTAAATATTCACAGTAATTTCAGGAAAAATTACTGGAATCACTGTTCATATGAACAATGTTCCGAGATGACACTGTTCATATGAACAGCATTCCGTGAAAACACTGTTCATATGAACAGTGTTAGGAAAAAATAATCAATCCACTGTTCATCTTCTTCCTCCCGGAGTGCATCACGGCCGAGATTCACGTCTTCCCGTCGATCACGCGGCCAGCCCTCTTCCCAGCAGCCGAGATTCATGTCCACCATCAGCCGTTCCAGCCGCATCCAACAAGTGCAGCCAGCGACCAGCTCCTCCGTCTTCATCTGGATGTCTTCCCAGCAGCCACGCGTCACAACCGACGCTCCCATCCTCCCATGGTCCAAAGAAGGAAAGCCATGAAGCACGATTCCTTCCACGGATCCACAGCTTGCGACCAGAATCCTATTTTTCGCCATCACCGTCCACATCTCCTCCGGATTCAAAATCCCCAAATCATGGATTGACGCCCTTCATCATCTTCACCCGAGATCCAGCCATTCTCCCAGCATCACGCCCTCGCGTGCAACAGAAATCAAGCCTCTGCGAGATCAAAGACCGTAGACCACGCCCTGAATCCATCACTGGGTCTTCGGCGGTCTATAAGAGGAAGACGAGAAGAAGAAAGAAGGGGGAGGGAGAGAGCTCTGTTCCACGGAGGGAAAAACGGAGCTTGATCGGTTTTGAAGAGAAAAGAAAACCAAAAAAGGGAGAGAAGAGAATAAAAAAATAGAGAGGGTTTGAGGCGGATGGCAAAGGAGTTCTTCAGCCAACCAATGGAGATGACGAGCACCATGAGCGGCTGAACCTCGGTTTAGGGGTTCGATGAAGCCATAGAGGAGTATTCGTTTCATTTTTATTGACTTGAGTTTATATTGTAAGATTGTTGTATGATTTATCCAATTTATGTGAATCATTTATCTTGCAGAAAATATTTTACATAGATTGATCTATTTCATCGAATCCAACACCTATGGTTTGGAGGAGATATTCATGTGACATCAATTTCATGTTTAATGATTTAATGATCAGATGCATCATGCTAGGTTAGACAGGTCATGCTTATCATTAGAGTAGATGGTTTGTGCTAGACTTAGATGATTCATGCTGGGAATTAGTTATAATTTTCTTTTGTGATTACTTTGGCTTGTAGTTGGAAGCAATCAAGTCTTACATACAACTCAATCATTGAAAGTGTCACGGATATAAATCTATCGGTGGATTCTAGCCCTAAACAACTCCCTCCATAGATAACTCACACTATTACATCCATATTAATTCTTAGTTTTTATCATTTACTCTAGCTTATACCCTTTGAAGTAATTTAAGAAAAATAACTTGTCTCCAATCCCTGTGGATCGACACCCGTAATCACTGTCCTACAGGATACGTGCTATTGCGTGGTTTATTTTTAAAATTGAAAGAACCGATCAATTTTTGGCGCCGTTGTCGAGGATCGCTAGCATAGCTGTTTTTCTTTTCATTTAAAAAAAAACATTCAATATATATATATATCTAAAATGAAAATATTTTCTATTTTTGTTACTTTTCTTATCTCCTTTTTTCTCTCTTACTATTTTTAATTTTCTTTTGATATTATTTGATCAGGAATCTCTAGAGGAAATCTGGGACAACCAAAGAGGGGACTGCAAAAAAAAGAAATGCTGTAGAGGTTTGCTTAAAAAAAAAAAAATTGCTGGAGAAATTTTCTTTGGTAACCTCTAAACCTTTCTTGTTTAAATTGATTATTAGCTTAAAATTTTACGATGATTGTGTGATTTTAATTTCAGCAAAGGTATGAATGCATGCTTGATACACATACACAAATTAATCCGCACAAAGTAAGGGCAATCACCCCAACAAGATAAGAGCCGGATTTCATCACCGGACTCTTGCCCAACTAAGGTGAACTCAATCTCACATAGTGTCACTTTAATTAAAATCAATTAGACGTTGGCCCCTAGGGACATTTGAGCTCAATAGAACGAATATCATCGAAAGTTGCACCAAATTCGCTCTGTGGCTTGTTGATGTCTAGGCAAGCTTTGTCCCTATAAGGAAGACAGTTCATCTGTTCGAGGCAAGTGGTTTTTAAGTTGGACCTTTGCGAACGCATCGTGACCCCTCCACTTGTTAGAAGTATGCCCTAGAAGCCAATTTGGCTGACACATTATTTTATTCTGGGACATAAATTTGTACTTGACCTAATTATAAATTTATTAAGTTGGGCATTCTTTTCATTCATGTTCTTATGTGTCCATGAATCGTCCAAGGAATTAATAGATGATGACGCATATTCTCAAGAGTTGAGAATTTGAGGCATGTGTTATTGGTGATTAATTCCTGAATTACTCCTGATCGATAGATCATCACGAGGACGGTGATTGATCCACTGAGATTAGTGTACAGATTACTTTCTTTGATGGACCAGTCTTGAGTCCACAATGTGGGGACACTGGAGCAATTGTGCAAGTGCTTGTTAGAGAACAAGGGTACTGAGCGTGACCAAAGCAAGTAGTCACTTGGATGTCTATCCACTCGTCAGTAACTTACTTGATGCTGCAGTTGTATGACTAGTCCTTTGACCTACGATGCCTCAGCTATTCACGGTGAGGTTGCTGTAGTTTGACGAGCACATAAACATGGGCCCTAGCCATTTGGGTTCTTGTAGTGCAGATTGGCTGCAGTAGGTTCATTGTAGGAGTAGGGGTGCATCTAGATGGAATCTATCGATCTTGATAGGTTAAGAGAGATCCTATGTGATTTATGAGACTGAGTTCGTAAATCCTCGGCCGGGGTAGTATGTATAGTGGAAAAAGAATTTTTCACTCTCGAACTTAAGTCGAATAAATCTTGACATATGACAGACGATAGGGGGTTTGACGAGTTATCCGTAACCTCCGTCTTGTCGGAATCCACGATAGAAGGACTGTATCATACACTAACTATATCTAGAGGTTCATCATTCCATTCTGCTGGGTTGTCACTACATGCTGCTAGGTGTCACTGGTGGATTGTGAGACTCAAAGGCATTCACTTGGTGATCAGTGAACCCGAATGAGAAGAGTTGGAATTGTTCCAACCCATTGAAAGGAGTTTTCAATGACATTGTGATAGAGATCGCAATATGTCTCACTACCAGACAGAATAGAACCTATGGGGTCACACACATTAGAAGTATTGACTGATCCGATGGTTGAATTGTAATTAGGAATCACAAATAGTTTATAATTATCAATTTGATGGATAACTAGCAAGTTGAAGAAGGAATAATCGCAATTTGATTGTAATTTAATTTAATTAATTGGATTTAATTAATTGGACTTGATCATATTAGACACGAGTCCTACTTGGAGTAGGATTCTAAGAATCCTAATTAGATTAGGATTTCAAATTAAATTAGAGTCCTACTAGGAGTAGGATTTCTAGAGTCCTAATTAGATTAAGACTGAAATTTAATATGTCCTAATTAGATTAGAATTTCTTAAGTCCTAATTAATTTTAATCTAATAAGTTAAATGACTCCTAATTGGATTAGGATTGAAGAGTTCAATTGAGTCATAGTTCAATAGAATCCTAATTAGATTAAGATTTGAAGGGAAAGGAAATGGGTTCACTTAATCCTATTTGGAATAGGATTAGACCCACCTTGTAATTGACCCCACCCCCCACTTAATTTGATTAAGTGGGGAGTGAGATAGGAAGGGAGAAGAGGGAGGGGCGAGCCCCTCCCTTGGCCGAAATCACAAAGAAAAGAGGAGGGGCGTACGCCCCTCCTCTTCGCTCCAAAAGGATAAGGATGGAGCTCCTAATTTTTAGGAGCTCCAATCCTAATCTTAAAAGAAAAAAGGGGCTGCCGTGAATGAGGATTTTTTGACTCTCTCCTCTCCTCCTAAGATATACGTGAAGCCCCCTCTCCCTCTTGGTTTCAGCCGCATCAAAGAAAAAAAAAAAAAGAATAAGGATGGAGCTCCTACTTTAGGAGCTCCATATGCCTTTAAAAAGTGGATAAAGGGGGCAGCCGTGAGATGATTTTTCCCTTCCTTTTTGGGCCGTGAACAGCACCCTCCCTTCCCTTGGGTTTTCAGCCACCAGCAACAAAAGAAAAAAAAAAAAAAAGGGAAGGGTGTAGCCCTTCCTCCCTTGCTGGTTTTGGTTCCAATGAAAGAAAAAGGAAAAAGGCTGCAAAGGGGTCTAGCCTTCTTCCTTTTGATCCATCCTTCTTCTTCCTCCTCTCAAGGCAATCAAGAGTTGATTCAAAGAAGAGGATTTCAGCCATCAAAGTTTTCTCTGCAAGGGAGCTAGCACCCCGGGGAGATTCAAAGACTTAGATCGGTCCTCTGCCTCGTGTGGATACCCATAAAGGCCGGATGCGTGTGCGGCTTCAAACGAACCTTCAACAAATACCACGATCATCAGATTTGCGGTGATCATCTACCCACACAAGGTGAAGATCTAATCTTCCTAATTGTATGAAAATGTTTTAATCCTAATCTATCTACGAACGACGATTTTTGATATGTTCATGCGATGAACGGGATCTCGCGCGTGCCTTCCGCTGCGATCAGAAAAAATTTTGATTTTTTCTGCGGCATGGGTGGATCCCAACAGTAGTATCAGAGCCTAGGTTTCGTAGATTAAGATTAGGATTAAAAGATTAAGGCATAATAGATCTAAAAATTGAAAGATTATGCTTGCTGAATTTTTCTTCATGCAGAATTTTCAGCTTGCTGATTTTTCTGCATGCTGATTTTCTATGCTTGGATTAATGATTCTAATACTTTGATAATATGATTACAAATATTTAGAATCATCTTGCATGATCAGCAACTCATAAGATGACATAATCAGTTAAATATTCAGATCTGTAAATTATATTTAATGCATATGATGCGTATGGTGATGATCATGGATGAACCCTTATACATGTGCTGAAATGTTCTGTAATGTTCTGCAATGTTCTGTGATGTTATGTGATGGCATGTAATTCAGATTTTTAGTTGCCTGCGTGCATCTTAAATTGATGTATTAGAGACCCGCGTGTCTCATGAAAAAGGGTTGTAATTATTCTTTTATTTTTAAAGTTTATCTGGGATGTAATCTGTGATGTGTTTGTACGTCAATGGTTGATCGGTGCATGCCTCTACAAGCACGATTTGCGCGGATCGAGATCAAGGGTTGATTGGAGATGGATCAAGGAGTTGATCACAATTGGACCAACGATGCTCAAGATTGAGTCAAGAGTTGAAGACGATCTAACCAATTGGCGTGCATGTGCTTGTACTATGACCCCATCCTGGATCCATGATCATCACCAATTATTTTATGATTATGCCTTATTGTTTATGTTTATGTTTATTCATAGCGGGTAGATAATTATTTGCATGAGATGTAGATAATTAAATGAAAAAGACCTAAATTAAATCTTCTCAAAAATATTAAGTCTAGCGGTCTTCCATCGTAGTAGAGCTGCTAAGGTCTTTCCGGCGTTGATTTGTCTCGGCTGGATACAGTGGGCAAGTTGCATCGGGGGACTGGACCTCTCTATTAGGCATGAGATATTGTAGGGGTAAAGATGGGATTGGGTGCCAATAACTGTTAGGTGAGGACCCAATGACGATTTTACTTCTGCGGTTATACGGTGGGTCTGACTTAACTAAGGAATGGAGCCAATAACTGTTAGGTGAGCCTTTTATGACTTAGAGACCGGATAGCGCTGCAATTTGCTTGAGAAGCATTGTACAAGAGTTGTACACTCATCCTTTTATGTGTCGCCAATAACTGTTAGGTAAAGTGGCATGTAAATTGGTGGGACCGTAGCACCCCACTTGAAACCTAGAGTCGCAGGTTTCCGTTTCTCTACTCGAGGAGTGTAAGAGATTCGAGAAAATAGTGGGAGGTGTTTGTTTTAAAAGGCCCTAAAACAAATAGAGTTCAAGTACAAAATTCTAACTAGAATCTTTACTCTTTGAGGATTATAAAGTCAGTTTCTAGATTCTTAACTCATATCCTATAGAACAACCGTTTGACCAAACCCAATTATAAAGACTGGCTCAGCAAATTTCAAAATAGTTTTGAATTGTGAGAAATTCGGATATGTGCTAGACCATGGAATCCCCATGTTACCAATCCGTCCGATTACTGATCAGCGTAAGACGCATGCTAAGTAGACGAATGATGACAATATAGTTAGGTGCTACATAATGGCATCCATGTCTAATGAACTACAATGCCAGCATGAGAACATGAAGATTGCCAGGGATATATTATATCATCTACAAGAGTTGTATGGTGAACAGAGTCACGCAGCATGTTTTGAAATGTCCAAGAGGCTCTTCAAGGCCAAGATGCATGATGGGCAGTCTGTCCATGAACATGGTTTGACCATGATAAAGGACTTAGAGGAGCTTGAGAAGCTCGGCATGACCATGCACAAGAAATTGCAAACGGATTTGATCCCGCATTCCCTTCCAGATTCATATGAACAGTTTATAGTAGACTACCATATGAATAAGATTGTATGCACCAAAAACAAAATTGTTAAATAAATTGGTAACTACTTTAGGGACCTTGAAGAGTTCAAGGGGCATCATTCTCGCTGTCGAGTTGGTTTCTACTTTCAAGAGAGAGTCTACCTGGAAGAAGAAGAAGCCTACGAAGAAGCAGAAGATCGAGAAAAGGCCAAGTAAGGAAGTTTCAAGAAAAGGGCTGATTGCAAGGGAAAGTGTTTCCATTGCATCATAGACGCCATTTGAAGAGGACTTGTCCTACATACATGGGAAGCATAAGGAGCAAGAAGGGTGACAAACCTTCAGAAGGTGTGTCAGATATGCTCATTATTAAAAGGATACTTTATAAGTCAAATATAATTCACTTGACTTATTGAATTTAATTCACTTGACTTTATAAGTCAAATATAATTCACTTGACTTTATAAGTCAAATATAATTCTCTCTTACTAATTTTTAATTTTCTTTTGATATTATTTGATCAGGAATCTCTAGAGGAAATCTGGGACAACCAAAGAGGGGACTGCAAAAAAAGGAATGCTGTAGAGGTTTGCTTAAAAAAAAAAAATTTGCTAGAGAAATTTCCTTTGGTAACTTCTAATCCTTTCTTGTTTAAATTGATTATTAGCTTAAAATTTTGTGATGATTGTTTGATTTTAATTTCAGCAAAGGTATGAATGCATGCTTGATACACGTACACAAATTAATCCGCACATAGTAAGGGCAATCACCCCAACAAGATAAGAGCCGGATTTTATCACTGGACTCTTGCCCAACTAAGGTGAACTCAATCTCACATAGTGTCACTTTAATTAAAATCAATTAGACGTTGGCCCCTAGGGACATTCGAGCTCAATAGAACGAAGATCATCGAAAGTTGCACCAAATTCGCTCTGTGGCTTAGTTGATGTCTAGGCAAGCTTTGTCCCTATAAGGAAGACAGTTCATCTATTCGAGGCAAGTGGTTTTTAAGTGGGACCTTTGCGAACACATCGTGACCCCTCCACTTGTTAGAAGTATGCCCTAGAAGCCAATTTGGCTGACACATTATTTTATTCTGGGACATAAATTTGTACTTGACCTAATTATGAATTTATTAAGTTGGGCATTCTTTTCATTTAGGTTCTTATGTGTCCATGAATCGTCCAAGAAATTAATAGATGATGGCGCATATTCTCAAGAGTTGAGAATTTGAGGCATGTGTTATTGGTGATTAATTCCTGAATTGCTTCTGATCGATGGATCATCACGAGGACGGTGATTGATCCACTGAGATTAGAGTACAGATTACTTTCTTTGATGGACCAGTCTTGAGTCCACAATGTGGGGACATTGATGCGATCCGATAGAATTTGATCCGTATCCCAAGATTCTTGACTCTTCTTGATTTCTGGAAGGGTAGCTCCGACCTGATTGCAGACATGATTTCTGAAGATCCGTCCGTCAGATCGATCTCAATTTTGGATATGTTGTAGATCTCCATGTTAGCTTTCCAGCGGTAGGTCGTGGGTCTAGAGATGACGTTGGGATCTTAAGATATCGGCCTCCGACTGATGACTGCGCAGAGAAGGACGGGCTGAAAATCCAACGGGATGGAGTTGTTTGTAGAAGGTGGAAGGGATCAAGGAGGAGAGGAAGAAGAGGGAGGAGGTGGCTGGCCTCTCGGGACAGAGGTGGTGCAGCCGGATGAAGGAGGGGGCGGCGGCCTTGGACGGCGGCCTAGGGAGAGGAGGAAGGCGTCGCAAGAAGAGAAGAGAGAAGGGAAGAGAGTTAGGGCAAAAGCCTTTCAATCAATTTTTGCATACTGAAATAGGTGCTCACCACATCTATTTATAGGTGGCTACCGGATCCCTTAACTTGACTTGATCTAATTGAATTCAAGAAACAACTAAACCCAAAGCGACTCTAATAAAGGCCAAGTCGGCTAACCCGAGCAAGGCTATGCTGAAATAAAATTAACATCAAGGACTCAAAAGCAAAAATAACCAAATGATTAAGTCCGAGGCGGTCTAGTGGATCCAACCGCATCAGACACTGGAGCAATTGTGCAAGTGCTTGTTAGAGAACAAGGGTACTGAGCGTGACCAAAGCAAGTAGTCACTTGGATGTCTATCCACTCGTCAGTAACTTACTTGATGCTGCAGTTGTATGACTAGTCCTTTGACCTGCGATGCCTCAGCTATTCACGGTGAGGTTGCTGTAGTTTGACGAGCACATAAACATGGGTCCTTGCCATTTGGGTTCTTGTAGTGCAGATTGGCTGCAGTAGGTTCATTGTAGGAGTAGGGGTGCATCTAGATGGAATCTATCGATCTTGATAGGTTAAGAGAGATCCTATGTGATTTATGAGAATGAGTTCGCAAATCCTCGGCCGGGGTAGTATGTGTAGTGGAAAAAGAATTTTTCACTCTCGAACTTAAGTCGAATAAATCTTGACATATGACAGACGATAGGGGTTTGACGAGTTATCCTTGACCTCCGCCTTGTCGGGATCCACGATAGAGGGACTGTATCGTACACTAACTATATCTAGAGGTTCATCATTCCATTCTGCTGGGTTGTCACTACATGCTGCTAGGTGTCACTAGTGGATTGTGAGACTCAAAGGCATTCACTTGGTGATCAGTGAACCCGAATGAGAAGAGTTGGAATTATTCCAACCCATTGAAAAGAGTTTTTAATGATATTGTGATAGAGATCGCAATATATCTCACTACCAGACAGAATAGAACCTATGGGGTCACACACATTAGAAGTATTGACTGATTCGATGGTTGAATTGTGATTAGGAATCACAAATAATTTATAATTATCAATTTGATGGATAACTAGCAAGTTGAAGAAGGAATAATTGCAATTTGATTGTAATTTAATTTAATTAATTGGACTTGATCATATTAGACACGAGTCCTACTTGGAGTAGGATTCTAAGAATCCTAATTAGATTAGAATTTCAAATTAAATTAGAGTCCTACTAGGAGTAGGATTTCTAGAGTCCTAATTAGATTAAGACTGAAATTTAATATGTCCTAATTAGATTAGAATTTCTTAAGTCCTAATTAATTTTAATCTAATAAGTTAAATGACTTTTAATTGGATTAGGATTGAAGAGTTCAATTGAGTCATGGTTCAATAGAATCCTAATTAGATTAAGTTTGAAGGGAAAGTGTTGCCCAGAGATGCTCACCCAAGAGGAGGGTGAATTAGGTGTTTTAAAACTTTTTGTCTAATTAAAACAAGACACACATGTGTATGTGCTAAAGTAAAAATAAAGTTATAAGCACAGTCAATCGCAAACACAAAGATTTATAGTGGTTCGGAGCTTCCACTGCTCCTACATCCACTCCCCAAACACCTTTGGGAATTTCCACTATAATCAGCGATTACAGTCTGGTAGTTTTCCAGTGCACCATCCAACTCGTTGTTTTACCCCGGGCTAACAACGAACCCTACAATTCCCCAATTTAACCTAGGCTTGGGACGCCTATCCCTTGTTCCAAGTCCCTTGACTGGAACAAGCACAATAATCAAATGTTTTACAAAGATTTAAAAGCTCTTATGAAAGCAAATATAACAATGAAAAGCAACAAAACCGGAAGAATCTTTTTTGCCGTTGGAAGCGTGGGTAATGGTGGTTCTTCCGATGTGGATCACGTTGGCTTGAATGCGAGCTTTGAATGCCGAGTGGGAGTGAGTAGTTGAGCACGAAATCAGATGAAGAAAACTTGAATGCACTTGATTTCTTCTCTTGAAAGCACCAACTCCCTTGAACCTCTTTTTCTTTCTTCTCTCTTGAATGATCTTGTGTTTGGTTGGTGAGAAGTTGTTTAAAGGCACTTAAAAGCTCCCTTTTATAGCCCTACAAGCAATAGATCCGTTAGACACAAAGATATTACCGTTTGAAATTCAAACAAACCTACAAAAGTGTGTCAGTCGCGTCCCAGGCGCTCCGGAGACGTCTCCGCTTGACCGCGAGACGTCTCGGTTGTATAAAAATTCTTTTGACGATGTTTGGAGTCGACTCGGCGCTTTTTGGGGTCGACTCTGAAGAAGAACAGCTCGACTTCCTGTTTTTCTATTTTTCTGAGAGAGTCGGCTCGGCACTTTACGGGGACGTCTCGGGATGTTTGTGCTTTATGCATAGGGACGACTCCGCGACGTCGGGGACGACTCCGTAGTTTTATCAACGAAAAACAAGTCCTCTGGAATCCCTGAGAGAGTCGACTCCGCGCTTTCTGGGGACGTCTCGGGATGTTTGCTTTTTATGCGTGGGGACGACTCCGCATCCTTCGGAGACGACTCGCGCGCATCCCTTGAAATTGGCCTTTCTGCTGTCTCTGAGAGAGTCGACTCCGCAGAGTCGGGAGTCGACTCTGACCCTGCGAGATGCCTCGCCAGGTGCCGGGGACGTCTCCAGACGTGCCAGTTCTTCCTCTACGTGCCGGAGACGTCTCTGGGACAAACCGGAGACGTCTCGACTGTCCCTGATCTGTTTTCTTTATCTCAAAAAATCTTCAATAAATCCTTGAAAAATATGGGAACATGCCTTGACAATTCTTAACAATATTCTTAGTTAAACACCTGAAATCCTCAAATAAATTGTTAATATAAAGAGAATTATACTCTAGTATTTTGTATTCATCAAAATCCATTAGAGGGTCAACAATCTCCCCCTTTTTGATGATGACAAAACACTGAGTATATGCAAAATTTAAAATTTAAACATATACACAGTATTTGTTCAGATGTACAAGTATTGTGTTTTGGTTAGAGCTAGATACAGTATGCATAATTCAATATAGTCAACTTTCAGTTCTATCCTTATGCATAAGTAATGATCTTAGTAGCTCTTGAGCAATTTTGGCATATCAACTAGATTTGAATCAAGTTAAAATGTAAATTAATAAAATAAGACAATTGAAAGCTAAATACTTTTGACTCCCCCTTTCTTTTCCAGAAGGGCAATTGTCTTAAAGTCAATATTCTTCAATTTTATCTTTTCTAATTCAACTTTTAAGTATGAGTGTAAATTTTGTATTTTGCATTCCATATATTGGTTCTACTCTCCCTTTTTGTCTTCAACAATGAAGGGGACAAATTTTCCTTGGGTGCCTAAAACACGATGCCTATTAGAATTCAGCATTCATATTATAATGAAACAATCAATGATTTCCAAGTTATTGCCATTCATGAATTCAGCATTCATTTTACTCCCCCTTTGGTTTGGAATTCATTTCAGACCTTTTGAATGCAGTGAATATAAGTTGTGCTCCCCCTGTTTCATATGCATTGACAAGTTGGCAAAATAGTAAAGTGGTTGCACATTGTCAAATTTGAACATTCTCATGGCACATCACAGAATTAGAAACATGCACCAAGATTCAAAAGGAAGTGTATGACATTCATATATCATTGCAATCATTTAAAGTCATTACAAGGATAAAAAGAAAACCATTACAAGAATAAAAGGCCATTACAAGTATTGATTGCTAATACAAAAGAAGAAGTTTCAAATAAGCCTAGGATTTTACAAAAAGATGAACCCTAGATGTCCACAAAATATCCCTCACCGGCGACCACGCTCAATAGCCCTAGCAGCAGCCTCTATAAATCCATTTATTGCATCCATTAGGCTTCTGAAGTGATCTCCCTGAGATTGATTGAGGGCTGTCACTAGTGCTTCAAACTCATGAGTTGCCCTGTCAATCCTTCCTCTAAGTTGGGCAGCCACACTGCCCACATTGCCTTTAGGGCTCGTCAACTCTTGAAGACCATCCGATATGATCTTCAATTCAGCCTGTATCTCCATTGATCTTATAGTTTGGTTTGTTGCCACACGAACCAATTCTGACCCTATTGCTTCCATCTGAATTTTAATCTCCTTCAATTGTTCTAAGAGTGCTTCATGTGAGGTGCGGATGGGAGCTAACTCAGCAGAGATTATTGATCTCATCTCTTCCCTCATCTACTGGCACATCACGGATGCTAGGGTGTGCATCTGCTCATCTGATAAGGACAATGATCCACTAGCTGGAGGAGGAGGCACTGAAGTGGATGGTCCAGCCGAGCTGGAAGGTACATCAGGAAAGGCCATAGGGCTATGTGGAGGAGAGAGGTGGTCAGGCTCCTGATGTTGGATCTCAGGCTCTATGGTTTGGGATTTTCTTTTAGAGACCTTAACCCAAGACCCATCTTTCTTGTGAAACTCCATCCTATGTAATGTGCTCTCATTGTAATAATCAGTGTTTCTTAAAGGTTTTTCTGGCTCATTTTCAGGGATTGGAACCTTAAAGTGTTTGAACAGTAGGGTGAAGACCATCCCATATGGTATGCTAAATCTAGAATACCTATGACATATGGAGATGTAGTTCATCATGAGCCTAGGGAGGTTTAGGGGAATCCCTAGCAAGATGTGGTGCATGATGGCTAAGTCTCGCTCCGAAACGAAATCGAAGCGACCGGTTTTTGGAAACAAGACCCGATTAACTATGCTCAAAAGCAATCTCATTTCGGCATTGAGGTCTTGGGACTTAACTATGTCAAGAGGACCGCAGTCCTCTCTACCTAAAATTAGGTTTAGGGCAATCTCCCTTTGGGGATGTGAGGTCGGAGCCTCACCGTACTTGGGTATTTGTAACACACTAGATAAAATGTCTTCATTGATCTCTACCAATGTGCCTTGGACATATCCGGTGTACCCCGAGTTCCCTAAGGCCATATTGCTAAAAATTTCTCTCATTAGGCCGGGATAGGTTGACATATTTAGGGAACATAGATGTTCCCAACCTTGGGCACGGAGTCTCTCTCCAATAGAGAACCCCTCACTAGCTAGAAACTGAAAATCTATGTATCTACCTGTGGTTACTGTGCGATTCGCACAGGAGGGGGTCACGGTTGGCGGAGCAACCGGAGGAGACGGCTCGGAGGGCTCTTCCCTCCGTTCTTCGTCGTCATTTGCTACCCTAGGACGCCTCCCACCCGTTCGCCTAGCTTTCTTAGGTGCCATGGATTGGAAATCTAGGGAAATAGGGAGAGATTTTGGTTTGGTTTGTGGTGGAGAGAAGATGGAGGCTAGGGTTTCGGTTTTCGTTGGGGACGAAGGAAGGCAGCTCGGGACGGCTCGAGCTGTTTCGACCTATTTTAAAAACTTTCATTCGGTCCCCGAGACGTCTCCGCGACTAATGCGAGACGTCTCGCCGGGGGGACGTCTCTGTGATTTGCCAGAGATGTCTCCGGCACTGAAAAATTTCAGAATGATTTCTATCTTTTTCCAATTTGTTTTATTCAACTACAATAATCAGTGTGATTTCTTTTGGTGAATATAGAGTGAGCTTGCTTGTGATCCTTCCCCTTAATAATACATCCTATAAAAGTTTGATAATGATTTTTGAATTATCAATATTGAAATGAGGAATGTTTGACCAAATTTCGAATGCCTATGAAATAGGCTCTGAAAATATCTCCATGAAGAGTCCAAGGGAGGGTAACCATCCTCCGGAAAGTCAAACAATTCGTCATCTAAGTTTGATAGATTCATGTTTTCACTTATTAGGCACTAGGTTTGCTATATGTGACCTTGAAGTATATTATTAGTTTGAGTAGCATTCATATGTATCTCTAGAGCTTACAAAGCATTGCATTACAAGTTCAATCTATTTGTTAGGATCATACAAGCACAAAGCATTCCTTAAAAAATTGAACCTATCTTTACAAAGGGGCTTTGTAAAGATATCGGCCAATTGATTTTCAGTGCATACATACTCAATCAATACATCATTTTTGCAGCACATGATCCCTTATAAAGTGATGCCTAATCTCTATGTGTTTTGATTTAGAGTGTTGGACAGGATTTTTTGTTAAATTAATTGCGCTTGTATTATCACATCTAATTGGTATGTTGTCCATTTTGATACCAAAATCTTCAAGTTGTTGCTTAATCCAAAGAACTTGGGCACAACAGCTTCCGGCTGCAATGTACTCAGCCTCAGCTGTGGACAATGCAACTGAATTCTGTTTCTTGCTAAACCAAGAAACCAAGTTAGCACCCAAGAATTGACAAGTACCACTTGTGCTTTTTCTGTCGAGTTTGCACCCGGCAAAATCAGCATCGGAATAAGCAATTAAATTTAAATCAGATTGTTTAGAATACCATAAGCCTGCATTAGATGTCCCTACTAGATATCTGAATATTCTTTTAACAGCTTGCAAGTGTGATTCCTTAGGACATGCTTGGTATCTAGCACACATGCAAACACTGAATAATATGTCTGGTCTACTAGCAGTAAGGTAAAGTAAAGACCCTATCATACCTCTGTACAATTTGCAGTCTACACTTTAACCTTTTTCATCTTTGTCAAGCTTGCAACTTGAGCCCATGGGTGTGCTGATTTCCTTTGCATCCTTCATCTTGAACTTCTCCAACATTTCCTTGATGTATTTGGACTGACTGATGAAGATGCCTTCCTCTGATTGTTTTATTTGTAGCCCAAGGAAGAAGTTGAGCTCACCCATCATGCTCATTTCAAATTCTCCCTGCATAAGCTTAGCAAACTCTTGACAAAGACTATCATTAGTAGCACCAAAAATTATATCATCCACATAAATTTGCACAAGCAATAAGTCATTCCCTTTTCTTTTAATGAAGAGTGTTTTGTCTACATTTCCTCTTTTAAATTTATTTTCAATTAGAAAATTACTTTATCTTTCATACCATGCCCTAGGGGCTTGCTTAAGTCCATACAATGCTTTATGCAATTTAAAAACATAATCTGGATGTAAGTGGTTCTCAAAACCTGGAGGTTGTCCTACATAAACTTTCTCCATTATATAACCATTTAAAAAGGCACTTTTTACATCCATTTGATAGAGTTTGAAATCCATGAAGCGTGCATATGCCAAAAGTAGTCTAATAGCCTCTAACCTAGCAACAGGAGCAAAAGTTTCATCAAAATCTATTCCTTCCTCCTGATTATATCCTTTGGCTACTAGCCTAGCTTTGTTTCTTATTACTATTCCATCTTCATCTAGTTTATTTCTATATACCCACTTGGTGCCTATAATTGAAACATTAGGGGGTCTTTTCATTAGAGTCCAAAATTGATTTCTTTCAAATTGGTTTAATTCCTCTTGCATAGCATTTATCCAATTTTCATCTTTTTCGGCTTCTTCTAGTGATTTAGGCTCTATCTGTGAAACGAATGCAAGATAATTACTAGTGTTTCTTAAAGAGGATCTTGTCCTTATCCCTTGTGAAGGATCACCAAGGATTAGATCCCTTGGATGACCATGTGCATACCTCCATTCCCTAGGAAGATCTTGATTTCTCGCTGGAGATTGATCTTCTTCATCTTGCTGAATTGTATCTTCTTTGATTTCATCCTCATGTTGTTTGTCTTGTATGGAGAATTCCTTCATTCTGTCGTCAAGTATACCTGCATCACCATCTTCTTCTTTTCTAGAAGAATCTCCATTAGCTTCATCAAAAACAACATGAATGGATTCTTCAACAACGAGAGTTCTCTTGTTGAAGACCCTGTATGCTCTACTAGATGAGGAATAACCTAAGAAGATCCCCTCATCTGATTTAGCACTAAATTTACTTAGATTGTCCTTTCCATTATTTAAAATAAAGCAGCGACAACCGAAAACATGAAAATAGCTTATATTGGGCTTCTTATTTTTCAACAACTCATAAGGTGTTTTCTTTAAGATAGATCTAACTAAAGCACGGTTTAAGATATGACAAGCAGTATTTATTGCTTCAGCCCAAAAGTACTTTGGTAGATCCGATTCGCACAATATGGTACGAGCCATATCTGCTAGTGTGCGATTCTTTCTTTCTACCACCCCATTTTGTTGGAGTGTCCTAGGAGCCGAGAAATTGTGATTGATACCGTTTTTTTCACAAAATTTTTCAAAATGCTGATTTTCAAACTCGGTACCATGATCACTCCTAATTGCTTTTAGTTTAAGATTAAGTTCATTCGAAATCCTATTATGAAACTTGATAAAAGCGGGAAAGGACTCATTTTTGTGGGCAAGAAATGAAACCCATGTAAAACGTGAAAAATCATCAACAATTACAAGACCAAACTTCTTACCCCCTAGACTAGCAGTTCTAGTGGGTCCAAATAAATCCATGTGAATTAGTTTTAGGGGTTTTGATGTTGAAACTATGTTCTTAGACTTGAAAGAACTTCTTGTTTGTTTTCCTAGTTGACATGCAGCACAAATTTTGTTCTTTTCAAAGTCTATTTTTGGTAGTCCTTTGACTAGATCATTTGTAATCAATTTAGAAATTAAATCTATGCTAGCATGCCCTAACCTACGATGCCATAACCAGCTAGTCTCATTGACCTTGGCATCCATGGCTACAAGACATTGGCCATCTTTCATGGTGAGATCATCAAGATCTACCATGTAAACATTTCCACGCCTATGTCCCATAAGTATGATCTCATTGTCAATTGGACTACTAATTATGCATAGGAAAGATTCAAATGACACTTTAAACCCCTTGTCACAAAATTGACTTATACTTAATAAATTATGTTTTAATCCATTAACTAACAATACATTGTCAATAAATGAAGAGGGTGATATGGAGATTTTACCAACGCCAATGATTTGACCTTTAGCATTGTCTCCAAATGTGACTACTCCTCCTTTTGATTTCAAGGTGACGAAAAGACTCTCGTCACCGGTCATATGCCTTGAGCAACCGCTATCAAGATACCACATTCTCTTTTTACTCCCGGCTGCAAGGCATACCTGCAAAATAATCATGTGAAGCTCTTAGGTACCCAAGTTTTCTTGGGTCCTTCTTGGTTAGTGTAGTTGGTTCCCTTAGGCACCCACATTTTAGTTGTGTTTTTACGCTTTACAAATGTATTCTTGTTAGTTTGAATTTGAATGCAAGAATAGGCTTTATGTCCACTTTTTCCACAATGAAAGCATGTAGGTTTTTCAGTTTTGATATCTTTTGCTTTCACAAAAAAGTTCTTTAGATATTTTTGTTGTTTGCTAGTTTTGTATCCTAATCTGGCTTTATTAAAAACAGCTCCTTGATTGGATAGAATAAGATTTAATTTTTTAGAGCTATGTGTAAATTTCTGCACAATTGGTTTGTACTTGTGTACCTCATCTTTAAGGTCCAAATTTTCTTTAGCCAATTCTTCCTTATCATTTTTAAGAGATTCAACATTTTGTGCAAGTGAGGTATTACTATTGAGTAGGAATCTGACTTTTAGACTTAATTCCTTAATGAGTGTTTTTGCCGTTTCATTTTCAATGCTAAGTTTTGAATTTTTATTCTTTAGGTCAATGATGTTATCATTTTCATAGCTCTCCTTCTCAATCAATAGGTTTTTAATGTCATCCTTTAGTTTTTGATTGGAGGCCTTTAATTCTTTATTTTTTGCTCCTAACATACTACAATCACTCATGAGCTCTTGGAAAGCTTCATATAATTCTTCTAAAGTAAAATCTGTAGTTGAGCTTTGACATACCTCATCGTCGTCGAATGCCATGAAACACAAGTTGGCGGTCTCTTCCTTCTCTTCCTCGGAGGAGGATGTGTCACTATCATCCCAAGTTGCTTTCAACGCCTTCTTCTTCTTCTTTCCATAGTGCTTCTTCTGTTGAGGGCATTTGAAGCGGATGTGTCCCGGTCTCTTGCAATCATAACATATGATTGGGTCTCTTTCTTTTTTTTTTTCCTTTTTCCAATTATTTCTCCCTCCAAACTTCTTTCTTGGGAAGGGTTTCTTTCTTCTCATGAATTTTTTGAACTTTCTTACTATTAATCCCAAGTCTTCATCTTCACTTTCCTCTTCACTCTCGCTGCTTTCTTCTTCACAAACACTTGAAGTAGCCTTGAGGGCGATTGTCTTCTTCTTTGGCACATCTTCTTCATGTTGCTTCATTGTAAGCTCATGCGTCATCAATGAGCCCAATAGTTGTTCAAGTGCCAACGTGTTGAGGTCTTTAGCTTCTACGATCGCCGTAACCTTCGCTTCCCAAACTTTTGGCAAGGACCTGAGAATTTTCCTCACAAGTTCTGAGTTAGTGTAAGTTTTACCCAAATTCTTTAGACCATTTATTATATCAGTGAAGCGTGTGAACATGCATGAAATAGTTTTGTTGGGTTCCATCTTAAATAACTCATATTTGTGAACTAGAATGTTCACTTTAGACTCTTTGACTTGATTGGTACCCTCGTGGGTAACTTCAAGCCTATCCCATATTTCCTTGGTGGAACTACAGGTGGAGACTCTATTAAACTCATTTACATCTAGAGCACAAAACAATGAGTTCATGGCTCTAGCATTGAGTTGAACCATCCTACTATCATTCTCATCCCAATCCTCCTCAGGTTTGGGAACTTGAATGCCATTAACTATGTGAGATGGTTCGTGTGGTCCCTTGATTATAACCCTCCACAAGGCATAATCTTGTGCTTGAATAAAAATTCTCATTCTAGTCTTCCAATAGGAATAATTTGTCCCATTGAAGAGTGGAGGTCTATTGGTTGCCTGCCCCTCAGCAGGGACATTGTTGAAGGGTGTTGCCATCTGGATCTTTGGCAAAGACGGTTAAGTCTTCAAGAATACACAGAGCACCCGCTCTGATACCACTTGTTGCCCAGAGATGGTCACCCAAGAGGGGGGTGAATTGGGTGTTTTAAAACTTTTTGTCTAATTAAAACAAGACACACAAGTGTATGTGCTAAAGTAAAAATAAAGTTATAAGCACAGTCAATCGCAAATACAAAGATTTATAGTGGTTCGGAGCTTCCACTGCTCCTACATCCACTCCCCAAACACCTTTGGGAATTTTCACTATAATCAGCGATTACAGTCCGGTAGTTTTCCGAGTGCACCACCCAACTCGTTGTTTTACCCCGGGCTAACAACAAACCCTACAATTCCCCAATTTAACCTAGGCTTGGGACGCCTATCCCTTGTTCCAAGTCTCTTGACTGGAACAAGCACAATAATCAAATATTTTACAAAGATTTAAAAGCTCTTATGAAAGCAAATATAACAATGAAAAGCAACAAAATCGGAAGAATCCTTTTTGCCGTTGGAAGCGTGGGTAATGGTGGTTCTTCCGATGTGGATCATGTTGGCTTGAATGCGAGCTTTGAATGCCGAGTGGGAGTGAGTAGTTGAGCACGAAATCAGATGAAGAAAACTTGAATGCACTTGATTTCTTTTCTTGAAAGCACCAACTCCCTTGAACCTCTTTTTCTTTCTTCTCTCTTGAATGATCTTGTGTTTGGTTGGTGAGAAGTTGTTTAAAGGCACTTAAAAGCTCCCTTCTATAGCCCTACAAGCAATAGATCCGTTAGACACAAAGATATTACCGTTTGAAATTCAAACAAACTTGCAAAAGTGTGTCAGTCGCGTCCCAGGCGCTCCGGAGATGTCTCCGCTTGACCGCGAGACGTCTCGGCTGTATAAAAATTCTTTTGACGATGTTTGGAGTCGACTCGGCGCTTTTTGGGATCGACTCTGAAGAAGAACAGCTCGACTTCTTGTTTTTCTATTTTTCTGAAAGAGTCGGCTCGGCACTTTACGGGGACGTCTCGGGATGTTTGTGCTTTATGCATAGGGACGACTCCGCGACGTCGGGGACGACTCCGTAGTTTTATCAACGAAAAACAAGTCCTCTGGAATCCCTGAGAGAGTCGACTCCGCGCTTTCTGGGGACGTCTCGGGATGTTTGCTTTTTATGCGTGGGGACGACTCCGCATCCTTCGGAGACGACTCGCGCGCATCCCTTGAAATTGGCCTTTCTGCTGTCTCTGAGAGAGTCGACTCCGCAGAGTCGGGAGTCGACTCCGACCCTGCGAGATGCCTCGCCAGGTGCCGGGGACGTCTCCAGACGTGCCAGTTCTTCCTCTACGTGCCAGAGACGTCTCTGGGACAAACCGGAGACGTCTCGGCTGTCCCTGATCTGTTTTTTTTATCTCAAAAAATCTTCAATAAATCCTTGAAAAATATGGGAACATGCCTTGACAATTCTTAACAATATTCTTAGTTAAACACCTAAAATCCTCAAATAAATTATTAATATAAAGGGAATTATACTCTAGTGTTTTGTATTCATCAAAATCCATTAGGGGGTCAACAGAAAGGAAATGGGTTCACTTAATCCTATTTGGAATAGGATTAGACCAACCTTGTAATTGACCCCACCCCCCACTTAATTTGATTAAGTGGGGAGTGAGATAGGAAGGGAGAAGAGGGAGGGGCGAGCCCCTCCCTTGGCCGAAATCACAAAGAAAAGAGGAGGGGCGGCTCCAAAAGGATAAGGATGGAGCTCCTAAAAAGCTCCAAAAGGATAAGGATGGAGCTCCTAATTTTTAGGAGCTCCAATCCTAATCTTAAAAGAAAAAAGGGGCTGCCGTGAATGAGGATTTTTGGACTCTCTCCTCTCCTCCTAAGATATACGTGAAGCCCCCTCTCCCTCTTGGTTTCAGCCGCATCAAAGAAAAAAAAAAAGAGGATAAGGATGGAGCTCCTAAAAAGTAGGAGCTCCATATGCCTTTAAAAAGAGGATAAAGGGGGCAGCCGTGAGATGATTTTTCCCTTCCTTTTTGAGCCGTGAACAGCACCCTCCCTTCCCTTGGGTTTTCAGCCACCAGCAACAAAAGAAAAAAAAAAAAAGGGAAGGGTGTAGCCCTTCCTCCCTTGCTGGTTTTGGTTCCAATGAAAGAAAAAGGAAAAAGGCTGCAAAGGGGTTTGGCCTTCTTTCTTTTGATCCATCCTTCTTCTTTCTCCTCTCCAGGCAATCAAGAGTTGATTCAAAGAAGAAAATTTCAGCCATCAAAGTTTTCTCTGCAAGGGAGCTAGCACCCCGGGGAGATTCAAAGACTTAGATCGGTCCTCTGCCTCATGTGGATACCCGTAAAGGCCGGACGCGTGTGCGGCTTCAAGCGAACCTTCAACAAATACCACGATCATCAGATTTGCGGTGATCATCTACCCGCACAGGGTGAAGATCTGATCTTCCTAATTGTATGAAAATGTTTTAATCCTAATCTATCTACGAGCGACGATTTTTGAAATATGTTCATGCGATGAACGAGTTTCCTTGATCCTCCGGCCGTGTGTTTTAGCGAATCAGTCTCAAGGTGAACATCAGCATTCTTGTGCCACTCCTTGGCAAACAACTAAGCACTTGGACTACTTCCTTGATATCCAGCAACAACTGTGTGGGGCGTAAGGGGTTGCTGGCCTGTGACAAGCTCGAATGAAATGAAAGCAGAATTCGTTATCTCTCCTCCCTCCCACAAGTTCAATCTTTTTTTAGCGGGGATCTCGCGCGTGCCTTCCGCTGCGATCAGAAAAAATTTTGATTTTTTCTGCGGCATGGGTGGATCCCAACAGTAGTATCAGAGCCTAGGTTGCATAGATTAAGATTAGAATTAAAAGATTAAGGCATAATAGATCTAAAAATTGAAAGATTATGCTTGCTGAATTTTTCTACATGCAGAATTTTCAGCTTGCTGATTTTTCTGCATGCTGATTTTCTATGCTTGGATTAATGATTCTAATACTTTGATAATATGATTACAAATATTTAGAATCATCTTGTGTGATCAGCAACTCATAAGATGACATAATTAGTTAAATATTCAGATCTGTAAATTATATTTAATGCATATGATGCGTATGGTGATGATCATGGATGAACCCTTATACATGTGCTGAAATGTTCTGTAATGTTCTGCAATGTTCTGTGATGTTATGTGATAGAATGTAATTCAAATTTTTAGATGCCTGCATGCATCTTAAATTGATGTATTATAGACCCTTGTGTCTCATGAAAAAGGGTTGTAATTATTTTTTTATTTTTAAAGTTTATCTGGGATGTAATCTGTGATGTGTTTGTACGTCAATGGTTGATCGGTGCATGCCTCTACAAGCACGATTTGCGCAGATCGAGATCAAGGGTTGCTTGGAGATGGATCAAGGAGTTGATCACAATTGGGCCAACGATGCTCAAGATCGAGTCAAGAGTTGAAGACGATCTAACCAATTGACGTGCATGTGCTTGTACTATGACCCCATCCTGGATCCATGATCATCACCAATTATTTTATGATTATGCCTTATTGTTTATGTTTATGTTTATTCATAGCAGGTAGATAATTATTTGCATGAGATGTAGATAAATAAATGAATCGAGAAAATAGTGGGAGGTGTTTGTTTTAAAAGGCCCTAAAACAAATAGAGTTCAAGTACAAAATTCTAACTAGAATCTTTACTCTTTGAGGATTATAAAGTCAGTTTCTAGATTCTTAACTCATATCCTATAGAACAACCGTTTGACCAAACCCAATTATAAAGACTGGCTCAGCAAATTTTAAAATAGTTTTGAATTGTGAGAAATTCAGATATGTGCTAGACCATGGAATCCCCGTGTTACCAATCCGTCCGATTATTGATCAGCGTAAGACGCATGCTAAGTGGATGAATGATGACAATATAGTTAGGTGCTACATAATGGCATCCATGTCTAATGAACTACAATGCCAGCATGAGAACATGAAGATTGCCAGGGATATATTATATCATCTACAAGAGTTGTATGGTGAACAGAGTCGCGCAGCATGATTTGAAATGTCCAAGAGGCTCTTCAAGGCCAAGATGCATGATGGGCAGTCTGTCCATGATCATGGTTTGACCATGATAAAGGACTTAGAGGAGCTTGAGAAGCTCGGCATGACCATGCACAAGGAATTGCAAATGGATTTGATCCTGCATTCCCTTTCAGATTTATATGAACAGTTTATAGTAGACTACCATATGAATAAGATTGTATGCACCAAAAACAAAATTGTTAAATAAATTGGTAACTACTTTAGGGACCTTGAAGAGTTTAAGGGGCATCATTCTCGCTGTCGAGTTGGTTTCTACTTCCAAGAGAGAGTCTACCTGGAAGAAGAAGAAACCTACGAAGAAGCAGAAGATCGAGAAAAGGCCAAGTAAGGAAGTTCCAAGAAAAGGGCCGATTGCAAGGGAAAGTGTTTCCATTGCATCATAGACGGCCATTTGAAGAGGAATTGTCCTACATACATGGGAAGCATAAAGAGCAAGAAGGGTGACAGACCTTCAGAAGGTATGTCAGACACCTCTTTTGCTTGCATGTGTGACACGTGGCGGAGCAGGACACCTCTTTTGCTTGCATGCGTGACACGTGGCGGAGCAGGACAACTCTTTTGCTTGCATGTGTTACCTATTGCTAGCAGAAATTTGATTTCTGTATCTTGTTTAGCACAAGAAGATTTTTATAAGACTACTGTTCCATTTATTTGAGAAATAAATTGGTTGCACGTGGTTTTATGATTGACGATTTCTATCACATACATTTGGATGTATCTGTGAATGTATCTAAGCAAACAGTGAGTACCATAAGATCCAAAAGATCTAGAGATGAGATAAATCTAAAGTATTTGTGGCACCTCAGGCTTGGTCATATAGGAGAAGACAGAATAAATAAATTGGAGAAACATGGGCTTCTAGACTCATTGACTTTCGAGTCATATCCGATTTGTAAATCCTGCCTTCAAGGAAAGATGGCCAAATTACCCTTTGTAGGACATGGAAGAGGTCCACTGCGATACTTACCCTAGTACACACTTATGTGTATGGCCCATTCGATGCGCAGGTTAGGGATTGTAATTTTTATTTCATTTACCGATGATTACTCACGGTATGGATATGTGTGTGAGACACAAATCTGAATCTTTTGAAAAGTTCAAATAGTTCAGATAGGAAGTAGAAAAACAAACAAAAAAACTCATTAAGGTTCTTCGATCGGATCGAGGAGGTGAACACCTTAATAGAGAGTTTCATGATTATCTCAAGGAGAATGGTATAGTTTCACAATGGATCCCTCCTGGTACACCTCAGCTCAACGGAGTGTCGAAGAGGAGGAATCAGACCCTATTGGATATGGTCAGGTCCATGATGAGCTTCATTGATCAACCCTTGTTTCTTTAGAGAGATGCCCTATTTTCAGCTATTTACATATTGAATAGTGTTCCCTCTAAATCTGTTCCTACCACACTATATGAGATATGACATGGTAAGAAGCTGAGTCTTGGTTATTTCAAGATTTGGAGATGTCCGGCCCAAGTCAATTGACAACAAGCGGACAAGTTAGAGGATAGGACAATTAGTGCTCATTTTATAGAATATCCTAAAGAGTTATTAGGATACAATTTTACGTCCCAGAGAATCGCAAAGTGTTTGTGAGCCGACATGCTATCTTCATGGAAAATAGTTTATCCTTGATAGAGGCAGTAGGAGAAAAATTGAGCTCGAAGAGAAAGTCTCTAAAGAGCAATGAGCCATTGTGCTTATAGAACCTATTCATATTGAGCCAGTACATGTTGTACCTCCTCCACCTCATAGATATAGTAGGATCTCCCATTCTCCTGAAAGGTACTTAGGTATGCTTACAGAGGATGTAGAGAAAGTGTTCCTCATGGGAGATAGGGATCAAAATAAGGATCCCAATACCTACAACGAGGCGATGTTAGACATCAATTCTGAGAGATGGCTGGAAGCAATGAAGTCAGAGATGGACTCCATGCATTTCAACCAAGTCTGAACCTTAGTAGATCCACCAGAAGGTATAGTACCTATTGGGTGTAAATGGATCTATAAGAGAAAATTAAGTTCGGATGGCTAGGTAGAGACCTATAAGGCAAAGCTAATGGCGAAAGGTTATAGTCAGTGCGAAGGCACTGATTATCAAGATACTTTTCCACCAGTAGCCATGCTGAAGTCCATTCGAACATTGCTTGCTATTGCTGCATCTCATGATTATGAAATCTGGCAGATGGATGTGAAAACTGCTTTTCTAAATGGATATCTTGAGGAATATATCTATATGGAGCAGCCTTTGGGTTTCACTTCTAGTGATAGTGATCACAAGGTCGGTAAACTGCAAAGGTCCATCTATGGACAAAAGCAAGCATCTCGGAGTTGGAACACTCGTTTCAACGAGGTAATCAAATCGTTTGATTTCATCAAGAACGAAGAGAAACCATGTGTTTATAAGAAGGGTTAGTGGGAGGGCTATTGTAATCCTCGTATTATACATGGATGATATTCTTCCAATTGGGAATGGTGTTCCCATGCTAACTTAGGTCAAGGTATGGTTGTCTAAGGATTTCTCCATAAAAGACCTTGGGGAAGCATCCTATAGTTTGGGGATTAAGGTCTATAGAGATAGATCTAAGAGGATGCTTGTCCTGTCACAGAATATGTACATAGAGGAAGTGCTGAAGTGGTTCGGCATGGAAACCTCTAAAAGGGGAATTATTACCTCTTAGGCATGGGATAAATCTTTCCAAGAAGATGTGCCCCAAGACATCGGAAGAGATACAGTGGATGAGCAAGATCCCTTATGCTTCGGGTATAGGGAGCCTCATGTATACCAATGTATGTACGTGACTTGATATAGTACATGCTGTGAGTATCACAAGCATATATCATTCAAATCCAGGCAAGAAGCACTGGATAGCTGTGAAGAACAGTCTTAAGTACTTGAGAAGAACTAAGGATATGTTCTTGGTCTTTGGGAGAAGATCAGAGTTGAAGGTAGAAGGATGCACACATATTGATGATAGAAAGTCTACATCAGAATATGTGCAATGGTGGTTCAGTAAATTGGAAGAGTTCCAAACAACCGATCATTGTAGATTCTACCTTAGAAACTGAATGTTAAGCCGTCTCTAAGTGTGTAGTGGAAATCTTATGGTTTAAGAAGTTCATTGCAGAGTTAGGTGTAATGTCATCAGATGCCATAACGCTCTACTGCGATAACAAAGGCACCATAGCACTAGCTAAGGATTCAAAGGTCTCACCAGAAGTCTAAGCACATGGAGCGGCGGTTTAACCTAATAAGCGACTACCTCGAAAAGAAATAAGCAGAGGATCAGAGAGTAGACTCCACAGGAAATGTGGTAGACCCATTCACTAAGTAGCTAAGTCAGCAAAAACTGAAGCGCATCTTGAGAAGATGGGGCTTAGATTGGGCTGATTGGCTTTAGTGCAAGTGAGAGATTGTTAGAAGTATGCCCTAGAAGCCAATTTGGCTGACACATTATTTTATTCTGGGACATAAATTTGTACTTGACCTAATTATGAATTTATTAAGTTGGGCATTCTTTTCATTCATGTTCTTATGCGTCCATGAATCGTCCAAGGAATTAATAAGATGATGACGCATATTCTCAAGAGTTGAGAATTTGAGGCATGTGTTATTGGTGATTAATTCCTGAATTACTCCTGATCGATGGATCATCACGAGAACGGTGATTGATCCACTGAGATTAGTGTACAGATTACTTTCTTTGATGGACAAGTCTTGAGTCCACAATATGGGGACACTGGAGCAATTATGCAAGTGCTTGTTAGAGAACAAGGGTACTGAGCGTGACCAAAGCAAGTAGTCACTTGAATGTCTATCCACTCGTCGGTGACTTACTTGATGCTGCAGTTGTATGACTGGTCCTTTGACTTGCGATGCCTCAGCTATTCACGGTGAAGTTACTGTAGTTTGACGAGCACATAAATATGGGCCCTAGCCATTTGGGTTCTTGTAGTGCAGATTGGCTGCAGTAGGTTTATTGTAGGAGTAGGGGTGCATCTAGATAGAATCTATCGACCTTGATAGGTTAAGAGAGATCCTATGTGATTTATGAGACTGAGTTCGTAAATCCTCGGCCGGGGTAGTATGTATAGTGGAAAAGGAGTTTTCCACTCTCGAACTTAAGTCGAATAAATCTTGACATATGACAGACGATAGGGATTTGACGAGTTATCCAAGACCTCCGTCTTGTCGGGATCCACGATAGAGGGACTGTATCATACACTAACTACACCTAGAGGTTCATCATTCCATTCTGCTGGGTTGCCACTACATGCTGTGATGAGAGCACAAAAGTGCGACCTATATGTCACCTAAATTAGTATTATTGCTAACCGATAATGATAAATTCACTGGATTAATATTATATTTGGATTTGGCACAGATT
Organism: Phoenix dactylifera; assembly: GCF_051530095.1. NCBI lineage: Eukaryota > Viridiplantae > Streptophyta > Magnoliopsida > Arecales > Arecaceae > Phoenix > Phoenix dactylifera. Next base: position 18,280,074 of record NC_143195.1, read on the forward strand.
TTCATAAATTAGAGATAAAATGCACATTGAGTACAAATTTGACTAAAGAAGGATCCCTTCCCAGATCCGACCCGATTGAAGATCGGGTCGGGTCCGAGTCGGGTTCGGATCCGAATCAGGTCCATTTCCTTTGTGCTTTTGGGAAATAATTTTGGGCAAATCTAATTTGGCCATATCATAACTATGAGGTGCTGGGTGACCCATGAAAGACTTGCACTTGACCTCCAGTCAGAACAGATGAACCGTGACGAACTCAGTCCGTCCGTCTACAAGCCAAATTTCATATCACACTATTTTTTTTATCTATATGACTAATTGAATGGAACTTGGTATCTCCCAGCCTCCCCAACCTTCCATGCCCATCCGACTGCAGCGTGATCCAAGCACCGTCCCCGCATCTCCAGTGGTCCCGAGTCCCTGCTTCGTCCGCATCCTTAGCGTCCCAACCGCGTGCTAGATCCCATGCGAAAGAAGGGGAGAAGAAAGGATTCACCAGCCCGCGTCCCCACCTTCCGCTTCAGCTCCCAGCATCGCGCCCGTCTGCCATCCTCCTTCTCCATTTGAGCATTTCGGCAATGGCATCCCTTCCAAATCCTCCCAAATCCCAGCTCTTCCATGAACAGCTCCTCCCGTCGATCACGCTCCCAGCTCGCCCGTCTCCAAATCCTCCGCAATCATCGGCGATTCCAGCCCCTTCTCCATGATCCCAACAGCGCCCGAAGAAGGAAGTCCACGCCTCCCTTCCGCATCAGGCGTCCGGCGATCTCACGTCCGCGTCCGTGGCCAAAGAGGGAAGTCGTCCGAAGCAATCTTCCCACCATTTCCTCCTCCTTCCCAGCATCCCGGATGACCCGTGATCCCTCCCCAAATTTGAAGCGACCCTGCGGCTATAAGAGGAGGAGGAAGAGTAGGGAGGGTGTGCTCGGGGGGAGGCAAAGAAACAGGGGAGGAAGGCGTGCTTGGTGGGGTGGTCGGCTGGTTCCAAAGAACAGAGGGGAAGAGGCCGTCGGTTTGGGAGAGAAGAGAGAAAGAAAGAACAGGGGAGCTCTGTTTCTTTTGGAGAAGAAAGAAAGAAAAAAAAGAAAAAGCATATATTTTATTGTTTCTTTTAGTGCTCCACCGGGAAAAATTACTTGTTCCTTTTATTTCATTTGTTTTATGTTCTTGTAATCAATTTTCTTTTTATGAAATACATCAATTTTCTTTTATGAAATCGTTGTTCTAGGATCAGTTTAATTTCTTTTTTTTTATGCAATCTTTTTAATGTTTGCTTTATATACAATCCATTAATTTTCTTTTTATGCAATTTGTGTTTAAGTTTTAATTTAATTTCTGCTATTTATCTTATGTGTTTTGAAATTCTTAGTCTTAAGAAAACTCTGAAATTAGTCTTTGTTGTTTGATTGGCGATTTTAATTCATATTCTGTCTTTAGAAATCGACCCCTACTCTGCATCCAATTTTAATTGCAAAGTTTTCCTTCTTCCCTTTTGTTTATTTTCAATTAGAAAACGTTCAATATCCCCGACGTAATGTTTTTCTATTATTATTCAAAAATCGATTTTGAATCCGAATAAATGTTTTAATTTTTATGCAACTCCAACCGCCTCCCTGTGGATCGACCTCTTACAACTACTATTCTTCGGATAGAACAGGTAAGAGTAAAATTAAATTTAAACTTTGTTCGTCGGTTCTAACAACGATCTGTTTAGCATATTTTTAGGTAAACAAGAATCGGACGAACAGAATTTTGGCGCTGTTGCCGGAGAGGCAAATCGAGAAGCAAGAATGATCACGAAGATCAAATCGAATTTTGGATGTCCAGAGTAAACGCACTCCGGTAGTAAGTTTTTATTTTGATTAATTTTCCTTATTTTGATTATTTTTAGTTAGTAATTTCGTAGTTATTAAATTCTGAAATTTGAAATTCGAAATTAAAGTTTTCTTAAAAAAAAAGTAAAAAAAAAATTTGAAAAAAAAATTTTAAAAAAATTCAAAAATACAAAAATTTAAATTCAAAATTTGAATTCTGTGATTCGAAATTTGAAATTTAAAAAAAAAGTTAAAAAAAATTAATTAAATCAAAAAAAATCAAAAAAATATATATTATTTTTGCTAGTAATTGATAGGGTGCAATCCCCTGAGGTGATCATACCTCTATTGGGGCTCCTCACGGAGTAATCTCCAGAGCTTATTCAACGGGCATTCAGAGATTGACTGATGCATAAGGATTAGTTTTAGTTTACATTCAAGTTATTCCAATATTAAAAATTAAAAAAAAAACAACATGAAATTAAAAAAGTTAAGAAAAATAAAAAAAATAAAAAAAAATTGCTTGCTCATTTAATCAGTACAACCTAATGACATTGCATAAACTTAAAAAAAAAACCATTGATTATTTGCTGCATTTAGTATTAAGCATTTGCATAAAAGAATTTAAGGACAAAACCTATTAAAAAGATAAGGTCAGGAAGTCATTACCTGTCCTTAGCCCAAAAATCACCACCTTGCATACATATCCTAAGCCAAATTAAATTAAAATCAAATTAGACGTTGGCCTTAGGATTTTCGAGCTCAATTAGGCTCTTGGAAAGAAGCGGCTGAAAGCCACTCCAGTGAGAATTTAGTAATTGGTGATGTCTAAGAAAGTTTTACAACAGTGAGAACTGTTACGGGTATTGTGGTATAGGTGTATCCCTTCTGGCACCACCACACACCCCGGGACTTTCCTGGTCACTGGTTACTGGATAGCTTAACTGGTAAGCTCAAGCTTAACCTGAAAGGAAGATTAGGAGCTGTCTAATCTAGAGAGAATTTCAGGAACTTTTTTAACCTGATAAGTCTCTGTGCAACTAGATTTAAGAAGCTACTAAACCTCACTTAGCCCTAAGACTAATAGGGTCAAATTGTTGTGTGGTGTTGATTGTGGTCATCTTGATCTAGCCCTTCTTCTTATCTTTTAGGATTTCGTTTAAAAAAATTGAGTCTAATTAAGTTGTGGAAAATGTATGCATGGTAGAAGGTCATTAAGGGATAAGTTAACCCCATTTGATCCTGAGATTGACAGAACTTTTCATCATAACCTACGAACTGTAAACCAACCGTCGATCTCTACAATGGGTGAACATATTAGAACCCTGAATGAATTATTCGCTCCTGCATCCGCTAGTCCACCTACATGTATAGTATTGCCAATAAATAATGCAGCCCAATTTGAAATTCGGGCTGCAACAATAAACATGTTACCCAAGTTTCATGGGTTCGAGAGTGAACAACCCTACATTCATCTGAACAAATTTTTGACAATCTGTCAAACATTTAGAAATCAAAACTTAGATGAAGAGGGTATTAAATTAAGATTATTTCCCATGACTTTAGAGGATCGTGCCGCTGCATGGCTATATTCCCTTGCTTCAAATTCCATCACATCATGGGAACAACTATCTAGGAAGTTCATGGCTAAGTTCTATCCCGTGGTAAAACTGAAAAAATTAAGGATGCCATCAGAACTTTTAGAGAAAAATCTGAGGAGGAATTTTTCCAACTTTGGAAAAGATTCCATGATCTGTTAGTCAAGTGCCCTTACCATAGGCTTGATAAGGCTGATCTGGTCCACTTCTTTTATAAAGGACTAACTCCGGCACATAGAAACATGATTGTGTCTATGCACAAGGGTAGGTTCATGAACCAAACCCCGGATCAAGCCTATGAATTTCTTGTTGACTTAGCCGAGAACGCCCAAAATTGGAGTAGCTATGGTGAGGAAGTAAATAGAGATGAGTTCGGGTCTAGAAAACCAGATAATTATGAAATGAAAGCAGACCCAGAACTCAAAAATGTCATGTCCAATCTGGTGACTGTTATGAACAACTTAAGCAAAAAGTTTGATGCTTTCACTGTTTCCACTAGTTCGAGTTCATATAAAGAGTTAAATCCCATCATGAAAGTGGATTACGAGTCACATAGTTTATGTATCTTGTGTAATAGTTCTGAGCATCTAGTAGAGTGTTGTCCTAGTTTACCCAACATTAAGGCTGAGCAGGCAAATGCTCTTAACTCATATAGTGCCTTCAAGAAGCCCACTCCCAATTCATTCAGCCCAGTCTACCACCCTGATAATAGGCTCCACCCAAATTTCTCATACAAGCAAAATGAACCTATTCAGCATCAAGGTGGTCCACCAGGTTTTAAGAAGAATTTTCCTAGGATAGGTCCATCACAAATAAACCAATCATTGGCTCCACCTATTTCTACTTATAGTGCCCCTATCCCTCAGCAAACTACATCATTGGAAGCCATGATGGCTAACATGAAAAAGCAGCAACAAGACTTCATCCAACAGCAACAACAGACCAACATGGCTCAAACCCAGACTAACCAATTCCATGCGCAAGCGATTGCAAAACTTGAGGTTAGTCTGAGCCACATAGCCAACTCTCTACGGGATAGGAAGAAAGGTGAATTGCCCAGTCAGCCAGTGCCTAACCCTAGTAGGCAACAGAATCAAGGGCCGAGAGGCTAGTTTTAGATTGATTCTAATGGAAACCCTACCCATGAAGTCCAGGCAATTACCACTTTACGGTCTGGCAAGCAAGTGGACAACAAAGTCCAACTTCTTGTACAAGAAAAAGAAGAAAAACATGAACCAAACCCCACCCAGAAAAAGGCACAAGAACAGAGAACACAAGGAATAGAGGAGAAACCAATAGAGACTTACACACCTAAGGCTCCCTTTCCTAGTAGACTAGGAGACTCAAGAAAAAAATCTCAGTACGATGAAATCATGGAAGTCTTTAAAAATGTTCAAATAAATTTATCCTTCCTAGATGCCATCAGACATATCTCCTCTTATACAAAATTCTTAAAAGACCTAACCACGGTGAAAAGGAAAACCAGTATTCCTAGGCAAGCTGTGATGGCGGCACAAGCCTCATCTCTTATTCAACAACAGATTGCCCCAAAATACAAGGACCCTGGTTGCCCCACTGTTGAAATTAAAGTAGGAGACACCATCATTCGGAGAGCCCTACTAGACTTAGGAGCAAGTGTAAACCTATTACCCTATTCTGCCTACACCGAACTAGGTTTGGGGGAATGAAAATCCACAAACATTACCTTGTCATTAGCAGATAGGACTGTGAAGTATCCCAAAGGAATTGTAGAGGATGTGATTGTAAAAGTTAATGAATTCTACTACCCTGTGGATTTTGTAGTCCTTGAAACTGAACCAGTAAAAAATCCAGAAAGTCACATCCTGGTGATCCTAGGTAGACCATTTTTGGCCACTTCAAATGCTGTGATTAGTTGCCGAAATGGAATAATGACTCTAGCCTTTGGGAACATGACTGTCCAGCTCAATGTTTTTCATAGTAGTAGTCAGTCAACTGAGATGGACAATTTGGAAGAAATTCACATGATTGAGAATATAATTAGCAGTTCTTTTGAAGAGTCGAGTTATTTTGACCCATTAGAAAGATGTTTGGCTAATTTTGGTCAAGATTGTGAGTCAAGTCAAGAGGTTAATGCATTGTTAGATTCCATTCCTGTGATGGATACTAGCAGATGGGCCACCAAGTTTGAATCATTGCCTATTTCAGAATCTCAGCTAGTGTCATCCAATGTCAAACCTCCACAACTAGAACTTAAAGACCTTCCCGAAAACTTGAAGTATGCATTTCTTGGAGAAAACAAGACCTTACCTGTTATAATTGCATCGAATCTAACTAAAGAACAGGAAGAGAAGCTGTTAAGTATCCTTCGGAAGAATCAGGAAGCTATCGGTTGGTCTATAGCTGATATTAAGGGGATTAGTCCTTCTGTGGTCCAACATAAAATCCATCTAGAAGAAGATGCAAAAATTTCTAGAGAACCACAAAGGCGACTTAATCCAATCATGAAGGACGTAGTTCGAGCCGAGGTCATCAAGCTTTTAGATGCAGGGATTATATATCCTATTTCTGATAGTCAGTGGGTAAGCCCAATTCAAGTCGTACCTAAAAAGTCTGGCATCACTGTGGTGAAAAATGATCACAATGAGTTAGTCCCTACTCGAGTCCAAACGGGATGGCGAGTATGCATCGACTATAGGAAGCTTAATGCCATGACTAGGAAAGACCACTTTTCTTTACCCTTCATCGATCAAATGCTAGAACGGCTAGCTAGCCACTCCCATTACTGTTTCCTCGATGGTTATTCTGGATATAACCAAGTCCCTATCGCACGTGAGGATCAAGAGAAAACCACATTCACCTGTCCTTATGGCACTTTTGCCTATCGTCGCATGCCTTTTGGGCTATGCAATGCACCAGCTACATTCCAACGGTGTATGATGAGTATTTTCTCCGACATGGTGGAGAAATTTTTAGAAGTTTTCATGGATAATTTTTCTGTATTTGGATCCAATTTTGATGAATGTCTGCACCACTTGACACTTGTTGTAGAACGCTGTAAAGAGAAAAACTTAGTTCTTAACTGGGAGAAGTGTCATTTCATGGTAGAATCAAGTATTGTTTTAGGACATATTGTGTCACAAAGGAGAATTGAGGTGGATAAGGGCAAAGTAGAATTAATTGCTAAATTGCCACCTCCCAAAACTGTTAGGGAAGTCAGATCCTTTTTAGGGCATGCGGATTTTTACCGCCGCTTTATCAAGGATTTCAGTAAATTGTCGAAACCCTTATGCGATTTGTTGGTGAAAGATGCTACTTTTAATTTTTCGCCAATTTGTATAACTGCTTTCGAAAGACTAAAGTCTGAACTAACTTCAGCACCCATCATAAGAAGTCCTGATTGGAGTCGTCCTTTTGAAATCATGTGTGATGCATCCGATTATGCCATAGGTGCTGTCTTAGGTCAGCGAGTAGAGAAGCTTCCCCATGTTATTCATTATGCGAGCAAAACTCTAAATGACGCCAACTCAACTATTCCACCACTGAAAAAGAATTGTTGGCAGTTGTTTTTGCTCTAGATAAATTCCGCCCCTACCTGATAGGATCTAAGGTTCTTATTTATTTTGATCATGCCGCCCTTAAGTACCTTCTCACAAAGAAGGATGCTAAGGCAAGGCTCATTCGTTGGATCCTATTGCTCCAGAAATTTGATCTCGAAATTCGGGACAAAAAGGGATCTGAAAATGTAATAGCTGACCACTTGTCCAGACTAATTGTTGAGTCATCTGCAGAATCCTTACCTGTATCCGAAACTTTTCCGAATGAACAACTAATGATGATTTCCCATACCAATGTTCCATGGTATGCTGACATAGTCAACTACCTCGTTACTGAGCAAATGCCCAGCTCTTGGACCAAACAGGAGCAATTTTGCTTTCTAGCTCGTGTGAAGTGGTATTTCTGGGATGAACCATACCTATTTAAATATTGCCCTGATCAGATCATCCGATGGTGTATCCCTGAATACGAACAAAGGAAAGTCCTTTCCTTTTGTCATGACCACGCTTGTGGTGGTCATTTCAGTGGTAAAAAGACGGATGCAAAGGTTTTGCAGTGCGGATTCTATTGGCCCACACTATTTCATGACTCACACGAGTATTGTAAAGCATGTGACCGATGTCAAAGACTAGAAAAAATTTCAAGAAAAAATGAGATGCCCCTGAACCCGATCTTAATTGTAGAAATCTTTGATGTTTGGGGTATTGATTTTATGGGTCCTTTTCCTATATCATTTGGGCACCAGTACATACTCCTAGCTGTTGACTATGTATCTAAGTGGATTGAGGCTATCGTGTGTAAGACCAATGATCACAAAGTAGTGATCAAGTTTCTTAAGGAGTCTGTCTTCGCTCGCTTTGGCACCCCTCGTGCTATCATTAGTGATGGAGGGAAATATTTTTGCAATATAATTTTTAAAGCCCTTGCGAGGAAGTACAACATCACCCACAAGGTCGGTACACCATATCATCCACAAACAAGTGGACAAGTTGAGATTTCCAACAGAGAAATCAAGACCATCCTTAAAAAAACTGTCAATCCATCTCGAAAGGATTGGTCCCTTAGGTTAACAGATGCATTGTGGGCATATCGAACGGCCTACAAAACACCAATTGGAATGTCCCCATATAGGATTGTCTATGGCAAGGCTTGCCATTTACCTGTCGAGTTAGAACACAAGGCGTATTGGGCAATCAAACGCCTAAATTTCGATCTCGACAAGGCAGGAGAACATAGAAAGCTTCAGCTCGACGAGCTTGAAGAAATTATGAACGATGCTTACGAGTGTGTCAAGAAGTACAAGGATCGCATGAAAGTCATGCATGATAAAATGATTACTCGTAAAGAGTTTTACTAAGGACAGAAAGTTCTCTTATATGATTCTCGATTACATCTATTTCCTGAAAAACTTAAATCTCGCTGGACTGGTCCATACACAGTAGAGAAAGTACACCCGCATGGTGCAGTAGTAATATGCAACACCAAGGATGGTAGGACCTTTCAAGTCAATGGACATCGTTTAAAACCATACCTTGAGTATCTGAGTCCAGAAGTTGAGGAGACACTTCTGACCGACCCTATCTATCATGAATGAATTAGAATTGTCTGGCTGAAGACATAAAACTTAGCGCTCTTGGGAGGCAACCCAACATATAAATATCTTCTATAAAAAAAAAATTACTAACATGCAGGTTTGGGGGATTTTGCCCCAATTTTCAATTTACCCACCCATATCAGGTAACCTCTCCTCTGTCCTCTTACTGCTTTAAATTTTCTTTAACATTGAGGACAATGTTAGATTTAGGTTTGGGGGTATTTTTAAACATTTGGAATTTTATATATATATATATATAAAAAATTAAAAAAAAATTACAACACACAAGGTATATAAAATCTAAGAGCCCAATGACTAGTTGAAAGTAGTGCAAAGTGAGTTCTTTTTATTAAGTTCCTTTTAGTGAGTTGTAAGCTAATTAGTGCTTTGAATTTCACAACACATCTGGCCTGCATTTTCTAAGGTATAGGTTCGACATTGTGTTGAGAATATGGTAGCAACCTCGAATCCTGATGAACCATCTTTTTCTGATCTAAAAAAAAAAAAAAAAACTATTTGGTGGATTTAGTCAGGTACATCGAAAAGGGCTACCTATTGTCAAAGGTCAGTGGGCTTGTGATGAGGAACCCGAGCATAGGTCCGTAGGGGAGTCTTGATGCCCGACACCTCATGCCAACTGGTGTGAGAATTGTCGACTAATTGCTCGCTACATGGAGGAATCATCACAGGAGTAAAAGTGCACCTGAGATATTAAAGTAAACATCCACAGCTCTCGAAATCCTGCAGATAAGATAATTTTGAATCAGCAAATAGGTCTTGTCCGACCAATTCTTGGAAACTACTAATATTAGCGATATTTTGGAGATCCGAAACCTTAGCTGGTGCATGGTCTAGACTTTACTAAGCACTCAAGTATAAATAAGTATTACAACTACCTAATGGAAAACTTAATGACTTCAACTTAAATTGCATACTAACCTAGAAATTGGGCTACTTAGTAATTAAAACCTTGTGTGCTTTTGAAATTCTCATCAGTTATGTACTTGAAATTAGACTTTCATTTTACAAACCAAATTTTATTTTGGGATTGAAGTTTGTGGGTAACTTCACTGCAAACCCTCACGAGACAACACTCGTCCACTAGGGTAACCTAGGGGTTTAAAGGCTTGTTGCACGTGCTAAGTGCAATCGTAATGCTCTACGAAAATGAGTATTTATCTTAGTATATTTATATAATAAATTACATTTTTGCACTCTTATTTTATCATTTTCGCACTAAATTGCTAGAGACTAGCAATAAGCTAGTTGGGGGGTGTGATGAGAGCACAAAAGTACGACCTATATGTCACCTAAATTAGTATTTTTGCTAACTGATAATGATAAATTCACTGGATTAATATTATATTTGGGTTTGGCACAGATTTTCATAAATTAGAGATAAAATGCACATTGAGTACAAATTTGACTAAAGAAGGATTCCTTTCCAGATCCGACCCGGTTGAAGATCGGGTCGGGTCCGAGTCGGTTTCGGATCCGAATCAGGTCCATTTCCTTTGTGCTTTTGGGAAATAATTTTGGGCAAATCTAATTTGGCCATATCATAACTATGAGGTGCTGGGTGACCCATGAAAGACTTGCACTTGACCTCCAGTCAGAATAGATGAACCGTGACGAACTCAGTCCGTCCGTCTACAAGCCAAATTTCATATCACACTATTTTTTTTATCTATATGACTAATTGAATGGAACTTGGTATCTCCCAGCCTCCCCAACCTTCCATGCCCGTCCGACTGCAGCGTGATCCAAGCACCGTCCCCGCATCTCCAGTGGTCCCGAGTCCCTGCTTCGTCCGCATCCCTAACGTTCCAACCGCGTGCCAGATCCCATGCGAAAGAAGGGGAGAAGAAAGGATTCACCAGCCCGCGTCCCCACCTTCCGCTTCAGCTCCCAGCATCGCGCCCGTCTGCCATCCTCCTTCTCCATTTGAGCATTCCGGCCATGGCATCCCTTCCAAATCCTCCCAAATCCCAGCTCTTCCACGAACGGCTCCTCCCGTCGATCACGCTCCCAGCTCGCCCATCTCCAAATCCTCCGCAATCATCGGCAATTCCAGCCCCTTCTCCGTGATCCCAGCAGCGCCCGAAGAAGGAAGTCCGCGCCTCCCTTCCGCATCAGGCGTCCGGCGATCTCGCGTCCGTGGCCAAAGAGGGAAGTCGTCCGAAGCAATCTTCCCACCATTTCCTCCTCCTTCCCAGCATCCCGGATGACCCGTGATTCCTCCCCAAATTTGAAGCGACCCCGCGGCTATAAGAGGAGGAGGAAGAGTAGGGAGGGTGTTCTCGGGGGGAGGCAAAGAAACAGGGGAGGAAGGCATGCTTGGTGGGGTGGTCGGCTGGTTCCAAAGAACAGAGGGGAAGAGGCCGTCGGTTTGGGAGAGAAGAGAGAAAGAAAGAACAGGGGAGCTCTGTTTCTTTTGGAGAAGAAAGAAAGAAAAAAAGAAAAAGCATATATTTTATTGTTTCTTTTAGTGCTCCACCGGGAAAAATTACTTGTTCCTTTTATTTCATTTGTTTTATGTTCTTGTAATCAATTTTCTTTTTATGAAATACATCAATTTTCTTTTATGAAATCCATGTTCTAGGATCAGTTTAATTTCTTTTTTTTATGCAATCTTTTTAATGTTTGCTTTATATACAATCCATTAATTTTCTTTTTATGCAATTTGTGTTTAAGTTTTAATTTAATTTCTGCTATTTATCTTATGTGTTTTGAAATTCTCAGTCTTAAGAAAACTCTGAAATTAGTCTTTGCTGTTTGATTGGCGATTTTAATTCATATTCTGTCTTTAAAAATCGACCCCTACTCTGCATCCAATTTTAATTGCAATGTTTTCCTTCTTCCCTTTTGTTTATTTTCAATTAGAAAACGTTCAATATCCCCGACGTAATGTTTTTCTATTATTATTCAAAAATCGATTTTGAATCCGAATGAATGTTTTAATTTTTATGCAACTCCAATCGCCTCCCTGTGGATCGACCTCTTACAACCACTATTCTTCGAGTAGAACAGGTAAGAGTAAAATTAAATTTAAACTTTGTTCGCGGTTCTAACAACGATCTGTTTAGCATATTTTTAGGTAAACAGGAATCGGACGAACATGCTGCTACGTGTCACTGGTGGATTGTGAGACTCAAAGGCATTCACTTGGTGATCAGTGAACCCGAATGAGAAGAGTTGGAATTGATCCAACCCATTGAAAGGAGTTTTCAATGATATTGTGATAGAGATCGCAATATATCTCACTACCAGACAGAATAGAACCTATGGAGTCACACACATTAGAGGTATTGACTGATCCGATGGTTGAATTGTGATTAGGAATCACAAATAATTTATAATTATCAATTTGATTGATAACTAGCAAGTTGAAGAAGGAATAATTGCAATTTGATTGTAATTTAATTTAATTAATTGGATTTGATTAATTGGACTTGATCATATTAGACACGAGTCCTACTTGGAGTAGGATTCTAAGAATCCTAATTAGATTAGGATTTCAAATTAAATTAGAGTCCTACTAGGAGTAGGATTTCTAGAGTCCTGATTAAATTAAGACTGAAATTTAATATGTCCTAATTAGATTAGGATTTCTTAAGTTCTAATTAATTTTAATCTAATAAGTTAAATAACTTCTAATTGGATTAGGATTGAAGAGTTCAATAGAGTCATGGTTCAATAGAATCCTAATTAGATTAGGATTTGAAGGGAAAGGAAATGGGTTCACTTAATCCTATTTGGAATAGGATTTGACCCACCTTGTAATTGACCCCACCCCCCACTTAATTTGACTAAGTGGGGAGTGAGATAGGAAGGGAGAAGAGGGAGGGGCAAGCCCCTCCCTTGGCCGAAATCACAAAGAAAAGAGGAGGGGCGTACGCCCCTCCTCTTGGCTCCAAAAGGATAAGAATGGAGCTCCTAATTTTTAGGAGCTCCAATCCTAATCTTAAAAGAAAAAAAGGGGCTGCCATGAATGAGGATTTTTGGACTCTCTCCTCTCCTCCTAGGATATACGTGAAGCCCCCTCTCCCTCTTGGTTTCAGCCGCATCAAAGAAAAAAAAAAAAGGATAAGGATGGAGCTCCTAAAAAGTAGGAGCTCCATATGCCTTCAAAAAGAGGATAAAGGGGCAGCCGTGGGATGATTTTTCCCTTCCCTTTTGAGCCGTGAACAGCACCTCCCTTCCCTTGGGTTTTCAGCCACCAGCAACAAAAGAAAAAAAAAAAAAGGGAAGGGTGTAGCCCTTCCTCCCTTGCTGTTTTTGGTTCCAATGAAAGAAAAAGGAAAAAGGCTGCAAAGGGGTTTGGCCTTCTTTCTTTTGATCCATCCTTCTTCTTCCTCCTCTCAAGGCAATCAAGAGTTGATTCAAAGAAGAGGATTTCAGCCATCAAAGTTTTCTCTGCAAGGGAGCTAGCACCCCGGGGAGATTCAAAGACTTAGATTGGTCCTCTGCCTCGTGTGGATACCTGTAGAGGCTGGACGCGTGTGCGGCTTCAAGCGAACCTTCAACAAATACCACAATCATCAGATTTGCGGTGATCATCTACACGCACAAGGTGAAGATCTGATCTTCCTAATTGTATGAAAATGTTTTAATTCTAATCTATCTACGAACGACGATTTTTGAAATATGTTCATGCGATGAATGGGATCTCGCGCATGCCTTCCGCCGCGATCAGAAAATTTTTTGATTTTTTCTGCGGCATGGGTGGATCCCAACACCACTTACCTGGGAGCTTACCTGGTCAACTCGGTTCATTAGACTGGATTGGAGGCTTAGGTGCCCTCTTCAAACCAGTTAGGAGTTGTCTAGTGATTTTAGGGCAAATACAAGGATTGATGTGTTTATCTTTTATTGCATGCTTGACTGATCAAGTACTAGTGTATGCAAGGGAGTCGTTCTAGAGTACGTGACCTATTACCTTTTGACCCTGAAATAGAACGAACCCTTAGGAATATTCGAGCTGAGATCAGAACATTAGAATCATCCCCACCTCCTGAGATGGCTGAAGAACAACCCAAACTCCTGAGGGAGTACTTTACTCCCACCATTTACACTTCCCCATCTTGCATTCGATTACCTGAAGTAGCAGCAGTACAATATGAAATAAAGTCTAGTGTGATCCAAATACTCCTATCTTTTTATGGGCTGACCATCGAAGACCCATATAAACACTTAGATGAATTCTTGAGATTTGCACCACTGTCAAGATTCAGAACTTCACTGATGATGCTCTAAAACTTAGATTATTCCCCTTCTTCCTTAAAGATAGAGCCAAGCAATGGCTGAATTCTTTAGAAGCCAATTCGATTCGTTCCTAGGATCAAATGCAACAAGAATTCCTTAAAAAATACTTTCCCATAGGAAGAACGAACCAGTTTAGACGTGCCATCACGAGCTTCTCCCAAACTAAGGAAGAAGAATTTCATGAAACTTGGGAGAGATTTCGGAACCTAATTCGTAAATGCCCACATCATCAAATACCTAAATGGCAGCTAGTGCAATGTTTCTATGATGGATTGACTGAACGAAACCGTCAGATGATCGATGCTACATGCGGGGGGACTTTTATGCTTCAAAATGATCATGAAGCATGTCAATTATTTGAAAATCTCAATGAAAACTCCCTCCACCATGCTTTCCGTTCTCGTCAAGCACCCCCAAGTTCCCAAAGAAAAGGGACCATTTGTGAAATAAGTCATTCTATGGACCTGTCTAGCAAGGTAGATGCATTGTCCCATAAGATTGATCAATAGATGATAGGAGGACATTTCCTTAACTCTTCCCAAGCACAAGTGTGTACTATCTATTCTAGCCCATCCCACCCTATTCATGAGTGCCCTTCAGCGCCCCAATTCTCCAAACTCATGCAAGAACACATCAATGCCGCTCAAACATAGCCCAGACCGGGTAATGACCCATTTTTCAATACATATAATCCGGGATGGCGGAATCATCCAAACTTTTCTTGAAAGCAGCAAGCTTCGAATACTGCCCCACCCTACTCCCAAAATTTTTAAAACCCTCAGAATTTTCAAACCCCACAAAATATTCATCCCTATCATCCCTCGACTCAATTTCAACACACTCCTCCTCCACCCCAAAGAAACACAGCCTTTGAGGAGAAAGTGTTGAACGCCCTTCTAGATTTGGAAACCATTACACAATTAGTGCACTCTCACATGCAATCCATTGCCAAGCTAGAATTCCAAATGGGGCAACTAGCTAATGCACTGAACAAGCGAGAGAAAGGAAAGCTTCCAAGCCAACCACTAAGTAATCCTAGGGGACAATACATGGCTCAAGAAAATCAATTAAATGCAATTCATCATGAACAAGCCAATGCTTTGACTACCCTAAGGAGTGGAGGTATAGTAGACAATAAGATTGGGAAGGACAACAATAAGGAAGGTGAAGAAGAGGATAGAAATGTGTCAAATGAAGATCTAAAACCTTCTTCTTCTTCTTCAGCTAGTCCACCTTCTGCCAAAACTCACATCCCAAAGGCCCCATTTCCTGAAGCTCTTAATTCATCCTCTCCCTTTGACAAAAAGGGAACTTCACTAAAGGAGATGATGGAGGTTTTCAAACAAGTTAAAATCAACCTTCCGCTTCTTGATGCTATTAGATAAGTTCCCTCCTATGTCAAATTTCTCAAAGACCTTTATACCTAAAAGCGAAAATCTAGGACACATGTGCCTAGAAAGGTCTTCCTAACTGAGCAAGTGAGTTCTATTCTCCAACACAATACCCCTCCGAAATTCAAAGATCCTAGTGCTCCCACCATCTCCTGTGTCTTAGAAAATAATTTCATTGATCAAGCACTCTTAGATCTAGGGGCAAGTGTCAACCTTTTACCTTATTCAGTTTATGAGAAACTTGGGTTAGGTGAGTTAAAACCAACCTCGGTATCCCTTCAATTGGCTGATCGATCTATAAAAACACCACGTGGGATAATTGAAGATGTTCTTGTCAAGGTAGACAAATTCTATTTTTCAGTAGATTTCATCGTCCTTGATATGGAACATAACCTAATCCTAAGAAACAAATCCCCGTGATTTTTGGGCGCCCCTTTTTAGCAACAGCCAATGCATGCATCAATTGTAGAATGGGGGTAATGAACATATCATTTGGAAACATGAAGGTAAAATTAAATGTGTTCAATGCGGCCGACCAACCCGCGAGGAAAGTTGAGTATTTTATAATAGACAAAATAGATGACCTCATAGAAGGAGATGCAAAAACTACCTCACTGTGTCTGGCTGAAGACAATAAACTTAGTGCTTGTTGGGAGGCAACCCAATTCTCTTAGATTTCTTTAACATTGAGGACAATGTTAGGTTTAGGTTTGGGGATATTTTTAAGTATTTTTAAGCATTTTTGGTTTTATTTGCATCTCTTGCATTCGTTTTCACTTCACAATGTCAGGTTTATGTTTGGGGGTCTTCATCTTGATTTTCATCCCAAAAAAAAATGTTCATTTTCATTTTTATAAATTGAAAAATAATAATAATAAAATAATATAATAATAATAAAAAAATATTTTTTACCTAATTTCTATACATTAATGCGAGAATGATAAATACACAAGGTATATAAAATCTAAAAAGCCCAATGACTAGTCGAAAGTAATACAAATTTAAGTTCTTTTTATTAAGTCTCTCTTAGGAAGTTGTAAGCTAATTAATACTTTAAAATTTCACTACACACTGGCCGACCCTTCTAAGGTCTAGGCTTGACATTATGTTGATAGTATAGTAGCAACCTTGGACCCTGATGAATCATACTTATCTAATCCAAAAAAAAGAAAAAAAAAATTCATCAATAAAAATGGATTTAGTTAGGAACATCGAAAAGGACTACCTATTGTCAAAGATCAGGTGGGCTTGTGATGAGGACTCCGAGCATAAGTCCGTAGGGGAGTCTTGATGCCCGACACCTTATGCCAACTGGTGTGAGAGTTGTCGACTGATTGCTCGTTACATGGAGAAATCACCACAAGAGTAAAAGTGCATAATTTATACATTTTTCTTTATGAAAAAAAACTCTGTATTGACCTTGTAAAAGACAATAGTGTGAAAACCGTCGTTGTAAAAATTCGAGTAAACTGAAATATTACAGATAAAGCCCGTGAGGTACTAAAGTAAACATCCACAATTCTCGAAATCCTGCAGATAAGATGATTTTGAATCAGTGAGTAGGTCCCTTTCGACCAATCTTTGGAAACTACTAGTCTTAGCAATATTTTGGAGATCCAAACTCTTAGCTTGTGTACAGTCCAGATTTCACCGAGCACTCCAGTATAAATAAGTCTTACAACTCCTTAACAGAAACTTAATGACGTCAACTAGAATTGTGTGGAGTGATTGATTAAAACCCCATTTGATTTTGATGAGCTCAAAGCATTTGAGTATATCTTGTGATTACTAATGAATTCAATTGAGTGTTTCAGTGAAAATCCTGTCCAAGTGTCTCTAGATTTGGTTCATAGTATTTTGGATAAGTTAAGAAGTCTACTGAACCAAAGTCTGAGACTCGAGTCGACTCCCGAGTATCACGAGTCGACTCCAAGCGTATCAAGTTCACTGGCACGAGCTCGAGTCGACTCCAGACTAGTACGAGTCGACTCCGACTGAGAACAGAAAGAAGAACAGAAAGCCTCATCTCAGAACCTGTCAACGAGTCGACTCCTGAAGTGCGCGAGTCGACTCCAATGTTCAACGAGTCGACTCCAGGGTAGTAAGAGTCGACTCCAAGAGGTACACAAAGAAAAGTCAGAGAGCAGTTTTCGAGTCTGAGATTCGAGTCGACTCCAGTGGAACGCGAGTCGACTCCGATGGTTGGCAAGTCGACTCCAGAGAAAGCAAGAGTCGACTCTCAGCGGTACACAAAGAAAAGGTCAGAGAGCATTTTATGGACTCTGAGATTCGAGTCGACTCCCGCAATACGCGAGTCGACTCCGAGACTGTGCGACCATCGACAGACAGAAAACCATGTTACTGCCTCTGAGATTCGAGTTGACTCCCAGACAGCTCGAGTCGACTCCAAGACAAGCTTCACGTCAAAAGGCAGAAGACCAACTTTCGGAAACTGAGAGCCGAGTCGACTCCAAGGAAGTTCGAGTCGACTCCAAGACTGGATGAGCCAAAAGACAGAGAATCGGGAGTTCGGGCTCTGAGATTCGAGTCGACTCCAAGGACAGTCGAGTCGACTCGAGTGGACAAAATTCAAAATTGGATCCACGGACTTCAGTGGATGAGCCGACTCCAAAATTGCCAGGTCAGCTCCAGAAGTTGGCGAGTCGACTCCGGGTCAAGACGAGTCGACTCCCAGTCGTGACGGCAACTTTAATTCAAATTTGGAACAGTTGCCGAGTCGACTCCGGAAAAGCTTGAGTCGACTCCCGCTACAGCCGAGTCGACTCCTGATCGCGCGAGTCGACTCCAACCCACCAACGGTCATATTGTCAGGCTGCGCAGAGTGTGCAGAACGGACAGAAAAAGCAGTGTAACGGCTAGTTTCCGTGGGGGTTGGCTTAAATAGCCACAGAAGACTGTAGCAAGGCAGAGAACAACCATTCCACTCCAAGCATTCAAGCTTTCAACTCTGCAACTTGTTCTTCAACGAAAAAGAGGGAAGATCTGCAATAACTGCATCCAACTACATCTTCTCAACATTAAAAGCTTCCTCCTCCTGCATTCAAGTCGACCACTCTTTCAAGAGGAGACCAGAAGTTCAAGAAGCCATTCCTCATCTCCGATCTAAAAGCGTTTGAGGCTTCTTAACTTCATTTATTGTTCATATTGTTTTTATCTGCTTTTTGAGAAGCTGTTTTCTGTTTTCTTTTACACACTGTATTTACTTGGTTCAATCGGAGGATTGAATCAAGGGGATTAAGGTTGGTTGGTGAGCCAAGTTAAAACCAACGTGTGTAAGGGTTTGATTGTGAGCCCGGGAAAACAATCGGGGTTGGTTCTAGTCGGTGAGCCTGGGAAAACCGACCGAGTTCGTTGTGAGCTCGTAAAATAACAAGTTTGGTTGTGAGCTTGCAAAACAACCGGCTGTAATCCAAGGGGGTTATAGTGAATTCCCAAGAGAGACTTGAGGAGTGGACGTAGGAGCAAGGGGTAGCTCCGAACCACTATAAAACTCTGTGTTTGCATTGGATTGTCTCTTCTCTTCTTCCTCTCACATCACTCACAGCACTTAGCATTAATTAAATAACTTGCAATAGTTTTTAATTAATCATCCATAACGTTTTAATTATCCAAATTAATTTAAAACCCAATTCACCCCCCCTCTTGGGTTGTCTATCTGGGCAACAAATTGCATTTTGACCTAGAATTTGGGCTGACTTAGTAAATAAAACCTTGTGTGCTTTGAAATTCTTATCATTTATGTATCTTAAATTAGATTTAAATAATAATAATAACAATAATAAAAGAGAGTTTTTGAAATTCTTTGCTAGTATGCATTTGGAATTTGATTTTCACTTCATAGATCAATCGATCTAAAAAAAAAAAGAAATTAATAATAACAATAATAATAAAACCTAGGGGTTTAAAGCCTTGTTGCATATGGTAAATGCAATCGCGATGCCTGCGAAAGTGAGTTTTTTTCTTTTCTAGTTTTATTTTGCTCGAGGACTAGCAAAACATAGGTTTGGGGGTGTGATAAGTGCTGAATAATTTATAATTTAGTTATTTTTTTTATCACTTATTAATATTCTTAAACTGATAAATACATATTTTACCATGAAATTGAATAATCATTGAAATAAATTTAAAATATGGTAAGAAGTAAATAATTCTTTTTTTAAATCAGACTCTGAACTTGTCTCTCTCTTGGTTGCGATCTTTCATGAAAACTACAGAAAAACATATAAGGAGGAGATTGTGTTGACCCGGTTCGGTAACCTGATGGAGTTGTAATCAAGCTAAGGGTATAATAAAATGAGTTTTGGTCCTGATTAGATTGAAAGTTATAATTAATTATTTTTATATGGGGAAAAGATTTGAGTAACCCTTTTTATTAAGTCATAGTCTTGTTTATTTTATCTGGTCGAGTTCGGTCTGAAGCAGTTTAGCAAGAATTAAATTTAAATAACATTGGGCTCGAGAACAAGTTCAAGCAAATCAACGATCATGACCCACCTCAATGTTGGGGTCCCTCGCACGTCGCAGAAAATTCCAGAAAAATTTTGCGCGCAGCGGAAGACTTGCGCGCAGCGGAAGACATGCGCGAGATCCCGTTCATCACGCATGAACGTATTTTAAAACCATCGTTCATAGATAGATTAGGATTAAATATTTTTTATATGATTAAGAAGATCAGATCTTCACCTTGTGCGGGTAGATGATCACCGCAATCTGATGATCGTGGTATTTATTAAAGGTTCGCTTGAAGCCGCACAAGCGTCCGGCCTCTACAGGTATCCACACGAGGAGAGGACCGATCAAAGCTCTCGAATCTCCCCGGGGTGCTAGCTCTCTTGCAGAGATGTCTTTTGATGGCTGAAAACCTTCCTTTGAATCAACTCTTGATTGCCTTGGGGAGGAGGAAGAAGAAGGATGGATCTAAGGAAGGAAAACAAAAGCCTTGCAGCCTTTTCTTTTCCCTTTGTCTTGGAACCAAAAAGTCGAAGAAGGAAAGGATGCATGTCTCCCTATATTTTTCATTGTCTTACGGCTGAAAAACCAGATTGGAGAGGTGCTGTTCATGGCTCTTAAGGAGAGGAGAAATCCCCACATACTTCCAAGGAGGGAGGTTCAAGGGGGGCCCGCATGCCCTCCTTTATGAATCAACTTCAACGTGATACCCTTATTTTTGTTGGCGGCTGAAAACCAGAGGAGAAGGGGGCTGCTTCACGGCACAAAAGGGAGGAGGAATTAACCTAGTACGGCTGCCCCCTTGCCCTCATTTAATTTGGCATGTGGAGCTCCTACAAAATAGGAGCTCCAAACCTATCCATAAGGAGAGAGGAGGGGCGTACGCCCCTCCTTCCTTTCCTCACGTAAAACCCAAGGAGGGGCGTATACCCCTCCCTTTTATTCTCTCTAATCTCACGCCCCCATGGTTCAGCCCCTACTTAATCTAATTAAGTGGGGAAAGTTGGGTCCAATGATGAGTCTAATCCTACTCCCAATAGGATTAGGTACAGACTTTTTCCTTTCCTTTCAAATCCTAATCCAATTAGGATTTAATTGAACCATGACTCAATTGAACTCTTCAATCCTAATCCAATTAGGAGTCTTTTAAATAATTAGATTAAAATTAATTAAGACTTATATAATTAGGACTTATATAATTCTAGTCCTAATCCAATTAGGACTCTAATTTGAATCTGAGTTCTAATCTAATTAGGACTTCTAAGAATCCTGATCCAAGTAGGATTTCAAGTTGAATTCAAAATTCTAATTCAATTAGGATTCTAGGAATCCTACTCTAAGTAGGACTCTGATTTAATTTGATCAAGTTCAATTAATTAAATCCAATTAATTCAATTAAATTGCAATCCAATTGCAATTATTCCAACTCAACTCACCAGGGAACGGCTTCAAGCGAACCTTCATTCTAAACCACGAACTTCAGTTTGCGGTGATCATCTACCCGCATAAGGTGAAGATCTGATCTTCATAATTAGTTTAAAAGTTTTTAATTCTAATCTATCTACGAACAATTTTTGAATAACGTTCATGTGATGAACGTTGATCCCGCTTGTGCCTCTTCCGCTGCCATTTAAATTTTTTAAAATTTCTGCGGCATGGGCGGGTTCCCAATAGTGGTATCAGATCCTAGGCTTCGTAGATTTAGGTTAGAATTAATTATAAACAGGCATGTTAGATCTGAAATTTAAAAGGTTATGTGTGCTGAAATTTTCTGCATGCAGAATTTTTTAGGGTTTCTGATTTTTGCATGCTGATTTTTATGTGATAAATTGATAATTCTAATTGCATTGTTAATGGGATTACAAAGTTTAGAATCATATTTAGCATAATCAGCAACCCATGCCATAAGATAATCAATTAGATTTCAGATCTGAAAATTATAATTGTTGCATGTGGTGATGATCATTGGATTCAAACCCTTTTGGTATCAATTGTAAAGACCTGCGATGTGATCTGCAATGTCATGTAATTTTTCAGATGCTTGCATGCATCTTATTTCATGTTTTGAGAGGGCTGCGTTCCTACTAAAAGGGGATGTAATTTATTATTATTTTTATTTTATATCTGGTTGTATTTCTGTGATGTGATGTATGTCAACGATCAAGTTGAAGACAGTGCATAAGATGAACGGCGATCTGAGCGGTTGATGGCGATTGGATCAAGAGTTGATCAAGGATCGAATTAAGGAGGCTTGAAACCAATTCAAGAGTTGAAGACCAGTTTATCGATTGACGTGCATGTGCTTGTAATATGACCTAATTAGAATTCATGATCATCACTTATTTAAAGTTTAGCTTTATTTATTGCTGCGATTATAACTGCCTGCGTTGTGCCGTTTGCATGTGATGTGAATGAAAGCGGGGTAGATAGGTTTACATGTGATGTAGCAAACCCAATGAGATCTAAACTAAAACCTCCTCAATCATGTCGAGAGTGAACCAACATGAGCGAGTCATATTAGATTAATTGATCTAATTGGTGTCTAGGAAAGCATGAAAGGTGGTTACTTAATTAGGACCTTATTCTCTGAGTAAAGGGAGCCTCTCACCTGCTTACCTGGCCAATTGTTCGATTACCTCTTATGAAGAGCTCAAGTTGCAAACACTAAGACCTGATTAACCGATATTAAGTCCATAGGTCTTCCACCGTAGTAGAGTTGCTAAGGTCTTTCTGATGTTGACTTGTCGCGGCTGGACACAGTGGTCAAGTTGCATCGGGGGGCTGGACCTCTCTATAGACATGTGATGTCGTAGAGATAAAGATGGGGTTGGGCACCAATAACTGTTAGGTGAGGACCCAATGACAACTTTATTTCTACGGTTATACGGTGGGTCTGACTTAACTAAGGAGTGGGACCAATAACTGTTAGGTGAGATCTTCATGACTTAGAGACCAAGTAGCACTGCAACATGCTTGAGAAGCATTGTACAAAAGTTGTACACTCATCCATTTATGTATCACCAATAACTATTAGGTGAGGTGGCATGTAAATCGGTGGGACCGCAGTACCTACTAGAAACCCTAATCGTGTAGCATTTTCGTTTTCCTACCAGGAGAGTGTGAGGAATTCATGAAAATAGTGGGAGGTACATTTGTTCTAAAAGACCCTAAAACAGATTAGGATCAAGTACAAAAGTCTAACTAGAATCTTTACTCTCTGCAGATCATAATGTCAACCTCAAACCCTTTGACCCGTATTCTTGAGACCAACCGATTGACCGGTACCAATTACAGAGACTGGCTTAGAAATCTTAAAATTGTTCTGAGTTGCGAGAAAATAGGTTATGTGCTCGAAAATGATATCCCCACATTACCAGCACGTCCGACCGCTGATCAGCGTGTGACGCATAAAAAGTGGACAGACGATGACATTAGGGTCAAGTGCTACATCATGGCGTCCATGTACAATAAACTCCAATGCCAGCATGAGAATTGAAGACTGTTAGGGACATACTGGCACACCTGTAAGAGTTGTATGGTGAGCAGAGTCATACAACTCATTTTGAAGTGTCCAAGAGGCTCTTCAAAGCAAAGATGCACGAGGGGCAGTCTGTCCATGATCACGGTCTGACTATGATCAAGGACCTGGAGGAGCTTGAGAAGCTCGGTATGAATATGCACAAGAAATTGCAAGTAGATCTGATCCTTCAATCCCTTCCTGATTTATTTGGACAGTTTATAGTAAACTACCACATGAATAAGATTGAATGCACTAAGACTGAACTGCTAAACATGTTGGTAACTACTGAGGGAGCCTTGAAAGGTTCAAGGGATAATGTCCTTGCTGCTGAGTTGACTTCTGGTTCCAAGAGAAAGTCTACTTAGAAGAAAAAGAAGCCTGCAATGAAGCAAAAGAAAGACAGGAAGCCAAAGAAGGAAGTTCAAAAGAAAAAGGCTAATGACAAAGGAAAATGTTTCCACTGCAATGTCGATGGCCACTGGAAAAGGAACTGTCCTTCATACCTCAAGAGCCTGAAGAACAAGAAGACAGACACACCTTCAGAAGGTATGTTAGACTTGCTTGTAATTGAAACTAACCTTACGGTTTCCTCTACTTCGAGTTGGGTTATAGATTCTGGTTCTAGTACTCACTTGTGCACTACTATGCAGGGTCTAAAGAAAAGTAGAAGGCTGGCGGAAGGTGCAGTAACCCTTCGGGTTGGCAACGGAGCAAAAGTTGCTGCTGTGGCTGTGGGCACCTACCCTCTGCGACTACCGTCTGGTTTTAGTTTATTACTTAGAGACTGTTATTATGTACCTGCTGCTAGCAGAAATTTGATTTCTGTTTCCTGTTTAGCACAGGAAGGTCATGTTTTTACATTTGACAAAGACTGTTGTTATATTTATTTTAGAAATAAAATAGTCGCACGTGGTTTTATGATTGACAGTCTCTATCATTTGCATATGGATGTATCTGTAAATGTGTCTGAGCAAGAAGTGAGTGTCAAAGGATCCAAGAGATCCAGGAATGAGATAAACCAAAAATATTTGTGGCACCTCAGACTTGGCCATATTGGAGAGGACAGAATGAACAAAATGGATAAAGATGGGCTTCTCGGCTCATTGACTTCCGAGTCATATCCAGTTTGCGAGTCCTATCTTCAAGAAAAAATGGCTAGATTGCCCTTTGTAGGATATGGGGAGAGGACCACTGAAATACTTACCCTGGTACATACAGATGTATGTAGCCCATTCGATGTGCAAGCCAGAGAACGTTATTCGTACTTCATTACCTTTACCGATGATTATTCACGGTATGGGTATGTGTATCTTATGAAACACAAATCTGAATCTTTTGAAAAGTTCAAAGAGTTCAGAAATGAAGTGGAAAAACAAATTGGAAAACCCCTTAAGGCTCTTCGATCAGATCGATGAGGAGAATACCTTAGTGGAAAATTTCGGGACTATCTCAAGGAGAATGGCATAATCTCACAATGGACTCCTCCGGGTACACCTCAACTCAACAGGGTGTCAGAGAGGAGAAATCGGACTCTATTAGATATGGTCTGATCCATGATGAGCTTCACTGATTTACCTATATTTTTTTGGGGAGATGCCTTACTTACCACAGTATATCTACTGAATAGAGTTCCCTCTAAATCCGTTCCTACCATACCGTATGAGATATGGCATGGTAAGAAACTAAGTCTTGGTCATCTCAAGATTTGGGGATGTCCAGCGCATGTCAAGCGACTACAGGCGGACAAACTAGAGGCTAGGACCATAAGTGCTCATTTTATAGGATATCCTAAAGAGTCATTAGGATACAATTTTTACGTCTCAGAGGATCACAATGTTTTTGTGAGCCAACATGCCATCTTCTTGGAAAAACAATTTATCCTTGATAGAGGCAGTGAGAGGAAAATTAAGCTTGAAGAGAAAGTCTCTGAAAAGCAACGAGTAATGGATCCTATAGAATCCATTCATACAGAGCCAGTACACGTTCCACCTCGCAGATCTAGTAGGGTCTCCCATCCTCCTGATAGATACTTAGGTATGCTTGAAGAGCATACTAAGGAAATGTTCCTCATGGGAGATAGGGAACACATAGAGGATCCCAAAACCTACAACGAGGCGATATCAGATATCGATTCCGAGAAATGGCTGGAAGCTATGAAGTCAGAGTTAGACTCCATGCATTCCAACCAAGTTTGGACTTTAGTGGATCCACCAGAAGGTATTGTACCTATTGGATGCAAATGGATCTACAAAAGAAAGATAGGTTTGGATGGAAAAGTAGAGATCTATAAAGCAAGGCTAGTGGCGAAAGGGTATAGTCAGCACGAAGGCATTGACTATCAGAAAACCTTTTCACCTGTAGCCATGCTGAAATCCATCCGAACATTGCTTGCCATTGCAGCATTTCATGATTATGAAATTTGGCAGATGGATGTGAAAACAGCTTTCCTGAATGGACATCTTGATGAAGATATCTATATGGAGCAGCCTTTCGGTTTCACATCCAGTGATGGAGATCACAAGTTCTGCAAGCTGCAAAGGTCTATTTATGGACTAAAGCAAGCATCTCGGAGTTGGAATACTCGTTTCGATGATGCAATCAAAATGTTTGATTTCATCAAGAACGAAGAGGAATCGTGTGTCTATAGGAAGGTCAGTGGGAGTGATATCGTATTCCTCGTACTGTACGTGGACGACATCCTCCTGATAGGGAATGATATTTCCATGCTAACCTCGGTCAAGGTCTGGTTGTCAAAAGAATTCTCCATGAAAGATCTTGGGGAAGCATCCTATATTTTAGGGATTAAGGTCTATAGAGATAGATCTACAAGGATACTTGGCCTATCACAGAAGATGTACATAGAGGAAGTGCTGAAAAGGTTCAGCATGAAAAACTCTAAAAGGGGTCTCTTACCCTTAGGCATGGAATTCATCTCTCCAAGAAGATGTGCCCCAACACATTTGAAGAGATTCAACGCATGAGCAAGATCCCTTATGCATCGGCAATAGGGAGCCTCATGTATGCCATGCTATGTACACGACCTGATATAGCACTTGCTGTGAGTGTCACTAGCAGGTATCAGTCGAATCCAGGTGAAGAACACTGGACAGCTGTGAAGAATGTTCTTAAGTACTTGAGAAGAACTAAAGATTTATTTTTGGTCTTTGGAGGAACATCAGAGTTAAAGGTAGAAGGGTACACAGATTCAGACTTCATGACTGATATCGATGATAGAAAGTCAACATCTGGATATGTGTTCTTGTGCAATGGTGGTACGGTGAATTGGAAAAGTTCTAAACAACCGATCATTGCTGATTCTACTATGGAAGCTGAATACATCGCCGCCTCTGAAGCTGCTAAAGAAGGCTTCTGGTTCAAAAAATTTATTGCAGAGTTGGACGTGATGACATCAGATGCCATAACACTCTACTGCGATAATAATGGCGCCATAGCTCTTGCTAAGGAGCCAAGGTCTTATCAGAAGTCCAAGCATATAGAGCGGCGCTTCCACCTCATACGCGACTATGTTGAGAAGAAGTATGTCGAAGTGCAGAGAGTGGACTCCGCGAACAACGTGGCGGACCCGTTCACTAAGCAACTGAGTCAGCAAAAGACTGAAGCCCACCTTGAGAAGATAGGACTTATATATATGACTAATTGGCTTTAGTGCAAGTGGGAGATTGTTAGATGTATGCCCTAGAAGCCAATCTGGCTGATACATTGTTAATTCTAGGACATAATTTTGTACTTGACTATTTATTATTGAATAAATAAAAGGTATTTTTTTCATTTATATTATTTATGTGTCTATGAATCGTCCAAGAATTAATAAGATGATGATGCATATTCTTAAGAGTTAAGAATTTGAGCCATGCATCATTGATGATTAAATTCTGAATGCTCCTGATCAATAGATCATCACAAGGACGGTGATTGATCCGATGAAATCAGTGCACACATTGCTTTTCTTATGGATGGACAAGACTCGAGTCCACGGTGTGGCGACACTAAAGTAATAGTGCAGGTGCTTGTTAAGAACAAGGGTACTGAGCGTGACCAAGACAAGAAGTCACTTGGATGTCTATCCACTCGTCAGTGACTTGCTTGATGTTGCAGTAGTGTGAATGATTCTTTGACCTGCGGTGCTTCGGCTACTCACAGTGAGGTTATTGTAGTTTGACTGCACACATACATGGTCTCTAGCCATATGGGTCCATGCAGTGTAGATTGGCTGCAGTAGATTCACTGTAGGAGTAGGGTATGCACCTACAAGGAATCTATCAACCTTGATAGATAAAGAGAGATCCTATGTGATTTAAAAGACTGAGTTCGTAAGACCTCGGTCGGGGCAGATTGTACAGTGGAGAAAGAGTTTTCCACTCTCGAACTTAAGTCGAATAAATCTTGACATATGACAGACGATGGGGTTTGACGAGTTGTCCATGACCTCCGTCCTGTAGGGATCCACGATAGTAGGACTGTATCATACGATAATTGCATCTAGAGGTTCATCATTCCATTCTGCTGGGTAGCCACTACATGCTGCTAGGTGTCACTAGTGGATGGCGAGACTCATAGAGAATATCTCGATGATCGATAAATCCTGATGAGTTGAGTTGGAACTGTTCCAACCCATTGAAAGGAGTTTTCAATGATATTGTGATAGAGATCGCAATATTCACTACCAGTCAGAATAGAACCTATGGGGTCATACACACTAGAGGTATTGACCGATCCGATGGTTGAAAAGTTATTATGAATCACAAGTAATCAATTCGATTGATAATCAATAGAAGAAGGAACAATGGGAATTGATTAATTGGACTTAAATATAAATCCTACTTGGAGTAGGATTCCTAGAGTCCTAATTGGATTAGGACTGGAAGTCCTACTTGGAGTAGGACTGGGAGTCCTACTTGGAGAAGGATTCCTACAATCCTAATTAGATTAGGATTTTGAATTCAATTTGGATTCTTACTTAGAATAGGATTCCTAGAAGTCCTAATTGGATTAGGACTATGGATTCAAAGTCGAGTCCTAATTGGATTAGGACTAAAATTAAATAGGTCCTAATTGAATTAGGACTTCTTAAGTCCTAAATAATTATTAATCTAATGAACTATGATGATTCCTAATTTGATTAGGATTGAAGGGTTCAATTGAGTCATGGTTCAATCAAATTCTAATTGGATTAGGATTTGAAGGGAAACAAGTGCACCCAATCCTCTTTAGAAGAGGATTGAACCACCTAAGGTTAGACCCCACGCCCGACTTGATTAGATCAAGTGGGGGCATGCATGATGAAGGGTTAGGAAGAGGTGTTGGCCGAAATCAAAGAGAAAAGAAGAGGGGTGTGCGCCCCTCCTGTTGGTTCTTAAAAGCAAAATAATGAAGCTCCTAAAAGGTAGGAGCTCCATATGCCTTTATAAGGACCAAAAGGCCAAACCCTAGAGGTAATTCTTCCTCTCCTCTTCCTTGTGCCGTGAGCCTCCCTCTCCCTTTTTCCTTGGTTCATCCGCAAGCAAGAAGAAGAAAAGAAGAAGGCCTTGGCGACCTCCTCCTCCTCCTTTCCTCCTTCCAATGCAGCGAAAAGAAAGAAGGCTGCAGGGGCTTTGATCCTTCTCTGATCTTCATCCTTCTTCTTCCTCCTCCCAAGCACAATCAAGGGCTGATTCAAAGGGAGGACATCAGCCATCTAAAGTAGTCTCTGCAAGGGAGCTAGCACCTCGGGGAGACAAGGAAGCTTTGATCGGATCTCTACTTCGTGTGGATACCCGTAGAGGCCAGACGTGTGAACGGCTTCAAGCGAACCTTCATCCAAAACCATGAACTTCAGTTTGCGGTGATCATCTACCCGCACAAGGTGAAGATCTGATCTTCATAATTAGTTTAAAAGTTTTTAATTCTAATCTATCTACGAATGGTTTTTGAATAACATTCATGTGATGAACGTTGATCCTGCTTGTGCCTCTTCCGCTGCCATCTGAATATTTTAAAATTTCTGCGGCATGGGTGGGTTCCCAACAAATATTTGTGGGCTTTAATTCTCCCAAACATAACTTTTGGTATACATAGTTGGAAGTAGGTTCACACTGGCTCCTAAATCTAATAGGGCTCTCTGGATGATCGTCTCTTCTATTTTTATTTCAATGGTAGGGCAACCAGGGTCTTTAAATTTCGGGGCAATCTGTTGTTGAATGAGAGATGGGGCTTGTGCAGCCATAACAGCTTGCCTAGGAATGCTGGTTTTTCTTTTGACCATGGTGAGATCATTCAAGAATTTTGTATAGGAGAGAATTTGTCGTATGGCATCGAGAAAAGGTATATTTATTTGAATAGTTTTAAAGACTTCCATGATTTCATCATACTGAGATTTTTTCTTTGAATCTTGTAGTCTACTAGGAAAGGGAGCCTAGGGTGTGTATGTCTCTATTGGTTTCTCCTCTATTCCTTGTGTTCCCTATTCTTGTGCCTTTTTCTGGGTGGGGTTCGGTTCATGCTTTTCTTCTTTTTCTTGTACAGAAAGTTGGACCTTATTGTCCACTTGCTTGCCAGACCGTAAAGTGGTAATTGCCTGGACTTCATGGGTTGAGTTTTCATTTGAATCAATCAAAAACTAGTCTTTTGGCCCTTGATTCTGTTGCCTACTAGGATTAGGCACTGGCTGACTGGGTAATTCACCTCTCTTCCTATCCCCTAGAGAGTTAGCTATTTGGCTCAGACTAACCTCAAGTTTTGCAATCGCTTGCGCATGGAATTGGTTAGTCTGGGCTTGGGCTGTATTAGTCTGTTGTTGTTGCTTGATAAAATCTTGTTGTTGTTTCATCATATTAGCCATCATGGTTTCTAATGGTGAAGGTTGCTGTGGGATAAGGGCATTATAAGGAGGTACAGATGGAACCAAAGGTTGGTTCATTTGTGATGGACCTATCCTGGAAAAGTTGTTCTGAAAATCTGGTGGACCACCTTGATGCTGAATAGGTTCATTTTGCTTGTATAAGAAATTTGGGTGGAACCTATTATCAGGGTGGCAGACTGGGCTGAATGAATTGGGAGTGGGCTTCTTGAAGGCACTATATGAATTTAGAGCATTTGCCTGCTCAGCCTTAACGTTGGGTAAACTAGGACAACACTCCACTAGATGCTTAGAACTGTTACACAAGATACATAAGCCTTGTGGCTCGTGTTCCACTTTCATGATGGGATTTGACTCTTTGTATGAACTTGAACTAGTGGAAACAGTGAAAGCATCAAACTTTTTACTTAAATTGTTCATCCCATTCACCAGATTGGACATGATATATTTGAGTTCTAGATTGTTTTTATTCCGTAGGTACTTGGTTTTCTAGACCCGAACTCATCTCTATTTACTTCTTCACCATAGCTACTCCAATTTTGGGCGTTCTCGGCTAAGTCAATAATAAATTCATAGGCTTGATCCGAGGTTTGGTTCATGAACCTACCCTTGTGCATGGACTCGATCAGGTTTCTATGTGCCGGAGGTAGTCCTTTATAACAGAAGTGGACTAGATCAGCCTTATCAAGCCCATGGTGTGGGCATTTGACCAATAGATCATGGAATCTTTCCTATAGTTGGGAAAATTTCTCTTCAGATTTTTCTCTGAAAGTTCTTATGGCATCCTTAATTTTTTCTGTTTTAATCATGGGATAGAACTTAGCCATGAACTTCCTAGATAGTTGTTCCCATGATGTGATAGTATTTGAAGCAAGAGAATACAGCCATGCAGCAGCACGATCCTCTAAAGTCATGGGAAACAACCTTAATTTAATACCCTCTTCATCTAAGTTTTGATTTCTAAACGTTTGATAGATTGTCAAAAATTTGTTTAGATGAATATACGGTTGTTTACTCTCAAACCCATGAAATTTGGGTAACATGTTTATTGTTGCAGTTCGAATCTCGAATTGGGCTGCGTTATTTATTGGCAACACTATTGTAGGTGGACTAGCGGATGCAGGAGTGAATAATTGATTTAGGTTTCTAATATGATCACCCATTGTAGAGATTGGTGGTTGATCAATAATTTGTCGGATGTGATGATAATTTTTCCAACCTCTGGGTTAAATGGTGTTAACTTACCCCTTAATGATTTTCTACCATGCATACATTATCCACAACTAATTAGACTCGACTCCTAAACGAAATCATAAAAGAGAAGAAGAAGGGCTAGACCAAGATAACCACAATCAACACCACACAATGGATTGGCTCTTTAATCTTGAGGTTAAAGAAGGTTTAGTAGCTTTTAATCTAGTTGCACAGATATTTATCAGGTTAAAAAGTTCCTGAAATTCTCTCCTAGATTAGACAGCTCCTAATCTCCCTTTCAGATTAAGCTTGAGCTTACCAGTTAAGCGATCCAGTAACCATTGACCAGGAAAGTCCCAGGGTGTGTGGTGGTGCCAGAAGAGATACACCGATACCACAATACCCGTAACAGTTCTCACTATTGTAAAACATTCCTAGACATCACCAATTACTAAATTCTCACTGGAGTGGCTTTCAGCCGCTTCTTTCAAAGAGCCTAATTGAGCTCGAAAATCCTAAGGCCAACGTCTAATTAATTTTAATTTAATTTGGCTTAGGATATGTATGCAAGGTGGTGATTTTTGGGCTAAGGACAGGTAATGACTTTCCGACCTTATCTTTTTAATGGGTTTTGCCCTTAAATTATTTTATGCAAATGCTTAATACTAAATGCAGCAAATATTCAATGATTTTTTTAAAAAAAAATTTATGAAATATGATTAGGTTGTATTGATTAAATGAGTAAGCAAATTTTTTTTTTTATTTAATTTTTTTATTTTATATTTTTTTAAAAAATTTTATAGAGGAATAACTTAAATATAAACTAAAACTAATCCTTATGCGTCAGTCAATCTCCGAATGTCCATTGAATAAGCTCTAGAGATTACTCCGTGAGGAGTCCCAATAGAGGTATGATAACCTCGGAGGATTGCACCCTATCAATTATTAGCAAAAAAAAATTTTTAATTAATTTTTTACCCTTTTTTATTTTATTTTTTTTAATTTTCCAATTTTGAAAATCAGAATTCAAATTTTGAATTTAAATTTTAAATTTTAGAATTTTGGAATTTTTTAATTTAATTTTTTATTTTTATTTTTTTCAAAATTTTAAATTCCGAATTTCAAATTTTAGAATTTAATAATTACAAAATTATTAACTAAAAAAATAAGCAAAATAAGAGAAATTAATAGAAATAAAAAAAACTTACTACCGGAGTGCGTTCACTTCGGACGTCCAAAATTCGATTTGATCTTCATGATTATTCTTGCTTCTCGATTTGCCTCCCTGGCAACAGTGCCAAAATTTTGTTGTCCAATTCCTGTCTACCTAAAAATATGCTAGACAGATCATTTTTAGAACCGACAAACAAAGTTTAAATTAATTTTACTCTTACCTGTTCTACTCGAAGAGTAGTGATCGTAAGAGGTCGATCCATAGGGAGGCGACTGGAGTTGCATAAAAATTAAAACGTTCACTCGGATTTGAAATCGATTTTTGAATGATAAAAGAAAAACATTACGTCGGGGATGTTGATGGATTCTCTGATCTACCGGAGAATGTTTTCTACTTGAAATTAACAGAAAGACAGGTACTTAAATTCGAAAAGCATTTATATATTTAATGAAAAAGAAAACTCTGGCATAAAATGGATGAAAACAGTGCTAGGAATATTGAAGACTGCAACATCGATTGCATGAAAGAAATTTTAATGTATTGCATAAAAAAGAAGAAAGATTACAGAATTTGAAGAACAGAAATTAAAAACAACAGAAATTAAAAACTTTAGTATAAATAAAACTCTCTATTAAAATAAAACTAAAAACCCCAAAATAACATGCTCACAATTAAAATTCAAACTCAAAACACATTGCTCTCAATTAAAATTCAAACTAAAAAAAATAAAACAAAAAGCTAAAACTAAAAAAAATAAAAATACAATGCTTTGTTTTCAATGAAGTTGAAAACAGAGCAAGGCACTCTCTCTTCTCTCCCCTGTTCCTTCTTGAACCAGCCGACCACCCCCTCCCGGCCCCAACCAAGCTCCACCCTTTTATAGATCAATCTTTGAAGCATCGAGATGGGGAGGATGCGTGATTGCTGGGGCGGAATGCAAACGGTTGGAATGGGCGTGTAATCCTTGGATGCTTAAGCTCACGGGAGAGGCGGACTCGGAGGCGTGGGATCTTTGATGCTGGGGATCCGGAAGCTTGGGCACTGGGATTTGGAAGAGAAGGAGAACGTGGATCCAGATGATGGGTTTCCTTCTTTGGGTGCCGGATTGGAAGCGAGAGGAGGGAGAGCTGGCAGCGGGATTGCTTGGATGCGGAGGCTTGATCCGTGGAAGATGAATACGGACGGGATCTTGGGTTGCTTCACAGGCTTTTGGCAGTGACGCGGACAAACGGAGAAGGTAACGGATGTGGACAGCTGGGTGGATCGCGAAGGATGTGGAAGGAGCTGGGAATTCGGAAGAGGAATGCGGACGGGCTGATCCGTGGTTTCCTTCTTTGGACGTGCCGGCTGGGACATTCATGGCACGGGAGAGCTGGGACGGATGCCACGGTTGTGAAGGATGTTGGGGACGCGCTGAAGACGCGGATCCCTGCTAATCTGCTGCTGTGGCCGGAAGAAGAGGATGGCTGGATCATGGGGAGGGAGTTTGGATCACGGTGCTGGGGTCACGCGCGGGATGCTGGGATTCTGGGATCGCTGGGGATGCTGCGGGATCACTGGAAATGGAAGAAGTTGATCCGTGGAAGATGGACAGCCGTGATGCACTGCGGGAGGAAGAAGAAGAACAGTGAACTCAAAGAAAATTCCTATAACACTGTTCATATGAACAGTGTTTTTACGTAACACTATTCATATGATCAGTGTTTTCACAATACTGTTCATATGAACAGTGTTTTTACGTAACACTATTCATATAAACAGTGTCATCTCGGAATACTGTTCATATGAACAGTGATTTCAGCATGAATAGTAACTTCAGGAATGAATAGCATTTTCAGCTATTCTTCATGGGATTGGAGATTAAAAAGTTCTTTTTCTTTGTGATGAAGTGAGAGTGGGAATCTTTATTCCGAAAGAGTGTGGGTGCTAATCCGAAAAGGGGGGAATGCGAGGATCATTGGGAGATCGCACGCGGGCTCGAATGTCTGGGTGCAAATGTGCTGATAAGTACTGATTAAGCTATAATTTAATAATTTTTTTCCAGCATTTACCAATGTTCTTAAAAGGACAACTACTTATTTTACCATAAAATTGAACAATCTCTGAAATAAATTTAAAATATGGTAAGAAGTAAATAATTCACATGTTTTCGCCTTCCGAGCGTACCGGCCGGCACGTCTCAGCTCAATAACAGTGGGTTCGAGCCCAATACCCAGCTGCCATGCATGCACCCAACTTCAGCCAATTGGATTGAGATCAAGCACCGACCACTGTCCGTGGCTCCCCCAAGCAATCCAAGGGTTCAGAAATTTTCATCTCTGCATCACTAAGCAAAACAGGAGGCCTTTGTTTTAAATCCACATATGCCCATTTTCACGTGAAAATAGAGCAAGAAATGATTTTTTTTCTTTTTTTGTTTTACTCTTTCTCAGCTGAAACAGGGGAGACCTTTGTGCCGTTGATACCAAATCCTCCCCAGCACACCAAAGCCTCCCAGATCATCGCTTCAAAGCAATGCTCCCAAATCCTCCGTGATCAATTACCAGCTCCAAACCGTGATTGACTCCCACTAGTCTTCCATTCCTCTTCTCCTGCGATGCATCCAGCCGGGTGTCTTCCGCATCCAAGCGGCATCATCTTCATCCCCGGGTACCCTGCCATCAGCCGCGTGCTGCCAACAATCCGAGCGAGTAGAGGACCAAATCCTCCGCGATCACCGGCCGTCTCCCTCTTCCGGATTCGGAATCCCAGCCAGCTTTTTTCCGGAATAGTCTCCTTCCCAGCAGCCGGTAATCCAACTCCTTCCGTCCGACTGCAAGCATGATCATAGCCCCCTTCCGAATTTGAGATCTTTTGCGTCCGTGATTCAATTCCAAGCATCACGTGTCAACTCCATTCCGGAATCCCCAGCCTGTGATTCAGCCCTCCCGCATCATGCCAAGGATCATGCATCCAAGTTGGGATATGTATTCAGCCCCTTCTCCCATCCGTATCCATATTCCACGGATCACCTCTTCCGCAACCAGCTCCTGAGATCCAGCCCTTCATCCTCTTCGTCCGCGATCTGCCTCTCGGCACAACGCCCCGGAATCAGCCGCCGTGATCCCTTCTTCCTTCTCTCCGTGTGCGCCGGACGGCTATAAGAAGGGAGGGGGCGTTCGGTGGCAAGGTGGAGGGGGCTCGGTTCAACAGAAAAATAGGGGAGACCCCCTGTTTCGGTGAAAAGAAGAAGAAAACCGAGAGGGAAGAAGAGAAAAAAAAATAAAAAAAAGAGAGAAAGGGGGGGGGGAAGAGAATAGTTTGTGATATATTGGGAATAATGGGAGGTGAAGGCTTTCATTTGAAGATGGGAGGTCGTCCGGAAGCCATGCGCGGCTAAACGTCTAGTCTAGGGCTGGATGAAGCCCTAGCAATGTATCAGGGCATTGTAGTTCTTATTTTTTTATTATTTTGAAGCTTGTTTAAATTCTTATTTTCAATGAAATATTCCTTTATGATATTTAAACTTTGAGCATGCTAGTTACTAATCATGTTTGCTAAAGTAGTCTAAGATGATTCATGCCTAGGAAGATGAAGTGTGCTGCATCCTAGATTAGCATACTTAGGTAGACACTTCATGCTACACCGAAGATGGATCTTCCTAACACTCTTTATGCTTTTATTTTAAAAGGCTTGTAGCCAATTTGCATGCCTCTCCAAAAGATAAAAATTAAGAACACAGTCCCTAATGCAATGCTACGCGGTGGATTCCAAACTCTAGATCTATTTACTTTGATAAATTTCAATTCGTACTCATAGATTAATTCAGTATAATTAAGTTAGCCAACTCTTCTTTTTGATTTATTATTAAAGAAAAATAACTTGTCTCCAATTCCTGTGGACCGACACCCGTAATCACTATCCTACAGGATACGTGCTATTGCGTGGTTTACTTTTAAAATTGAAAGAACCGATCAATTTTTGGCGCCGTTGCCGGGGATTGCTAGCATAGTTATTTTTCCTATCATTAAAAAAAAAATTGTTAATTAAAAAAAACTTTCAAAAAAACATATATATATCTAAAATAAAATAAAAAATTATTTTCTATTATTGTTACTTTTCTTATCTCCTTTTTCTCTTCTACTAATTTTTTTTCTTTTTTAATTTTTCTTTTGGTCTTATTTGATCAGGAATCGAAGAGGAGATCTGGGCTATCAAAAAGGAATGCTTTAGAGGTTTGCCTAAAAAAATTTTAAATTGCTGGAGAAATTCCCTTTGGTAACCTCTAAACCTTTCTTATTTAAATTAATTATTAGCTTGAAATTTTGTAGTGATTGTTTGATTTTAATTTCAGCAAAAGTGTGAATGCATGCTTGATACACATACACAAATTAATCCGCACATAGTAAGGGCAATCACCCCAACAAGATAAGAGCCGGATTTCATCACCGGACTCTTGCCCAACTTAGGTGAACTCAATCTCACATAGTGTCACTTTAATTAAAATCAATTAGACATTGGCTCCTAAGGACATTCGAGCTCAATAGGACGAAGATCACCGAAAGTTGCACCAATTTCGCTCTGTGGCTTAGTTGATGTCTAGGCAAGCTTTGTCCCTAAAAGGGAGACAGTTCATCTGTTCGAGGCAAGTGGGTTTTAAGTGAGACCTTTGCGAATGCATCGTGACCCCTCCACTTACCTGGGAGCTTACCTAGTCAACTCGGTTTATTAGACCGGATTGGAGGCTTAGGTGCCCTCTTCAAACCAGTTAGGAGCTGTCTAGTGATTTTAGGACAAATACAAGGATTTATGTGTTTTTCTTTTATTGCATGCTTGATTGATCAAGTACTAGTGTATGCAAGGGAGTCGTTCTAGAGTACGTGACCTATTACCTTTTGACCCTAAAATAGAATGGACCCTTAGAAATATTCGAGCTGAGATCAAAACCTTAGAATCATTCCCACCCCCTGAGATGGCTAAAAAACAACCCAAACTCCTGAGGGAGTACTTTACTCCCACCATTTATACTTCCCCATCTTGCATTCGATTACCTGAGGTAGCAGCGGTACAATATGAAATAAAGTCTAGTGTGATCCAAATGCTCCCATCTTTTTATGGGCTCACCAATGAAGACCCATATAAACACCTAGATGAATTCCTTGAGATTTGCACCACTGTCAAGATTCAGAACTTCACTGATGATGCTCTGAAACTTAGATTATTCCCCTTCTCCCTTAAAGATAGAGCCAAACAATGGCTGAATTCTTTAGAAGCCAACTCGATTCGTTCTTGGGATCAAATGCAACAAGAATTTCTAAAAAAATACTTTTCCATACGAAGAACGAACCAGTTTAGACGTGCCATTACAAGCTTCTCCCAAACTGAGGGAGAAGAATTTCATGAAACTTGGGAGAGATTTCGGGACCTAATCCGTAAATACCCTCATCATCAAATACCTAAGTGGCAGCTAGTGCAATGTTTCTATGACGGATTGACTGAATGAAACCGTCAGATGATCGATGCTGCATGCGGGGGGACATTCATGCTTCAAAATGAGCTTGAAGCATGGCAATTATTTGAAAATCTAAATGAAAACTCCCTCCACCATGCTTTCTGTTCTCGTCAAGCACCCCTAAGTTCTCAAAGAAAAGGGACCATTTGTGAAATAAGTCATTCTATGGACCTGTCTAGCAAGGTAGATGCATTGTCCCATAAGATTGACCAACTGATGATAGGTGGGCATTACATGAACTCTTCCCAAGCACAAGTGTGTACTATCTGTTCTAGCCCATCCCACCCTATTCATGAGTGCCCTTCAGCACCCCAATTCTCCGAACTCGTGCAAGAACACATCAATGCTGCTCAAACACAGCCTAGACCGGGTACTGACCCATTTTTCAATACATATAACCTGGGATGGCGAAATCATCCAAATTTTTTTTGGAAGCAGCAAGCTTCGAACACAGCCCAACCCTATTCCCAAAATTTTCAAAATCCTCAGAATTTTCAAACCCCACAAAATATTCATCCCTACCATCCCTCGATTCAATTTCAACACACTCCTCCTCCACCCCAAAGAAACACAGCCTTTGAGGAGAAAGTGTTGAACGCCCTCCAAGATTTAGAAACCATTACACAATTGGTGCACTCTCACACGCAATCCATTGCCAAGCTAGAATCCCAAATGGGGCAACTAGCTAATGCACTGAACAAGTGAGAGGAAGGAAAGCTTCCAAGCCAACCACTAAGTAATCCTAGGGGACAATATATGGCTCAAGAAAATCAATTAAATGCAATTCATCATGAACAAGCCAATGCTTTGACTACCCTAAGGAGTGGACGTGTAGTAGACAATAAGATTAGGAAAGATAACAATAAGGAAGATGAAGAAGAGGATCGACATGTGTCAAATAAAAATCTAAAACCTTCTTCTTCTTCAGCTAGTTCACCTTCTGCCAAAACTCACATCCCAAAAGCCCCATTTCCTGAAGCTCTTAATTCATCCTCTCCCTTTGGCAAAAAGGGAACTTCACTCTAGGAGATGATGGAGGTTTTCAAACAAGTGAAGATCAACCTTCCACTCTTGATGCTATTAGACAAGTTCCCTCCTATGCCAAATTTCTTAAAGACCTGTGCACCCGAAAGCGAAAATCTAGGACACATGTGCCTAGAAAGGTCTTCCTAACTGAGCAAGTGAGTTCTATTCTCCAACACAACACCCCTCCGAAATTCAAAGATCCTGGTGCTCCCACCTTCTCCTGTGTCTTAGGAAATAATTTCATTGATTGAGCACTCTTAGATCTAGGGGCAAGTGTCAACCTTTTACCTTATTTAGTTTATGAGAAACTTGGGTTAGGTGAGTTAAAACCAACCTTGGTATCTCTTCAATTGGCTGATCGATCTGTAAAAACACCACGTGGGATAATTGAAGATGTTTTTGTCAAGATAGACAAATTCTATTTTCCAGTAGATTTCATCGTCCTTGATATGGAACATGAGCCTAATTCTAAGAAACAAATCCCCGTGATCCTTGGGCGCCCCTTTTTAGCAACAGCCAATGCATGCATCAATTGTAGAACGGGGGTAATGAACATATCATTTGGAAACATGAAGGTAAAATTAAATGTGTTCAATGCGGACGACCAACCCGCGGGGAAAGTTGAGTGTTTTATGATAGACAAAATAGATGAACTCATAGAAGGAGATGCAAAAACTATCTCACTGTGTTTGGCTGAAGACAATAAACTTAGCGCTTGTTGGGAGGCAACCCAATTCTTTTAGTTTTCTTTAACATTGAGGACAATGTTAGGTTTAGGTTTGGAAGTATTTTTAAGTATTTTTAATCATTTTTTTGTTTTATTTGCATCTCTTGCATTCGTTTTCACTTCATAATGTCAGGTTTATCAAAAAAATAAAAAATAAAAATAAAAATATCTTTTAAAAAAATTGTGTTCATTTTCATTTTTATAAATTGAAAAAAAATAAAAAAACTAATAAATAAAAATGATAATACTAAAAAAATTAAAAAAAATAATAATATATTTTTTTTACCTAATTTCTATACATGAATGCGAGAATGATAAACACACAGGGTATATAAAATCTAAAAAGCCCAATGACTAGTCGGAAGTAATACAAATTTAAGTTCTTTTTATTAAGTCTCTCTTAGAGAGTTGTAAGCTGATTAATACTTTGGAATTTTACTGCACACTGGCCGACCCTTCTAAGGTCTAAGCTCGACATTATGTTGATAGTATAGTAGCAACCTTGGACCCTGATGAATCATATTTATCGAATCCAAAAAAAAATCATCAATAAAAATGGATTTAGTCAGGAACATCGAAAAGGGCTACCTATTGTCAAAGGTCAAATGGGCTTGTGATGAGGACTCCGAGCATAAGTCCGTAGGGGAATCTTGATGCCCGATGATGAGAGCACAAAAGTGCGATCTACACATCACTCAAATTAGTATTATTGCTAACAAATGATGATAAAAATGCTGTATTAATATTATATTTTTGTGGGGTGCAGGTGATCGTAAATTAAAGTTAAAATATGTATTGGGTCCAAAAAGATGCATCACCATATGCGACCAGCCAACCATATGGGTCAACCCCAGTTGTATACTAGAAGGAGGTTAAGTTCAGCCTTTCAAGTTTACTGCAGCCAATTCAAAGCAACCTGTGCACCCGTTTATGATTCTCCCACTTCATCTCATGCGTGCAACCCAGCTTCTCCCGTGAGTGATCCTCCACGTGTTCATCCAGCATCGTGCGATCCAGCCTTCTCCGCATCCCTTCGTGTTGCAGCCCCACGTCTCCTTCCGTTCACGAGCATCGCCAGAATCAGCCGTCCACCTCTTTCGCATCATCCGCAGGCCAGCATCCATTCCCCATCTCAAGCTCCATCCGACTTCATCCTAGATTCCTCTCAGCATTGGATCCTCCCAGCGTCCGTTCGCGAGCAACTCCATCCAAGCGCCAGCAGTCCGATCCTCCTGCGACCAGCCGAGTTGTTCTTCCTCTGTTTCTTCCCAAAACGAAGCATCCCGTGTCCGTGCGATTCTCAGCTTCCTTCACACGTCCGCATGCAGCTCTTCTCGGATCTCCTTCCTCCCCATGTCATCCCGGTCCACAGCGCCTCCGAGCTTCCGTGATCTCAACGCCAGCATCCCACGTATCTTCTCCATATTCATCTCCTATGCATCCAGCTTCTCCCAGACTAGGTGCAGCCACATCCAGTGTCCGTGAAGCATCCTTCACGCGTCCCAGCTCCAGCTCCCATCCGAGTCCGAAGATTTCGCATGCAAGACCCGACCATCCCGAGATCCCAGCGTCCGCAACCATCCAGCGCATCTCCCGCGTCCCAGTTCACAGCAGAGTCCAGATCTTCCCTTCCGCATCTTGTGGCGATTTCCCAGCTTCCGTGATCCCTGCTACCAGCTCCCATCCGAGTCTGACTCTCCTGCGATCCCTCATCCCGTGTCCACGTAACCTCCCAGCGTCGGATCTTTGCCGCGTCTGCAAGCCAACCGTCCGTGATGATCTCGTGCATCAGATCCCCTAGCATCCCGCGAAAGGTTTCCGCGTCCGATTCTCCCGCATCCACAGCCTTATCCGGTCATCTCCACCGCGTGCGAAGAAGGGATCGAAGGCCAGCTTCACACCTCTCTCGGTTGGGGGGAGAGTTGTTATATATATCCCCCATTCGGTGAACCAGGGGGAGGGCCCATTCAAAAAGAGAGTCCCTGTTATTGAAAAGAAAAAAACAGAGAAGGGAAACAGGGGAGGCCCTGTTTCAGAAAATAAAAGAAAAAAAAAGAAGAAAGAAAGAAAATGAAAGGGGGATTAAAGTTTTTAATGGAAGGCTAAAGTCCTAGGAAGGGTGATGGAGGAACCTTTGATGTATTTCTCTTTGAAGTAAATTCTAAACTTTTGCTTTCAATGATTTATATTTATTGATATGTTCTTGATCCATGCTTAGTTATTTCATAGATAGATCTTTAATGGATTATGATTATTGATATATGGATTGCTTTAGTATTTGATTCGTCGTAGACGTAGAAAGCACGATGAATGCTTAGAAATTGAGTTCATATGTTCATGAAACATATACCATGATTAGATCTATCCTACATTTAATCTTTAATCAAGAACCATAGAGTTTATTCCTTGGATGCAATATCATCAAGGGGGATTCCAGATCCCTACCATTTTTATTTCATTGAATTGTGTTTATTATTCTCTGCATTTAATTTCTGAAAATCAAAACATCATTTT
Organism: Phoenix dactylifera; assembly: GCF_051530095.1. Taxonomy (NCBI): domain Eukaryota; kingdom Viridiplantae; phylum Streptophyta; class Magnoliopsida; order Arecales; family Arecaceae; genus Phoenix; species Phoenix dactylifera. The sequence continues at coordinate 18,322,242 of NC_143195.1, forward strand.
AATCCACAAATTTATTTAATTAATTAATCTGAAAATTACGCTAATAATCTATAAATTTCGTTCCCTGAGAATTCGACCTCGGACTCCCGAGATTTTACTACTTGTGCGATTCTCCTGCACTTGGGAGAATAATTTTATTTTTGCATCACCCGACACCTTATGCCAACTGGTGTGAGAGTTGTCGACTGATTGCTCGTTACACGGAGAAATCACCACAAGAGTAAAAGTGCACAATTTATATATCTTAAAAAAAAAGAGAAAAAAAAACTCTGTATTGACCTTGAAAAAGACGATAGTGTGAAAGCCGTCGTTGTAAAAATTCGAGTAAACTGAAATATTACAGATAAAGCTCGTGAGGTACTAAAGTAAATATTCACAACTCTCGAAATCCTGCAGATAAGATGATTTTGAATCAGTAAGCAGGTCCTTTTGACCAATCCTTGGAAACTACTAGTATTAGCAATATTTTGGAGATCTGAACTCTTAGCTTGTGTACGGTCCAGATTTCACCGAGCACTCCAGTATAAATAAGTCTTACAACTCCCTAACGGAAACTTAATGACTTCAACTTGAATTACATTTTGACCTAGGATTTGGGCTGACTTAGTAAATAAAACCGTGTGTGCTCTAAAATTCTTATCATTTATGTATCTTAAATTAGATTTTAATATATATAAAAAAACGAGTTTTTGAAATTCTTAGTTAGTATGCATTTGGACTTTGATTTTTCACTTCATAGATCAATCGATAAAAAAAAAGAAATTAATAATAACAATAATAATAACTAATTGAAGTTTGTGGGTATCTTCACTGGAAACCCTCACGAGACTATAACTCGTCCACTAGGATAACCTAGGGGTTTAAAGCCTTGTTGCATATAGTAAATGCAATCGCGATGCCTGCGAAAGTGAGTTAGAGCTTTTCTTTTTTATTATTATTTTGCTCGAGGACTAGCAAAATGTAGGTTTGGGGGTGTGATAAGTACTGATTAAGCTATAATTTAATAAATTTTTTCCAGCATTTACCAATGTTCTTAAAAGGACAACTACTTATTTTACCATAAAATTGAACAATCTCTGAAATAAATTTAAAATATGGTAAGAAGTAAATAATTCACATGTTTTCGCCTTCCGAGCGTACCGGCCGGCACGTCTCAGCTCAATAATAGTGGGTTCGAGCCCAATGCCCAGCTGCCATGCATGCACCCAACTTCAGCCAATTGGATCGACATCAAGCACCGACCACTGTCCGTGGCTCCCCCAAGCAATCCAAGGGTTCAGAAATTTTCATCTCTGCATCACTAAGCAAAACAGGGGAGGCCTTTGTTTTAAATCCACATATGCCCATTTTCACGTCAAAATAGACCAAGAAATGATTTTTTTTCTTTTTTTGTTTTTCTCTTTCTCAGCTGAAACAGGGGAGACCTTTGTGCCGTTCATACCAAATCCTCCCCAGCACACCAAAGCCTCCCAGATCATCGCTTCAAAGCAATGCTCCCAAATCCTCCGTGATCGATTCCCAGCTCCAAACCGTGATCGACTCGCACCAGTCTTCCATTCCTCTTCTCCTGCGATGCATCCAGCTGGGCGTCTTCCGCATCCAAGCGGCATCATCTTCATCCCCAGGTACCCCGCCATCAGCCGCATGCTGCCAGCAATCCGAGCGAGTAGAGGACCAAATCCTCCGCGATCACCGACCGTCTCCCTCTTCCGGATTCGGAATCCCAACCAGCTTTTTTTCGGAATAGTCTCCTTCCCAGCAGCCGATAATCCAACTCCTTCCGTCCGACTGCAAGCATGATCCTAGCCCCCTTCCAAATTTGAGATCTTTTACGTCCGTGATTCAATTCCAAGCATCACGTGTCAACTCCATTCCGGAATCCCCAGCCTGTGATTCAGCCCTCCCGCATCATGCCATGGATCACGCATCCAAGTTGGGATATGTATTCAGTCCCTTCTCCCGTCCGTATCCATATTCCACAGATCACCTCTTCCGCAACCAGCTCCCGAGATCCAGCCCCTCATCCTCTTCGTCCGCGATCTACCTCCCGGCACCATGCCCTGGAATCAGCCGCCGTGATCCCTTCTTCCTTCTCTCCGCGTGCGCCGGACGGCTATAAGAGGGGAGGGGGCGTTCGGTGGCAAGGGGGAGGGGGCTCGGTTCAACAGAAAAACAGGGGAGACCCCCTGTTTCGGTGAAAAGAAGAAGAAAACCGAGAGGGAAGAAGAAAAAAAGAAATTAAAAAAAGAAAGAAAGGGGGGGGGGGAAGAGAATAGTTTGTGATATATTGGGAATAATGGGAAGTGAAGGCTTTCATTTGAAGATGGGAGGTCGTCCGGAAGCCATGCGCGGCTAAACGTCTAGTCTAGGGCTGGATGAAGCCCTAGCAATGTATCAGGGCATTGTAGTTCTTATTTTTTTATTATTTTGGAGCTTGTTTAAATTCTTATTTTCAATGAAATATTTCTTTATGATATTTAAACTTTGAGCATGCTAGTTACTAATCATATTTGCTAAAGTAGTCTAAGATGATTCATGCCTAGGAAGATGAAGTGTGCTGCATCCTAGATTAGCATACTTAGGTAGACACTTCATGCTACATCGAAGATGGATCTTCCTAACACTCTTTATGCTTTTATTTTAAAAGGCTTGTAGCCAATTTGCATGCCTCTCCAAAAGATAAAAATTAAGAACACAGTCCCTAATGCAATGCTACGCGGTGGATTCCAAACCCTAGATCTATTTACTTTGATAAATTTTAATTCGTACTCATAGATTAATTCAGTATAATTAAGTTAGCCAACTCTTCTTTTTGATTTATTATTAAAGAAAAATAACTTGTCTCCAATCCCTGTGGACCGACATCCGTAATCACTATCCTACAGGATACGTGCTATTGCGTGGTTTACTTTTAAAATTGAAAGAACCGATCATGTGCTCGGTCAGATCATGGCAGGATTGGGCTCGCGCGGTTTGGGGCCATGATGTATCCCTCTAAACCCTACCAAATGCGCATTTAAACTTTAATTTTTACTAACCTGTTCCAAACAAAAATATAATATTAACTTAGTGATTTTATCGTTATATGTTAGTAGTAATACTAATTTAAGCAGCATGTAGATCGCACTTTTGTGCTCTCATCAAATGACATATGGTATGGGGTAGATGGTTACATTAGATGTAAATCCCAAGAGACCTAAAATCTTTCTAAATCAATCGAGAGTCAACGATACATTGAGCTAGCCATATTTGATTAATTAATCTAATTGGTGTCTAGGCAAGCTCAAAGGTGGTTACTTAATTAGGACCTTACTCTCTGAGTAAGGGGAGCCTCCCACCTGCTTATCTGGCCAATTGATCGATTACCTCCTATGAAAAGCTCAAAGTTGGAATCACTAAGATCTGATTACCCAATATTAAGTCGATTGGTCTTCCACCGTAGTAGAGTTGCTAAGATCTTTCCGGCGTTGATTAGTCTCGGCTGGATACAGTAGGCTAGTTGCATCGGAGGATTGGATCTCTCTATTAACATGAGAAGTTGTGGGGTAAAGGTGGGGTTGGGCTCCAATAACTGTTAGGTGAGGATCCAATCACAGCTTTATTTTTGCGGGATATACGGTGGGTCTGACTTAACCAAGGAACGGATCCAATAACTGTTAGATGAGGTCCTTATGACTTGGAGACCAGGTTAGCTTAATATGCTTATGAAGCATTGTACAAGGGTTGTATACTTATCGTCTATGTGTCTCCAATAACTGTTAGGTGAGGTGACATGTAGATTGGTGGGACCGCAGCACCTCACTCGAAACCCTAAGTCGCAGGTTTCCGTATCTTTACCAGGGGAGTGTGAGAGATCCGAGAAATAGTGAAAGGATTTGATCCAATTTTATTTTAAAAGTTCCAAAAACAAATTAACGTCAAATACAAATTTCTAATTAGAATCTTTACTTTCTGCAGATGTCAATGGCTTCCAACCCGATAGTTCGAATTCTAGATAACAATAGGTTCACCGGACCAAACTATAAAGATTGTCTTGAGTTGTGAAAAGATAGCTTACGTTCTTGACCATGAACTTCCGGTGTTACCAACCCATGCAACCAATGAGCAGCGTGAGATGCATGCAAAATTGTTGGATAACGACAATAAGCTTAGGTGCTACATTTTGGCATCCATGTCCAACGAATTGCAATGCCAGGATGAGAGCATGAAGACTGCTAAGGACATACTTGATCACCTACAAGAGTTGTATGGTAAACAGGGTCTGAGGATGATAGTGGTATTTTGATGATTAATACAATAATCAAGAGTATGTTACAAGTTAATTCGATACTTCATTTATAAGTCTGTTACTCTCAGTATATTCGTATAATAAGATAAAGATGCATTTCATTGTTTATATGGATGAATCTAACCTTGAATTGCAGCAAAGTGTGGATTGAGTCGACCCCAAGGTTGATTGGGTCGACCCCGGCACATCAAGAAAGCATCTGGCACACTTCTGCAAAAATGGCACGGATGAATAGTAGTTGGGTCGACCCAAGGAAAGCATGAGTCGACCCAAACCTCAAGCCTCTCAAGCCTCAAGAAAACAGTTCTCTGGAAACATTGAGAGGGTCGACCCAAGAGGAAGTTGAGTCGACCCAAGCTTGAGTCGACCCAAACACTAAGAGGGTCGACCCAAAGGCAGTGACAGAATACATTGACAGAATAGGTTCTCTGGAAACCCTGAGAGGGTCGACCCAAGTGAAAGTTGAGTCGACCCAAAGAAATGTTGAGTCGACCCAAGTGAAGGAAGGCTGAATTATAAGTTTTTGTGGTTCTGAAAGGGTCGACCCAAGGAAAGGTTGAGTCGACCCAAGTGAAAGTTGGGTCGACCCAAGGAAAGGTTGAGTCGACCCAAGCACAGGCAGAAGCATAACGGCTAGTTCTGCAGAAGTACTTTTTGTCCTTCCAACAGTGAGTAACGGCTAGTTTTTGAATTCTAACCATTGGGGCTTGTCCAATGGATGAAGGAAACTATTTAAAGTGGCACTATTCATCAGAGAAAATATCCTTTTGCAAAATATCAAAGAGTACACAAGAAAGATAAAGTGCCCTAATCTTCTTCATTCAAATGCTTCATTCAAGAGTCAAAAGAAAGTGGTTGAGCAGATTTCAAGAGTCATTAAGAGCTCCATCCACCCTTGAAGAGTGAAGCATCCTTGACAAAGAAGAGAGAAGTCACATCAAGTGATAACTATTCTCTAAACTCTTCTTTGTAGATTATATTGTTATATTTGCTCATCTAGGAGCTTAAATCTTCTTACTTCGTTTATTAAACTCCTTGTAAAGGTTAGTTGGTAAGCCCGCAAAACCAACAGTGTAGGTTGATTGGTGAACCCGTAAAACCAATTGTAAAGGTTCGTTGGTGAGCCCGGAAAACCAACATAGGTTCGTTGGTGAGCCCGTAAAACCAACATAGGTTTTTGGTGAACTCGAAAAACCAAAGTGTAAAGGTTTTTGGATTGTGAGCCCGGAAAACAAGTTTTTGGATTGTGAGCCCGGAAAACAATCCAACTGTAATCCGCGGGATTATAGTGAATTCCCAAGGGGTCGCTTGGAGAGTGGACGTAGGTGCTTAGGAGAGCACCGAACCACTATACTTCTTGTTGTTTGTATTGTGCTTTGTTTAATTTCACTAACTCATCAATTGACATAAGTAAGATAGTTAAAATTAAGAGAAACCAATTCACCCCCCCTCTTGGCTTGTCACCTTGGGCAACAAGTGGTATCAGAGCTAGGTGCTCCAATAGTACTTATTGATCTCACAATCAAGAGTTAAAGATCATGACAACCCAAGTGGGATGTTCTATGAGTGAGGGGCAATCCACAAATAGACCTCCTCTATTTAATGGCACAAATTACACATACTCGAAAGCTAGGATGAGGATATTCATTCAAGCTTTAGACTATGAATTGTGGTATATCATTACTAGAGGACCTCACACACCCACAATTAGTATAGAGGGCACTATCATACCCAAACCAGAAATGGATTGGAATGAAAGTGATAGAAGATTAGCACAATTAAATGCAAAAGCAATTAATGTACTTTACTGTTCATTAGATGTAAGTGAATTCAATAGAATATCTACATGCATCTCTACAAAAGAAATTTGGGACAAACTTGAGGTCACACATGAAGGGACTAATCAAGTTAAGGAGTCAAAAATAAACATATTAGTACATAAGTATGAATTGTTTAAAATGGAATCCACTGAGTCCATAACTGATATGTTTACTCGTTTTACTGAAATTATAAATGGACTAAAGAGTTTAGGAAAGTCTTATACTAACTCTGAATTGGTGCGAAAAATTCTCAGGTCTCTACCAAGAGTTTGTGAGGCCAAGGTAACTGCAATTCAGGAAGCTAAGGACCTCAATACACTGCAATTAGAGAAACTTCTAGGATCACTCATGACCCATGAGTTGACCATGAGGCAAAATTCAGAAGATGAGGTCAAGAGAAGAAAGACCATTGCCCTAAAGTCAACCATTCCAAAACAACAAATGAGTCGGAAGATTCAGATGATGATGATGAATTTGATGAAGAAGGAATGGCTATGCTTGGAAGAAAATTCAGAAAATTTATGAGAGGTAAGAATAGATTTCATAAAAAGAAACCCTTCTTCAAAGGTAGCTCAAGCAAAAAAAAGGGTAAGGACAAAGAAAAGGAAAAAAAATCACCTATTTGTTATGAGTGTAACAAGCCCGGGCATTATAAGATAGATTGCCCGGAATTAAAGTGGATGGCAAGAAAACTGAAAAAGAAGAACTTCATGGCTGAATGGAGTGAAAGTGAGGAGTCAAGTTCGGAAGAGGAAGATCATCAAGAGACGGCCCAAATATGTCATATGGCCAATGACGATGAGGTAGATTCTGAACTTGAATGTGATTTTACTGTTGATGAATTACATGATGCATTTTTAGAACTCATGGAAGAACATAAAAAACTAATCAATAAAAATAAAGTTCTAAAAGAAGAAAATCAATCTCTTATCAAAGATAAGTTAAAACTATCTCATAACTATGAAACATTAAGTAGGAAACTCACAAATGAAACCAAGAATCTAATTGCTGAAAATGTCAAGTTAAAAGAAGATGCTGAAAAATATAAATCCTTAGTAGATAAGTTTACACTTAGTTCTACCAAATTAAATATGATTCTTGATAGTCAAAAAGCTGTATATGATAAGGCTGGATTAGGATATAAAACAAATAGAAAACAAAAATACTTAAAGAATATTTTTGTAAAAGCTAAAAATAAAAATATTATTTATCATTGCTGCAATAAATGAGGACATAAAGCATATGAATGTAACTATAGAAAGTCCAGTCAAAACAAATTGAGTAATAATCATAAGCTTAAATTCAAGAAAGTTTGGGTTCCAAAAGGAACATCAAGTACTAACCCTAAAGGACCCAACATAGTTTGGGTACCTAAAGCTCTTTCTTGATCTTTATTGCAGGGGGGTCTTGCAGCTAATAAAGTGAAAAAACGATGGTATCTAGATAGCGGCTGTTCAAGACACATGACCGGTGACGTAGATCAATTTGTCACCTTGGAATCTAAGAAGGGTGGAGTAGTAACCTATGGAGACAATGGAAAAGGGTATATCATTGGAAAGGATAAAATTTTCATTACTCCATCTACTTTCATAGAAAATGTCTTATTAGTTAAGGGTTTGAAACATAACCTACTTAGCATAAGTCAATTTTGTGATAAAGGGTTTAAAGTCACATTTGAAGCATCAGTATGCATAATCACAAATCCTAAAGATAATAGCATTATACTTGTAGGACAAAGGCAAAGAAATATTTACATGGTAGATCTTCATGATTTAGGCAAGAAAAATGGATTATGCTTAATTACTAATGAAGAAAAAAAAATGAAACAAGTTGGCTTTGGCATCGTAGACTAGGACATGCTAGTATGGAATTAATATCAAAACTAGTCAAGAAGGAATTAATAAAAGATGTGCCAAAATTGATTTTTGAAAAGGACAAAATCTGTGGACCATGCTCATTAGGAAAACAAACTAAATCATCCTTCAAATCAAAGAATATAGTATCAACAACTAGGCCTTTTGAACTCATACACATGGATCTATTTGGACCCACTAGAACTGCGAGTCTAGGAGGGAAGAAGTATGGACTAGTTATTGTATATGATCTTTCAAGATATACATGGGTTTCATTTTTGGCACATAAGAATGAAGCATTTTCAGAATTCTTGAAACTTTATAATAATATCATAAATGAAAAGAAGCTCACCTTAGTAGCAATTCGAAGTGATCATGGTACTGAATTTGAAAATCAACACTTTGAAGAATTTTGTAATAAAAATGGTATCTCACATCAATTTTCAGCACCTAGAACGCCTCAACAAAATGGGGTTGTTGATAAGGAAAAACAGGACATTGGCAGAAATGGCACGCACGATGTTGTGCGAATCAAATCTTCCAAAGTACTTTTGGGCTGAAGCTATAAGCACTGCTTGCCATATTCTAAATCGGATTTTAATACGACCAATAACCAAGAAAACTCCTTATGAACTTTGGAAGAATAAGAAACCAACTGCTAAATATCTTAGAGTATTTGGATGTAGATGTTTCATTTTAAACATTGGCAAGGAGGATCTAAGTAAATTTGATGCCAAGTCAGATGAAGGTATCTTCTTAGGATACTCCACATCTAGCAGGGCATATAGAGTATTCAATAAAAGAACTCTTGTAGTCGAAGAGTCAGTTAATATCATATTTGATGAGTCTGATAGTGAGTCTGCTAGGAAAGAGAATATTCTTGATGATGATACAGGAATTATTAACTTTGAAAAGTTGAATATTGATGACGTGCCAATTCAAGATAAGGGAGATGATTGCGTGCCACCACAATCTCAAAACTTGCCAAAGGAATGGAGGTATGCATATGGACACCCTAAAGACTTAATCATTGGTGATCCATCTTAAGGGGTAAGAACTCGATCCTTGTTTAGAAATTTAAATGATTATCTTGCTTTTGTTTCACAGTTAGAACCTAAGACTTATGAAGAAGCTGAAAAAGATACCAATTGGATAAATGCCATGCAAGAAGAATTAAATCAATTCAAAAGAAGTAATGTATGGACATTAACTGAAAGACCAAAGCATAACTCTGTAATTGGAACAACATGGATCTTTAGAAATAAATTAGATGAAAATGGGTTAGTTATAAGAAATAAAGCTAGACTTGTAGCTAAGGAATACAATCAAGAAGAAGGAATAGATTTTGATGAAACATTTGCTCCTGTAGCTAGATTAGAGGCTATTAGATTACTTCTAGCTTTTGCATGTTTTATGGATTTCAAATTGTATCAAATGGATGTAAAAAGTGCATTCTTAAACGGTTTTATAGAGGAAGAAGTATATGTAGAGCAACCTCCTGGTTTTGAGAATCATGAATTGCCAAATCATGTGTTTAGACTACATAAGGCATTATATGGATTGAAGCAAGCACCTAGGGCTTGGTATGATCGATTAAGCAAATTTCTACTAAATAATGACTTTAGTAGAGGAAATGTAGATAAAACACTGTTTCTCAAAAGAAAGGACGAAAATCTATTAGTGGTACAAATATATGTAGATGACATAATCTTTGGTGCCACAAATGATACTCTTTGCAAAGAATTTGCTGATTTAATGCACGGAGAATTCGAAATGAGTTTGATGGGAGAACTAAGTTTCTTTCTAGGATTACAAATCAAACAAACTAATGAAGGTATCTTCATTCATCAAACTAAGTATACAAAGGAAATACTAAAGAAGTTTGGAAATGAAAATCATAAGAGAGTAGGCACTCCAATGAATCCTACTAGTAAGCTTGACAAAGATGAGAAAGGAAAGAGTATTGATATTAAGCTTTATAGAGGACTAATTGGATCCTTACTCTACCTTACTGCTAGTAGACCAGACATCGTGTTTAGTGTAGGAATATGTGCTAGATACCAATCAGATCCTAAGGAGTCACATTTAAGTACTGTTAAAAGAATCCTTAGATATTTAAGAGGAACTACGAACATAAGATTATGGTACTCAAGAGACTCCTGTCTAGATTTGCTTGCATACTCAGATGCTGATTTTGCTGGATGCAAATTAGATAGAAAGAGCACTAGTGGAACATGTCAATTCTTAGAAAACAACTTAGTATCATGGTTTAGCAAAAAGCAGAATTCAGTGACACTGTCAACAGCTGAAACTGAATATATAGCTGCTGGCAGTTGTTGTGCTCAAGTACTATGGCTTAAGCAACAACTAGAGGACTATGGAGTTAAGCTAGATAACATTCCTATTAAGTGTGATAATACTAGTGCCATCAACCTCACTAAAAATCTGGTTCAGCATTCTAAAGCCAAACACATAGAAATAAGATATCATTTTATTAGGGATCATGTGCAAAATGGAAACATATGTATTGAGCATATATGCACTGAAAAATAATTAGCTGACATATTCATAAAACCCTTGAGTGAAGATAAATTCTGCACGCTAAGGAGGGAATTAGGCATATGTGATCTTTTTTATTGAAGAGATATAAAAGGGAGCAAGCAGTCTCATGATACATTCCTCCCATTTCTAAAAACCCATGAAACATGAGTCAAACTTGTCATCTATAGATTCCTTACTCATGTATCATTGTCCTAGAAAGAATTTGTACGGATTGGAAGCGAGAAAAATTTTTAGAAGCGAAAAGGAAGAGAAAGGAAAAATTTCTGAACTTGGGTCGACCCAACCCAAAATAGGGTCGACCCAACGTTGAGTCGACCCAAGAAAATTCTTGAGTCGACCCAACGTCGGGACCCCACTATTAAAAGGGAGACCCGTGAGCTATCTAGGGCACTGTTTACACTTTGTCCTCTTCCGAAAATCCTATTCCCCACTCTCCAATCTCCTCCAATCATCTCCAAACAGTAGATTACTTCACAATCTTGGAGAAATGGGACCCAAGAGAGCCGTAGCCAAGCGATCCGAGAGAGTCTCACGGATCCAACGTGCGGAAAGGAAAGCTACAGAGCCGTCTACAGTGTCTCCACAAGGTGAGACACGTGTAGAGCCACCTCCTCCTCCCTCCCCTTCAGTACAACTTGCAAAGTTTGTGGGGAGACCGGTTACAACGGGGAGAAGGATCCATTCCGAGTTCTTGGATCAAGAAGGGTTCCGTTTGGGGGGATGGATCCGAAGGCAACGATGGGAGTATCTCTGCTCCCTAGATGTGGTGATATACCCGGGACTAGTCCGGGAGTTCTATGCCTTCCTCAAAACTGGGATGGGAGGGCTCATATCGGAAGTTCGAGGAGTTAGGATTCGAGTTTTCGAAGAGAGTTTGAGTGAGTTGCTTCATCTCCCCTGCGAAGGAGCAACTCCAGAAAAACCAGAAAATAAGTTGAGAGCCGTGCAGTTAATTCTTGAGAATGAAGACTTCGACTTCTCGGAGCAGGTTATAGCGACCTCTCTTTCTGCAGAGATGAGGTTGTTGCACAACATCATTGATAGGATTCTATTTCTGAAGAGCGGGAGATTTGATCTCATTTCAGAGCGAGATCTAGTTGTGATGGAGCATATTATTCAGGGTATTCCCCTGAATCTCCCGGCCATGATACTGAGGCAGATGAGGAAGGTGATCTGCAACTCCAGAGTATCCCTGCCTTATGGTATGATACTCACCTTGATCTTTCGACAGCACGACATATCAGTAGAGGGAGAGATCTCCAGGCATCTACTCCATACTGACATGTACACTGCACGATCTCTTATTCGCATGGGTTATGAGAAGGTGAACGGGCAGTGGGTACGTACTGGAGCAGGAATTCAGGGTGATGCACCAGATTTTGGAGACCCTATCCCTGAGGATGAGGAGCATACGGATCATCCTACTGCACCTTCAGAGGCTGGACCATCGTCATCTGTTCCCGCGGGAGACACAGATGAGTTCTGGAGTAGGATAATTGAGCTTATGTCAGCTCAGGCGAGGACTATCACTGATGGGCTGACGAGCAGACTAGATATCATGTTTGCTGAGATCAGTGATCTGAGAGAGCAGATAGGAGTTCTACGGCGAGAGAGAGAGACTCATGGACCATCCGTGCCACAGGCAGCTGAGTCAGAGATTTCGGCACAGAGTCATCCAGCTCACCGTGCTCCACGCCAGACTCAGTCTCATCAGGCTCGACCTCCCCTCGCCACTTATACTAGGAGGATGAGGACTAGATCACAACCATTAGATACTCCCTAGGCTGATATTAGCATTATGATTAGAGCCTAGGATATGTATCTAGTTCTCATATGTATTTTGTGTTGATCATGTACTTTGAACTTTGATTGAGGAACATTGTATTTGTTTTTGTTTTTGGCATTAATTGTACTAAAATGTTCCTATTTTGATCAATGAAGTTTAAATGTTTGTTAATTATTGTGTATATTCCCATGCACCTATTTGATGATAACAAAAAGGGGAAAAAGTAAGGAAAGACCAATAAGTTGTGTAAGAAAGAGAAATAAGTTGTCAAACAAGTTGAAAATTATAATAGAAAAGCATATACATTTAAGGGGGAGCAATTTGAAACAATGAAAATGATCAAATCTAAAATTTCTATTGAATTTCAGAATTTGGCACATAGAATTTCAGAATTTGGCACATACCTTTCACACCTCGATACATAATCTGAAACTCATGCTTTATCTCAAATTTTTGAAGTTTTATCTTTAATGAAATATAAATGAAAGGGGGAGCAATTCAAAAAGTCAAATTGAAAACATTTGGATGAAATAGGAGAAGACTTCACTCTCATATTTGAAAAGCTGAAATTCAGCAACTTGAGCCCTTTTAAAACTGATTTTAAGATAAGTATCAATAGGCTCATACTCTATATTTTGTAATCATCAAAAAAGGGGAGATTGAGGATGATAGTGGTATTTTGATGGTTAATACAATAATCAAGAGTATGTTACAAGTTAATTCGATACTTCATTTATAAGTCTGTTACTCTCAGTATATTCGTATAATAAGATAAAGATGCATTTCATTGTTTATATGGATGAATCTAACCTTGAGTTGCAGCAAAGTGTGGATTGAGTCGACCCCAAGGTTGATTGGGTCGACTCCGGCACATCAGAAAAGCATCTGGCACACTTCTACAAAAATGGCACGGATGAACAGTAGTTGGGTCGACCCAAGGAAAGCATGAGTCGACCCAAACCTCAAGCCTCTCAAGCCTCAAGAAAACAGTTCTCTGAAAACACTGAGAGGGTCGACCCAAGAGGAAGTTGAGTCGACCCAAGCTTGAGTCGACCCAAACACTGAGAGGGTCGACCCAAAGGCAGTGACAGAATACATTGACAGAATAGGTTCTCTGGAAACCCTGAGAGGGTCGACCCAAGTGAAAGTTGAGTCGACCCAACTGAACCTTGAGTCGACCCAAAGAAATGTTGAGTCGACCCAAGTGAAGGAAGGCTGAATTATAAGTTTTTGTGGTTCTGAGAGGGTCGACCCAAGGAAAGGTTGAGTCGACCCAAGTAAAAGTTGGGTCGACCTAAGGAAAGGTTGAGTCGACCCAAGTAAAAGTTGGGTCGACCGAAGGAAAGGTTGAGTCGACCCAAGCACGGGCAGAAGCATAACAGCTAGTTCTGCAGAAGTACTTTTTGTCCTTCCAACAGTGAGTAACGGCTAGTTTTTGAATTCTAACCATTGGGGCTTGTCCAATAGATGAAGAAAACTATTTAAAGTGGCACTATTCATCAGAGAAAACATCCTTTTGCAAAATATCAAAGAGTACACAAGAAAGATAAAGTGCCCTAATCTTCTTCATTCAAGTGCTTCATTCAAGAGTCAAAAGAAAGTGGTTGAGCAGATTCCAAGAATCATTAAGAGCTCCATCCATCCTTGAAGAGTGAAGCATCCTTGACAAATAAGAGAGAAGTCACATCAAGCGATAACTATTCTCTAAACTCTTCTTTATAGATTATATTGTTATATTTGCTCATTTAGGAGCTTAAATCTTCTTACTTCGTTTATTAAACTCCTTGTAAAGGTTAGTTGGTAAGCCCGCAAAACCAACGGTGTAGGTTGATTGGTGAACCCGTAAAACCAATTGTAAAGGTTCGTTGGTGAGCCCAGAAAACTAACATAGGTTCGTTGGTGAGCCCGTAAAACCAACATAGATTTTTGGTGAACCCGGAAAACCAAAGTGTAAAGGTTTTTGGATTGTGAGCCCGGAAAACAATCCAACTGTAATCCGCGGGATTATAGTAAATTCCCAAGGGGTCGCTTAGGGAGTGGACGTAGGTGCTTAGGAGAGCACCGAACCACTATACTTCTTGTTGTTTGTATTGTGCTTTGTTTAATTCCACTAACTCATCAATTGACATAAGTAAGATAGTTAAAATTAAGAGAAACCAATTCACCCCCCTCCCCCTCCTGGCTTGTCACCTTGGGCAACAGGGTCGCGCAGCAAGGTTTGAAGTGTCCAAGCGGCTCTTCAAAGCCAAGATGCGTGATGGGTAGTACGTCCATGAACATGGTTTGACCATGATCAAGGATCTTGAGGAGCTTGAGATGCTTGGCATGACCATGCACAAAGATTTGCAAACAGATTTGATCCTACAATCGTTGCCATGTTCATATGGGCAGTTTATTGTAAACTATCATATGAATAAAATTGAATGCACCAAACTTAAATTGTTGAATATGTTGGTGACAACTGAGGGAGCCTTGAAAGGTTCAAGGGGCACAGTTCTCGCTGCTGAGCTAGCTTCTACTTTCAAGAGAAAGTCTACTGGAAAGAAGAAGAAGCCTGCGAAGAAGCAGAAGACCGAGAAAAAGCCGAAGAAGGAAGTTCCTAAGAAGAAGGCCGAACCCAAAGGAAAATGTTTCTATTGCATTGAAGACGGCCATTGGAAGAGGAACTGTCCTATCTACATGGAAAACATAAAGAGCAAGAAGGGTGACACGCCTTCTGAAAGTATGTCTAATATGCTCATTATTGAAACTAATCTAATGGTTTTTTCTATTTCCAGTTGGGTTATAGACTCTAATTCTAGTGTTCACTTGTGCACTACCATGCTGGGTCTAAAGAAAAGTAGAAGGCTTATGGAAGGTGCGGTAACCCTATGGGTTGGCAATGGAGCAAGAGTTGTTGCTGTTGCTGTGGGCAAATTTTCTTTGTATTTACCGTCAGGATTTAGTTTGATACTTAGAGATTTTTATTTTGTACCTAGTGCTAGCAGAAATCTGATTTCTGTATCTTGTCTAGCACAGGAACATTATGAATTCAATTTCAATAAAGACTATATTTCAATTTATTTGCGAAATAAACTGTTTGGACGTGGTTTTATGATTGACGGTCTCTATCACTTACATATGGATGTATCTGTGAACGTATCTGAGCATACAGTGAGTAGCATAGGATCTAAAAGATCTAGAGATGAGATAAATCAAAAGTATTTGTGGCACCTCAGACTTGGTCATATTGGAGAAGATAGAATTAACAAATTGGAGAAACATGGGCTTTTGAGTTCATTGACTTCTGAGTCATATCCGATTTGTGAATCCTGCCTTCAAGAAAAAATGGCCAAATTACCCTTTGTAGGATACGGAAAGAGATCCGCTGAAATACTTGCCCTAGTACACACTGATGTGTGTGGCCCATTTGATGTGCAAGCTAGGGGTCAATTTTTCTACTTTATTACTTTTACCGATGATTTCTTACGGTATGGTTATGTCTATCTTATGAGACATAAATCTGAAGCATTTAAAAGGTTCAAAGAATTCAGATTTGAAGTAGAAAAACAGACAGAAAAACTCATTAAGGTTCTTCGATCAGATCGAGGAGGAGAATACCTTAGTGGAGAGTTTCGCGATTATCTCAAACAAAATGGTATAGTTTTACAATGGACACCTCCTGAAACACCTCAACTCAACGGAGTGTCAGAAAGGAGAAATTAGATCCTATTGGATATGGTCAGGTCCATGATGAGCTTCACTGACTTACCCTTATTCTTGTGGGGAGATGCCCTACTTACAGCTATCTACATATTAAATAGAGTTCCCTCTAAGTCTGTTCCTACCACACCGTATGAGATATGGCATGGTAAGAAACCAAGTCTTGGTTATCTCAAGATTTGGGGATGTCCAGCCCAAGTCAAACGACAACAGGCAGACAAGTTAGAGACTAGGACAATTGGTGCTCGTTTCATTGGATATCCTAAAGAGTCATTAGGATATAATTTTTACATCTCAGAAGACCACAAAGTGTTTGTGAGCCGACATGCCATCTTCGTGAAAAAATAGTTTATCCCTGATAGAAGCAGTGGGAGAAAAATTGAGCTCGAATAGAAAGTCTCTCATGAGCAATGAGCAATTGAGCCTAGTGAACCTATTGATGACCCAAAGATTGATTTAAAGATTGATTTTGATGATCACAAAACCTTGAAGTATAAATACTAATGTTTGTGTTGCAAGAAGAAAGATAATTTGTTTTGCAAGGAACATAGCAAGTTGGAAAAATACAAGAAGGCCTCAAAAGCTCTCAAGAAAAGTTGGAAGAAAGCTACACTTTATTGGCCCAAGTTTCAAGTTCAAATGATTCAAGTTAGAGGAGCAAATTCAAAGAAAGATTCAAAAGAATAGTCCTCGAGTCGACTCCTGAAAGTTTAGAGTCGACTCTGGCACTCTGGAGTTTCAAGAAACAGTGCTCGAGTCGACTCCGATACTCTACGAGTCGACTCCGACTGAGAATAAACAAAAAGACAGAGAGTTGATTTTCAGCGCTACAGTAATCGAGTCGACTCCTACTTCAGCGCTACAATGCTCGAGTCAACTCCTACTTCAGCACTACAGTGCAGAATCGACTCCCAGCTACAGTGCCGACAGACTACTATTCACAAGTGACTCCTGTTTCAGCCGAGTCGACTCCTACTTCAGCCGAGTCGACTCCAGCACGCTGGGAGGCATAATGGCTAGTTTTTTCTTGATTCCAACGGCTCTATTTTTGTCTCTAACGGCTAGATTTTTGTTTCCACTCCCACTAAAGCTATAAAATCAAGAGGAGAGCTAGAGAAGAAGGGATGGAAGTGGGAGAGAACATTTAGGGAAGAGATTTCAAAGAGATTACAAGGAAAATCTCCCAAAAGCACAAAAGGGCCATTCAAAGTAAAAGAGAGAGAAGAAGAACATCCAAGTGAATCCCAAAGCTTCCTCTCCAACTGTGTGCTGCCTCGGTGATCCTCTACTTCGTGCAAAATCAGAAGAGGGTCAAGTAAAGAAGAAGCCGAGTTCCTTCATCTACAAATTTGTTTGAGGGCTTCTTCTCTTTACTTTTTACTTGTTTATATTTGTTATATTTGCTTATTTGAGAAGCTTGTATTTGATTTAAACTCTTGTTCTAATATCTTGTAACTTGATTCAATCAAGGGATTGAATCAAGGGGTTAAGGTTTGTTGGTGAGCCACAGGAAAAACCAACATTGTAAGGTTGTGGTTGGTGAGCCTTTGGGAAAACCAACTGGGTTGATTGTGAACCCGAAAAACAATCGTTGTAAGGTTGTGGTTGGTGAGCCTTTGGAAAAACCAACTGGGTTTGATTGTGACCCGGGAAAATAATCGGTTGGTTCTAGTCGGTGAGCCTGTGAAAACCGACCGAGTTCGTTGTGATCTCGCAAAACAACAAGTTGGGTTGTGAGCTTGTAAAACAACCGGCTGTAATCTGAGGGATTATAGTGAAATTCCCAAGAGGTCTTGGGGAGTGGATGTAGGTGCTGGGGTGCACCGAACCACTATACATCTTTGTGTTTGTGATGCCTTATCTCGTGTATTTCATGCCTTACATTCGTATTTGATTATGTAATATCTCTAGCTTTGTTTTCTATAGAGTTATAAGTGATTGTTTAGAATTTGCTTAGCTTTCTCTCCATTCTTATCATACACATAGATTAAAATTGATCATACAACTATAAGTTAATTTTAGATCAATTGCACCCTAAAGCCATAGTATAATTGCTCTAGCTTAATTTTCCACTACTTTACTTGTAATTTCCTAGAGCTTAAGTAAATAACATCTTATCATTCCGCTGCATTCAATTCAAAGTAAAAATTAGGGAACATAATTTTTAGAAAACCCAATTCACCCCCCCTCTTGGGTTGTCACCTTGGGCAACAAGTGGTATCAGAGCAGGTGCTCTTCTATTAATTATAGTCTTAACCGACTAGAGCTAAAGATTATGACAACCCCACATAACATATTATTTGCCGAGGAACTTTCCATAAACAAACCTTCACTGTTTGATGGAACTTACTATATTCAATGGAAAGCTAGAATGAAAATTTTTGTTCAATCACAAAACTATAAAATATGGAATATCATTATAAATGGCCCTCACACACTCTCTCAAGCTGTTAATGAAAAAGACCTAGCACAATTAAATGCTAATGCTATGAACATATTATATTGTGCTATTCATGAAATGAAATTTAATGAAATTTCTGCATGCTTATCTGCTAAGGAGATTTGGGATACTTTAAAAAATATTTATGATAAATCTCAGATTAGCTCACATATGCTTCAATTGCATACTAACAATGAGACTGCAGAATCTTCCAGTTTGTTTGAGTCGACTCCTAGAGAAGAACAGTCTGAAAGGCAGAGACTCAGTCTTGAAGATCCTGTGAATGAGTCGACTCCCAAGTTAGCCGAGTCGACTCCAACAAGGCCCGAGTCGACTCCGAGGCAGAACAGTTCAAAAGACAGATAATCATCCTTTAGGCCTCTGAGAACGAGACGTCTTCCGAAGATCTCGAGTCGACTCTCAAGTCAGTCGAGTCGACTCCAAGTAAACCCGAGTCGACTCGAGGAAGAAAAAACAACAGAAAAATTCAAAAGCTTCCTAAAGACAAAGAAGAAAAGAAAGCAAGAAGAAAGGAAGAAAGAGATAAAAAGAAAGAAAATCTTGACTAAAGAAGAGTCAAGCAAGAAATTGAAAGCTAGAAGCAACAATGAACTACAAGAGGTAACTAACTTATATTTTATGGCACTAGAAGATAAAGTAGAATCTGAATCTAATTTTACACCAAATGAATTTCATGAAGAATATTCTTATGATGAACGATTAAATGCTTTTCATGATTTGTATGGTGAATGTAGAAAATTAGCTATCAAAAATAAAAAACATAAAAAGCTAAATCTCGAAATCTCAAAAGAAAGAAATTCTATTGCTGAACTATATGACAAACTAAATTCTGAAAATGAAAGCTTAAGGTTAAATTCAGAACAATTGATTCAGAAAAATCAGAATTTAATTAAAGAAAATCAAAACTTAAGTGAAGAAATTAACCAATTGAAGTCTTTTATTAACAAATTTACTGTAAGTTCAGAAAGATTAAAAATGATGTTTGAAAGCCAACATGCTGATTTTGATAAATCAAAATTTGGCTTAACTCCTTCACTTAGCAATGAATCCCTAAAGAAAAAGGTTTTAAATTCGTCAAGCAAATCATCAAAAAGGATAACGTATTTCAAACATCAAAAGAATGGACATAACAACCTTACCTATAGTTCTAGTACAATTAAATCAAATGGTAAAGTTATTACTATTAAACAGATTTGGGTTCCAAAAGGAACCATATGTCCTAACTCTCAAGGACCGAAGCAAGCTTGGGTACCCAAAATGAAAATATGAGGATGTAGATGAAGGTGTGCCAAGATACCCATGAAACAAATAGAACTTTCATACAAATGGGTGTTCTAGACACGCGTTAAAGAGTGAAACTTAAAATATAATCAAGAAAAGTAATTAAAATAGAAGAAATGAATTCAAGTCCTTCATCTTTCTATACTTTTCTATATTGAGGGATACTTTGTTAATGATTAATCAATTTTCTTAAATTATCTTTTTGAGTCCTCTATATGCTTGATTGAGAGTTCTTATCCAAGGCATTATCTTCTATTGATCATAGACAAAAGAATATGTACTTAATATGCTCTTAAAAAATTATGCGTTATAAATACTAATATTAAAGATTTTTTTTGGCATATAAAATTAACTTATGCTAGTATGGACTTAATTTCAAAAGACTTTGTCATTGGTTTACTTAGACTATCTTCTGCAAGGTCAAAGTTTGCTATGCATATTAACTAAGAAAACAAACAAAAACCAATTTCTAAATCTAAAGATGTTGTTTCCAACACTAAGTTTTGAAAAGCTTACATTGACTTTGTTCTTGGCACTTAAATTGAAATATTTTCTGCATTGGCACAAACTCACAAAAAGGGATCAAATGAAAAAGGTTTGCAAACTATGAAAGTAAAAGAAGTATCATGGCATAGTTTTGAAAACTAATTTCTTATTAAGTTGTGCACAGAAAATAATATTGAATACAATTGTTTCTGCACCAAGAACACCATAAGTAAAATAGGATTAATAGAATTCTTGAAGAAATAAAAAAGGCAATGTTGTATGATCGTCATCCACTTAAATGATTTTTTTTTAAAAAAAGCTATCATCATTGCTTGTCATATATATGGTTTCTATTAGATCTATTTTTGATGAAAACACCATTTGATCTTCTGAAAAATAGAAAATGATCTATTGTATATCTTTCATATTTTTCAGTAGTTTATGTTATGCTTGATATGGTCTTTTGAAAATAATATCAAATCTGATAAAGATATTTCTATCCTTGGATATCATTCATCAAGCAATGCATATAGAACATTCAATGAAAAGATTCGAGTTGTAGAAATATCAATTGATTTTATTCTTTATGAGACTAATGATTTATTATCAAGATACTAAAATTAAATTATATATGTATATAGTTAATCTTTTACATATAACAATCTGAAAACTCGTTAATAATTAGAACCAAATTGAGTTTTTCAGAAATGCACTTAGTGAAGAAAAATTGATGACTACTAAAAGACTAAATCAAGAAAAGATGAAATAGATCTTGATGAAACTCTTGCATGATTAGAAGTAAAGATCACCATTATCATTTGCTTGCTTTATGAGCTTTATATTTTGTCAAATGAATGTGTAGAATGCACTCCTATGTGGTTATTTCATTAAAAAAAGGATCTATGTAAAATAACCACCTTATTTGAAAACACTCATTACAAATATGATAAAGCAATATATGATTTGGAACAAGCATCAAAAGCATGATATAAAAGCTTGAGTAACTTTTTGATAAAAAGTAATAAATCTATATATTAAAAAGAAGAATTTGTGATATCTTGCTTGCTCAAAGCATACATTGATGGCATCCTTTTTGGTTCTACTAATGAAGATTTATATGGAGATTTTACTAAGCTCATGCAAAGTGAGTTTGAAATATGTATAATGAATGAATTAACATTTTTTCTTGAACTCCAAATTAAGACAAAAAATAAAGAGGATCTTCATTGACCAAAGTTAGTCCACAAGAAAACTCTTATAGAAGATTGGCATGAAGAAGGTATGTCTATGACCCCATCTTGTAAAATTTGAAAAGGATGAGCAAAGTAGATCTATTGTTTTAAAGCTGTATTGAAGCATGATAGAATAAGTATTTTATCATACAGCTAGTACACCAGATTGTATGCTCATTATGTGCCCTTGTGCAAGACTTCAATCTAACTTTAATGAATCATATTTTATTGATAACAAATAAATCATAATCTGAATTTTGATAGAAACAACTGTTTAAGATAAGTTGATTAAAACTTAGCTAGCGTGTCTTATTGATAATTATCTTAAGCAAATAAAATCTAAACTAAATTGATTTTAAAAATAAGAAATTGATTTGACCTTGATGAATCTTCCTATTGCCTCACATGCTTGTCCTTGAACCATCTTGGTTAATGAAACTATCTGTTTAGTTCAAGTGATATGTGCTTGCTTATATTTAGGCAATCTCTTGAGTAAAGTGACTCAACATTCAACTATTGTCATATCTTATATTGAGTCATCTAGTTAAAAATATGTTGGATGAATGGTTTGTATCTTGAAGAAACTAATAACTTTCTTTCAAGAAAGAAAAGGAGTTTGTTAATAATGCAGGATCCTTGAGCAAGAAAATGAAAGATTTCAACTTGAAGGACACCTCCACATAAGATACAATAAACATTCACATGCAAACAAGAGAGAGGACCTTCTTCAGCCAAAAGTTCACACATAAGAAATCTAGTTTGACTTGAAGAATATAGAATGAATAGGTAATTTTAGATACCTCTCTCATAAATTAGCTGAGCAAAGTCAATAACTTAAATCTTATTGTGGCATGGTTAAAATATTTAATTATTAATTTCTTGATATCATGTCTATATATGTATTAATTGACTTATGCTTTTAGAAATTGATTCATGGTTTGCTCAAACTAAAATGTTCCTTTGCCTATATCATAACCATGAAATACACAAGTATATGCTTAAAATGCTGATTTAAATTGACTTGTGAGAAGCTATGAATTCTTGAGCATAATGAAAATGTTGTTTGCATGATATATATCTATATGATACATAAGATTATTTCTTTATTCTGCTCTTTCATGTAAATTACTTGAGAATAACAAAAAGAGAGAGAGATAAAGAAAAGAAAATGGATATTATTCAAGAGAAGTAAAATCTAAGTGAAGGCAAATACTCCAATCTTAAGAAAAAGCAAAACAAGCATAATATATTCGGCACATTTGTGAGACTTGTATGAGCATTCTTTTGAAAGGGATAAAATCCGTAATTAATTACACTTAAACAGGAAGAGTTTGAAGTGAACATTTTAACCTTTCTATATTGCTCATCATAGGGATGGTGCCAATGGGGAGGCTAGTGGTAGTACCCGGCACTATTTGACCCAACTATTCGGTGTAGGATATATTAGGGACGGCACAAGAGGGAGGCTAGTGGTAGTACCTCGTGCCCCTTCCAACTCCACTGGATAGGGAGCAAATAGAGTATAAAGCATAAGAAAGTAAAAATGAAAGACAAAGTAAATGAAAGTATATAAGAAGAATCAAGTCAAATTTTTAATCACTTGAAAACATACTTTAAGGATGAAATCAGTGCAAGATTATATTTAAATAGGAGGAGTTTATTTGAAAAGAATTGATTTTGATCATTAACATGCTTGTTCTTAATATTTTAATGCATGACTTAACACATAATATATTTTGCATGTGGCATGATGTTTTGAATTATGGGTTCTCAATATTTTGTAATGCTCCATACTTGGATAATTTGATTGAATGTTTGAAATACTATATGAAGTTATTTTATGGTATTATTGAAAAGAAATTTTAGATTTGTCGTTCACAATCATCTTTGAAATCTGAAAGTTGAATAAATTTATAAAAAGGAGAAGAGAAGTATATCTCTATTTTGGCAAAATGAATTGATTTTGTTTTATCTTTCAACTTGCCTAACTTTGGTATATAATGTTCTAATTCATACCAAAACTCAACATAAATACAAATATTCTGAATATGCTCTTATATGTTTGAAATATGTATTTTCAATCGTAATGATTTAAGATGAGCTATAATGTGAAAGATACATATCTCAAATTATGATTTTGAAAGCCTCTATTGAAAATCTTTATGAAATTCAGAATCTGATTTTGTATAAAAGCTTAAACTCAATATGATTTGTAAATAAAAACTACAGTTTAAGAAAAATAGAATAATTCTGATGCCTTGATTGTTTGCCCCGATACGCATCTGAAACATATCATTTCTTATCTTTAAAGTGTACTAATATTGGTCTAAATGATGTGTCTTTCGATGATCTTGATTACAAACAAATATTTTTAAATATATTATTTTATTTTGATATTGAAAAGATTTATTATGCTTCATGTATACATTGCTGAAAAACTATGATTAAGAAATTGAGTTCTATAAATATATATACCTCAATGATCATCTATATGTTTTTCTCTCCTACATTCTTAAAGACTTCCATCAAAATATATATATAGAGTAAATGATCTTAAAGCTAGAAATATTTCAGCTCACTCAAATGATTCTTAAAAGAAAGAAAATGTAAATGCTTTTGAAAAAAATTGAGCTTCAAATGAATCATTTTCTGATTAATATTTATATACATTTTTTCTAAGATTAAGAGAAAGCATAACTTGTTCTTGAAGGATTAGAAAGAGTAATTGCTACAAATTTTGAATAATTCTAGATCACTCTACATTCTCGATATCATAGAATTTCAGTTCTATTCACGCTTGTCATCAAAATCTGAAATTCAACAAAGAAAAGAATGATTAAAAGAAGAACGCATCTTTTGAGGGGGAGCTTTAGATATTCAATCTAAATGCAAAAGGTTACATCCATTTGATGAATATCTTGAATGTTTTATGGATTGATTTTGAAAAACCTCCTTGTGTTGCCATTATTTGTCTTAATTCTATAAAGTTCGTCCTATCTCAAACATTAAGCTTTATAGAAATATACTCTCATTAGTGTAAGCCGTGCTGAAACTTATAGAAAAATATATTTTCGAGATTGAAAATTTTATTGAACATTATCTTCAAATTCTAAACTCTTAAATGGAACGATCAATTAAGGAGGAGAAAAAAAATTTCAGAAGAAAAGATCATATGGAACCTAATCGCATAAATCCATAACTAAAGGAGAGAGAAAGAATACTAAATGAAAAGTGATCCTAATACTCTCCAATATGTATCATCTGAAATTTAATCTGAAAATCTTTACGATACATCTTGAGGCTTGTTATTTGGTTAGTATATCTTATGCATCAATCATGAACCAAATTGTAATTCAAATAGTTGATCTTAAGAGCCTCTAATTTAATGAAAAAGGGGAAGAATAATGATTTTCTTGAGTATCTCTTAGAAAACCTATTTTTGGAATTCACTAATGAGTTCTTATTGGCTTGTTCTTTAGAACTTCAATTTCGTGCCAATCCATTATTATGTGTACCAAAATGTGCTTCTTTTTAAAGGAATAAAGTCTTTAAAAGAGCTTTAAAAGAATCTTCAAAGCCTTGAATTTTATGTATGCTCTAAGATATATCATAAATTGCATGAATTCATGTTTTGGTGTTTATGCCACAATATTTTTACATCATAAAAGAACTTTGCAATCATACTTAATATATTGCTCTTATACTCTGAAAATTAGTTAAATTGCTCTCATGTTGTTAAAATACTTAATATATTGGGCAAAAGATCTTAAATGAACAAGCTTTCATACTTATTATTGAAGAGAGGTTAGATTTCCATTCGTGCTTTCCTTGAATATCATTTGTGGTACTTCTTGAATTAACTTAAGAAAGATTCCACCTACACTTGATTTGAAAACTATCTTTGGAGTCACATTCGATGTGTTCTCCTCTGAAATTATCTTAATTGGCTCTGGTCTATGCTCATTAATCTTTTTCTAACATTATTGCCTTGAGTTATATGATTCATATTCTTGCAATAGTTTGACATACAAATCAGAGTACAATAAGAAAAAGAAATATTTGAGTATTCTTATCTTTGTGCTTAATGTTTCACTATCTTTTTGATGTTGTCAAAAAGGGGGAGAAATATCTAAGTATATGCTCATAATGCTTTATGTGTTGATTATGTTAAGTTGATTAAATCTAAAGCATTATCATGAAGTATACTTTAAAGATATATATTTTCTACTTCAAACAACTTAGCTATGCATTACTTCTAGAACACAATATATTTTATATTGCATATACTCCAAGTTTTGTCATCATCAAAAAGGAGGAGACTGATGACCCAAAGATTGATTTAAAGATTGATTTTGATGATCACAAAACCTTGAAGTATAAATACTAATGTTTGTGTTGCAAAAAGAAAGATAATTTGTTTTGCAAGGAACATAGCAAGTTGGAAAAATACAAAAAGGCCTCAAAAGCTCTCAAGAAAAGTTGGAAGAAAGCTACACTCTATTGGCCCAAGTTTCAAGTTCAAATGATTCAAGTTAGAGGAGCAAATTCAAAGAAAGATTCAAAAGAATAGTCCTCGAGTCGACTCCTGGAAGTTTAGAGTCGACTCTGGCACTCTGGAGTTTCAAGAAACAGTGCTCGAGTCGACTCTGATACTCTACGAGTCGACTCCGACTGAGAACAAATAAAAAGACAGAGAGTTGATTTTCAGCGCTACAGTGCTCGAGTCGACTCCTACTTCAGCGCTACAGTGCTCGAGTCGACTCCTACTTCAGCGCTACTGCGGAGTCGACTCCCAGCTACAGTGCCGACAGACTACTATTCACAAGTGACTCCTGTTTCAGCCGAGTCGACTCCTACTTCAGCCGAGTCGACTCCAGCACGCTGGGAGGCATAACGGCTAGTTTTTTCTTGATTCCAACGGCTCTATTTTTGTCTCTAACGGCTAGATTTTTGTTTCCACTCCCTCTAAAACTATAAAATCTAGAGGAGAGCTAGGGAAGAAGGGATGGAAGTGGGAGAGAACATTTAGGGAAGAGATTTCAAAGAGATTACAAGAAAAATCTCCCAAAAGCACAAAAGGGCCATTCAAAGTAAAAGAGAGAGAAGAAGAACATCCAAGTGAATCCCAAAGCTTCCTCTCCAACTGTGTGCTGCCTCGGTGATCCTCTACTTCGTGCAAAATCAGAAGAGGGTCAAGTAAAGAAGAAGCCGAGTTCCTTCATCTACAAATTTGTTTGAGGGCTTCTTCTCTTTACTTTTTACTTGTTTATATTTGCTATATTTGCTTATTTGAGAAGCTTGTATTTGATTTAAACTCTTGTTCTAATATCTTGTAACTTGATTCAATCAAGGGATTGAATCAAGGGGTTAAGATTTGTTAGTGAGCCAAAGGAAAAACCAACGTTGTAAGGTTATGGTTGGTGAGCCTTTGGGAAAACCAACTGGGTTGATTGTGAACCCGGAAAACAATCGTTGTAAGGTTGTGGTTGGTGAGCCTTTGGAAAAACCAACTGGGTTTGATTGTGAACCCGGGAAAACAATCGGTTGGTTCTAGTTGGTGAGCCTGTGAAAACCGACCGAGTTCGTTGTGATTTCGCAAAACAACAAGTTGGGTTGTGAGCTTGTAAAACAACCGGCTGTAATCTGAGGGATTATAGTGAAATTCCCAAGAGGTCTTGGGGAGTGGATGTAGGTGCTGGGGTGCACCGAACCACTATACATCTTTGTGTTTGTGATGCCTTATCTCGTGTATTTCATGCCTTACATTCGTATTTGATTATGTAATATCTCTAGCTTTGTTTTCTATAGAGTTATAAGTGATTGTTTAGAATTTGCTTAGCTTTCTCTCCATTCTTATCATACACATAGATTAAAATTGATCATACAACTATAAGTTAATTTTAGATCAATTGCACCCTAAAGCCATAGTATAATTGCTCTAGCTTAATTTTCCACTACTTTACTTGTAATTTCCTAGAGCTTAAGTAAATAACATCTTATCATTCCGCTGCATTCAATTCAAAGTAAAAATTAGGGAACATAATTTTTAGAAAACCCAATTTACCCCCCCTCTTGGGTTGTCACCTTGGGCAACACCTATTCACATTGAGCTAATACATGAAGAATCTCGTCCACTTCGTAGATCCAGTAGGATCTTCCATCCTCCTGAAAGATACTTAGTTATGATTACAGAGGACATAGAGGAAGAGTTTCTCATGGGAGAAAGAGATCATAGTAAGGATCCTAAGACCTACAACAAAGTGATGTTAGACATCGACTTCGAAAAATGGATGGATGCAATAAAGTCAGAAATAGACTCTATGCATTCCAACCAAGTATGGTTCTTAGTAGATCCACCTGAAGGTATTGTACCTATTGGGTGTAAATGGATCTACAAAAGAAAAATGGGTTCGGATGGCAAGGTAGAGACCTATAAGACAAGGTTGGTGGCAAAAGGTTATAGTCAGCGCGAAGGCATTGACTATCAGGATACTTTTCACCGGTAGCCATGCTGAAGTCCATTCGAACGTTGTTTTCCATTGCAGCTTATCATGATTATGAGATATGGCAGATGGATGTGAAAACTGCATTCTTTAATGGATATCTTGAGGAAGATATCTTGATGTGATCAAATCGTTTGATTTCATCAAAAATGAAGAGGAACCATGTGTGTACAAAAAGGTCAGTGGAAGGGCTATAGTATTCCTCGTATTGTACGTGGATGATATACTCCTAATTGGGAATGATATTCCCATGCTCACATCGGTCAAGTTATTGCTGTCTAAGAAGTTTGTCATGAAAGACCTAGGTGAAGCATCTTATATTTTGGAAATTAAGGTCTATAGAGATAGATCTAAGAGGATGCTTGGCCTATCACAGAAAATGTACATTGAGGAAGTGCTGAAGAGGTTCAGCATGGAAAACTCTAAAAGGGGATTGTTACCCCTAAGGCATGGGATAAATCTCTCCAAGAAGATGTGTCCCAAAACATCTGAAGAGATTCAGTGCATGAGTAGGATCCCTTATGCATCGGCAATAGGGAGCCTCATGTATGCCATGCTATATACTCGACCTGATGTAGCACATGCTGTGAGTGTCACGAGCAGATATCAGTCCAATCCAAGCGAGGAGCAATGGATAGATGTGAAAAATATTCTTAAGTACTTGAGAAGGACTAAGGATAAGTTTTTGGTCTTTAGGGGAGGCACAGAGTTAAAGGTAGAAGGATATACTGATTCAGACTTCATGACTGACCCAGATGATAGAAAGTCTACATCAGGATATGTATTCTTATGCAATGGAGGATCGGTAAATTGGAAGAGTTCCAAGCAACCGATTATTGCAGATTTTACTATGGAAGCAGAGTACATTGCTGCATCGGATGCTGCGAAGGAAGCGTTCTGGTACAAGAAGTTTGTCAAAGAGCTAGGAGTCATGTCATCAGATGCTATAACCCTTTTCTGCGACAACAATGGTGCCATAGCACTGGGTAAGGAGCCGAGGTCTCACCAGAAGTCCAAGCACATAGAGCAGCGATTTCATCTAATTCGCGACTACCTCGAAAAGAAGTATGTAGAGGTGCAGAGAGTAGACTCCACTGATAACATGGCGGACCCATTCACTAAGCAGCTGAGCTAGAAGAATTTAGAAGTCCATCTTGAAAAAATGGAACTTAAATACATGTCTGATTGGCTTTAGTGCAAGTGGGAGATTATTAGAAGTATGCTCTAGCAGCCAACGTGCCTGACACATATTTGTAATCTGGGGC
Organism: Phoenix dactylifera; assembly: GCF_051530095.1. Lineage (NCBI taxonomy): Eukaryota > Viridiplantae > Streptophyta > Magnoliopsida > Arecales > Arecaceae > Phoenix > Phoenix dactylifera. The sequence goes on from NC_143195.1 coordinate 18,351,481, forward strand.
ACAAATTTGTAATTTGACTCTTATTAATAAATAAGATTGGACAATTTGTTTTCCATTCATGTTTGTATGTGTCCATGAATCATCCAAGAAATTAATAGATGATGACACATATTCTCAAGGAGTTGAGAATTTGAGGCATATGTCATTAGAGATTAATTTCACAGATCGATGGATCCATCACGAGGGACGCTGATCGATCCGCTGAGATTAGTGCACAGATCACTTAGTCAGATGGATGAGTCTCGAGTCCATGGTGTAGAGACACTGGAGTGATTATGCAAGTACTTGTAAGAGAACAAAGTACTAAGCGTGACCAAAGATAGTAGTCACATGGATGTCTATCCACTCGTCAGTGACTACTTATGCTGCAGTTGTATGACTGGTCCTTTGACCTGTGATGCCTCAGCTATTCACTATGAGGTTGCTGTAGTTTGACGAGCATGTGAACTTGAACCCTAACTATTCGGTCCTTGTAGTGCGGATTGGCTACAGTAGGTTCATTTTGGAATAGAGTTGCATCTAGATGGGATCTATCGACCTTGATAGATTAGGAGTGATCCTATATGATTTATGAGACTGAGTTCGATAAATTTCTAGCCAGGTATTTTGAAAAAAGAGTTTTCCATATCTCGAACTGGAAGTCGTATAAATTTGACATATGACGGACGATGGGGTTTGACGAGATATCCATAACCTCCGTCACGTCGGGATCCATGATAGAGGGACTGTATCATAAACTAACAGCACATAGAGGTTCAGACATTCCATTCTGCTGGGTTGCCACCACATACTGCTAGGTGTTACTAGTGGATTGTGAGACTCGATGGCATTCACTTGGTGATCAGTGAACCCTGAGAGTAGAACTGAAATCGTTTCAGTCCACTGAAAAGAGTTTCAGTGATATTGAGATGGAGATCTCAATATATCTCACTATCGGTCAGAATAGAACCTACGGGGTCACACACATAGAGGAATTAATTAGTCAGACTATCATAATTATGATTGTAAATCATAATAGAAATCAATCATCAATATGATTGGTGATTAAATTAACCCACTAAGTGTTAGTGAGTTAATGGAAGAAGAATTAAGTGGAATTGATTGCAATTGGATTGCAATTGGGCTGATTTAATGAGCCAAATCAAATTGGGTTCGACCCAAATTGATTTGGGTTCATGATTGGGTCAATTTGATTAAACTAAGATTTGTGCGGATTTTAAAGACCACATGTCGTCGTAGGATGAATATAACTTAATCATGTTCACACTATGTGGATTTTAAAGTCCACATGGCGTCGTAGGATGCATGCTCCCAAATCAATTAATTTTTTTAATGAGATTAGGAATCCTAATGTGATTAGGAAATTAATCAATTGATTAAGTGGACACATGTCATGCATCTATGAGCACAAGGATTGGACACTTGGCATTAATCCAAGGGTAGGTTATAGTCCTATACTCCTAATAAGATTAGGAGAAGCCCTAAACCCAATCTATAAAATGATAGCAAGGGAGACATTATGAATTAATTCTCTCCTCTTCCTCTCTACATCTCCTCTCTCCCTCTCTTCTTCCTTCCTTCTCCATGGCAGCAAGGGGACCTCATCTATTTCAGTTTTATGAATCTTAATTAACACTCCTCAGATCCTAATCTCCCTCCCTCCTGAGTTCAAGGATCTTCTGGATTTGGATCTAGAAAATTTTGAACTCTACGATTCGAGGCGCGTTCATACGATGAACGACGTTCCGTTCGAATTTCGCTGCGAACGTCACTTCGAACGAGGTGTATCTCAGCATTAATCACCAATGATACATGGCTCAAATTCTCAACTCTTGAGAATATGTATCATCATCTTATTAATTCCTTGGACGATTCATAGACACATAAACAATATGAATGACAAGATGCCCATTTATTATTCAATAATAATAAAGTCAAGTACAAATTTATGTCCTAGAATTAACAATGTCTCCGCCAGATTGGCTTCTAGGGCATACATCTAACATAGCTGGCATGTTTGTATTGACTACAGGAAGTTAAACTCCATGACTAGGAAGGACCATTTTTTCTTGCCCTTTATTGACCAAATATTAGAAAGGCTAGCCGGTTAAGGTTTCTACTGTTTCTTAGATGGTAATTCTAGATATAACCAAGTGGTCGTGTATCCCGATGATCAAGAGAAAACCACTTTCACATGTCCATTTGGGACATTTGGGTATAGGAGAATGCCATTTGGACTATGCAATGCGCCGCTACATTTCAATGATGTATGATGGCAATTTTTTCGGACATGGTAGAAAAATTTCTGGAAGTATTCATGGATAATTTTTCAGTTTTTGGCCTCTCATTCGATGATTGTCTCAATAATTTAGCCCTGGTTTTAAAAAGATGTAAGGAGACCAATCTAGTGCTAAGTTGGGAAAAGAGCCATTTCATGGTTCAAGAGGATATAGTCTTGGGACACATTATGTCCAAAAGGGGTATTGAGGTGGATAAAGCTAAAGATGATCTTATTTCTAATCTTCCTCCATCCAAATCTGTGAAATAAATCCGTTCTTTTCTAGGTCATGCTGGTTTTTACCGTCGTTTCATTAAAGACTTCAGCAAAATCTCTAGGCCCTTGTGCAATCTCCTTGCCAAGGATACACCCTTTGTCTTTGATGAAGCATGTAAAGAGGCATTTGAAAAGCTCCGATCTAAGTTAACTACAACACCCATCATACAACCTTCCAACCGGACCCTTCCATTTGAACTTATGTGTGATGCTTCTGACTATGCCATTGGGGCGGTTTTAGGGCAACGACTAGATAAGTTACCTCATGTCATCTACTACACTAGTAAGACACTCTCAGATGCACAATTGAACTACACTACTACTGAGAAAGAATTACTAGCTGTAGTATTTGCTTTGGACAAGTTTCGGTTCTACCTCTTCGGATCCAAGTTTATTGTATTCACTGATCATTCTGCTCTTCGGTATCTCCTTTCAAAAAAGGACACCAAGCCTCACCTAATTCGATGGATCCTATTGTTATAGGAATTTAATCTAGAAATTCATGATAAGAAAGGTACCACAAATGTTGTAGCAGACCATTTATCTAGAATTCTTCTTGAGCCTTCTCATATCACCTCACCACTTCATGACTCCTTTTCAGATGAACAATTGTTTGAGGTACAATAAGTGAAAACACCATGGTTTGCCAACATAATGAACTATCTTGCTGTAGGACAAATTTCCAATCACTGGTCCAAGCAGGACAAGGATTGATTCTTTTCGCAAGTTAAGTTCTACTTTTGGGATGATCCAGATCTGTTTAAATACTGTTCTGATCAAGTAATCCGTCGATATGTGCCTGAATGTGAATTTTAGAGTATTCTTGATTTTTGTCATACCCAAGCCTGCGGGAGACATTGTGGGGGTAAAAAAACTGCAGCTAAAGTCTTACAAAGTGGATTTTATTGGCCCTCCTTGTTCAAAAATGTTCACAATTTTTGTCAGACTTGTGAGCGATGCCAGTGAATGGGTACAATCACCCGTAGAGATATGATGCCACTCAACTCCATTTTAATTATAGAAATTTTTGATGTCTGGGGTATTGACTTCATGGGTCCTTTCCTGCGTTCTTTTGGTTTTGAATACATTCTTGTCGGGGTAGATTATGTCTCAAAGTGGGTCGAAACAATTGCTACTAAGACTAACGATCATAAGGTTGTGGTTAAGTTCTTACAAACCAATATATTTAGTCGCTTTGGCACATCCCGAGCTATCATTAGTGATGGGGGATCACATTTCTGCAACCGATCTTTTGAAGCTTTGGTTCGCAAATATTCAATCACCCACAAAGTTGCCACCCCGTACCATCCCCAAATAAGTGGGCAAGTTGAAGTTTCTAATAGGAAGATAAAACATATCTTTGAGAAAACAATACGCCCCGATAGAAAAGATTGGTCTCAAAGGTTAAACGATTATCTGTAGACTTATCGTACTGCCTATAAGACTCATATTGGCATGTCTCCTTATCGACTTATTTTTGAAAAAGCTTGGTACTTACCCGTAGAACTTGAGCATAGAGCTTTTTGGGCCATTAAAAAGTTTAACTTTGATATGGCAGCCGCTGGTTCTAACCGAAAACTTCAACTCAACGAGCTTGAAGAGTTACGCAACGAGGCGTATGAAAATGCTAAAATATACAAGGCAAGGACTAAGGCTTTTCATGACAAATCTATTAATCGTAAATCTTTCAAGCCTAGTCAAAAGGTTTGGCTATTCAATTCTAAATTACATCTCTTCTCTGGTAAACTTCGCTCTAGGTGGGATGGTCCCTTTTTAGTTAGAAAGATTTTTTCTTATGGTGCAGTAGAAATTCAAAACATCAGTGATGGTCGTATCCTGAACGTCAATGGTCAAAGATTGAAACCTTATATAGAGTGTGTTGTAGACGGACAGTTGATTGAATCCCTTGATTTGATGGATTCTATCTATCGGGATAATTAAGGATGTACTGCGTCTGGTTGAAGATGTTAAACTTAGCGCTTGTTGGGAGGCAACCCAATTCTCATATGTCATTTTTGCTTTTGCACATTGTCTTGTCATATTTTTTTCAGGAGTCCTCATATTACTGATGCAACTACGGTAAAATGCTTCTATTCTCCATATGCATCATATTTTCATCCAAAATAAAATAAAATAAAATAATAATAAAAATAATAATAAAATAATATTTTTAAAAAAATTATTGAGGACAATGTCTGGTCTAGGTTGGGGGGTATAGGATTTGAATTTTTGAAGAAATTTTTTAAATTTTTGATTTGTGAATAAGTTTTTCGAATTTTTGATCTTAAAAAAAAACTAATTTCTATGCATTAGTGCTGAAATGCTAAGTGCACAAAGTATATAAAATCTAACAAGCCCAATAATTAGTCAGAAGTAAGACAATTTGAGTTCTTTTTATTAAAAGTTCTTTTAGCGAGTTGTAAGATAATTTTTACTTTGGCATTTTACAACACATATGACCTGCACTTCTAAGGATTAGGTTCAACATTATGTTGTTAAGTCTAGTAGCAACCTTGAGTCCTGATGAATCATACCTATCTAATTCACTATTATCTTCTTTTATTAAAATAAATTAAAAAAAAGAGAGGAAAAAAAGACAAAAAAAAAGATGTGAATTTAGTCAGGTACATCGAAAAAGGCTACCTATTGTCAAAGGTCAGCGGGCTTGTATGAGGAACCCGAGCATAGGTCCGTAGGGGAGTCTTGATGCCCAATAGCTTATGCCATCTGGTGTGGTAGTTGTTGACTGAATGCTCGCTACACGGAGGAATCATTACAAGAATAAAAGTGCATAATTTATTTATAAATACAAAATTAAAAAAGAGAAAGAGAAAATAATATTGACCTTGAAAAAGATGATAAGGTGAAAGCCGTCGTTGTAAAAATTCGAGTAAACTGGAATATTACAGATAAAACCCATAAGGTATTAAGGTAAACATCCACAACTCTCGAAATTCTGCAAGATAGGATGATTTTGAATCAGTGATTAGGTCTTATCTGACCAATTCTTGGAAACTACTAGCTTTAGCAGTATTTTGGAGGATCTAAAGTCTTAGCTTGTATATGGTCCAGATTTCACCGAGCACCCAAGTATAAATAAGTCTTACAACTCTCTAACAGAAACTTAATGACCTCAACTTAAGTTGCATACTGACTTAGGATTTGGGCTGATTTAGTAATTAAAACTTTGTGTGCTTTTGAAATTATTGGTACTTATGCATTTGAAATTAGATTTTATAAAACAATAAAAAAAAATTTGGGTAGAGACAGCAGTTTGGGGGTATCTGTGCCGGAAATCCTCACGAGATAAAATTCGTCCTCTAGAGCCACCTAGGGGTTTAAAGCCTTATTGCATACGGTAAATGCAATCGCGTTTCCTGCAAAAGTGAGTTAGTTTTTTTATTTTGCTCGAGGACTAGCAAAATGTAGGTTGGGAGGTGTGATAAGTGCTAAATAATGAATAAATTTATCTATTTTACATAACACTTATTATTATTTTTATGTACATATTTTAAATTTAAACATAAGAAAATGTATTTTCCTTCATTATTGCATTTTAATAAATTACTAGAAGTAATTCAAGTTTGATTGATTTTATTGGTCGAGTCCAATCTATGCAGGTCGAGTCTAATATATATGCAGGTTGAGTCAAGCTCATTTGGGAGAATTCCTGAACCCAAATCGCATGCACCCCGCAAATCAAGACCGTCTCATATTATGATTCTACTGTTCATCCCAACTCCCTTGTTTCTTTTCCGCATTTGGCTCAACAAAACTTCCCTGCATCACATCTCAGTCACCTAATTTCCTTTCCACACGTTCCAACCATCTTACCAACTGAATAGGATCACAACCCCTGTATCAAAAACCAATGATCACACCCATTCACATCTCAGCCATGTGCACGTCCTTTCCTTCCGCATCCAAAGTTCCTTCCACGTCATCCCTTTCCTCCCCTGTTTAAGCTTCAAAACAGAGTCAACCCTAATCTCTTTTCATCACGAATCACATCCAGCCATCCCGACCTCCGAGATCCTCTCACGTCTCCATTTCGGCGTCATTCTCTCCCCATTCCGTGGATCACGTCCCAGCCATCTTCTGAACCAACCCATCCTCTTCCGCTAGATCCCAGCCAAGATAAGCCTTCCGAACTTCCAGATTTCCTATCATCCTTATCCAAACTTCCCAGCTCCCCTGTACCCAGCCGAAGGATTCTTCCGCAGTCCAAAGATCTCTTCCCAGCTTCATTTCTTCCGAATTCCAAGTCCCAGATTTTATGAATCCTTTCCAACTCCCCTATTCCACGACATTCATCCAGAATCGAATCAGATTAGAACAAAAACATCCCCTGTTTCTCCGCGACCTCCTCCACGTCCTTCCCGAGCTCATCCTCCCAAGGAATAGAGCTGTCATCCCATCCGGATTCATCCCAGCATCTTCCGGATCAGCTCCCCAGCTTCCTCAGCTTCGTCCTCCCGAGCTTCATGGCATCCAAGCTTTTTCTCCCAACTTCTGGATCAACTCCATCCTTCCGCATCCAAAGATCCCCTGTTCTCAGCCGTATCCACCATTTTCAAGCCTCCCGCATCTCCATCTCAGCCGTAAGCTCAATCTGACATCCACGTCCTCGCCATCCCCTGCAGCCAAGGATCAAGCCGACTTCAGCCAAGGAATTCCAGCTCCCAGCTCACCGACTTTGACATCCAGATCAGATCATTTCCCCATCTCGATCACGACCACGGAACAGGGAGCCGTTCCTTGCCCTTATCTTCCCACTCGGAAGATCCTATCCAGAGAGGGAAACAGGAGGGCTGGTGAAGGCTATAAAAGGGGGAGGAGACAGATCCCATGGCAATCTTCTCTCAGGCCGAATCCCATAGAGTAAAAGGAGGGAGAATACTTTGGGGTATTCTTGGAAGAACTTCCCACAGAAAGAGAAAAAAATGAAGTTATAGAGAGGGGAGTTGCGACGGGAGAGGAAAGAGCTGGAGGAAGAAAGGAAGAAGTTCTGGTCGCGATGGAAGCTCTTCGCACTGCTGCTGTTGTCCACAACTATATGCAGGGCTGATCTCCTTACTAGGCTGGATGAAGCTCTAATAGAGAAATAAGGATTTTTGTATCTTTAATTTCTATTCTTGGAGTTGTATGAATCCTCTTACTCTTAAATGAATATTTTTCTTTCATCTCATATTTAATCTCTATGATTTTAAATTGCTGAGTTACGCCCCGTTCGATGCGACGTTCGCAGCGGAATTCGAACGGAACGTCGTTCATTGCAAGAACGCGCCTCGGATCGTAGAATTCAAAATTTTTTTCTGGATCCAAATTTAGAAAATCTTTGAATTCATTAAGGAGGGGAGATTAAGATCTGAGGAAGGTTGATTAAGATTCATAAAACTGAAACTAAAATCAGAAGAAATTAATTTGAAGATCTCATCTTGAAAAATTTTGCAGGTGAAGAACACCGCAGCCTGATGATCTATCTAGGTTCCTGTTTGAGCCACACAATTGTCTGGCCTCTACAGGTATCCACACGAGGATCTAATCATCTGAGATAGGGTCTTACCGGAGTGCTAGCTCCTTGCAAAGACCTCTCATGACTATCATATAGATTAGAAGATAAAAATCTACAACATACCTCCTTAAAGAAGAACCCTTTCTTCTTCAACCTTGCTCGCGATGGAGGAAGAGGAAGGAGGAACCTTACACGTGGATCTTCCTTGCCTTGCTATCATGGAAGAAAAGGAGGATGAAGACCCCTTGGTACCGTGGAGAAGGAGGAAGAAAGAAGAGGAGGCGTGGAGAGGAAGAGGAGAGAATTAATTCATAACTTCTCTCTTGCTATCCTTTTATAGATTGGGTTTAGGGCTCCTCCTAATCTTATTAGGAGTATGGGACTATAACCCACCCTTGGATTAATGCCAAGTGTCCAATCCTTGTGCTCCTAGATGCATGACATGTGTCTATTTAATCAATTGATTAATTCTCTAATCATATTAGGATTCCTAATCTCATTAGAAGAATTAATTGATTTGGGAGCATGCATCCTACAACGCCATGTGGACTTTAAAGTCCGCATAGTGTGAACATTGTTGGGAATTGTGTCCTAAATCCAATCAATTGTTGATTGTGAATGTATTTGAATCAATTATAAATAACATGGCATTTATTCATCACCAGAACATCTTCACAAACTCCGATGTGATGAAGTCCTTAGGACTGCTTTGTGTAATGAAATATGATTTTGTCACACAGGTCCTTAAATGTTCATGACCGTATGATATACTATTAACTAGACGATAGTATTATCGGGCATAGGTCATTGTGTATCATATTTGTTGGTTGTCTTCCAAACCAATGAGTATAGAGATACTAGTATGGTATACAGGTGAATGGTAGTGTACATTCACTGAACGTGACCAATTGATTGACTCTCTCTTGTCAAGAGTTGTTCCGAGTGGATATGGGTATATGTATCCTTTAGACCTGAGATTGCAACCGGTGGCTTGCAAGCAACTCACTGTACTTTGGTGCCGGACTACCTGGATTTCTAATCCAGCGACGGAAGGTTTCTAGGTCCAGTCAAGTACTTGTGGTAGTCAGTTGCAGATCAAGATGGGATTGACCTCCCTTAGAAATAAGGGTGAATGCCTTGTGTTTTCAATTAAGTAGTATCCTGGTCAGAAAAAGTCAAATCACTATCACTTGACTTATTAAATTGAAACATATTTCCGGATGGATCGTTTCAGGGTAGACAGACTCTGAACCCATCCTGGGCATTTTCTGATCAAGAGGATGAATTATGCGGTAACCATAGTCCATAGGTTCTAGAATGTTGCTTTGCATCTATTCGGCATATCCGATCGTCGGATCCCATTGCTAGATGGTTACTTCAATTAGTGCAGGAAGTGCTCTTGTACTACCAGCTTAGGTTCGAACCTGTGAGGGCACACGCTTAAAAGTTTCTGGATTGATCAAATGGCTGATTGACGATTAAGAATCGTCTAGAGGTAAAATAGTCAATGTGATTGACTGATTGCCCTAAGCAATTGCTGCTTGGAGAAGTTAATTGGTGATTGGATCACTGATTAGACTCAATTTGATTGAGTAATAGAGATTGGGCTTGACCAAATTCAAATATGATTTTAAATTAGTAAAACCGTAATTGACACCAAAATTGGTTTGGTGAAAATGTCTAATTTGCCCCCAACCAAATCAGATTTGGCTTGAGTCAAATTGAATTAAAATCAATTATGATCCTAGTATGACTAGGACTTCCTTCCCTATGTGGGACCCACATACTGTATGTGGGACCCACATCCTACCTAGGTGGGACCCGCATACTGTATGTGGGACCCACGTCCTGCTTAGGTGGGACCCACATACTGTATGTGGGATCCACATCCCGATCGCCCTCCAGGCCACCTCACCCCTTTGCATGCATGACACGTGGCGGAGCAGACACCTCTTTTGCTTGCATGCATGACACGTGGCGGAGCAGGACAACTCTTTTGCTTGCATGTGTGACATGTGGTGGGCCTGGACACCTCACACTCCTCTTGATGTCATCCATGACCTTATCTTCCTCATGAGGTCATCCATGACATCGCCCTCCAGGCCACCTCGCCCCTTTGCATGTGTGACACGTGGCGGAGCAGGACACCTCTTTTTCTTGCATGTGTGACATGTGTCCTTATGTGTCCTGGCAGGACACCTCAACCTCTTCTTGGCCTATAAATAGGCCACCCCTCTTCCTTCTTCTCTACACATCAAGAGGACCAGAAAAAGAGAGTGGGAGGAGATAGTAGCTCTGAAGGTGAAAGCCCAAGAAGAAGTTCTTGAGCTGTGAAGGTCCATCTTCTTCCTTCTTCTCCCTTTCAGCCAACCTTCTGCCTCCTTGCGAGCTAGTACTCCTCGGAAAGCTGATCATTCCGAAGCTTCGGCTGGACGAGTCATCGAGGCCGGACGCTTGTGCGGCTGTGAAGCATCCTTGAAGGAACCTCCTTCTAAAGGTAAGAGATCTGATCTCTTTTATGGTTGAGATATGATCTCAATCTTCAAATCACAAGAAGTTGTGATTTATGCATATTTATTTGAATCACATAATCCTCGAGATCTGAGGGCTTTGTGATATTTGGTGTCAAAGCAAAGAATTAGTGGAGACTATCTGATTCCTGGAAACTCTCACGCGTGATCGTGTGACGAAGTGTGGCTCTCCATCCGGGGGCTCATATGATGAGTGCTTTGATAGGCACGCGCGGGTGTCACCCTATGTATTGGGACTGAGCCCGCGCCACATGTGATGTGCAGTTGAAGACTGTCTTCGACTGGTACCAGAGTTAAAATATCTAAAATATTAAGCATGTTATGGGTTAAAATGTTTAACCCGTTCTTTCCGCATAAAAATTTCCTGAAATTCATGCTTAGCCCTCTGCACGCACACCATCAAACATGACTTAAGTCATATTCATCCAACAATGACATGAACTTGATCCATCTACAACTATTGTAAATTGACCTAGAATTTTCTTGACCTAATCTAGTTACTACTTAATTAGATTTGATCAATTAATTCTATTTGTCCATGGATGATTCTAACCTTAGGTCTAACCCAATCCTAGGAACTTGATTCAAGCTAACCCATATGCCCAAAGAATTATGCAATGTCAATTAATTGAGTTACAATTCTATTTCATAACACTTAATTCTCAATTAAGTTTAGACTTATGAAAGTTTTGATCATTGCATATTTCTTTTTAATTACATATTAATTACAATCTTTCAGTTCTTAAAACATATTTTCAGATCTAAGTTTTTGTAATTAATCACATGTAATCAGATTTAATTTATGTTTAAGTCATTATATTTAATGTTCATGCATCACATATACATAACAACATGAATTAATACAAACAACATACATCCTATGTATTTGTTTTTTTACTTTTATTTTCAGATCTGATTTGTTCATTAAAATCAAAGATCATATAAATTATAAACTTTATTTAGATCTAATCTAAATAATATTATAATTTCAGATTTATTCATGTTACTAATCCTAATACAAACATGCATCATATGCATCCAAAATTTCAGATTTACTTAATCATGCATAATCAGCAATTAAATCAATCATAAAAAATACTTTAGATCTAATCTAAATATGTTAATGATTTCAGATTTAATTACAAGAATTAAAACATAAAAGTTTAAACATGAACCTGGCTCTGATACCACTGTTGGGGGAGTCTCCACTCCTACATAGGATCGGTCCTATTAAAAATAGGGTGACACCCATGTATACCTATCAGAGCACGCATCTCTATACGCCTCCGGACGGAGAGCCACACTTCGTCACACAATCACGCGTGAGAGTTTCCGGAGATCGGTCACAACTCTTGGACCTTTGCTCTGATACCACTGAAAGTGGATCCTAGATTCTTCGGTATTAAGCATTCTGAATTTTTTTTTTTTTAAACCATGGCTGAACCTGATTGGGTTGCCTACGTACCTCTTCATAAGGGGGATCAAGCCATACATAGTTCTTTTAAGTTTTAAAATGCAGCGGAAAAACCGAATCAAACAATTTAATTCATGCATGCTTATAAGATCAAATCTAGAAATCAGCACCTTAAGAACACATAAGATTATGCCGGAATCGTTTAAACAATTATGCTAAAACTTTCATGTATGATTAACTATCAGATCTGAAACTTAAGAACTCTATTTCGATTAATCTCCGAATATCCATCGAATGGATTCTGGAGATAACTCCGTGAGGAGCCCCAAAGGGGGGTAAAACCTCGGGAGTCAGACCTAGACCCTGACTCCAAAATAAAATATTGATGTGGGATTAATACCTTTTATGATGGAAGAAACTTATGGATCTGATCCTTGACTTCGCAGCCACGTACACGAATGGCCTCTATGAGAAGTACACGCAAAGCCCTAAGTAGATCGTCTTCCGCGGGAGTGCTAGCTCGCGCAGGAACGCAGCAATGGCTGAAGCTTTCTCCTTCTAAACACTCAACCTTTGATTGTTCTTCAAGGAGATGGAGGATGGACGTGAGGAAGAAGGAGAAGAAGGGATGGAGGCCCTCAGAGAATTTTTTCAGAATTTTTTGAAACCTCTAAATATGGTATATCTTGAACCCAAGGCATGGGGGTCTTTTATAGCCAAAAGACCACCCCACGCCTCACACCTAATTTAGCCAACTAATTTGGCTGATAAAATTCCCAAAAAATTTTGGTGGTTTGGCAGCTAAGAGGATATAAACATATCCAAATTTTGTATATTTTGAATCCCTAAAAGATAGGAATTCATGCGTCCAAATTTCAGCCGCAGACCACCCTATTTCATGCACCATGCAATCCCTACAAATTAGGAAATTCATATAAATTTTTTTAGAAAGATTTAAGGCTCCATTTTTATAGAACATATAGCCCCACGCCTCCTCTCTTATCACGCCAATTTTTGGCCAAAAATAAAGAGGATAGGTGTAGAAAATATTGGGGATAAATTAAGGTGTCATTCTTCTCCAAGAAGATAAGGATGGGTTCCTAAAATTTAGGGATTCTTCTCCTTATCTAATTCTGATTATTTGGACTCATAATCCTCATCAAATAAGGTCTTCTAATTGATTTGGATCAAGCCCAATCCAATTGGGTCAAGTCCCATCAATTGGGTCAAGCTCAATCTACTTGGGTTGAACCCAATCCAATTAAGTCAAACCCTGATGCAGCCCAAATTGAATCCTATTCAATTTGGCTCAACCTAAGCCCAATTACTCAATCAAATTAAGTTCATTAGCAATCTAATTGCTAATTAATCCTCCAATAATTCAATAATTATTTTAATACAACTTTTGCTTAGGATAATTTGTCAATCGAATTGACCAAATTACCTCTGAATGATTCTTAATCATCAATCAGCCATTTGATCAACCTAGAAACTTCTATGCGTGTGACCTCATAGGTTCGAACCTAAATCGGTAGTATAGGAACGTCTTCCTATACTAATCGATGTGACCATCTAGCAATGGTACCCGACGTCCGGATAGGCCGAATATATATGAAGCAAATATTCTAGAATCCTTGAGGATGATAGTGTTATTTTGATGATTAACAAGCAATTATCAAGAGTATGTTATAAGTTAAATCGATACTTCATTTATAAGTCTGTTACTCTCAGTATATTTGTATAAATTGATAAAGATACATTTCATTGTTTATATGAATGAATCTAACCTTGAGATGCAGCAAAGTGTGGTTTGAGTCGACCCAAAGGATGATTGGGTCGACCCCGGCACATCAGGAAAGCATTTGGCACACTTCTGCAAAAATGGCACAGATGAACAGTAAGTTGGGTCGACCCAAGGAAAGTATGAGTCGACCCAAACATCAAGCTTCTCAAACAACTCAGAAAATGGTTCTCTAGAAATATTGAGAGGGTCGACCCAAGATGAAGTTGAGTCGACCCAAGCTTGAGTCGACCCAAACCCTGAGTGGGTCGATCCAAAGGCAAGACAGAACAGATGACAGAAAAGGTTCTCTGGAAACCCTGTTAGGGTCGACCCAAGAAGAAGTTGAGTTGACCCAACTAAACCTTGAGTCGACCCAAAGAAAGGTTGGGTCGACCCAAGTGAAGGAAGGCTGAATTGCAAGTTTCTGTATTTCTGAGAGGGTCGACCCAAGAAATATTTGAGTCGACCCAAGTGAAAGTTGGGTCGACCCAAGGACAGGTTGAGCCGACCCAAACACGGGCAGAAGCGTAACGGCTAGTTCTGCAGAAGTACTTTTTGTCCTTCCAATAGTGAGTAACGGCTAGTTTTTGAATTCTAACCATTGGGGCTTGTCCAATGGATGAAGAAAACTATTTAAAGTGGCACTATTCATCAGATAGAACACCTTTTTCAAAGAATATCAAAGAGTACACAAGAAAGAGAAAGTGCCCTAATCTTCTTCATCCAAGTGCTTCATTCAAGAGTCAAAAGAAAGTGGTTGAGCAGATTCAAAGAGTCATCAAGAGCTCCATCCACCCTTGAAGAGTGAAGCATCCTTGACAAAGAAGAGAGAAGTCACATCAAGCGATAAATATTCTCTAAACTCTTCTTTGTAGATTATATTGTTATATTTGCTCATCTAGGAGTTTAAATCTTCTTCCTTTGTTTATTAAACTACTTGTAAAGGTTGGTTGATTAGTCCGCAAAACCAACGGAATAGGTTGATTGGTGAACCCGAAAAACCAATTGTAAAGGTTCGTTGGTGAGCCCGTAAAACCAACATAGGTTCGTTGGTGAGCCCGTAAAACCAACATAGCTTTTTGGTGAACCCGGAAAACCAAAGTGTAAAGGTTTTTGGATTGTGAGCCCGGAAAACAATCCAACTGTAATCCGCGGAATTATAGTGAATTTCCAAGGGGTCGCTTGGGGAGTGGACGTAGGTGCTAAGGAGGCACCGAACCACTATACTTCTTGTTGTTTGTATTGTGATTTGTTTAAGTTTACTAACTCTTCATTTAACACAAGTAAGATAGTTAAAATTAAAAGAAACCAATTCACCCCCCCCTCTTGGCTTGTCACCTTGGGCAACAAGTGGTATCAGAGCAAGGTGCTCCAATAGTACTCATTGATCTCACAATCAAGAGTTAAAGATCATGACAACCCAAGTGGGATGTTCTATGAGTGAGGGGCAATCCTCAAATAGACCACCTCTATTTAATGGCACAAACTACACATACTGGAAAGCTAGGATGAGGATATTCATTCAAGCTTTAGACTATGAATTATGGTACATCATTACTAGAGGACCTCACACACCCACACTTAATATAGAGGGCACTATGATACCCAAACCAGAAATGGATTGGAATGAAAGTGATAGAAGATTGGCACAGTTAAATGCAAAAGCTATTAATGTACTTTATTGCTCATTAGATGTAAGTGAATTTAATAGAATATCTACTTGCATCTCTGCTAAAGAAATTTGGGACAAACTTGAGGTCACTCATGAAGGGACCAATCAAGTTAAGGAGTCAAAAATAAACATATTAGTACACAAGTATGAATTGTTTAAAATGGAATCTACTGAGTCCATAACTGATATGTTTACTCGTTTTACTGAAATTATAAATGGGCTTAAGAGTTTAGGAAAGTCTTACACTAACTCTGAATTGGTGCGAAAAATTCTCAGGTCTCTACCAAGAATTTGGGAGGCCAAGGTAACCGCAATTCAGGAAGCTAAGGACCTCAACACACTGCAATTAGAGAAACTTCTAGGATCACTCATGACCCATGAGTTGACAATGAGGCAAAATTCGGAAGAAAAGGTCAAGAGAAGAAAGCCCATTGCCCTAAAGACTACCACCCCTAAACAACAAACTGAATCGGAAGATTCAGATGATGATGAATTTGATGAAGAAGGGATGGCTATGCTTGGAAGAAAATTCAGAAAATTTATGAGAGGTAAGAATAGATTTTATAAAAAGAAACCCTTCCTCAATGGTAGCTCAAGCAAAGAAAAGGGTAAGGACAAAGAAAAAGAAAAAGAAACTCCTATTTGCTATGAGTGTAACAAATCCGGGCATTATAAGATAGATTGCCCAGATTTGAAATGGATGGCAAGAAAACTGAAAAAGAAGAACTTCATGGCTGAATGGAGTGAAAGTGAGGAGTCAAGTTCGGAAGAGGAAGATCATCAAGAGACGGCCCAAATGTGTCATATGGCCAATGACGATGAGGTAGATTCTGAACTTGAATGTGATTTTACTGTTGATGAATTACATGATGCATTCTTAGAACTCATGGAAGAACATAAGAAACTTATCAATAAAAATAAAGTTCTAAAAGAAGAAAATCAATTTTTTATCAAAGATAAGTTAAAACTATCTCATAACTATGAAACATTAAGTAGAAAACTTACAAATGAAACCAAGAATCTAATTGCTGAAAATATCAAGTTAAAAGAAGATGCTGAAAAATATAAATCCATAGTAGATAATGTTGCCCAGATAGACAACCCAAGAGGGGGGGTGAATTGGGTTTTAAAATAATTTTGCAATTAAAACGTTTGTGGATGACTAATTAATACTTTTGCAAGATGATTAATTAGTTGCTATGTGCTGTGAGTGAAATGAGAGTGAGAGAGAGAGACACAAGCAATCACAAACACAATGTTTATAGTGGTTCGGAGCTAACCCTTGCTCCTACGTCCACTCCCCAAGTCTCACTTGGCAATTCACTATAACCCCTTGGATTACAGCCGGTTGTTTTACAAGCTCACAATCCAACTTGTTGTTTTACGAGCTCACAACGAACTCGGTCGGTTTTTCCAAGCTCACCGACTAGAACCACCCCGATTGTTTCCCCGGGATCACAATCGAATCCTTACATGTTGGTTTTACCCTCGGCTCACCAACCAACCTCTACACTCTTGATTCAATCCCCTGATTGAATTAAGCAAAGACAAGATGGAAAGAACAAGGACAAACAGAAAAACAGAGCTTCTAAAAAACAGATATACAGCAATATAAACTAGAGAGAAGTTAAGAGCCCTCAAACACGTTTGAGTTGGAGTAGAGTAGGGCTTCTTGAACTGTGAGTCTCCTCTTGAATGTCTGGTCCACTTGAAGGCAGGAGGAGACTTTTTTAAATGCTGGGAAGAGGTAGCTGGATGGAGTTAATGGCGCTCTTCCTTCTTTTCTGTTAAAAACCAGTTGGCAGAGATAGGATACTTGATTTCTTTGAGTGGAATAGTGCTTCTCTGCCTTGCTACAGTCCTCTGTGGCTATTTAAGCCATCCCCCACGAAAACTAGCCGTTAGACACCTTTTTCTGCCCGTTCTGCACACTCTGCACATCCGGACAATATGTCCGTTGGGGTCGGAGTCCACTCGCGCGATCTGGAGTCGACTCGGCTGTAGCGGGAGTCGACTCATGCTTTTCTGGTGTCGGCTCGGCAACTGTTCCGGATTTGAATTAAACTGACCTCCGCGACTGGGAGTCGATTCGACTTAACCCGGAGTCGACTCGCCAACTTCTGGAGCTGACTTGCCATTTTCGGAGTCGGCTCATCCCATGAAGTCCATGGAGCTAATTTTTCAACTTGGCCCACTCGAGTCGACTCGACAATCCTGGGAGTCGACTCGGCGCTCAGAGCCCGAACTCCCGATCTTCTGTCTTTTGGCTCGTCCAGTCTTGGAGTCGACTCGAACTGTTCCGGAGTCGACTCGGCTCTCAGTTTCCGAAACACAGCCTTCTGCCTTTTTGATGTAGCGCTACCTTGGAGTCGACTCGAGCTGTCTGGGAGTCGACTCGGCTCCCAGAGACAATAATTCGGTCTTCTATCTTTTTGGGGTCGCGCTGTCTCGGAGTCGACTCGCGCATTGCCGGAGTCGACTCGGATCTCAGAGTCCGAAAACTGCTCTCTGACTTTTGCCTTGTGTACCACTGAGAGTCGACCTGCCAACCATCGGAGTCGACTCGCGTTCCACAGGAGTCGACTCGAATCTCAGGGTCGAAAATCGCTCTCTGACTTTTCTGTCTGTAACTCCTTGGAGTCGACTCATACTACTCCGGAGTCGACTCGGTAATCATCGGAGTCGACTCGCGCACTTCAGGAGTCGACTCGCTGACAGGTTTTGAGTTGAGTCTTTCTGTTCGTCTGTCAGTTCTCAGTCGGAGTCGACTCGTAATGATCCGGAGTCGACTCGAGCCCGTGCCAGTGATTCTGATACGTTTGGAGTCGACTCGTAATATCCCGGAGTCGACTCGAGTCTCAGACTTTGGTTCAAACTGACTTCTTAACTTATCCAAAATATCTTGAACCAAGTCTAGAAACACTTAGACAAGATTTTCACTGAAACACTCAATTGAATTCATTAGTAAACAAAAGATATACTCAAATGCTTTGAGCTCATCAAAATCAAATAGGGTTTTAATCAATCACTCCACAATCTCTCCCTTTTTGATGATGACAAAACATTGAGTATATGTAAAGTGAATTGCTCAATAAACGAGGAAATAAAATCTATATATGAATTCAAGTGTCTGGTTTTTTAATTTATCCAAACTTGAAAGGTGTGAAACAATAAATTTTGGAGTTAAAGCTCCCCCTTTCATTTGGAATTATATAAGCCTTCATGTCATGCACTCAATTGTTTGGCTTATATATATTTAATGATTTGACTTTCTTAAAAATTCAGATTCTCCCCCTCAACATATGCATTCTACTTTGTTTTGATTCTCTGAATTTTCTTTTAATGCATTGAAGTTTTTGAACTGAAATTTTTGGTTTTTTTAGAGGGAAATTCTGTCAATTTGTTCTTGAGTAGGATTCAACTAATCTCCGAATATCCCTTGAATAGATTCTGGAGATTACTCCATTAGGAGCTCCAACAGAGAGATAATGAGCCTCGAGGTACCAAATCCACTAAGAACAAGTTATGTTTTAATTTTTGATTTCTTTTATGTTGATTCCATTTACATATCTATTAAATATTTCTTCCCCTTTTTGTCATCGTATCAAAAAGGAAGTGAGTATAACACTCAATCATTTAGAGAGCAAATTGCACAAAATTGAAGAGAATATGTCTACTCATTGTATTGATGTGTATGTAAATACATTTGTGAATACAATAAGTAAAGCAAAAAAAAAATACATGTCAAAATACAAAAAGATATCTAAGGCTTCCTCGAGGAGGATGCGGCTCCCCGGGGCATGCGCTCTGCAAGTAGTGTGACTGCATTGGTGACGTACTCGAGCTGTCGGATAATGGCCGAGGTGGCCCTGCTATGTGTCGTATCGAGCTCGGTCACCGACTGCTGAAGTGTGTCAAGCTTGGCGATGAGCACATTCGCCAAGCGCTCGGCCCCCTGGGTAGTGGTTCCCATGTCGTGTCGCATGTCATCGCGCATCTTCCGAGTGGTGCTCGTGACATCGCTCATACTGGAGAACTGGGCCTGAATCAAGCTCCTGACGTTGTAGATCTCTTCCCGCACATGGGCCGTCATCTCAGTCACGGCTGACAGGGAAGGGACCAACGCTGAAGAAGGTGCAGGAGAGGGAGCAGTCACTGTACCTCGGAGCTCCCTAAGCAGATCGTCCCGGAGTTCTCTAACTATCTCCTGCCGCAACTCCCGGAGCTGCTCAGGAGAGATCCGGACCTCCATGGGCTAAGTAGGTGGAGCTGAGGAGGGTCTGGCAGAGGTGGTGGGAGCAGAGGTGGAGGGAAAGGTAGGATAGTCTGAGTCTGGGTCAGGACTGGGGGAATGTCTGGTGGTATGTATGGAGGTGGATGATTTTCTAACCCAGGTTTCCTCGACCTTTCGAAACCCCATCCTGTGTAGGGTTTCCGGACGCATGCGATCTGTCCATCGCAATGTGCGAGAGGGTTCCCCCTCAAGAATGGGAATCTCGGCCTCCCTAAACAGAAGAGTGAACATCATGCCATAGGGGAGGGTGAGCCTAGGTCTATCTAGTGGCTCACATAGGTATCTATACATCATCTTGGGAAAGTTGATTGGGGTGTCCTGGAGGATGTAGAACATAAGAGCTAGGTCTCTCTCAGATACAAAATCGAAGCAGCCAGTCTTCGAGAAGAGGGACCTAGAGATGATACTCAAGAGGAGCCGCATCTCAACTGAAAGTGAGCTAGCGGACACCTCATCTAAGGGGGACTGAGGTGGATGTCCTAGAATGGACGTAAGGGCCTCAGTCCTATCCTCGGGGTGTGTGGGAGCCACCCCAACTTGTGGAAGATGGAGGACCTGAGCAATGATATCCTCCGAAATGAACAATGGGACACCGGCTACCGTGCCCTCGATACCCCCATCGTCCCTATGTACAGTACCGTAGAACTCCCTAACTAGGCCTGGGTATGTGGGGAGATCTAGGGAACAAAAATACTCTAAGCCCTGGGCCCGCAGTCTCTCTCCTATAGTAAAGCCCTCCTGGGAGAGATAGTCGAAATCGACGTATCTCCCGGTGGGGACCGCCTTCCCGGCGCACGGCCACGAGGGAACCTCCCTCGGCGGGGAACGAGCCGGAGGTTGTGGCCTCACGGGATCGTTCCGAGCCTTGGAACGCCGCTCGGCACCGGTCGCGGGTTGGGGTCTCTTCCGGATAACGGCTTTACGAGGCATTTTGACCTAGGGAAGAGGAAGGAACCTAAAGAAGCGAGGAAGATGGACGGGAAAAACCTTAAGGTCGGCCGGAGACGCTCTAGGAGTCGGCTCTAGGGCTTGTGAACAGTGGCGGCGGTGAATAGAAGTGTTGAGTAAACGATGAAGTTAGGGTTAAAAAATCGGATCCCGACTGCAAGTCGACTCCTCTGAGTCGCGAGTCGACTCGACCTCGAGTCAACTCCAAAGTATGCGCGAGTCGACTCTCCTTATGCGCCTATTGACCTCGAGTCGACTCCCGACTGTATGCGAGTCGACTCCCCGTTACGAGCCGACTCTGAAACTTGCTCGAGTCGTCTCGAACTCTGGCACGCACCTAAAAATCATGCTATGTTCGTGCCGAATGAGGGAAAATCACTAAGTTATGATCTGATTTGATGATCATTGTAAAGAAACTCTAAATTAGCCACAATCTAATCATCAAAATCAATGAACTAGTGGAAAATACCACTAGGATGGATCAATCACTCCCAATCCCCTCCTAAGCACACTAAATCTCTCTTCACTTAAGGGTTTTGTAAAAATGTCAGCTAATTGATCATCAGTGCAAACAAATTGAAGTGTCACATCACCATTCAGTATATGATCTCTTATGAAGTGATGTCTTATCTCAATATGTTTAGTTCTTGAATGCTGAATTGGATTTTTAGTTAGGTTAATGGCACTTGTATTATCACAATTAATGGGAATTTTATCTTGTTTAATGCCATAGTCTTTCAATTGTTGTTTGATCCACAAGATTTAAGCACAACAACTTCCGGCTGCAACATATTCAGCTTCAGCAGTAGATAATGCAACCTAGTTTTGTTTCTTGCTAAACCATGAGATTAAGTTTTCTCCTAGGAGTTGACATAACCCGCTGGTGCTTTTTCTATCAAGTTTACATCCAGCAAAGTCTGAATCTGTGTATCCTATTAAGTTTAGGCTAGATTCTTTAGAATACCATAACCCTATATTCTTTGTTCCTATTAGGTATTTAAAGATTCTCTTGACTGCAATTAGATGAGATTCCTTAGGATTAGACTGATATCTAGCACTCATGCAAACACTAAACATGATATCAGGTCTACTTGCAGTAAGATACAATAAAGATCCTATCATACCTCTATATAGTTTCTGATCTACAGATTTACCTGATTCATCTTGGTCTAATTTGCATGATGAGCTCATGGGGGTGCTGATTGACTTGTTTCCCTCCATATCAAACTTCTTAAGCATCTCCTTGATGTATTTAGCTTGATTGATGAAGATGCCTTCTTCAGATTGTTTGATTTGAAGCCCGAGGAAATAATTCAGCTCTCCCATCATGCTCATTTCAAATTCACTCTGCATCAAGTCAGCAAATTCTTCGCAGAGGCGATTGTTAGTAGCACCGAAAATAATATCATCAACATAAATCTGCACTAACAACATATCTTTATTTTTCTTCTTTAGAAACAATGTTGTATCTACATTACCCCTAGAAAACTCATGTTCTAATAGAAATTTGTTAAGCCTCTCATACCATACTCTAGGTGCTTGTTTCAAACCATAAAGTGCCTTGCTCAATTTATATACATGATTAGGGTATTGATGATTTTCAAAACCAGGAGGTTGTTCTACATATACCTCCTCATTAATATACCCATTTAAGAATGCACTTTTTACATCCATTTGAAATAATTTGAAGTCCTTAGAGCATGCAAATGCTAGTAAAAGTCTAATTGCCTCAAGTCTAGCTACAGGAGCAAAGGTTTCATCAAAATCTATACCTTCTTCTTGATTATAATCCTTTGCTACTAGTCTAGCCTTATTCCTTATTACAATTCCATTTTCATCAAGTTTATTTTTATAAATCCATTTGGTACCTATAATTGAATATTCAGTAGGTCTTTCAACTAGATTCCATACTTTGTTTCTAGTAAATTGGTTTAATTCTTCTTGCATTGCATTTATCCAATTTACATCTTTTTCAGCTTCTTCTATGTGTTTGGGCTCAAAATGTGAAACGAAAGCTAGATGATTGTTTAAGTTCCTAAGAGATGCTCTAGTCCTAATAGGTTGAGATGGATCATCTAGAATTAATTCCTTAGGATGCCCGTGAGCAAACCTCCAAGCCTTAGTCAGCCCATGATCCATAATAGCCTCTTGGCTTGATGATGCATTTCCAATTAATTTTTGATTATCATCTTGTAATGTCATCTCATCTATCTTCTCTTCAAGAATTTCACCATCATCATCAAAATTAACTCTCTTGCTAGAAGAGATATCACTAAAATCATCAAAAACAACATGTATGGATTCTTCTATAACTAGGGTTCTTTTATTAAAGATTCTATAGGCTTTACTAGTTGTGGAGTACCCCAAGAATATACCCTCATCAGATTTAGAGTCAAATTTTCCTAGATTATCTTTTCCATTATTATGAACAAAACACCTACATCCAAAAATATGAAAATAGTTCACTTTTGGTTTTCTGTTTTTCCAAAGTTCATAAGGTGTTTTCTTTATGATGGGTCTTAATAAAACTCTATTTAATATATGACAAAAAGTATTGACGGCTTCTCCCCAAAAGTACTTAGGGAGGTTACTTTCACACAACATAGTTCTAGCCATTTCCTCTAGAGTTCTATTTTTCCTCTCCACAACTCCATTTTGTTGTGGTGTCCTAAGTGCAGAAAAATTGTGTGTTATCCCCTTTTTACTACAAAACTCATCAAATAAATGATTTTCAAATTCGGTACCATGGTCACTTCTAATAGTTATTACTGAAGTATCTCTAGCATTTGTTACTTCTTTATGAAATTTCTTGAAAATTAAAAATGCTTGATCCTTATGGCCTAAGAACATGACCCAAGTATATCTAGAATAATCATCTACGATAACTAGACCATATTTATTTCCACCTAGACTTGTGGTTCTAGTTGGTCCGAATAGGTCCATGTGTAGTAGTTCTAGAGGTCTAGAGGTAGAGACACAATTTATAGATTTAAAGGAGTTCCTTGATTGTTTGCCAAATTGACATGCTTCACATATTTTATTCTTTTCAAACTTTAATTTTGGCAAACCTATCACAGAATCTCTTTTAACTAGTTTAGATATGGTGTCCATGCTTGCATGACCTAACTTACGGTGCCATAACCAACTAGCATCATTATCCTTAGTTTCATTAACAACTAAACATGGGTTGTGTTTGGCAAGATCCTCAAGGTCTACAACATACACATTTCCACGTCTTATTCCTTTAAAAACTAAACTATTGTCATTTGGGTTTGTTATGATGCATAGTGATGGTTTAAACATAACATTATAACCTCTATCACATAATTGACTAATGCTTAATAAATTATACTTAAGACCATCAACATATCGAACATTATCAATAAAAGTTGAAGGGGTAATTTGTACTTTACCTATACCAATGATGTGACCTTGGTTATTGTCTCCAAAAGTCACAACACCTCCCTTCTTAGCTTCAAGGGTGAAGAATTGATCCTTGTCACCCGTCATGTGTCTTGAGCAGCCACTATCCAAGTACCAACAATTTTTGTCGACCTTGGCTGCAAGACACTCTCACACAAGCAAATCATATAATCTTAGGTACCCAAATTTTTTTGGGTCCTTCATGGTTAGTAATGTTGGTTCCTTTTGGAACCCAAACCCTCTTAATTTTTCTTTTAGTTTTTTCTTTCCTATAATTACACACATTTGCTTTATGTCCTAAAGTTCCACAACAAAAGCAGGTTATTTTCTTAGTTTTACTTTCCCCTGCTTTAACAAAGAAGTTACTAAGAAGTTTTTGTTTATGTTT
Organism: Phoenix dactylifera; assembly: GCF_051530095.1. Classification (NCBI taxonomy): domain Eukaryota; kingdom Viridiplantae; phylum Streptophyta; class Magnoliopsida; order Arecales; family Arecaceae; genus Phoenix; species Phoenix dactylifera. Next base: position 18,376,003 of record NC_143195.1, read on the forward strand.
AGGTTTATACCCTAAACCCGCTCTATTGAATACTGCTCGTTGACTATTAAGTATCATATTCAATTTTTCAGAACTATATGTAAATTTTTTAACCAAGGGTTTGTATTTTTCAAGTTCTTTAGTTAGTGTTTGTTTTTCTGCTTTTAGATCATTTAGTTCTTTTGTGAGACTCTCATTTATATGTTTATTGTTTTTGGGTTCTAATGTTTCTTTGTTCAGCCTTTCATTTTCTTTAGTTAAGGTATTATTCTTTTGTATCAAGATTTGGTTGCTTGTTTTAAGTTCTGCATTTTCTTTGATAAGAACATCTTTATCCTTAACTAATGAATCATACTTACGGAAATGAGTTTGGTTAGTTACTTTTAGTTCTTTGTTTTTAACGTTTATTGTTTTGTATTCATCCATTAATTCATTGAAAGCATAATATAATTCATCGAAAGTAAAATCTAAATGTGGTGCGGATGTTACCTCATTTTCATTGGCCATGAAGCGGAAATTGGCCTTTTCTCCTTGTTCCTCATCCGATGATGATGATGATGTGTCGGAGTTCGATAGGGTGGTGACAAGGGCTTTTTTCTTCTTGTACTTGCTCCCCTTCTTCAGTAAAGGACACTCAGCTCTGATATGTCCCGGCTTCTTGCACTCATAACATCCAATCCCCTCATTTTTCCTTTCCTTACCTTTATCCTTTCGATAGAAATTTGAGGGGCCTCTCCTTTGATGAAAGGACTTCTTTTGGTTGATGAATCTTCTGAACTTACGTACGAGAAGAGCCTCATCATCCTCTCCCTCGTGATCTTCTTCTTCACTGCTGCTACTGCAAGACAAGTCTTTGTTAGATGATGTAGATTTGAGAGCTATTACCTTTTTCTTATGAGAGGACTCTTCTTCGCTGTGTTGCTTCATTGTTAGCTCGTGCGTCATTAGGGATCCAAGAAGCTCCTCAAGTGGTAGCCTGTTCAAGTCCTTGGCTTCTTGGATTGCCGTCACCTTGGCTTCCCATGACCTTGGTAGACAGCGAAGAATCTTCCTGACAAGATCACTGTTAGTATAGTTTTTGCCAAGGCTTTTTAGGCCATTGACAATGTCAGTAAATCTAGTGAACATGCAAGTGATTGTTTCATTAGAATCCATCTTAAATAGTTCATACTTATGAACCAATATGTTTATTTTGGATTCTTTGACTTGATTCGTGCCCTCATGGGTCACTTCAAGTCTATCCCAAATCTTTTTTGCAGAATTGCAAGTAGAGACTCTATTGAATTCATTCCTATCTAGTGCACAGTAAAGCACATTCATTGCTTTGGAATTGAGTTGTGCTTTTCTCATGTCATGGTCATCCCAATCCTTTTCGAGTTTGGGTACAGTGACACCCTCTACATAGATGGATGGGATGTATGGTCCATTTACTACAATGGTCCACATCTCATAGTCTTGGGCTTGGATAAATATTCTCATCCTAGCCTTCCAATATGAGTAGTCGGATCCATTAAAGAATGGGGGTCTTTGGGTGGACTGAACCTCAATGTGGGAAGATCCAAATGGGGTTGTCATTTTGATCTTTTACTCTTAGGGTAGAAGAGTTTAGGCTCTGATACCACTTGTTGCCCAGATAGACAACCCAAGAGGGGGTTTGAATTGGGTTTTAAAATAATTTTGCAATTAAAACGTTTGTGGATGACTAATTAATACTTTTGCAAGATGATTAATTAGTTGCTATGTGCTGTGAGTGAAATGAGAGTGAGAGAGAGAGACACAAGCAATCACAAACACAATGTTTATAGTGGTTCGGAGCTAACCCTTGCTCCTACGTCCACTCCCCAAGTCTCACTTGGAAATTCACTATAACCCCTTGGATTACAGCCGGTTGTTTTACAAGCTCACAACCCAATTTGTTGTTTTACGAGCTCACAACGAACTCGGTCGGTTTTCCCAGGCTCACCGACTAGAACCACCCCGATTGTTTTCCCGGGATCACAATCGAACCCTTACACGTTGGTTTTACCCTCGGCTCACCAACCAACCTCTACACTCTTGATTCAATCCCCTGATTGAATCAAGCAAAGACAAGATGGAAAGGACAAGGACAAACAGAAAAACAGAGCTTCTAAAAAACAGATATACAGCAATATAAACTAGAGAGAAGTTAAGAGCCCTCAAACACGTTTGAGTTGGAGTAGAGTAGGGCTTCTTGAACTGTGAGTCTCCTCTTGAATGTCTGGTCCACTTGAAGGCAGGAGGAGACTTCTTTAAATGCTGGAAAGAGGTAGCTGGATGGAGTTAATGGCGCTCTTCCTTCTTTTTTGTTGAAAACCAGTTGGCAGAGATAGGATGCCTGATTTCTTTGAGTGGAATAGTGCTTCTCTGCCTTGCTACAGTCCTCTGTGGCTATTTAAGCCATCCCCCACGGAAACTAGCTGTTAGACACCTTTTTCTGCCCGTTCTGCACACTCTGCACATCCTGACAATATGTCCGTTGGGGTCGGAGTCGACTCGCGCGATCTGGAGTCGACTCGGCTGTAGCGGGAGTCGACTCATGCTTTTCTGGAGTCGGCTCGGCAACTGTTCCGGATTTGAATTAAAGTGACCTCCGCGACTGGGAGTCGACTCGACTTAACCCGGAGTCGACTCGCCAACTTCTGGAGCTGACTTGCCATTTTCGGAGTCGGCTCATCCCATGAAGTCCATGGAGCTAATTTTTCAACTTGGCCCACTCGAGTCGACTCGACAATCCTGGGAGTCGACTCGGCGCTCAGAGCCCGAACTCCCGATCTTCTGTCTTTTGGCTCGTCCAGTCTTGGAGTCGACTCGAACTGTTCCGGAGTCGACTCGGCTCTCAGTTTTCGAAACACAGCCTTCTGCCTTTTTGATATAGCGCTGCCTTGGAGTCGACTCGAGCTGTCTGGAAGTCGACTCGGCTCCCAGAGACAATAATTCGGTCTTCTGTCTTTTTGGGGTCGCGCTGTCTCGGAGTCGACTCGCGCATTGCGGGAGTCGACTCGGATCTTAGAGTCCGAAAACTGCTCTCTGACTTTTGCCTTGTGTGGAGTGATTGATTAAAACCCTATTTGATTTTGATGAGCTCAAAGCATTAGAGTATATATGTTGTTTACTAATGAATTCAATTGAGTGTTTCAGTGAAAATCTTGTCTAAGTGTCTCAAGACTTGGTTCATAATATTTTGGATAAGTTAAGAAGTCAGTTTGAACCAAAGTCTGAGACTCGAGTCGACTCCAGAGTATTACGAGTCGACTCCAAGCGTATCAGGATCACTGGCACGGGCTCGAGTCGACTCCTGACCATTACGAGTCGACTCCAACTGAGAACAGACAGACAAACAGAAAGCATCAACTCAAAATCTGTCAGCGAGTCGACTCCTGAAGTGCGCGAGTCGACTCCGATGTTTACCGAGTCGACTCCGGAGAAGTATGAGTCGACTCCAAGGAGTTACAGGCAGAAAAGTCAGAGAGCGGCTTTCGACCCTGAGATTCGAGTCGACTCCTGTGGAACGCGAGTCGACTCCGATGGTTGGCAGGTCGACTCCAAAGATAGTGAGAGTCGACTCTCAGCAGTACACAAGGCAAAAGTCAGAGAGCATTTTTCGGACTCTGAGATTCGAGTCGACTCCCGCATTGCACGAGTCGATTCCGAGACACCGCGACCCCAAAGAAGACAGAAGACCAATTTGCTGTCTCTGAGATTCGAGTCGACTCCCAGACAGCTCGAGTCGACTCCAAGGCAGCGCTTCACTAAAAACATAGAAGACTAAGTTTCGGAAACTGAGAGCCGAGTCGACTCCGGAACAGTTCGAGTCGACTCCAAGACTGGACGAGCCAAAAGACAGTAGATCGAGAGTTCGGGCTCTGAGCGCCGAGTCGACTCCCAGGATTGTCGAGTCGACTCGAGTGGACCAAGTTCAAAAATAGATCCACGGACTCCATGGGATGAGCCGACTCCGAAAATGCCAAGTCAGCTCCAGAAGTTGGCCAGTCGACTCCGGGTCAAGTCGAGTCGACTCCCAGTCGAAGAGGCGACTTTAATTCAAATCCGGAACAGTTGCCGAGTCGACTCCAGAAAAGCATGAGTCGACTCCCGCTACAGCCGAGTCGACTCCTGATCGCACGAGTCGACTCCAACCCACTAACGGACATATTGTCAGGCTGTGCAGAGTGTGCAGAACGGGCAGAAAAAGGTCTCTAACGGCTAGTTTCCGTGGGGGATGGCTTAAATAGCCACAGAAGACTGTAGCAAGGAAGAGAACAACCATTCCACTCAAAGTAATCAAGCTTTCAATCTCTGCAACCTGGTTTTCAACGAAAAAGAGGGAAGAGCAACATTAACTGCATCCACCTACTTCTTCCCAACATTGAAAGAGATCTCCTCCTGCATTCAAGTCGACCAGACATTCAAGAGGAGACCCGAAGTTCAAGAAGCCCTACTCTACTCCAACTCAAACGTGTTTGAGGGCTTCTAACTTCTCTTTTGTTTATATTGTTATTTATCTGCTTTTGAGAAGCTCTGTTTTTCTGTTACTCCTTTTTACTTCTATCTTGTCTTTGCTTGGTTCAATCGGGGGATTGAATCAAGAGTATTGAGGTTGGTTGGTGAGCCGAGTGTAAAACCAACGTGTAAGGGTTCGATTGTGATCTCGGGAAAACAATCGGGTTGGTTCTAGTCGGTGAGCCTGGGAAACCAACTGAGTTCGTTGTGAGCTCGTAAAACAACAAGTTTGGTTGTGAGCTTGGAAAACAACCGGCTGTAATCCAAGGGGTTATAGTGAATTCCCAAGTGAGACTTGGGGAGTGGACGTAGGAGCAAGGGTTAGCTCCGAACCACTATAAAACATTGTGTTTGTGATTGTTTGTCTCTCTCTATCTCTCGCATTTTATTCACCGCACATAGAAACTAATTAATCATCTCGCAAAAGCATTAATTAGTTATCCACAAAGGTTTTAATAGCCAAATTATTTTAAAATCCAATTCACCCCCCCTCTTGGGTTGTCTATCTGGGCAACAAGTGGTATCAGAGCCTAAACTCTTCTACCCTAAGAGTCAAAGATCAAAATGACAATCCCATTTGGATCTTCCCACATTGAGGGTCAGTCCACCCAAAGACCCTCATTCTTTAATGGATCTGACTACTCATATTGGAAGGCTAGGATGAGAATATTCATCCAAGCCCAAGACTATGAGATGTGGACCATTGTAGCAAATGGGCCATACATCCCATCGATTTATGTAGAGGGGGTCACTGTACCCAAACTCGAAAAGGATTGGGATGAACACGACATGAGAAAGGCACAACTCAATTCTAAAGCAATGAATGTGCTTTACTGTGCACTAGATAGGAATGAATTCAATAGAGTCTCTACTTGCAATTCTGCAAAAGAGATTTGGGATAGACTTGAAGTGACCCATGAGGGCACGAATCAAGTCAAAGAATCCAAAATAAATATATTGGTTCATAAGTATGAACTATTTAAAATGGATTCTAATGAAACAATCACTTGCATGTTCATTAGATTCACTGACATTGTCAATGGCCTAAAAAGCCTTGGCAAAAACTATACTAATAGTGAGCTTGTCAGGAAGATTCTTCGATGTCTACCAAGGTCATGGGAAGCCAAGGTGACGGCAATCCAAGAAGCTAAGGACTTGAACAAGCTTCCACTTGAAGAGCTCCTTGGGTCCCTAATGACTCACGAGCTAACCATGAAGCAACACAGCAAAGAAGAGTCCTCACATAAGAAAAAGGTAATAGCTCTTAAATCCACATCATCTAACAAAGATTTGTCCTGCAGTAGCAGCAGTGAAGAAGAAGATCATGAGGGAGATGATGATGAGGCTCTTCTTGTGCGCAAGTTCAGAAAATTCATCAACCACAAGAAGTCCTATCATCAAAGGAGAGGCCCCTCAAATTTCTATCGCAAGGATAAAGGTAAGGAAAGGGAAAATGAGGGGATTGGATGCTATGAGTGCAAGAAGCCGGGACACATCAGAGCTGAGTGTCCCTTACTTAAGAAGGGCAGCAAGTACAAGAAGAAGAAAGCCCTTGTCACCACCTTATCGGACTCCGACGCATCATCTTCATCATCGGATGAGGAACAAGAAAAAAAGGCCAATTTCTGCTTCATGGCCAACGAAAATGAGGTAACATCCGAAACGCATCTAGATTTTACTTTTGATGAACTTTATGATGCATTTAATGAACTAATGATTGAATATAAGGCTATAAACATTAAGAATAAAGAGCTAAAACTAGCTAATCAAACTTACATACATAAATATGATAAACTAGTTAAGGATAAGGACTGTATCACCAAAGAAAATCTAGAACTTAAGACAAGCAACCAACTCTTAATTAAAAAAACTAACACCTTAAGTAAAGATAATGAAAAACTAACTAAGGAAATTTCAGAACTTAAAAACAATAAACAAATCTTAAACGAAAATCTCATAAAAGACTTGAATACTCTAAAAACGGAAAAACAAACTCTAACTAAAGAACTTGGAAAATACAAACTTTTGGTTGAGAAATTTACTTATAGTTCTGAAAAATTAAATATGATACTTAATAGTCAACGTGCAGTATTCAATAGAGCAGGTTTAGGATATAAACCTAAAAATAAGCAAAAACTTCTTAGTAACTTCTTTGTTAAAGCAGGAGAAAGTAAAACTAAGAAAATAACCTGTTTTTGTTGTGGAAAATTAGGACATAAGGCAAATGTGTGTAATTATAGAAAAGGAAAAACAAAAGAAAAAATTAAAAGGGTATGGATTCCAAAAGGAACCAACATGACTAACCATGAAGGACCCAAGAAAACTTGGGTACCTAAGATTACATGATTTGCTTGTGTAGGAGTGTCTTGCAGCCAAGGTCAACAAAAATTGCTGGTACTTGGATAGTGGCTGCTCAAGACACATGACGGGTGACAAGGATCAATTCTTCACCCTTGAAGCTAAGAAGGAAGGTGCTGTGACTTTTGGAGACAATAACCAAGGTCACATCATTGGTATAGGTAAAGTTCAAATTACCCCTTCTACTTTTATAGATAATGTTCGATATGTTGATGGTCTTAAGTATAATTTATTAAGCATTAGTCAATTATGTGATAGAGGCTATAATGTTATGTTTAAACCATCACTATGCATCATAACAAACCCAAATGATAATAGTTTAGTTTTTAAAGGAATAAGACGTGGGAATGTATATGTTGTAGATCTTGAGGATCTTGCCAAACACAATCCATGCTTAGTTGTTAATGAAACTAAGGACAATGATGCTAGTTGGTTATGGCACCGTAAGTTAGGTCATGCAAGCATGGACACAATATCTAAACTAGTTAAAAGAGATTCTGTGATAGGTTTGCCAAAACTAATATTTGAAAAGAATAAAATATGTGAAGCTTGTCAATATGGCAAACAATCTAGGAACTCCTTTAAATCCATAAAATGTGTCTCTACCTCTAGACCTCTAGAATTATTACACATGGACCTATTCGGACCAACTAGAACAACAAGCCTAGGTGGAAATAAATATGGTCTAGTCATTGTAGATGATTATTCTAGATACACTTGGGTTATGTTCTTAGCACATAAAGATCAAGCTTTTTCAGTATTTAAAAAGTTTCATAAGGAAGTAACCAATGCTAGAGATACTACAGTAATAGCTATTAGAAGTGACGGTACCGAATTTGAAAATCATTTATTTGATGAGTTTTGTAGTAAAAAGGGAATAACTCACAATTTTTCTGCACCTAGGACACCACAACAAAATGGAGTTGTGGAAAGAAAAAATAGAACTCTAGAGGAAATGGCTAGAACTATGTTATGTGAAAGTAACCTCCCTAAGTACTTTTGGAGAGAAGCTATTAATACTTCTTGTCATATATTAAATAGAGTTTTATTGAGACCCATTATAAAGAAAACACCTTATGAACTTTGGAAAAACAGAAAACCAAAGGTAAACTACTTTCATGTTTTTGGATGTAGGTGTTTTGTTCATAATAATGGGAAAGATAATCTAGGAAAATTTGACTCAAAATCTGATGAGGCTATATTCTTGGGGTACTCTACAACTAGCAAAGCCTATAGAGTCTTTAATAAAAGAACCCTAGTTATAGAAGAATCTATACATGTTGTATTTGATGATTCTAGTGACATCTCTTCTAGCAAGAGAGTTAATTTTGATGATGATGCTGAAATTCTTAAAGAAAAGATAGATGAGATGACATTACAAGATGATAATCAAAAATTAATTGAAGGTGCATCATCAAGCCAAGAGGCTATTGTGGATCATGGACTAACTAAAGCTTGGAGGTATGCTCACGGGCATCCTAAGAAATTAATTCTAGATGATCCATCTCAACCTATTAGGACTAGGGCATCCCTTAGGAACTTAAATAATCATCTAGCCTTTGTTTCTCATTTTGAGCCCAAACACATAGAAGAAGCTGAAAAAGATGTAAATTGGATAAATGCAATGCAAGAAGAATTAAACCAATTTACTAGAAACAAAGTATGGAATCTAGTTGAAAGACCTACTGAATATTCAATTATAGGTACCAAATGGATTTATAAAAATAAGCTTGATGAAAATGGTACTGTAATAAGGAATAAGGCTAGATTAGTAGCCAAGGGTTATAATCAAGAAGAAGGTATAGATTTTGATGAAACCTTTGCTCCGGTAGCTAGACTTGAAGCAATTAGACTTTTACTAGCTTTTGCATGCTCTAAGGACTTTAAGTTATTTCAAATGGATGTAAAAAGTGCATTTTTAAATGGGTATATTAATGAGGAGGTATATGTAGAACAACCTCCTGGTTTTGAAAATCATCAATACCCTAATCATGTTTATAAATTGAACAAAGCACTTTATGGTTTAAAACAAGCACCTAGAGCATGGTATGAGAGGCTTAGCAAATTTCTATTAGAACATGAGTTCTCTAGGGGTAATGTAGATACTACATTGTTTCTAAAGAAGAAAAACAAAGATATGTTGTTAGTACAGATTTATGTTGATGATATTATTTTCGGTGCTACTAACAATCGTCTCTGCGAAGAATTTGCAACTTGATGCAGAGTGAATTTGAGATGAGCATGATGGGAGAGCTGAATTACTTCCTTGGACTTCAAATCAAACAATCTGAAGGAGGCATCTTCATCAATCAAGCCAAATACATCAAGGAGATGCTCAAGAAGTTTGATATGGAGGGAAACAAATCAATCAGCACCCCCATGAGCTCATCATGCAAATTAGACCAAGATGAATCAGGTAAATCTGTAGATCAGAAACTATATAGAGGTATGATAGGATCTTTATTGTATCTTACTGCAAGTAGACCTGATATCATGTTTAGTGTTTGCATGTGTGCTAGATATCAGGCTAATCCTAAGGAATCACATCTAATTGCAGTAAAGAGAATCTTTAAATACCTAATAGGAACAAAGAATATAGGGTTATGGTATTCTAAAAAATCTAGCCTGAACTTAATAGGTTATACAGATTCAGACTTTGCTGGATGTAAACTTGATAGAAAAAGCACTAGCGGGTCATGTCAATTCCTAGGAGAAAACTTAATATCATGGTTTAGCAAGAAACAAAACTCGGTTGCATTATCTACTGCGGAAGCTGAATATGTTGCAGCCGGGAGTTGTTGTGCTCAAATCTTATGGATCAAACAATAATTAGAAGATTATGGCATTAAACAAGATAAAATACCCATTAATTGTGATAATACAAGTGCCATTAATCTAACTAAAAATCTAATTCAGCATTCAAGAACTAAACATATTGAGATAAGACATCACTTCATAAGAGATCATGTACTGAATGGTGATGTGACACTCCAATTTGTTTGTACTGATGATCAATTAGCTGACATTTTTACAAAACCCCTAAGTGAAGAGAGATTTAGTGTGCTTAGGAGGGGATTAGGAGTGATTGATCCATCCTAGTGGTAGTTTCCACTAGATTCATTGATTTTGATGATTAGATTGTGGTTAAAATAGAGTTTTTTTTCAATGATCATCAAATCAGATCATAATTTAGTGATTTTCCCTCATTCGGCACGAACATAGCATGATTTTTAGGTGCGTGCCAAAGTTCGAGACGACTCGAGTAAGTTTCAGAGTCGGCTCGTAAGGGGGAGTCGACTCGCGCTTAGTCGGGAGTCGACTCGAGGTCGATGGCAGCAGAGGTGGAGTCGACTCGCATACAGTCGGGAGTCGACTCGCGCATAAGGAGAGTCGGGGTCAATAGGTGCATAAGGAGAGTCGACTCGCGCATACTTTGGAGTCGACTCGAGGTCGAGTCGACTCGCGACTCAGAGGAGTCGACTCGCAGTCGGGATCCGACTTTTTAACCCTAGCTCCATCGTTTTCAAAACATTTCTATTCTCCGCCGCCACTGTTCACAAGCCCTAGAGCCGACTCCTAGGTCGTCCCCGGTCGTCCCTAAGCTTTTTCCGTCAACTTTTCACCGTCCATTAGGGCTTTTCCTCCCATTCTAGGTCACTATGCCTCGTAAAGCCGTCGTCCGGAAGAGGCCCCAACCCGAGGCCGGTCCCGAGAGGCGCTCCAAGGCTCGGCACGATCCCGCGAGGTCACAACCTCTGGCTCGTTCCCCGCCGAGGGCGGTTCCCGCGAGGCCGTGCGCCGGGAAGGCGGTCTCCACCGGGAGATACGTCGATTTCGACTATCTCTCCCGGGAGGGCTTCACCATAGGTGAGAGATTGCGTGTCCAGGGCTTAGAGTATTTCCTTACATTAGATCTCTCCACTTACCCTGGATTAGTTAGAGAGTTTTACGGTACCGTCCATCGGGGAGATGGGGGTATCGAGGGCACGGTAGCCGGTGTCCCTCTGTTCGTTACGGAGGATCTTATTGCCCACATCCTCCACCTTCCACAAGTAGGGGTGGCTCCCACACACCCCGAGGACAGGACTGAGGCCCTTACGGCCATACTAGGATATCCTCCTCAGTCCCCTTTAGACGAGGTATCCGCTAGCTCACTTCCTGTTGAGGTGCGGATCCTCCTGAGTATTTTGTCTAGGTCCATTTTCCCGAAGACTGGCCGCTTCGATTTTGTGTCTGAGAGGGACCTCGCCCTTATGTTTTATATTCTTCGGGACACCCCAATCAACTTCCCCAAACTCATTTATAGATATCTGTGTGAGCCCCTAGATAGACCTAGGCTCACCCTCCCCTACGGTATGATGTTCACTTTGTTGTTTAGGGAGTACGAGATTTCCATTCCTGAGGGAGAACCCTCTAAGGCGTTGCGATGGACTGATCGCATGCGTCCGGGGACCCTACACAGGATGGGGTTTCGGAAGGTAGAGGGAACATGGGTTAGGAAGTCATCCACCTCCACACATACCTCCAGACACTCTCCTAGCCCTGAGCCAGATTCTGACTATCCTGACTTTCCCTCCACTTCTGCTCCTACCACCTCAGCCGGACCTTCCTCCTCAGCTCCACCACCTATGGAGGTCCGGATCGCTCCTGAGCAGCTCCTGGAGTTGCGGCAGGAGATTGTTAGAGACCTGCGAGATGAGCTACTTCGGGAGCTCCGAGGTTCAGTGCCAGCTCCCACTCCTGCACCCACATCTTCTGAGTTGGTCCCTTCCTTGACAGCCGTGACTGACATGACGGCCCATGTACGGGAAGAGATCTACAACGTGAGGAGTTTGATTCAGGCTCAGTTCTCCAGTATGAGTGAGGTCACGGGCATCACTCGGAAGATGCGCGATGACATCCGGAAGGACATGAGCACCACTACCCAGGGGGCCGAGCGCTTGTCGAATGTGCTCATCGACAAGCTGGACGCACTGCAGAAGTCGGTCCTCGAGCTCGATACGACACAGAGCAGGGCCATTCAGGCCGTTATCCGACAGCTCGAGAACGTCACCAATGCGGTCCAAGCACTGGTTGAGCGCATGCCTCGGGGAGCCACATCCTCGAGAGGAGGAGATACATCCTCGAGAGGAGGAGATACATCCTCGAGAGGGGGAGCCACATCCTCGAGAGGAGGAGCTACATCCTCGAGGAGACCGTAGCTGCTTTTGTGTTTTATTTTGACATGTACTGTTTTGCTTTACTTATTGTATTCTCAAATGTATTCACATACACATCAATACAATGAGTAGACATCTTATCTTTATTTCTGTGCAATTTGATCTATGATTGATTGTGTGTTCTGCTTACCTCCTTTTTTTTGATACGATGACAAAAAGGGGGAGAAATATTGAATAGATATGTAAATGGAATCAACATAAAAGAAATCAAAATGAGAATCAAAAATTTAAACATAATTTGTTCTTAGTGGATTTGGTACCTCGAGGCTCATTATCTCTCTTTTGGGGCTCCTAATGGAGTAATCTCCAGAATCTATTCAAGGGATATTCGGAGATTAGCTGAATCCAACTCAAGAACAAATTGACAGATTTTTCCTCTAAATACCAAAATTTAAAATTCAAAAACTTCAATATACTAAAAGGAAATTCAGAGAATCAAAACATAGTAGAATGCATATGTTGAGGGGGAGAATCTGAATTTTTAAGAAAGCCAAATCATTAAATATATATAAGCCAAATAATTGATTGCATGATATGAAGGCTTATATAATTCCAAATGAAAGGGGGAGCTTTAACTCCAAAAATTTATTGTTTCACACCTTTCAAGCTTGGATATATTAAATTACCAGACATATGAATTCATTTATGGATTTTATTTCCTTGTTTATTGAGCAATTCACTTTACATATACTCAAAGTTTTGTCATCATCAAAAAGGGGGAGATTGTGGAGTGATTGATTAAAACCCTATTTGATTTTGATGAGCTCAAAGCATTAGAGTATATATGTTGTTTACTAATGAATTCAATTGAGTGTTTCAGTGAAAATCTTGTCTAAGTGTCTCAAGACTTGGTTCATAATATTTTGGATAAGTTAAGAAGTCAGTTTGAACCAAAGTCTGAGACTCGAGTCGACTCCAGAGTATTACGAGTCGACTCCAAGCGTATCAGGATCACTGGCACGGGCTCGAGTCGACTCCTGACCATTACGAGTCGACTCCAACTGAGAACAGACAGACAAACAGAAAGCATCAACTCAAAATCTGTCAGCGAGTCGACTCCTGAAGTGCGCGAGTCGACTCCGATGTTTACCGAGTCGACTCCGGAGAAGTATGAGTCGACTCCAAGGAGTTACAGGCAGAAAAGTCAGAGAGCGGCTTTCGACCCTGAGATTCGAGTCAACTCCTGTGGAACGCGAGTCGACTCCGATGGTTGGCAGGTCGACTCCAAAGATAGTGAGAGTCGACTCTCAGCAGTACACAAGGCAAAAGTCAGAGAGCGTTTTTCGGACTCTGAGATTCGAGTCGACTCCTGCATTGCACGAGTCGACTCCGAGACACCGCGACCCCAAAGAAGATAGAAGACCAATTTGCTGTCTCTGAGATTCGAGTCGACTCCCAGACAGCTCGAGTCGACTCCAAGGCAGCGCTTCACTAAAAACATAGAAGACTAAGTTTCGGAAACTGAGAGCCGAGTCGACTCCGGAACAGTTCGAGTCGACTCCAAGACTGGACGAGCCAAAAGACAGTAGATCGAGAGTTCGGGCTCTGAGCGCCGAGTCGACTCCCAGAATTGTCGAGTCGACTCGAGTGGACCAAGTTCAAAAATAGATCCACGGACTCCATGGGATGAGCCGACTCCGAAAATGCCAAGTCAGCTCCAGAAGTTGGCGAGTCGACTCCGGGTCAAGTCGAGTCGACTCCCAGTCGAAGAGGCGACTTTAATTCAAATTCGGAACAGTTGCCGAGTCGACTCCAGAAAAGCATGAGTCGACTCCCGCTACAGCCGAGTCGACTCTTGATCACGCGAGTCGACTCCAACCCACCAACGGACATATTGTCAGGCTGTGCAGAGTGTGCAGAACGGGCAGGAAAAGGTCTCTAACGGCTAGTTTCCGTGGGGGATGGCTTAAATAGCCATAGAAGACTGTAGCAAGGAAGAGAACAACCATTCCACTCAAAGTAATCAAGCTTTCAATCTCTGCAACCTGGTTTTCAACGAAAAAGAGGGAAGAGCAACATTAACTGCATCCACCTACTTCTTCCCAACATTGAAAGAGATCTCCTCCTGCATTCAAGTCGACCAGACATTCAAGAGGAGACCCGAAGTTCAAGAAGCCCTACTCTACTCCAACTCAAACGTGTTTGAGGGCTTCTAACTTCTCTTTTGTTTATATTGTTATTTATCTGCTTTTGAGAAGCTCTGTTTTTCTGTTACTCCTTTTTACTTCCATCTTGTCTTTGCTTGGTTCAATCGGGGGATTGAATCAAGGGTATTGAGGTTGGTTGGTGAGCCGAGTGTAAAACCAACGTGTAAGGGTTCGATTGTGATCCCGGAAAAACAATCGGGTTGGTTCTAGTCGGTGAGCCTGGGAAAACCGACTGAGTTCGTTGTGAGCTCGTAAAACAACAAGTTTGGTTGTGAGCTTGGAAAATAACCGGCTGTAATCCAAGGGGTTATAGTGAATTCCCAAGTGAGACTTAGGGAGTGAACGTAGGAGCAAGGGTTGCTCCGAACCACTATAAAACATTGTGTTTGTGATTGTTTGTCTCTCTCTATCTCTCGCATTTCATTCACCGCACATAGAAACTAATTAATCATCTCGCAAAAGCATTAATTAGTTATCCACAAAAGTTTTAATAGCCAAATTATTTTAAAACCCAATTCACCCCCCCTCTTGGGTTGTCTATCTGGGCAACACCTTGTGTACCACTGAGAGTCGACCTGCCAACCATCGGAGTCGACTCGCGTTCCACAGGAGTCGACTCGAATCTCAAGGTCGAAAATCGCTCTCTGACTTTTCTGTCTGTAACTCCTTGGAGTCGACTCATACTACTCCGGAGTCGACTCGGTAATCATCGGAGTCGACTCGCGCACTTCAGGAGTCGACTCGCTGACAGGTTTTGAGTTGAGTCTTTCTGTTCGTCTGTCAGTTCTCAGTCGGAGTCGACTCGTAATGATCCGGAGTCGACTCGAGCCCGTGCCAGTGATTCTGATACGCTTGGAGTCGACTCGTAATATCCTAGAGTCGACTCGAGTCTCAGACTTTGGTTCAAACTGACTTCTTAACTTATCCAAAATATCTTGAACCAAGTCTAGAAACACTTAGACAAGATTTTCACTGAAACACTCAATTGAATTCATTAGTAAACAAAAGATATACTCAAATGCTTTGAGCTCAACAAAATCAAATAGGGTTTTAATCAATCACTCCACAGATAAGTTTACACTTAGTTCTACCAAATTAAATATGATTCTTGATAGTCAAAAAGCTGTATATGATAAGGCTGGATTAGGATATAAAACAAATAGGAAACAAAAATTCTTAAAGAACATTTTTGTAAAAGCTAAAAATGAAAATATTACTTGTCACTGCTGCAATAAATTAGGACATAAAGCATATGAATGTAACTATAGAAAGTCCAGTCAAAACAAATTAAGTAATAATCAAAAGATTAAATTCAAGAAAGTTTGGGTTCCAAAAGGAACATCAAGTACTAACCCTAAAGGACCCAACAAAGTTTGGGTACCTAAAGCTCTTTCTTGATCTTGATTGCAGGGGTGTCTTGCAGCTGATAAAGTAGAAAAACGATGGTATCTAGATAGCGGCTGTTCAAAACACATGACCGGTGACGTAGATCAATTTGTCACCTTGAAATCAAAGAAGGGTGGAGTAGTAACCTATGGAGACAATGGTAAAGGGCATATCATTGGAAAGGGTAAAATTTTCATTACTCCATCTATTTTTATAGAAAATGTCTTATTAGTTAAGGGTTTGAAACATAACCTGCTTAGCATAAGTCAATTTTGTGATAAAGGGTTTAAAGTCACATTTGAAGCATCTGTATGCATAATCACAAATCCTAAAGATAATAGCATTGTACTTGTAGGACAAAGGCAAAGAAATATTTACTTGGTAGATCTTCATGATTTAGGCAAGAAAAATGGATTATGCTTAATTACTAATGAAGAAAAGAAAAATGAAACAAGTTGGCTTTGGCATCGTAGACTAGGACATGCTAGTATGGAATTAATATCAAAACTAGTCAAGAAGGAGTTAATAAAAGATGTGCCAAAATTGATTTTTGAAAAGGACAAAATCTGTGGACCATGTTCATTGAGAAAACAAACTAAATCATTTTTCAAATCAAAGAATATAGTATCAACAACTAGGCCTTTTGAACTCATATACATGGATTTATTTAGACCCACTAGAACTGCGAGTCTAGGAGGGAAGAAGTATGGACTAGTTATTGTTGATGATTTTTCAAGATATACATGGGTTTCATTTTTTGGCACATAAGAATGAAGCATTTTCAGAATTCTTGAAACTATATAATAACATCATAAATGAAAAGAAGCTCACCTTAGTAGCAATTCGAAGTGATCATGGTACTGAATTTGAAAATCAACACTTTGAAGAATTTTGTAATAAAAATGGTATTTCACATCAATTTTCAGCACCTAGAATGCCTCAACAAAATGGGATTGTTGAAAGAAAAAATAGGACATTGGCATAAATGGCACGCACGATGTTGTGTGAGTCAAATCTTCCAAAGTACTTTTGGGCTGAAGCTATAAGCACTGCTTGCCATATTCTAAATCGAGTTTTAATAGGACCAATAACCAAGAAAACTCCTTATGAGCTTTGGAAGAATAAGAAACCAACTGCTAAATATCTTAGAGTATTTGGATGTAGATGTTTCATCTTAAACAATGGAAAGGAGGATCTAAGTAAATTTGATGCCAAGTCAGATGAAGGTATCTTCTTAGGATACTCCACATCTAGCAGGGCATACAGAGTATTCAATAAAAGAACTCTTGTAGTGGAAGAGTCAGTTAATATCATATTTGATGAGTCTGATAGTGAGTCTGCTAGGAAAGAAAATATTCTTGATAATGATACAGGAATTATCGACTTTGAAAAGTTGAATATTGATGACGTGCCAATTCAAGATAAGGGAGATGATTGCGTGCCACCACAATCTCAAAACTTGCCAAAGGAATGGAGGTATGCATATGGACACCCTAAAGACTTAATCATTGGTGATCCATCTCAAGGGATAAGAACTCGATCATCTCTTAGAAATCTCAATGATTATCTTGCTTTTGTTTTACAATTAGAACCTAAGACTTATGAAGAAGCTGAAAAAGATACTAATTGGATAAATGCCATGCAAGAAGAATTAAATCAATTCAAAAGAAGTATGTATGGACATTAACTGAAAGACGAAAACATAACTCAGTAATTGGAACAAAATGGATCTTTAGAAATAAATTAGATGAAAATGGGTTAGTTATAAGAAATAAAGCTAGACTTGTAGCTAAGGGATACAATCAAGAAGAAGGAATAGATTTTGATGAAATATTTGCTCCTGTAGCTAGATTAGAGGCTATTAGACTACTTCTAGCATTTGCATGTTTCATGGATTTCAAATTGTATCAAATGGATGTAAAAAGTGCATTCTTAAATGGTTTTATTGAGGAGGAAGTATATGTAGAGCAACCTCCTGATTTTGAGAATCATGAATTGCCAAATCATGTATTTAGACTACATAAGGCATTATATGGATTAAAGCAAGCACCTAGGGCTTGGTATGATCGATTAAGCAAATTTCTGCTTAATAATGACTTTAGTAGAGGAAATGTAGATAAAACACTATTTCTCAAAAGAAAGGACAAAAATCTATTAGTGGTACAAATATATGTAGATGACATAATCTTTGGTGCCACAAATGATACTCTTTTTAAAGAATTTGCTGATTTAATGCACGAGTTTGATGGGAGAACTAAGTTTCTTTCTGGGATTACAAATCAAACAAACTAAAGAAGGCATTTTCATTCATCAAACTAAGTATACAAAGGAAATACTAAAGAAGTTTGGGAATGAAAATCATAAGGGAGTAGGCACTCCAATGAATCCTACTAGTAAGCTAGACAAAGATGAAAAAGGGAAGAGTATTGATATTAAGCTCTATAGAGGACTAATTGGATCCTTGCTCTACCTTACTGCTAGTAGACCAGACATCGTATTTAGTGTAGGAATATGTGCTAGATACCAATCAGATCCTAAGGAGTCACATTTAAGTGCTGTTAAGAGAATCCTTAGATATTTAAGAGGAACTACGAACATTGGTTTATGGTACTCAAGAGACTCTTGTCTAGATTTGCTTGCATACTCAGATGCGGATTTTGCTGGATGCAAATTAGATAGGAAGAGCACTAGTGGCACATGTCAATTTTTAGGAAACAACTTAGTATCATGGTTTAGCAAAAAACAGAATTCAGTGGCACTATCAACAGCTGAAGCTGAATATATAGCTGCTGGTAGTTGTTGTGCTCAAGTACTATGGCTTAAGCAACAACTAGAGGACTATGGAGTTAAGCTAGATAATATTCCTATTAAGTGTGATAATACTAGTGCCATCGATCTTACTAAAAATCCGGTTCAGCATTCTAAAGCCAAACACATAGAAATACGATATCATTTTATTAGGGATCATGTGCAAAATGGAAACATATGTATTGAGCATATATGTACTGAAAAACAATTAGCCGACATATTAACAAAACCATTGAGTGAAGATAGATTCTGCACGCTAAGGACGGAATTAGGCATATGTGATCTTTTTATTGAAGAAATATGAAAGGGAGCAAGTAGTCTCATGATACATTCCTCCAATTTCTAAAAACCCATGAAACATGAGTCAAACTTGTCATCTATTGATTCCTTAAGCATGTATCATTGTCCCAGAAAGAATTTATAAGGATTGGAAGCAAGAAAAATTTTTAGAAGCAATAAGGAAGAGAAAAGAAAAAATTCTGCACTTGGGTCGACCCAACCCAGAATAGGGTCGACCCAACGTTGAGTCGACCCAAGAAAATTCTTGAGTCGACCCAACGTCGGGACCCCACTGTTAAAAGGGAGACCCGAGAGCATTGTTAGGGCACAATTTGCCCTTGTCCTCTTCTGAATACTCTATTTCCCACTCTCCAAACTCCTCCAAACATCTCCAAACAGTAGATTACCGTAAGATCTTGGAGAAAGTGGACCCAAAAGAGCCGTAGCCAAGAGATCCGGAAGAGTCTCACGGATCCAACGTGAGGAAAGACAAGCTACGGAGCCATCTACAGTGTCTCCACAACGTGAGGCACGTGCCGAGCCACCTCCTCCTCCTTCCCCCTCAGTAATACTTGCAAGATTTGCGGGGAGACCAGTTACAATGGGGAGAAGGATCCATTCCGAGTTCTTTGATCAAGAAGGGTCCGTTTGAGGGAATGGATCCAAAGGCAAGGTTGGGAGTATCTTTGCTCCCTAGATGTGATGATCTACCCCGGATTAGTTCGGGAGTTCTATGCCTTCCTTAAAACTGGAATGGGAGGGCTTATTTCGGAAGTTCGAGGAGTTAGGGTTTGAGTTTCCGAGGAGAGTTTGAGTGAGTTACTTCATCTTCCCTGTGAAGGAGCCACTCCAGAAAAGCCTGAAAATAAGATGAGAGCCCTACAGTTGATAATGGAAAATGAAAACTTCGACTTTTTCGAGAAGGTAATAGCTAGCTCTCTTTCTGCTGAAATGAGATTACTACTCAGTATTATAAATAGGATTTTATTTCCGAAGAGCGGGAGATTCAATCTCATCACTGAGCGAGATCTTATAGTGATGGAGCACATTATTCAGGGTATTCCCCTGAATCTCCCGGCCATGATACTGAGGCAGATGAGGAAGGTGATCTGCAACTCCAGAGTATCCCTACCTTATGGTATGATACTCACTTTGATTTTTCGACAGCACGGCATATCTGTCGAGGGGGAGGTATCCAGGTATCTGCTTCATACTGATACATACACTGCACGGACACTTATACGTATGGGCTATGAGAAAGTGAACGGGCAGTGGGTTCATACTGGAGCAGGGATTCAGGGTGAGGCACCAGAGGGTGAGGCACCAGATATTGGAGACCCTATCCCTGAGGATGAAGAGCATATGGATCATCCTACTGCACCTTCAGAGGCTGGACCATCGTCATCTGTTCCTCCGAGAGATACAGATGAGTTCTGGAGTAGGATGACTGAGATTACGACAGCTCAGGCGAGGACTATCACTGACGGGCTGACGAGCAGATTAGATGATATGTCAGCTCAGGCGAGGACTGTCACTGATGGGCTGACGAGCCGACTGGACATCATGTCTGCTGAGATTAGTGATCTGAGGCAGCAGATAGGAGCTCTACAGAGAGAGAGAGACCCATGGACCATCTGTGCCACAGGCTGCTGAGTCAGAGATTTCGGCACAGAGTCATCCAGCTCGTCGAGCTCCACGCCAGACACAGTCTCACCAGGCTCGACCTCCCCTCGCCACATACACTAGGAGGATGACGACTAGATCCCAGCCATTAGATACTCCCTAGGCTGATATTAGCATTTCTGTTTAGAGCCTAGGCTAGATATTTAGTTCTCATATGTATTTTGTGTTTATCATGTATCTTTAAACTTTGATTAAGGAACATTGTAATTGCTTTTGTTTTTGGCATGAATGTACTAAAATGTTCCTATTTTGATCAATGAAGTTTGAATGTTTGTTATTTATTGTGTCTTTTCCCATGCACCTATTTGATGATAACAAAAAGGGGGAGAAGTAAAGAAAGAGTAATAAGAAGTTGAAGTAAAGAAAGAGAAATAACAAGGAGAAATAAGAAATTGTGTAAGAAAAGAGAAATTACTTATAAAACAAATTGAAAATCATATAGGAAAGTATATACATTTAAGGGGGAGCAATTTGTAACAATGAAAATGATCAAATCAAAAATTTCTATCAAATCTCAGAATTTGGCACATAGAATTTCAGAATTTGGCACGCACCTTTCACATCTCGATACATAACCTGAAACTCATGTTTTATCTCAAATTTTTGGAGTTTCATCTTTAATGAATTATAAATGAAAGGGGGAGCAATTCAAAAAGTCAAATTGGCAACATTTGAATGATATAGGGGGAGACTTCATTCTTATATTTTGAAAAGCTGAATTTCAGCAAGTTAAGCCCTTTTAAAACTAATTTTTAGATAAGTATCAATAGGCTCATACTCTTTATTTTGTAATCATCAAAAAGGGGGAGATTGAGGATGATAGTGTTATTTTGATGATTAACAAGCAATTATCAAGAGTATGTTATAAGTTAAATCGATACTTCATTTATAAGTCTGTTACTCTCAGTATATTTGTATAAATTGATAAAGATACATTTCATTGTTTATATGAATGAATATAACCTTGAGATACAGCAAAGTGTGGATTGAGTCGACCCAAAGAATGATTGGGTCGACCCCGGCACATCAGGAAAGCATTTGGCACACTTCTGCAAAAATGGCACAGATGAACAGTAAGTTGGGTCAACCCAAGGAAAGCATGAGTCGACCCAAACATCAAGCTTCTCAAACAACTCAAAAAATGGTTCTCTGGAAATACTGAGAGGGTCGACCCAAGATGAAGTTGAGTCGACCCAAGCTTGAGTCGACCCAAACCCTGAGTGGGTCGACCCAAAGGCAAGACAGAACAGATGACAGAAAAGGTTCTCTGGAAACCCTGTTAGGGTCGACCCAAGAAGAAGTTGAGTCGACCCAACTGAACCTTGAGTCGACCCAAAGAAAGGTTGGGTCGACCCAAGTGAAGGAAGGCTGAATTGCAAGTTTCTGTGTTTCTGAGAGGGTCGACCCAAGGAATGTTTGAGTCGACCCAAGTGAAAGTTGGGTCGACCCAAGGACAGGTTGAGCCGACCCAAACACGGGCAGAAGCATAACGGCTAGTTCTGCAGAAGTACTTTTTGTCCTTCCAACAGTGAGTAACGGCTAGATTTGGAATTCTAACCATTGGGGCTTGTCCAATGGATGAAGAAAACTATTTAAAGTGGCACTATTCATCAGATAGAACACCTTTTTCAAAGAATATCAAAGAGTACACAAGAAAGAGAAAGTGCCCTAATCTTCTTCATTCAAGTGCTTTATTCAAGAGTTAAAAGAAAGTGGTTGAGCAGATTCAAAGAGTCATCAAGAGCTCCATCTACCCTTGAAGAGTGAAGCATCCTTGACAAAGAAGAGAGAAGTCACATCAAGCGATAAATATTCTCTAAACTCTTCTTTGTAGATTATATTGTTATATTTGCTCATCTAGGAGTTTAAATCTTCTTCCTTTGTTTATTAAACTACTTGTAAAGGTTGGTTGGTTAGCCCGCAAAACCAACGGAATAGGTTGATTGGTGAACCCGGAAAACCAATTGTAAAGGTTCGTTGGTGAGCCCGTAAAACCATCATAGGTTCGTTGGTGAGCCCGTAAAACCAACATAGGTTTTTGGTGAACCCGAAAACCAAAGTGTAAAGGTTTTTGGATTGTGAGCCCGGAAAACAATCCAACTATAATCCACGGGATTATAGTGAATTCCCAAGGGGTCGCTTGGGGAGTGGACGTAGGTGCTAAGGAGAGCACCGAACCACTATACTTCTTGTTGTTTGTATGTGATTTGTTTAAGTTTACTAACTCTTCATTTAACACAAGTAAGATAGTTAAAATTAAAAGAAACTAATTCACCCCCCCCCCCCTCCTTGGCTTGTCACCTTGGGCAACAACCCTGAACTATGGTTACTGTATAATTCAATCCCTTTGACTCCTAATGCCAAGATGACTTAGAGCTCACTGTCAACCCTATAATTAGTACATCCATTATGTGATTAACTTTAGATATCCCGTGACTCCTCACTGGGATTACCTTGGCCAAGGTTTTGCTAAATTAATCATAAGACATTATCTCCTGTTTCTAGGAGGGGTCAATTCCATCTTAACTCACAACTGACTACGCAAGTACTTGACTGCACCCAGTGATCTTCCGTCACTAAATTAGAAATTCAGATAGTCCGGTACCAAAGTACAGTGAGTTGCTTGCTAATCACAGGTTGCGATCTCAGGTCAGAGGGCCAAATTTATACCCATATCCACTCGGAACATCTATTGACAGTAGAGCATTCCGAAATTGGTCACGTTTAGTGAAATGTACTCCTACACTTCACCTGTATGGCATACCAGTGTCTCCACACTCCTTGGTTAAGAGGATAACCAACGTATATGTCACACAACGACCTAATCTCGATAATATTGTCGTCCTAGTAACAACATATCATTTGGTCGCGAACAAGTTTAAGGACTCAAAGATAAATCCTCCTTTATCATAACATAAGTCCTAAGGACTTCATCATATAAGAGTTCATTTGAAGATGAAATGATGAATAATGCCAAATAATACTTTATTAATTTGTCAATTTATTTACAAAATTCAATCATCAATATGCTGACGATTGACATTTAGGATATAATTTTCAACAGTATGTGTTTCTTATGAAACACAAGTATGAATCATTTGAAAAGTTCAAATTATACCATAATGAAGTAGAGAAACAAACTAGACAGTGTATTAAGATACTTCGATCTGATCGAGGTGGTGAATACCTCTCCAGTGATTTCTTGACATATCTGAAGGAGAATGGAATTCTCTCTCAGTGGACCCCTTCGGGAACACCGCAGCATAATGGTGTGTCTGAAAGAAGGAATCGGACTCTGTTGGACATGGTCCGGTCCATGATGGGGTTTACAACTTTGCCCTTATCATTTTGGGGTTATGCACTTGAGACCGCTTGTTATATTCTTAATAGAGTTTCCAGTAAATCTGTAACTAAAACTCCATATGAGATATGGATCGGTCAAAAGCCTGTACTCTCTCACCTTAAAGTTTGGGGGTCTCCAGCCTACGTCCGTCGTTTGAAAGCAGACAAACTGGGAGCTAGGTTGGAAGAATGTCTTTTTGTCGGCTACCCAAAAGAAACCAAAGGGTATTATTTCCACCAGGCTAATGAACAAAGGTTGTTCGTCAGTAATAGAGCTATCTTGTTGGAGAAGAAATTCCTTGGTGAAGGAATGAACAGCTCTAAGGTTGAGCTTGATGAAGTTCAACAGGTAGAGGATCAGACAACTAGAACTAAACCGTTAGAGTCTGATTTGATTGGGTCAAACTCAAAACCCATTCAGGTTGCACCTGTTAGGCGATCCGGTAGAGTACCGCATCGATCGGATAGATACTACGATTTTCTGGTCCAGAATGATGATCCCATTAGTCTCGATCAGAACGATGAGGATCCCGTTACCTATATGGATGCTATGCAAAGGTCTGACTCTGATAAATGGCTTGGAGCCATGAAATCTGAAATGGAGTCCATGAAGGTCAATGATGTATGGACATTGGTTGACCCACCTGATGGATTTAAACCTATAGGGTGTAAGTGGATTTTTAAACGGAAAAGAGGCGCAGACGGAAAGGTGGAAACCTATAAAGCCCGTCTGGTTGTCCAGGAATTTCGTCAGCGTTATGGTATCGACTATGACGAAACGTTTTCGCCTGTGGCAATGCTGAAATTCATTCGGATCATGCTTGTGATTGCGGCCTATTTGGACTTTGAGATCTGGCAGATGGATGTTAAAATCGCTTTTCTAAATGGAGATTTAGAGGAACAGGTGTATATGATATAGCCTGAAGGTTTTATTTCTGCAGATGAGTCTAAGGTGTGTAGGCTACAAAAGTTCATATATGGACTAAAACAAGTAGCTCGGAATTGGAACATTCGTTTTGACAGGGTTATCAAAACTTATGGCTTCATTAAGAACGAAGAGGAACCTTGCATATACAAATGGGCTAATGGTACGGTAGTTTTATTTCTTGTACTGTATGTGGATGATATTCTCCTAATAGGGAATGACATCGCTGCACTACAGGGAGTAAAAATATGGCTTTCATCACAATTCTCCATGAAGGATTTGGGAGAAGCATCCTACATCCTTGGGATCATCTATAGAGATAGATCTAGGAGGTTGCTCGGTCTGTCCCAATCCATGTACATTGAAATCGTGCTGAAAAGGTTCAGCATGACGAATTCCAAGAAAGGCTATCTTCCGATAGGTCATGGAATCACTCTTTCTAAAGAAGATTGCCCGACAACACCCCAAGAAAGAGAGCGTATGAGTAGAATTCCATATGCCTCTGCTGTGGGATCTATTATGTATGCTATGACATGTACTAGACCAGATATGGCATATTCACTAGGAGTAGTGAGTAGGTACCAATCTGACCCAAGAGAGAGCCACTGGAAAGTTGTAAAGACTATCCTCAAGTATGTGAGAAATACTAAGGATAAGTGGCTGGTCTATGGAGATTCTGACTTGAAACTTGTGGGATATACTAATTCCAGTTTCCAGTCAGGTCGTGATGATAGCAAGAGTGTGTCTGGATTTGTTTTTACCTTGTATGGTGGGGTTGTCTGTTGGAAGAGTTCCAAGCAGACAACTATAGCGGACTCTGTGTGCGAGGCGGAGTACATTGCGGCATCGGATGCGGCGAAGGAAGCTGTGTGGCTGCAGAAGTTCATTGCTGAGCTCGGAGTTGCACCCTCCGCTGATGGACCAGTCCCACTATACTATGATAGCACTGGGGCCATCGCTCAAGCTAAGGAACCAAAGGCACACCAGCGCACCAAGCACATTCTGCGCCAGTATCACCTTGTTCATGAGATAGTAGAACGAGGTGACGTTGATCTTCAAAAGATTGACGAAAAGGATAACTTAGCTGACCCTTTCACTAAGGCCCTCAGTGTAAAGGAGTTTGACCATCATTACTTGAAGATGGGTATACGATACTGTACTGATTGGCTTTAGGTCAAGTGGGAGTTGTTGGGAATTATGTCCTAAATCCAATCAATTATTGATTGTGAATGTATTTGAATCAATTATAAATAACATAGTATTTATTCATCACCAGAACATCTTCACAAACTCCGATGTGATGAAGTCCTTAAGACTGCTTTGTGTAATGAAATATGATTTTGTCACATAGATCCTTAAATAATCATGACCGTATGATATACTATTAACAGGACGATAGTATTATCGGACGTAGGTCATTGTGTATCATATTTGTTGGTTGTCTTCCAAACCAAAGAGTATAGAGATACTAGTATGGTATACAGGTGAATGGTAGTGTACGTTCACTGAATGTGACCAATTAACGGACTCTCTCTTGTCAAGAGTTGTTCCGAGTGGATATGGGTATATGTATCCTTTAGACCTGAGATTGCAACTGGTGGCTTGCAAGCAACTCACTGTACTTTGGTGCCGAACAATCTGGATTTCTAATCTAGCAACGGAAGGTTTCTGGGTCCAGTCAAGTACTTGTGGTAGTTAGTTGCAGATCAAGATGGGATTGACCTCCCTTAGAAATAAGGGTGAATGCCTTGTGTTTTCAATTAAGTAGTACCCTGGCCAGAAAAAGTCAAATCACTATCACTTGACTTATTGAATTGAAACATATTTTCGGATGGATCGTTTCAGGGTAGACAGACTCTAAACCCATCCTGGGCATTTTCTGGTCAATATGATGAATTATGCGGTAACCATAGTCCATAGGTTCTAGAATGTTGCTTTGCATCTATTTGGCCTATCCGATTATCGGGTCCCATTGCTAGATGGTTACTTCGATTAGTACAGGAAGTGTTCTTATACTACCGGCTTAGGTTCGAACCTGTGAGGTCACACGCTTAGAAGTTTCTGGATTGATCAAATGGCTGATTGACGATTAAGAATCATCTAGAGGTAAAATAGTCAATGTGATTGACTGATTGCCCTAAGCAATTGCTGCTTGGAGAAGTTAATTGGTGATTGGATCACTGATTAGACTCAATTTGATTGAGTAATAGAGATTAGGCTTGACCAAATTCAAATATGATTTGAAATTGGTAAAACCATAATTGACACCAAAATTAGTTTGGTGAAAATGACTAATTTTCTCCTAATCAAATTAGATTTGACTTGAGTCAAATTGGATTAAAATCAATTATGATCCTAGTATGACTAGGACTTCCTTCCCTACACGTCCTGCCTAGGTGGGACCCACATACTGTATGTGGGACCCACGTCCTGCCTAGGTGGGACCCACATACTGTATGTGGGATCCACGTCCTGCCTAGGTGGGACTCACATACTGTATGTGGGACCCACATCCCGATCGCCCTCCAGGCCACCTCACCCCTTTGTATGCGTGACACGTGGCGGAGCAGGACACCTCTTTTGCTTGCATGTGTGATATGTGGCGGGCCTGGACACCTCACACTCCTCCTAATGTCATCCATGACCTCATCTGCCTCATGAGGTCATCCATGACATCGCCCTCCAGGCTACCTCGCCCCTTTGCATGCGTGACATGTGGCGGAGCAGGACACCTCTTTTTCTTGCATGTGTGACAAGTGTCCCGATAGGACACCTCATAGGGACACCTCGTCGTCTTCTTGGCCTATAAATAGGCCACCCCTCTTCCTTCTTCGCTACACATCAAGAGGACAGAGAAAGAGAGTGAGAGGAGAGAGTAGCTCTGAAGGTGAAAGCCCAAGAAGGAGTTCTTGAGCTGTGAAGGTCCATCTTCTTCCTTCTTCTCCCTTTCAGCCAACCTTCTGCCTCCTTGCGAGCTAGCACTTCCCGGGAAGCTGATCATTCCGGAGCTTCGCATGGACGAGTCATCGAGGCCGGACGCTTGTGCGGCTGCGAAGCATCCTTGAAGGAACCTCCTTCTAAAGGGAAGAGATCTGATCTCTTTTATGGTTGAGATATGATCTCAATCTTCAAATCACAAGAAGTTGTGATTTATGCATATTTATTTGAATCACACAATCCTCGGGATCTGAGGGCTTTGTGATATTTTGTGTCAAAGCAAAGGATTAGTGGAGACTATCCGATTTCCGGAAACTCTCATGCGTGATCGTGTGACGAAGCATGACTCTCCATCCGGGGGCTCATATGATGAGTGCTTTGATAGGCACGCGTGGGTGTCACCCTATGTATTGGGACTGAGCCCGCGCCACATGTGATATGCAGTTGAAGACTGTCTTCGACTGGTACCAAAGTTAAAATATCTAAAATATCAAGCATGTTATGGGTTAAAATGTTTAACCCGTTCTTTCCGCATAAAAATTTTCTGAAATTCATGCTTAGCCCTCTGCACGCACACCATCAAACATGACTTAAGTCATATTCATCCTACAACGACATGTGGTCTTTAAAATCCGCACAAACCTTGGTTTAATCAAATTGACCCAATCATGAACCCAAATCAATTTGGATCGAACCCAATTTGATTTGGCTCATTAAATCAGCCCAATTGCAATCCAATTGCAATCAATTCCACTTAATTCTTCTTCCATTAACTCATTAACACTTAGTGGGTTAAGTCAATCACCTATCATATTGATGATTGATTTCTATTATGATTTCAAATCACAATTATGATAGTCTGACTAATTAAATTCTCTATGTGTGTGACCCCGTAGGTTCTATTCTGACTGGTAGTGAGAAATATTGAGATCTCCATCTCAATATCACTGAAACTCTTTTCAGTGGACTGAAATGATTTCAGTTCTACTCTTAGGATTCACTGATCACTAAGTGAATGCCTTCGAGTCTCACAATCCACTAGTGACACCTAGTAGTATATGGTGGCAACCCAGCAGAATGGAATATCTGAACCTCTTGGTGCAGTTAGCATATGATACAGTCCCTCTATCATGGATTCCGACGTGACGGAGGTTATGGATATCTCGTCAAACCTCATCGTCTGTCATATGTCAAATTTATACGACTTCCAGTTCGAGATATGGAAAACTCTTTTTCCAAAATGCCTGGTCAGAAATTTATCAAACTCAGTCTCATAAATCACATAGGATCACTCCTAATCTATCAAGGTCGATAGATCCCATCTAGATGCAACCCTATTCCAAAATAAACCTACTGCAGCCAATTCGCACTACAAGGACCCGAATGACTAGGGCCCAAGTTCACATGCTCGTCAAACTACAGCAACCTCACAGTGAATAGCTGAGGCATTGCAGGTCAAAGGACCAGTCATACAACTGCAGCATAAGTAGTCACTGACGAGTAAAGAGACATCCATGTGACTACTATCTTCGGTCACGCTCAGTACTTTGTTCTCTAACAAGTACTTGCATAATCACTCCAGTATCTCTATACCGTGAACTCGAGACTCATCCATCTGACTAAGTGATCTGTGCACTAATCTCAGCGGATCGATCACCGTCCCTCATGATGGATCCATCGATCAGGAGCATTTAGAAATTAATCCCTAATGACACATGCCTCAAATTCTCAACTTCTTGAAATTATGTATCATCATCTATTAATTTTTTGGACGATTCATGGACACTTACAAATATGAATGAAAAATAAATTGCCCAATCTTATTGATTAATAAGTGTCAAATTACAAATTTATGCCCCAGATTACAAATATGCGTCAACCACGTTGGCTTCTAGGGCATACTTCTAACATAAATATGATGTTCATACAACTATTTTTTTATGATCACTGAGTGAGTATAAAGATAATCCATGCTTAAGGAAGATGCAGTGTCCTGCCACCTTATTTTAGGGTAGACATTTCATGCCTACTGAAGATGGGTTTTTCTAAAATTACTTCGGTGAATTTTTATTTGAATGCTTATAGGGCTTGTAGCCAATTTGCATGTTAATTCAAGATGAATTAAAATACAAATAATCCTTGTTATGATGTTAGTGGTGAATTCTTTGCCCTAGGCTCTCTCAACTGATATCATTTCAATTGCATTTCTTTTAAATTATTTAGTTCAATAGTCCTCACAAACTCTCTTTTTTAAATATTATTTTTAAGAAAACAATTGTACCTCAATCCCTATGGATCGATACCCATAATTACTATCCTACTATATACGTGCTATTGCATGGTCTTTAAAGTTGACTATCAGATGTCTCCTTAACCGGATTGAATCTAGTTCTTATTAATCTAACTTGATGAAGTCAGTGGGAGGATATAGATTAACCGATTTTTCTTATCTATTCTCAATTAAATCAAATTTTCTAAAATTATTAGGTTCTTAAAATGAAATAGTTATGGAGATAACTAGGTCATAGCCTTCCATTAACTTGGGTGATAATGGGTCCAATGGCTAGATAATTGATAAGTGATAAATAATGCATAAATTAACCTCTTTTTCATGGCACTTATCATTATTTTTATGCACATATTTTAAATTTAAACATAAGAAAATGTGTTCTCGTTCATCATGGCATTATTAAAAATAATTCGAGTTTGCCTGATTTTTCGAGTCTAATGTGTGCAGGTCAAGTCGAACTAATTGGGATGATGTCTGAACTAATGTGTGCAGGTCGCATTTGCAGCTGAATCCTGCTGAATAAATTCTGATTATTTGGACTCTTAATCCTCATCAAATAAGGACTCTTAATTGACTTAAGTCAATCCCAATCCAATTGGGTCAAGTCCGATTAATTAGGTTATGCCCAATCGGCTCGGGTTGAACCCGATCGAATCAGGTCAAACCCTAATTTAGCCCAAATTGAATCTAATTCAATTTGGCTTAAATAAAGTCCAATAATTCAATCAAATTGAATTTATTAGTAATCCAATTACTAATTAATCCTCCAATAATTCAATAATTATTTTAATGCAACTTTTGCTTAGGATAATTTGTCAATCGAATTTACTAAATTATCCCTGAATGATTCTTAATCATCAATCAGCCATTTGATCAACCTAGAAACTTCTATGCGTGTGACCCCGTAGGTTCGAACCTAAGCTGGTAGTATAAGAACAACTTCTTGTACTAATCAAAATGACCATCTAGCAATAGTACCCGACGTCCGGATAGGCCGAATGATTGCAAAGCAACATTCAAGAACCCTTGGACTATGGTTACCGTATAATTTATCCCTATGACTCCTAAATGCCAGGATGACTTCAGAGTTCTGTCAACTCTGTAATAAGTGCATCCATGATGTGATTCAACTTTAGAAATCTTGTGACTTCTCACAAGGATTACCCTGGTCAAGGTTTTGCTAAATTGAACACAAGGCATTATCTCTTGTTTCCAGGAGGGGTCAATTCCATCTTGACTCACAACTGACTACGCAAGTACTTGACTGTACCCAGTGACCTTCCGTCACTGAATTAGAATTTAGGTAGTTCGGTACCAAAGTACAGTGAGTTGCTTGCTAGTCACAGGTTGCGGTCTCAGATCAGAGGGCCAAACTTATACCCATATCCACTCGGAACATCTCTTGACAGTAGAGCATTCCAAAATTGATCACGTTCAGTGAAATGTATTCCTACACTTCACCTGTTTAACATACCAGTGTCTCCACACTCCTTGGTTAAGAGGACAACCAACGTATATGTCACACAACGACCTAATCTCGATAATGCTGTCATCCTAGTAACAACATATCATTTGATTGCAAACAGTTTTAAGGACTTGAAGATAAATCCTCCTTTATCATAAAACAAGTTCTAAGAACTTCATCATATAAAAGTTAATTTGATGATGTACAATGAAATGATGAATAATGCCAAATAACACTTTATTAATTTGTCAATTCATTTACAAAATTCAATCATCAACTTGTTGACGATTGACATTTAGGATACAATTTCCAACAACTCCCACTTAGCCTAAAGTCAATCGGCACAGTATCTAATACCCATCTTCGACTTGTGTTCGTTGAACTCTTCGATGCCGAGGACTTTGGTAAATGGGTCAGCCAGATTTTCTTTTGTATCAATCTTCTGAAGATCAATGTCACCTCGTTCGACGATCTCTCGAACCAGATCGTAGCGACGTAGAATATGCTTGGTCTGCTGATGTGCTTTAGGTTCTCTTGCTTGAGCTATGGCTCCAGTGTTGTCACAAAATACAGTCACTGGACCATCAATGGAGGGTGTCACTCCAAGCTCAGTGATGAACTTCCGCAACCATACAGCTTCCTTGGTGGCATCAGATGCTGCGATGTATTCTGCTTCACATGTAGAATCTGCCACTATATGCTGCTTGGAACTCTTCCAGCAGATGGCTCCACCCTTAAGAGTAAAGATATATTCTGACACGCTCTTGCTATCACTGAAAACTTGAATCGGTATATCCCTCAAGTTTTAAGTCAGAATCACCGTAGACAAACCACTGGTCTTTAGTATTTCTCAAATACTTAAGGATGATTTTTACAACCTTCTAGTGGTTGCTACCTGGATCAGACTGGTATCTGCTCACTACTCCAAGTGAGTATGCCATGTCTGATCTAGTACATATCATGGCATACATTATTGATCCACTGCCGAAGCATATGAATTCTATCCATACTCTCTCTTTCTTGAGGGGTTGTCGGACAATTCCTCTTAGAAAGGTTAATTTCATGGCCCATCGGAAGATAGTCTTTCTTGAAATTAATCATACTGAACCTCTTCAGTATAGTATCAATGTATGTGGATTGGAATAATCCAAGCAATCTTCTAGATCTATCTCTATAAATCTTCATCCGTAGGATGTAAGATGCTTCTCCCAATTCCTTCATAGCAAATTGAGATGATAGCCGAACCTTTATTCCTTGTAATGCAGGAATGTCATTTCCGATTAGAAGAATGTCATCCACATACAAAACAAGAAATATAATAACTGAACCATTTGCCTATTTATAAATGCAAGATTCCTCTTCATTCTTAATGAAGCCATACGATTTGATTACCTTATCAAATCGTATGTTCCAACTCCGTGAAGCTTGCTTTAATCTGTAAATGGATTTTTGAAGCTTGCACACCTTAGACTCATCTGTAGATATAAAATCTTTAGGTTGCATCATATACACCTCCTCTTCTAAATCTCCATTTAGAAAAGTGATCTTTACATCCATTTGCTAGATTTCTTAATCTAAGTGTGCTGCTATCGCAAGCATAATCCGAATGGATTTGAGCATTACCACAGGAAAAAATATCTCGTCATAGTCAATACCATAACGCTGACGATATCCTTTGGCAACCAGACGGGCTTTATAGGTCTCTACTGATGCAGGATGAATGCAAGGGATTTAAACATAAGGGTTATCAGTAAGTTATTAACTAGCCTAATTGCAACAGGAAATTCAGTCACATATGAGCTAAGAAAGCATTATTATGAGCATAGTAATTTCAGGACTAGTTACCCGCATATACTAATTCATTTAGGACTTAGAGTAATGGATCGTTGTGGTTGAGAAACCATTAGATTAGGACGCTTTCTTCAATAAATCAGACCTAGAGTTGAGGCTTACCAAACATTGAACTTCTAGAATTCTTCTGGAGGAGGATCCTTGATCTTACTCTCGAGGGTTGATGATTGGATAACCAAGCTTCATCTTCCGTTGCAACCGGGCCCCCTTGCTATTGGTTTGGAAGGATAATAGACCCAATGATATGGAGTACTTTAAGGACCTGCAAAGAAACAGGAATTAGAGGTTTGGCGTGAGAGAGGATGGAATCACAAAAGAAAAGGGAGGCGAGAGGAGATAGGGCTGCGGTGGATGTGGAAGTGGCTTTAGGGCCTCACACCCAACTTGGAACAAGGGCCTCACGCCCAACCTTCTCTCAAGGTAACAAAGCAAGATTGCTAAGGAAGGAAGAAGCTCTTTTTTTTTTATTCATTCATCAACTGAAATTACAAGATGTCATGAGGAGGTATTTATAGACTTTCCTCATGATTTGAAATTTAAACATATAATGAATGGCGCTCCACATTTGAAGGCTTGGTTGCTAGAGAAAAGGAAAGAAAGTTGGCCGGCTTTAAGGGGGGGATTTGAAAAATTGTTGGCTTCCATTTGAAATTTTCTTGCATTTAAATTGTGGCCGACCTCTTGGACTTTGAATTTGGGTGACGTGTCAGCTTGTATGAGGTGGCATGGTGATTGGTTCTTTTGATTTGACTCTTCCATTTGGCATTATTCTCTTAGTTGAGATGATTGCTGATGTGGTGTTGAGGTGGCATCTGGTTGAGATGATTGCTGATGTGGTGTTGAGGTGGCATCCCAATAGGTGTCACATAGCATGTTGCATAGTAATTGGTTCTTCTGATGAGGTGGCATGACGTTGCATTGGTTCTTTTGATGAGATGATGTGGTCGGCTCCTTATGCTTGACTTCATCCTGGTTGGTGTGGTTCCATTGGTTGGAGTGGTGGTGAGGTGGCCAGCTGATGTTGATGTGGATGCCAAGGTGGTGCTCCAAGGGTGTGCAAAGGTGGTGGTAGAAACATGCAAGGTGGTAGTAGAAACATGCAACCTGTCTTGACTTGGCTTGCTTTCTAACTTATTGAGGCTTGCTTGCTGACTTATTGATTTTATTTATAGGACTCGATCAAAGCCACAGTGACCTTGAGTTAATTGATTGGAGTCTTTTCTGGATTCTGGTGCCCGTACCGATTCTCCCGGGGTGGAAAGAATTCGACTCTGTCGAGCAGGGGTTGGTTTGGCTGTGGTACTTTTCTAGGAGATCTGGGTTGAGTCTCTATAGGTCCTCTCGAGTAGTCCATGAATCATCAGATTTTGGTCGACCCTTCCAGTGAACCAAATAGCGTTGGTACCCTTTGTTCCGGGTGGTGATAGCTTGATCATCCAAAACATGTTCACCCTATCTCTCGATTCTGGAAATGTGGCCGGAGAGCACTCAGGTGTGGGTTCACTCTCAATGGGAGCATGATCAAAAGGCTCGCTAGGTGTCAATGTTGGTCCCTTATACTCTATGAGGTCTGAGATGTTGAAAGTCGAGCTGATACCAAAATCAAGGGGTAAGTCAACCATATAAGCGTTAGGTCGATTTTCTTTAATATCCTAAATGGACCAGCACTGCGGGCATGCAATTTTTTCATAGTTCCCGAGGGAAACCTTTCAGGTTTTAGTCTAATCATTATATAGTCTCCTTCAATGAATTCCTTAGCTCGTTTGTGACGATTAGCTGCTTGCGCATAAGCTTTGTTACTCATGTCAATTTTCTTACTGATTTTCTTATGTAAATCCCTGACATGTTGTGCATATGATTCTGCTGTCTTTGAGACTCGTGCATGTGATGGTAATGGAATAAGATCTACAGGGGTCCTAGGTTTATATCAATGGACAATCTCAAAAGGAATCTTTCCTGTGGATCTATTGACTGAGCTATTATAAGCAAATTCAGCGCGTGATAATAGGAGATCCCAGTTTCCTAGGTTGTCACCGACAAGGCATCTCAATAAGTTCCCTACACTCCGATTAATGACTTCGGTCTGACCATCAGTTTGAGGGTGGTAGGCAGTGGAGAATTTGAGTTTGGTTCCTAGCATATGCCAAAGGGTCTTCCAGAAATAGCTAGTGAACTTAACATCTCTATTTGATACGATGGTCTTGGGTAAACCATGTAGCCCAACCACTTCATTTAGAAAAAGTTTAGCTATTTTTGAGGCATCATAAGTCTGGAAACAAGGTATGAAGTATTCCATTTTGGAGAATCGGTCTACCACGACATATACTGAATCATGTTTCCTCAGAGTTTGGGGTAATCCTAACTCAAAGTCCATGCTAATATCTTGCCAAGGGCATTCGGAGACTGATAGGGGAGTGTATAGACCGGTGTTTTGTCGTTGTTGCTTTGCTGTGCTGCAGGTTCGACATCGGGCTACTATTTGGGCAACGTTTTTCTTTAGACCTGGCCAAAAGAACTGGTCTTCAATTTCTAAGATGGTTTTGTTCCTACCAAAGTGACCAGCTAGGCCTCCTGCGTGGATTTCTCAAACTAGAAAGTCTCGGGTGGAGGTGCGGAGAATGCACAACTTATTTTCTTTGAAGAGGAATCCGTTGTGAATGATAAAATCGGAGAATTGGTACTGGATCTCCTTAACAGTCAACATCCAAATGGGTGAACCTTTATTGATCTCTTGCTCTAATTCCTTAGCATTGATTAGGTTCAATCCAGGTTTTTTTCCTTCAGACTACTACTAGCTTCCCTCTTAACGTTGTCCTTAGGTGGGGTAGGGTGAACTACAATTTTCTTTCTATTATGATTGAAGGAACACGAATTTGATCGTCCAAACAGGGTAGCATCATGATCGTATAGCCATGGTCTGCCTAGGATAATGCTACTTACTCCCATAGGAAGGACATCACACCATACCTTCTCCTGATAGGATTGGAATTGTATCTGAACTTGGCATCTAAGTTTAATGGGTATTGAGGTCGAATTTATCCAAGATACCTTATAGGGATTGGGATGGGGTACTATAGGAAACCCTAAACTTTTGATGATATTGGTTGATATGGCATTGACATAGCTTCCACTATCTAAGATGATTTTGCAGGCTTTTTCTCCTATTTTGATAAAGGTCTGTAGGATGTTGGTCCTACGCCAATCTTCTTATTCTTTAGCCTGGGTCAATATACATCTCACAACTCCTAGAAATTCAGACATCTCAATGATTTCTTCCTCTTCTTCATATTCATCTACCAAATTGGTCTCTGCTTTGTAGACTTCTTCTTCATAATTCTCTAGGGTCTCAGGATCTTCTTCTTCTACTTCTCCTATGTGTAACGCTCTAGTGGGGCATTGGCTTGCATAATGTCCCATTTTATGACACCTAAAACAGGAGACATTGTTTTCCCTTCTACCTTCAGGGGCCATTTCTTTGTCGTCCCTACGAGCCTGTGGAGTGATAGGATTGGGTCTGTGTGATGGGTTTGGACTTGGGTTCGGCCTGCTTCCAGGGTTGCTAATCCTATTGGGTTCTGGTCATCGAAAAATGGGTCCCCTCTGGAATCGTTCACAGTCTCTAGCAATCTGGTAGGCTTGGTCTAAATCATGAATTTCCCTTAAGAACAATTCCCTTTGAATGTCCTCCTTAAGACCAGCTCTAAACCTAGATAGGTACGGCTTCTAACTCGATTATGTTGCACCTCATAGCGAACTCATCAAATTTGGCAATGTACTCAGATACAGTTTTTCCTCCTTGATTTAATCTTTGCAATTGATCTAGTAACCTCTATTCGTAGGATAATGGGACGTATTTCTCTCTTAGCTTAATTTTTATCTATCTCCATGTATTGGTAGTACTTCTTCTCTTTGTCTAGTGATCCTCTCAATATTTTCCTAGTATAATCTTGCATGTCGTGTCAACCTAAGCTTGGCAAATTTGAATTTTCTTTCTTCCGACATTTCATACCACTCAAAATATTGATTCATGTCATTTTCCCAATCAATGTATACCTTAGGATCTAGACTTCCTTCGAAGGAAGGTGCATCAAGTCTGATACTCCTAAGGGCTCGTTCATCCTGGTCTACATGATCCTGATGTGGTCGTCGCTGATTATGTTCAGGAGTGAAAAGGTGGCAATGGGGTTGGGGTGTCAATTCAGGTAGTTCAGGTCCCACGTGGGTCTGTTGATTTTCCTCTAGGGTTCCTAGCCTCTCCTCAACTTGATCAAACCTATTGTTCGGTTGCTTGAATTGCTCAGTCATAGTCCTTAGGATGGTCTCAAGATTGGGGTCCATGGCTTCAATGGGTTGTGTATGTGATGGGTTGTAGGATGTTCCTGATCTAGTTGTCATACAAGGCTTAAGACAAAACAAAATGGCAAACCTATGCTAGGGTTTGCTAAATCTAAATCAAAGACTTATCTAATCAAAATTGGTTCATCACTTGCCCAGGCCAGTTAGACCAAGAGTTTGTGTAACTACCATTAACCATACTTAGCTGACACCAACCACTTAACGGGGCTGGGCAGATAAGACGGTAGCCACTGTTAGTAAACCCCGATCATGCCGCTGAAATTTAAAAAAATTCAGATGCAGCGGAAGAGGCATGCGCGGGATCAACCGTTCATCGCATGAACGTTGTTCAAAAACCGTTTGTAGATAGATAAGGATTAAAAACTTTTAAAAACTTTAGAAGATCAGATCTTCACCTTGTGCGGGTAGATGATCACCGCAAACTGAAGTTCGTGGTTTAGGATGAAGGTTCGCTTGAAGCCGTTCAAGTGCCCGGCCTCTACAGGTATCCACACGAAGCAGAAACCGATCAAAGCTTCCTTGTCTCCCCGGGGTGCTAGCTCCCTTGCAGAGACAACTTTGGATGGCTGATTTCCTCTCTTTCAATCAACTCTTGATTGTGCTTGAGAGGAGGAAGAAGAAGGAGGAATAGAGAGAAGCGGAACGAAGCCTGCAGCCTTCTTTTATTCTCCCTGCGTTGGAAGGAGGAAGAGAGGAGGAGGAGGCCGCCACCCTTCTTCTTCTTTTGCTCTTACTTGCGGCTGAACCAAGGAAAGGGAGAGGGTGGCCACGGCTGCAAGGAGGAGAGCATCAATGCTAGGGCGCCGCCCCCTTTTCACCTCCTTTTAAAGTACCTAGGGCTCCTACAAATTAGGAGCCCTAAATCTTTTCCAAGAGGGGCGCCGGCCCCTCTTGTGTTGCCGCACCCATCAAAAAGGAGAGGGGCTGATGCCCCTCTTGCTTGGTTAACCTAATCCTCCTCCAAGGAGGATTAGGTTTCCCTCTCATGGTTTAGCCCTAATCTAATTAGGGTTTAACCAAATCATGAATCAATCGGGTTCAATCTTTGTTAGTCCTAATCCAATTAGAACTTGAATGAACCATGACTCAATTGAACTCTTCAATCCTAACCCAATTAGGAGTCATGTTGATTCATTGGATTAATAATTAATTAGGACTTAAGAAATTCTAATCCAATTAGGACTTATTTAATTTTAGTCCTAATACAATTAGGGCTCTAATTTGAATCCGAAGTCCTAATCAGATTAGGACTCTAGGAATCCTACTCCAAGTAGGAATCCAATTTTAATTCAAAACTCCTAATCTAATTAGGATTGTTGGAATCCTATTCCAAGTAGGAATCCCAGTCCTACTCCAACTAGGATTCCCAGTCCTAATCTAATTAGGACTCTAGGAATCCTACTCGAAGTAGGATTTGTGTTTAAGTCCAATTAATTAATTCCCTTTGTTCCTTCTTCAACTGAATATCAATCGAATTGATTACTTGTGATTCCTAATCGCGATTCAACCAACGGATCTGTCAATACTTCTAGTGTGTGTGACCCCATAGGTTCTACTCTTACTGGTAGTGAGATATATTATGATCTCTATCACAATATCATTGAAAACTCCTTTCAATGGATTGGAACGATTCCAACTCTACTCATTAGGGTTTATCGATCATCGAGATAATCCCTGTGAGTCCCACCATCCACCAGTGATACCTAGCAGCATGTAGTGGCTACCCAGTAGAATAGAATGATGAACCTCTAGGTGCAGTTATCGTGTGATACAGTCCTACTATCGTGGATCCCTACAGGACAGAGGTCATGGATAACTCGTCAAACCCCTTCGTCTGTCATATGTCAAGATTTATTCGACTCGAGTTCGTTAGTGGAAAACTCTTTCTCTACTTTATATTACTGCCCTGGCCAAGGTCTTAGAACTCAGTCTAACAAATCACATAGGATCATTCATCTTCTATCAAGGTCGATAGATTCCATGTAAGTGCATACCCTACTCCTACAGTGAACTTAATGCAGCCAATCTACACTACAAGGACCCGTATGACTAGAGACCATGTATGCGTGTAGTCAAACTACAATAACCTCACTGTGAGTAGCTGAAGCACCGCAGGTCAAAGGACCAGTCATACTACTGCAACATCAAGCAAGTCACTGACGAGTGGATAGACATCCAAGTGATTTCTTGTCTTGGTCACGCTCAGCACCCTTGTTCTTTAACAAGCACCTGCA
Source organism: Phoenix dactylifera (assembly GCF_051530095.1). Classification (NCBI taxonomy): domain Eukaryota; kingdom Viridiplantae; phylum Streptophyta; class Magnoliopsida; order Arecales; family Arecaceae; genus Phoenix; species Phoenix dactylifera. Next base: position 18,415,783 of record NC_143195.1, read on the forward strand.
CTATCACTTCAGTGTTCCTACACTGTGGACTCAAGTCTCGTCCATCCAGAAGGAAAGTGATCTGTGCACTGATCGGATTGATCACCGTCCTCATGATGATCCATTGATCAGGAGCATTAGAAATTAATCACCAATGATACATGGCTCAAATTCTCAACTCTTGAGAATATGCATCATCATCTTATTAATTTCTTGGACGATTCATAGACACATAAATAATATGAATGAAAAGATGCCTTTTATTTATTCAATAATAAATAGTCAAGTACAAAATTATGTCCCTAGAATTAACAATGTGTCAGCCAGATTGGCTTCTAGGGCATACATCTAACAATCTCCCACTTGCACTAAAGCCAATCAATCATATATCTAAGCCCTATCTTCTTAAGGTGGGCTTCAGCCTTTTGCTGACTTAGCTGCTTAGTGAACGGGTCTGCCACGTTATCCGTGGAGTCTACTCTCTGCACCTCTACATATTTCTTCTCAACATAGTCGCGTATGAGGTGGAAGTGCCGCTCTATGTGCTTGGACTTCTGATGAGACCTTGGCTCCATAGCTAGTGCTATGGTGCCAATGTCATCGCAGTAAAGTGTTATGGCATCTAATGACATTACACCTAACTCTGCAATGAACTTTTAACCAGAAGGTTTTCACTGCACCCTTAGATACGGCTTAACATTCAGCTTCTAAGGTAGAATCTATAATGATCAGTTGTTTGGAACTCTTCCAATTTATTGAACCACCATTGCACATATTCTGATGTAGACTTTCTATCATCAATATGTGTGCATCCTTCTACCTTCAACTCTGATCTTCTTCCAAAGACCAAGAACATGTCCTTAGTTCTTCTCAAGTACTTAAGACTGTTCTTCACAGCTATCCAGTGCTTTTTGCCTGGATTTGATTGATGTATGCTCATGACATTCACAATATGTACTATATCAAGTCATGTACATAGCATGGCATACATAAGGCTCCCCATTGCTGATGCATAGGGGATCTTGCTCATGCGATGAATCTCTTCAGATGTGTTGGGGCACATCTTCTTGTAGAGATTAATTCCATGCCTTAAGGGTAAGAGACCCCTATTAGAGTTTTCCATGCTGAAGCTTTTCAGCACTTCCTCTATATACATTTTCTGTGATAGGCCAAGCATCCTTTTAGATCTATCTCTATAGACCTTTATTCCCAAAATATAGGATGCTTCCCCAAGGTCTTTTATGGAGAACCCTTTTGACAACCAGACCTTGACCGAGGTTAGCATGGGAATATCATTCCCTATCAGGAGGATGTCGTCCACGTACAGTACGAGAAATACGACAGCGCTCCCACTAACCTTTTTGTAAACACACGGTTCCTCTTCGTTTTTGATGAAATCAAACGTTTTGATTGCGTCATCGAAATGAGTGTTCCAACTCCGAGATGCTTGTTTTAGTCCATAAATGGACCTTTGCAGCTTGCAGACCTTGTGATCTCCATCACTGGAAGTGAAACCCAGAGGCTGTTCCATATAGATATCTTCTTCAAGATATCCATTTAGGAAAGCAGTTTTCACATCCATCTGCCAGATTTCATAATCATGAAATGCTGCAATGGCAAGCAACGTTCGGATGGATTTCAACATGGCTATAGGTGAAAAGGTCTCCTGATAGTCAATGCCTTCGCGTTGACTATATCCTTTCGCCACCAGCCTTGCTTTATAGGTCTCTACCTTTCCATCCGAACCTATCTTCCTTTTGTAGATCCATTTACATCCAATAGGTACAATACCTTCTGGTGGATCTACTAAGGTCCAGACTTGGTTGGAATGCATGGAGTCTAATTCTGACTTCATAGCTTCCAACCATTTCTCAGAATCGATATCAGATATCGCCTCGTTGTAGGTTTTGGGATCCTGTATGTGATCCCTATCTCCCATTAGGAACATTTCCTCGGTATCCCCTTCTAGTACACCTAAGTATCTATCGGGAGGATGGGAGACCCTACTTGATCTGCGAGGTGGTTGAGGGACATCATGTACTGGCTCTGTATTAATGGGTTCGATAGGATCCATGACTCGTTGCTTTTCAGAGACTTTCTCTTCAAGCTCAATTTCCTCCCACTGCCTCTATCAAGGATAAACTGGTTTTTCAAGAAGATGGCATGACGGCTCACAAACACATTGTGCTCCTCTAAGACGTAAAAATTGTATCCTAATGACTCTTTAGGATATCCTATAAAACGAGCACTTATGGTCCTAGCCTCTAGTTTGTCCACCTGTAGTCTTTTGACGTGGGCCGGACATCCCCAAATCTTGAGATGACCAAGATTTGGTTTCTTACCATGCCATATCTCATACGGTGTGGTAGGGACGGATTTAGAGGGAACTCTATTAAGTAGATATACTGCGGTAAGTAAGGCATCTCCCCAAAGAAACATCGGTAGATCAGTGAAGCTCATCATGGACCGGACCATATCCAATAGAGTCCGATTTCTCCTCTCTGACACCCCGTTGAGTTGAGGTGTACCCGGAGGAGTCCATTGAGAGACTATGCCATTGTCCTTGAGATAGTCCCGAAATTCTCCACTAAGGTATTCTCCTCCTCGATCTGATCGAAGAGCCTTAAGGAGTTTTCAGTTTATTTTTCTACTTCATTTCTGAACTCTTTGAACTTTTCGAAAGATTCAGATTTGTGTCTCATAAGATACACATACCCATACCGTGAATAATCATCGGTAAAGGTAATGAAGCACGAATAACGTCCCCTGGCTAGCACATCGAATGGGCCACATACATCTATATATACCAAGGTAAGTATTTCAGTGGTCCTCTCCCCATGTCCTACAAAGGGCAATCTGGCCATTTTTTCTTGAAGACAGGACTCGCAAAGTGGATATGACTCGGAAGTCAATAAGCCGAGAAGCCCATCTTTATCCATTTTGTTCATTTTGTCCTCTCCAATATGGCCAATCCTGAGGTGCCACAAATATTTTTGGTTTATCTCATCCCTGGAACTTTTGAATCCTTTGGCATTCACTACTTGCTCAGACACATTTATAGATACATCCATATGCAAATGATAGAGACTGTCAATCATAAAACCACGTGCGACTATTTTATTTCTTAAATAAATAGAACAGCAGTCTTTGTCAAATGTAAAAATATGACCTTTCTGTACTAGACATGAAACAGAAATCAAATTTCTGCTAGCAGCAGGTACATAATAGCAGTCTCTAAGTAATAAACTAAAACCAGACGGTAGTCGCAGATGGTAGGTGCCCACAGCCACAGCAGCAACTTTTACCCCGTTGCCTATCCGAAGGGTTACTGCACCTTCCGCCAGCCTTCTACTTTCCTTTAGACCCTGCATGGTAGTGCATAGATGAGCACTAGAACCAGAATCTATAACCCAACTAGAAGTAGAAAAAACCGTTAGATTAGTTTCAATTATGAGCAAGTCTATACCTTTTGAAGGTGTGTCACCTTTCTTGTTCTTCAGGCTCTCGAGGTATGAAGGACAGTTCCTCTTCCAGTGGCCTTCGACATTGCAGTGGAAATATTTTTCTTTGTCATTAGCCCTTTTCTTTTGAACTTCCTTCTTTGGCTTCTTGTCTTTCTTCTGCTTCTTAACAGGCTTCTTTTTCTTCCAAGTAGACTTTCTCTTGGAACCAGAAGTCAACTCAGTAGCAAGGACATTGCCTCTTGAACCTTTCAAGGCTCCCTCAGCAGTTACCAACAAATTTATCAGTTCAGTCTTAGTGCATTCAATCTTATTCATGTGGTAGTTTACTATAAACTGACCAAATGAATCAGAAAGTGACTGTAGGATCAAATCCACTTGCAATTCCTTGTGCATGTTCATTCCGAGCTTCTCAAGCTCCTCTAAGTCCTTGATCATAGTCAGACCGTGATCATGGACAGACTACCCTTCGCGCATCTTTGTCTTGAAGAGCCTCTTGAACACTTCAAAACGAGCTGTGCGACTCTGCTCACCATACAACTCTTGCAGATGTGCTAGTATGTCCCTAGCAGTCTTGAGATTCTCATGTTGGCATTGGAGTTCATTGGACATGGATGCCATCATATAGCACTTGACTCTAATGTCATCATCCATCCACTTTTGATGCATCTGTCGCTGAACATCAGTAGGACGTGTTGGTAGTGTGGGGATATCTGAATCGAGTATATAGCCTATTTTCTCATAGCTCAAAATAATTTTGAGGTTTCTAAGCCAGTCCTTGTAATTGGTTCCGGTCAATCGGTTGGTCTCAAGAATACGGGTCAAAGGGTTTGAGGCTGACATTGTATCTGCAGAGAGTAAAGATTCTAGTTAGACTTTTGTACTTGATCCTAATCTGTTCTAAGGTCTTTTAGAACAAATGTAACTCCCACTATTTTCTCGAATTCCTCACACTCCCCTGGTAGGAAAACGGAAATCCTACATGACTAGGGTTTCTAGTGGGTACTGCGGTTCCACCGATTTACATGCCACCTCACCTAACAGTTATTGGTGACACATAGATTGATGAATGTACAACTCTTGTACAATGCTTCTCTAGCATTTTGCAGTGTAACTTGATCTCTAAGCCATGAAAACCTCACCTAACAGTTATTGGTCCCATTTCTTAGTTAAGTCAGACCCACCGTATAACCGTAGAAATAAAGTCGTCATTGGGTCCTCACTTAACAGTTATTGGTGCCCAACCCCACCTTTACCCTACAACATCTCATGTCTATAGAGATGTCCAGCCCCCCGTGTTAGGGTTTCCCAGTGCCCTAGGGCGCAGCGGAAGATACGGGATTATAAAATTTTCTTATAAAACCCATTATATGAAACCCTAATAAGCCAAGATCGCCTTAATAGTATAACCAAATAATGTAGAAAATATAATCTTGGTATAGAAGAATACCTATCACGCTATATCCAATATATCTGAAGATGTCCTAAGGTGCCCAAATGTTCACCCTCCGATGTTGATCCACACAGGAATGGGTTCAAGACTCTAGCTCCACCAAAACTTGATTCTAATTGTTCAATCCTTCCAAAGGATTTAATTGGCTGATTTTCCTTCACTTCTTCCTTTCTACCTCTAAAACATTCACTAGCCTTTTTGTCCTAAAGAAGACCCTCTTGTCTTGGGTTAGGACAAAAGAGAGAGACTTGTAAGAAAGAAGGGATAAGGGAGAGAGAAGGAAAGGCTTTTTCTTGGATGATCTTTAGAACCCCAAGGCACCTCCTTATTTATAAGAGATGGAGGGATGCATCATAAAGGGATGCATCCCATCCACACACCTCATCATGATGAGGCATGTGCCAAGAGATGCATCCCATCATGATGGGGTGCTAAGGAGAAGGGTGTATCAACTTCTTTCTCACATCTTCCTCTTAAATCCTGATGATCCAAGGGCCCAAATGCAGTGAACCAAAGCCAATGGTCCAGATCTAGGTGCCATCTAATGGTCCAGATCAAGACATCATCATCCAGGGTGCCATCCAATGGTCCAGAAGTAAGATGCCATCACCGATGGTCCAGATTCAGGCGCTGAACAACGGTCCAGATCTTTTATCCAGAGAGCCATCCAGTGGTCTAGATTCAGGCGCTGAGCAACGGTCCAGATCTTTCATCCAGAGAGCCATCCAGTGGTCCAGATTCAGGCGCTAACCAGTGGACCAGATCCTTCATCCAGAAAGCCATCCAATGGTCCAGATGAAGGCGCCAACCAGTGGACCAGATCCTTCATCCAGGAAGCGATCCAATGGTCCAGAAGTGAAGGCCCTATCAAACCCAATCCAATTGGGTTTAACCAACTTAAAGAAAACATTAAACCTAATCAAATCAGGTCTAATTAAAGCCAAATGGGTTTCAACTCTTGGTTAACCCATATTAGGTCATGATCTAATCATATTAGATCAACCAAATCTAAGAATCATATTCGAATTTAATTTGAATCAGGAGCTAGGGTTTGCAACACGTGCTAGCATGTTCATCTTGCAAACATGATCTAATCCAATTAGACCCTTGATCAATTCCCTTGTGTGTGACCCATTGGGTTCCTTATCTTAGCCAGCAGTAGGTGCAGGTGCAAGTTGACCTAACCTGATTAGAATACCTCTAATCCAATTTAGGTTCAATTTAGTGCTAAACCTGACTTAGCAATCAGAACCTTTCTGATGCTTTGATCTAATCAAACTCTTTGATCCGATCAACCCACAAGACATGATTGACGTCTAGCAACGTATCATGTCTACCCGAAAGATGAGGAATGTATTGGACAAATCCAAACATACCCTTCAGTGGAAAGTTACTGTGCAATTCAATCCCTCAGTCATGCTACATCCTGAATAAGTGCTCGAGTATGGATCAATATCAAACTCAATCACTTATTCATGTCTCTCTTAATCTTTTATATGATAATTCAAATAATGAAACATTAGAAACTCTTTCTAATATTCATTTTGCTTTGATCAAAGGCTTCGTGAATCATCATAAGATTAGAGTAAGTAGGATGTTACCTTCTCTTACTAGAAGTGACTGATTCCTTGTTGACCTACTCACAACCTTCGTACAAAATCCACCATATCCAGAATATCCCGTACACAACGCAATGTCGTGAATGAGGGTAAACCAAAACATAGCTTCAAGTGCACAAGGTACCATGGTGATCTCAGGTCTAAGGATCACTTGCACAACTCCCACTATGAGAACCATCTTTTGATAATTAAGTAAGAATCCATAAGATGTTCTCATGGCTGGTCATTTCAGTGAACTCATTCCTCTAATGAGCACCCACATCTTTGTATTAGTGTCTCACACAAGTGATTGTGAGATCAATCACCCTCTACATTGAGCATACATAAGATGTGCCAGTCTTTCCGGTAATATTGATCCCCGACTCAATATACCAATTTGACTGGGAATATTCTAAATTAGGATTTTAGGATTTTAGGTCTCACTGGTATGATCTCATCATAACCCTTAAAACCAATGTCCTAATTTATGGGGTTCATCATCCAATAATAAAATAGATAAGCAGCAAATGATGAAATACAATGCCTTTATTGATATATATCGAGTGTCAAAGTACATGATTTGGAGGATTACAAAGAAAAACCCATCAAATGATTGGCTTATAGGGCATCTACTCTTTCAATCTCCCACTTGCACTAAAGCCAATCGCCCTTATATTTTAACCCCATACAATCGAGGTGACGATTGAATTGCTGCTGTGGTAGAGCTTTAGTAAATGGGTCTGCTATATTGTTCTTTGTGTCTACTCGTTCAATCTTGACGTCTTGTCTTTCGATTATCTCTCGAACAAGGTGGAAGCGTCTCAAAATGTGCTTGGATCTATGATGAGACCTTGGTTCCTTAGCCTGTGCAACTGCTCCAGTGTTATCGCAATAAACTGGGACTGGTCCGGCAATCTCAGGAACTACACCCAGCTCTGTGATGAACTTCTTCATCCAGACTGCTTCCTTAGCAGCTTCACTAACAGCTATGTATTCTGCCTCAGTAGTTGAGTCAGCTACAGTTTGCTGTTTGGAACTTTTCCAACTCACAGCTCCACCATTCAAAGTGAAAATATATCCAGAGATTGACTTGCTATCATCTGGATCAGATTGAAAGCTAGAATTTGAATAGCCTTCTAGTTTCAATTCTGATCCTCCATAAATCAGAAAAACATCTCTAGTCCTTCTCAAGTATTTGAGAATGCTTTTCACAATTTTCCAATGATCCTCCCCGGGATCTGCCTGAAATCTACTTACCATACCTAAGGCATAAGCTACATCAGGCCTGGTACATAACATAGCATACATGATCGACCCTACTGCTGAAGCATAGGGAATAGAACTCATTCTATTCCTCTCTTCAGATGTCTTAGGAGACATCTTCCTAGAGAGTTGTATGCCATGTCCTATGGGTAAGAAACCTTTCTTACTTCCATCCATGCTGAACCTCTTCAGCACATTATCTATGTACCTAGACCGGGACAAACCTAGCATCCTTTTAGATCTATCTCTATAGATCCTTATACCAAGTATATAGGATACTTCACCCAAGTCTTTTATGAAAAATTTCTTTGATAGCCAAGTCTTGACCGATTGCATCATTGGAACATCATTTCCAATGACCAATATATCGTCCACATATAATATCAAGAAGACAATAGCACTCCCACTAGTCTTCTTGTACACACAAGGTTCATCTATATTTTTAATGAAGCCAAACTCTTTGACTATCATGTCAAAATGGATGTTCCAACTTCTAGATGCCTACTTTAATCCATAAATGGATTTCTTAAGCCTACATACTTGATTTGCTCTCCCTCTTGAGACAAATCCCTCTGGCTGTGTCATATAGACCTCTTCCTCAAGGTGACCATTAAGGAAGGCGGTTTTGACATCCATCTGCCAGATCTCATAATCATAGTATGCAGCTATAGCAAGCATAATCCGAATAGATTTGAGCATAGCTACTGGCGAAAAAGTTTCATCATAATCAATGCCTTGTTTTTGCCTGAAACATTTTGCCACTAGCCTGGCCTTGTAGGTTTCTACTTGGCCATCAGCTCCTATCTTCTTCTTGTATACCCATTTGCACCCTATTGGAATCACTCCCTCAGGTGCATCAACCAAAGTCCACACTTGGTTTGTATACATAGAATCTATCTCGGATTTCATGGTGTCCAACCATTTGTCAGAGTCCCTACTCTTGACAGCTTCCGAATAGGTCAGAGGGTCATCGTTATCAACGATGTGGGCTTCATCATTCTCAATAATAAATCCATACCTCTCAGGTGCATTTCGCACTCTTTCTGACCTTCGAAAAGGAGTAGTGTGTAGTGGCTGTACCTCTTCCATGGGTACATCTGGTTGAGGATTATTATGTGTCTCACCTTGTAGGTCTTGAACTTCATCAAGTTCAATTCTTCTATCCTTGCCCTTTTCTAAAAAAAACTCTTTTTCCAAGAAAGTGGCATGCCTAGCAACAAATACCTTTTGTTCGGTAGGATTATAGAAGATATATCCTAAACTATCTTTAGGATAACCTACAAATATACATTTGTCCGATCTAGCACTTAGCTTATGTCCAAAATTTCTTTTGACATAAGCATGACAACCCCATATCTTAAGATACTTAAGATTAGGTTTCTTTCCTTTCCATATCTCATATGGAGTGCTAGATACAGACTTAGATGGTACTCTATTTAATACTAATGCAGCAGTTTCTAGGGCATGTCCCCAGAAGGAAATTGGAAGATTTGTGAAGCACATCATGGACCGTACCATATCTAATAAGGTACGATTCCTTCTTTCAGCTACACCATTTAATTGTGGCGTATATGGAGGTGTCCATTCAGAAAGTATACCCTTTAATTTAAGATAGTCTAAAAATTCACTAGAAAGGTATTCTCCTCCTCGATCAGATCGAAGGATTTTAATACACTTTCCAGTTTGTTTTTCGACCATACTTTGATACTCTTTAAATTTATCAAAGGCTTCGGATTTATGTTTCATTAGATACACAAAACCGAACCTTGATAAGTCATCAGTAAATGTGATGAAGTAAGAGTATCCATCTCTAGCTTGAGTTGACATAGGACCGCACACATCAGTGTGTACGAGTTCTAACAACTCACTTGCCCTTTCTCTATGTCCCGAGAATGGAGACTTGGTCATTTTACCCATAAGACAAGATTCACAAGTTCCTAATGATTCAAAATCATAAGGGTCAAAGAATTTATCTTTATACAACTTATGTAACCTTGTCTTACTAATATGACCTAATCGGTAATGCCAGAGGAGGGTATTATTTATATTTTCTCTTTTTCTTTTATTATCTTTGCCAATATGAAACATAACATTATTAAGACATAATACTAAAAGACCATTTTCCATAGTGCCATGACAATAATACTCATTAGATAAAGAAATAGAGCAACCATTGCTCTTTCCATTTATTTCGAATCCTTTCTTAAGCAACAAAGGAATTGAAATTACATTTCTAATGATTTTTGGCATAAAATAACAGTCTTCTAGCTTCAAGAACTTTTCGGAGGGTAGCTCCAGTATGTAGGTGCCAACAGCTTCAGCCTGGATGGATTCTCCTCCAGCGCCATATAGCTCGAAGTCACCTTTCTTCAGTCTTCTAATTTTCTGCAGTCCATGCAAAGATTTGCATATGTGAGAACCACAACCGGTATCCAATACCCATGCATTAGAATCAGAAGAACTTAATGTCATATTGGCATGTAATAAAAACATACCTTTTGTTGCAACACTTGCATCAGGCTTCACACTTGCAAGAAAGCTCTTGCAGTTTCTTTTCCAATGCCCCGTCTTGCCACTATGGAAACAGGTACCAGGTCCAGAGATTTTCTTTCCCTTCTTCTTTTTGATGCGACTCTTAGGGTTTAGTTTTTTCTTTGAACCCTTGTTGCCCGACTTCTTCTTTGAGCTCTCACCAACAAGAAGGATCGGACCCTTGTCCTTCTTGATGTGAGACTCTGCTGTTTTCAGCATATTTAGAAGCTCAGGCAGGGAGGAATTCAGTTTGTTCATGTGATAATTCACGACAAACTGCGAGAATGAGTCGGATAGTGATTGCAGGATCAAATCCTGACTGAGCTCACTGTCCATAGCAAAACCAAGTTGACTTAATCGAGTGATTAAGTCTATAACCTTTAAACAGTGGTCTTGCACAGATGATCCCTCGATCATTCTAGCACGGAACAACTGTTTAGATATCTCATATCTAGCAGTTCTGCTCTGCTCACCATATAACTCCTTTAAGTTAAGGAGTATGGAGTGAGTATCCATGCTATCATGCTGCCTCTGCAATTCATTATTCATAGAAGCAAGCATGATACATTTGACAGTCAAACTATCATTTTTCCACATACGATATGTGGCCAATTCCTCCTCAGTTGCATCTTCCCCTGCTGACCCTAGGTCAGGGGTTTCAAGAATGTAGGAAAGTTTTTCTTGTGTGAGAACAATCTTTAAATTTCTCAACCAATCCACATAGTTGGGACCAGTCAATTTGTTTGTATCTAAGATACCTCTAAGTGAGAGTAAAGATGCCATTTTTGCAGAATTAATCTATAATTACAAAGAACACTAATATAAGCAGACCAATCATGATGACATGTATTCAATCAGACAAGGACTTTTATCTAATTGTTACTTCCACTATTTTTGTCGAATATCATAACCCTCAAGTATGATGAACGAGAAAATACTAATTTTCTTAGTGGGGTTGAGATCCAAATTCCTTATAAAAGACCTTGTGGAAATCACAACAAGCCCTTATAAGTTCAAAGGTAGGAAACTCTTTCTAATTGCATCCCATGCAATTCCCAACTTTATTCTGTCCTCTAGCACACATATAGTCTTGTGGGAATCACAACAAACTATTGTGTCTAGTTAAGTCAAACCCTTCATTTTTATACAGTCATATTTGAATAATGCTGCCCTTGTGGGAATCACAACAAGGCAACATATTAAAATATGCCATATACATCATATGCACCAAGATATTACAATATCAATCCCTAATACTAGCCTTGTGGGAATCACAACAAGCTAGCGTAGATATTGACATAATAATATCTAAGCATGAAGGAAGGACCTTTATAGTGTTATATCAGCAATTAGCTTTTCCATGGAGGTCAATCAAATAGTTGGCCAGGTAAGCAGATGGGAGGCTCTCCTTACTTAGTAAGGTCCTAATTAAATAACCACCTGTAGCCTCTTTCCTAGACACCAACTTAGTCAATTGATTCAGAATGGCTCAGCTTAAAGCAATTAACACTACGACTTAATTATGAATTTAGTGAGGGCTTTCAAATAGTAGTATCTTACTAACATTAAGCTCAACCATAAAGGACAATCAAATAATTGGCCAGGAAAGCAGGTGGGAGGCACCCCTCACTCAGAGAGTGAGGTCCTAACTAAGTAACCACCTGTGGCTTCCTTCCTAGACACCAACTGAGTCGATTGTTCCAGAATGGGTCAGCCCAAAGTTTTCATACTACTATATTGGTCTCATTGCACATTCTATAATTTAGTACTAGCAATTATACTGTGCTACAACATGAATATAACACTATCTCATAGCATAAACTAATCATGCATACAAACAACCTAGCTATCTCATAGCATCAAGATAATAGCATGTATTATCATTTGGTTAAACTGATTAAGGGTGGCTCTGATACCACCTGTTAGTGTTTCCCAGTGCCCTAGGGCGCAGCGGAAGATACGGGATTATAAAATTTTCTTATAAAACCCATTATATGAAACCCTAATAAGCCAAGATCGCCTTAATAGTATAACCAAATAATGTAGAAAATATAATCTTGGTATAGAAGAATACCTATCACGCTATATCCAATATATCTGAAGATGTCCTAAGGTGCCCAAATGTTCACCCTCCGATGTTGATCCACACAGGAATGGGTTCAAGACTCTAGCTCCACCAAAACTTGATTCTAATTGTTCAATCCTTCCAAAGGATTTAATTGGCTGATTTTCCTTCACTTCTTTCTTTCTACCTCTAAAACATTCACTAGCCTTTTTGTCCTAAAGAAGACCCTCTTGTCTTGGGTTAGGACAAAAGAGAGAGACTTGTAAGAAAGAAGGGATAAGGGAGAGAGAAGGAAAGGCTTTTTCTTGGATGATCTTTAGAACCCCAAGGCACCTCCTTATTTATAAGAGATGGAGGGATGCATCATAAAGGGATGCATCCCATCCACACACCTCATCATGATGAGGCATGTGCCAAGAGATGCATCCCATCATGATGGGGTGCTAAGGAGAAGGGTGTATCAACTTCTTTCTCACATCTCCCTCTTAAATCCTGATGATCCAAGGGCCCAAATGCAGTGAACCAAAGCCAATGGTCCAGATCTAGGTGCCATCTAATGGTCCAGATCAAGACATCATCATCCAGGGTGCCATCCAATGGTCCAGAAGTAAGATGCCATCACCGATGGTCCAGATTCAGGCGCTGAGCAACGGTCCAGATCTTTTATCCAGAGAGCCATCCAGTGGTCCAGATTCAGGCGCTAAGCAACGGTCCAGATCTTTCATCCAGAGAGCCATCCAGTGGTCCAGATTCAGGCGCTAACCAGTGGACCAGATCCTTCATGCAGAAAGCCATCCAATGGTCCAGATGAAGGCGCCAACCAGTGGACCAGATCCTTCATCCAGGAAGCGATCCAATGGTCCAGAAGTGAAGGCCCTATCAAACCCAATCCAATTGGGTTTAACCAACTTAAAGAAAACATTAAACCTAATCAAATCAGGTCTAATTAAAGCCAAATGGGTTTCAACTCTTGGCTAACCCATATTAGGTCATGATCTAATCATATTAGATCAACCAAATCTAAGAATCATATTCGAATTTAATTTGAATCAGGAGCTAGGGTTTGCAACACGTGCTAGCATGTTCATCTTGCAAACATGATCTAATCCAATTAGACCCTTGATCAATTCCCTTGTGTGTGACCCATTGGGTTCCTTATCTTAGCCAGCAGTAGGTGCAGGTGCAAGTTGACCTAACCTGATTAGAATACCTCTAATCCAATTTAGGTTCAATTTAGTGCTAAACCTGACTTAGCAATCAAAACCTTTCTGATGCTTTGATCTAATCAAACTCTTTGATCCGATCAACCCACAAGACATGATTGACGTCTAGCAACGTATCATGTCTACCCGGAAGATGAGGAATGTATTGGACAAATCCAAACATACCCTTCAGTGGAAAGTTACTGTGCAATTCAATCCCTCAGTCATACTACATCCTGAATAAGTGCTCGAGTATGGATCAATATCAAACTCAATCACTTATTCATGTCTCTCTCAATCTTTTATATGATAATTCAAACAATGAAACATTAGAAACTCTTTCTAATATTCATTTCGCTTTGATCAAAGGCTTCGTGAATCATCATAAGATTAGAGTAAGTAGGATGTTACCTTCTCTTACTAGAAGTGACTGATTCCTTGTTGACCTACTCACAACCTTCGTACAAAATCCACCATATCCAGAATATCCCGTACACAATGCAATGTCGTGAATGAGGGTAAACCAAAACATAGCTTCAAGTGCACAAGGTACCATGGTGATCTCAGGTCTAAGGATCACTTGCACAACTCCCACTATGAGAACCATCTTTTGATAATTAAGTAAGAATCCATAAGATGTTCTCATGGCTGGTCATTTCAGTGAACTCATTCCTCTAATGAGCACCCACATCTTTGTATTAGTGTCTCACACAAGTGATTGTGAGATCAATCACCCTCTACATTGAGCATACATAAGATGTGCCAGTCTTTCCGGTAATATTGATCCCCGACTCAATATACCAATTTGACTGGAAATATTCTAAATTAGGATTTTAGGATTTTAGGTCTCACTGGTATGATCTCATCATAACCCTTAAAACCAATGTCCTAATTTATGGGGTTCATCATCCAATAATAAAATAGATAAGCAGCAAATGATGAAACACAATGCTTTTATTGATATATATCGAGTGTCAAAGTACATGATTTGGAGGATTACAAAGAAAAACCCATCAAATGATTAGCTTATAGGGCATCTACTCTTTCACCCCGATGCAACTTGACCACTGTATCCAGCCGAGACAAATCAACATCAGAAAGGCCTTAGCAGCTCTACTACAGTGGAAGACCTATTGACTTAATATTGGTTAATCAGGTCTTAGTGTTTGCAACTTGAGCTCTTCATAAGAGGTAATCGAACAATTGGCCAGGTAAGCAGGTGGGAGGCTCCACTTACTGAGAGAGTAAGGTCCTAATTAAGTAACCACCTTTCATGCTTTCCTAGACACCAATTAGATCAATTAATCTAATATGACTCGCTCATGCTGGTTCACTCTCGACTTGATTGAGGAGGTTTTAATTTAGGTCTCAATTGGGTTTGCTACATCACATGTAAACCTATCTACCCGACTCTCATTCACATCACATGCAAACGGCACATTACAGGCAGTTATAATCGCAGCAGTAAATAAAGCTAAACTTTAAATAGGTGATGATCATGGATTCTAGTTAGGTCGTATTACAAGCACATGCACGTCAATCGATCAACTGGTCTTCAACTCTTGAATTGGTTCCAAGCCTCCTTGATTCGATCCTTGACCAACTCTTGATCCAATCGCCATCAACCGCTTAGACCCCTACTCATCTCATGCATCATCTTCGACTTGATCGTTGACGTACATCACATCACAGAAATACAACTAGATATAAAATAAAAACAAAAATAAATTACATCTCCCTTTTAGGAGGCACGCAGGTCTCTCAAAATATTAAATAAGATGCATGCAAGCATCTGAAAAATTACATGACATTACAGATCACATCGCAGGTCATTACATTTGATACCAAAAGGGTTTGAATCCTATGATCATCACCACATGCAGCAATTATAATTTTCAGATATGAAAACTAATTGATTATCTTATGACATAGGTTGCTGATTATGCTAATCATGATTCTAAACTTTGTAATCCCATTAACAATGCAATTAGAATCATCATTTTATCACATAAAAATCAACATGCAAAAATCAGCACCCTAGAAAAATCTGCATGCAGAAAATTTTCAGCATGCATAATCTTTCAATTTTCAGATCTAATAAGCCTATTAATAATTAATCCTTATCTTAATCTACGATGCCTAGGCTCTGATACCACTGTTAGTAAACCCCGATCATGCCGCTGTGTGGAGTGATTGATTAAAACCCCATTTGATTTTGATGAGCTCAAAGCATTTGAGTATATCTTGTGATTACTAATGAATTCAATTGAGTGTTTCAGTGAAAATCCTGTCCAAGTGTTTCTAGACTTGGTTCATAGTGTTACGGGGGAACTCAGCCACCATGCCCCACGTGACCGGCACGCGCGCCCAAGAAGACTACAGCTGCCCCTTGATCCAGTAACCCGACCCCGAGTCGGATATCTTCGGCTTCGCAGCCCGACCCCGAGTCGGCTGCCCCTTGATCCAGCAGTCCGACCCCGAGTCGGATATCTTCGGCTTCGCAGCCCGACCCCGAGTCGGCTGCCCCTTGATCCAACAATCCAACCCCGAGTCGGCAATCTCTCGACAACGACAGGCTGTTCCCCTGAAGCACGCCGCGACCCTCTGCTCCACTACTCCCTGCAACGGTCGTATCCGGCGCTGCTCCACGATCTCCTGTAACAGCCGTACAAAGCGGAGCTCCACTACGCCCTGTCATGGCCGTACCCAGCGCTGCCCCACGACGCCCTGTAACGGCCATGTCAGTGGCAACTCCATCGTGCCACACGATGACCAACCCCCCAGAAGGACCCCCCAGCCTGGTATATATGCGGCTGGGGGGAGAAGGGGGGAGGTAAGCAAGAACTTCCAGAGCATTCTCCTACTTGCTACTATTATCTCTCCTTCTCCTCCAATCTCCTCTGACTTGATCGTCGGAGGGCCCCCACTACCCCAGTGGTGGTGCGAGGCTTGTTTGCAGGTTTCCCGGTGGAAGGTGGAGCGCAATCAACACCAACCAAGGCAACTCAGACGGAATCCCGTTCACACCACTGTGCCAATCGTTCTCGGTTTGGACCACCAGCAACAGTTGGCGCTAGAGGAAGGGCCGAATCTCAGAGCGATCGTAATGGCACGGCGAGGTGGTCGTGGAGCTTCCAATGCCTCCGGTCGCGGGGCCTCTCGCGCCTCCGGCCGGGAGGCCGCTGCGTCTCCAACACATTCTCAGCAACACTCCACCGCTCCACCTCCCATTCAGATGGTCGAAGCCGCTCAGTTCGACCAGTTAGCCCAGCAGGTTCGCACCCTCGCGGAGGCAGTGCAGAACCTGCAGGGTGTGATGTCTCGGGCGCCGCAGCGGGCCCAGGAGCCGCTGCTCCCTGAGCGCTCACCTGTCCTCCTCAACCCGCGCTCCTTCCTCTCCCATGGGGAGGAGCGCCGGCGCGAGGAAGATTCTCGAGCACGGTCCATTCTGCCGGGACCTTCCCATCGGAGCTGCGCGGGGTACGAGAGGCGGGCCCGGGCGCGTTCCTAGACCCCCCAGTCCTCAAGGAACCCGCGCTCCAGTCGGTCCCCCTCTCGGTGCTCCTTGTCTCCCACCCATCGGTCGCGCTCCCTGGACCGGCGGGTGGACGATCTCCACCAACAACTCCAGGTCCTGAAGGGCCACTCCAAAGATCCCTTCGCCGACTTGGAGATCTCCTCCCAGCCGGCACTTGCCTCGAGGATCTTGCGGACCCCGAATCCGCCGGGGTTTAAAATGCCGGCGATCGAGCCCTATGACGGGGCGGCGGACCCGCGGGATCACGTCGAGAGTTTCAGGACCCTTATGCTCCTCCACGGAGCATCAGATCCTCTCCTCTGCAAGGCCTTCCCGGCGACCCTCCGTGGCCCGGCAAGGGCGTGGTTCGCCGGCTTGGAGGCTAACTCAATCCAGTCCTTCGACCAGTTTACTCGCCTCTTCATCACCCATTTCGCCGTCAGTAGCCGGCGGCGACTGGTCTCCGACTCCCTCTTCGATATCCGGCAAAACGAGGGAGAAAGCTTGCGGGATTATCTTACCCGCTTCAACAAGGCTACGCTGGAAGTCCGGAACCTGAGCCAGGAGGTGGCTCTTTCAGCCCTGAAGCGTGGCTTCCGAAAGGGCAGACTCACCTTCTCCCTGGACAAACGCCTGCCGCGGAGCTTCCCGGAACTGTTGTCCCGGGCGAACCAGTATGCGGACGCCGAGGAGGCGGCCGCCCACCGGAGCAAGGAGGCCGCCGAGATCCCTCCAAAGCTCGGGAAGAAAAGGCGAAAAGAGGCACGCCAGAGGAGGAGCCCGACGCCTCAACGTCGGCGCAGAAGCCTGTCGCCGGCGAGGAACCACGGCGCCCTACGCCCTCGTTCTCCGCCCCGATGTTTCAACCGGTACACTCCTCTCCTGACTCCCCGGGCCCAGATCCTCATGGAAATCAAGGGGCGGGAGGACCTCCCGGTCCCGAGACAGATGAAGAAGATCCCTGGGAGGAGGCCCTCTCGGGCGTACTGTGAGTACCACCGGGACCACGGCCACGACACCGAAGACTGCTTCCAGCTTCGGGACGAGATCGAGGCTCTCATCCGCCGAGGGCGTCTCGGTCGATATGTGAACGACCGACGTCCCCCCGCAGACTCGCGTCCGGCCGACCCGGCCCCTCCGGAGCCTCGGGAGCAGAATCGACCCGTCGCGGGCGTGATCCATACTATCACTGGGGGCTGCCCCCGACCCGAGAGGAACGCAGGGGGCTCGACTGAAGCGTCAGGGGCAGCCGTCGCAAAGAGGCAGAGGGTCGGTAATGTAATCACTTTTTGTGATGAAGATGTAAAGGGGGTTCAGACCCCCCACGATGACGCCATGGTGATCTCTCTCACTATGGCAAACTATGATGTAAGGCGTGTTCTTGTGGATAGTGGAAGCTCAGCTGATATTTTGTTTTACGAGGCCTTCCAAAAGATGAGCTTGTCCAGACAATTGTTGCACAAAACATCCACCCCCCTCATAGGATTCACTGGTGACGCTATCTCGGCCGAAGGTGTCGTTGAGCTGCCTGTGACTGCGGGCATTGCACCCGCAGAAGCCACGGTGCGGCTCGGGTTCTTGGTCGTCCGTGTTCCCTCGGCCTACAACGCTATCCTCGGACGACCCGGACTGAACGCCCTTCGCACGGTGGTCTCTACGTACCACTTGCTCATGCGGTTCCCCACGGCGGCCGGGATTGGAGAGGTCCGAGGTGACCAACCGACCGCAAGGCAATGTTTCCTAGCAACTCTCAAAGGGAAGAAGCCCGTAGAAGCCTTAAGCGTCGAGTCCCTCGACGCCAGAGACGAGGTGGCCTTGCGGCACGGGGAGCCGGCCGAAGGTGTGATCGAAGTTCCCCTCGAGGAAGGTCGCCCGGACCGGACGGTCCGGGTCGGCACCAATCTCGACCCGGGAGCTCGGGCTCGGTTGGTGGAATTCCTCCGAGCCAACGCCGATGTATTTGCCTGGTCGGCGGCCGATGTACCTGGGATCGACCCGGAGGTCATTTCTCACGCCATCAACGTCGACCCAACCCACCGACCAGTAAAGCAGAAGAAGAGACACTGTGCCCCGGATCGGATCCGGGTGGTCGACCAGGAGGTAGACAAACTCTTGGAGGCAGGATTCATAAGGGAGGTGAGCTACCCC